>NC_139046.1:27764390-28964390 GCF_965140915.1 Aythya marila
ACCCTACCATCACTACTGTGTTGTTTTTTTCTCCTCGGTCATTCTCAGACAGCATTGAGGTAAGAGCAACAAGTACAAACCTCGGGAGAAGGCGCATATTGCACTGCACACAACTTTCCCCTCTCTTAACTTTTACTTTCTTAAAATGTTGTATTAAAGGAAAGATAGAAGCTGTGGCTTTGAACTTTTAATGTATCACAGTATCTTTGAACTAACTGGTGCATGAAATGTTCTTAAAATTCTTTAAAAACATGATAGAGAATTATGATGTGTAGCTTTTTTTTTTTTTTTTTTTTTTTTTAAGGAACATGGGGGATGAACATCAGTATAGAGAACAGAAATTTTGAGCCTGGGTATGATCTTGATGTTGTTGGGTGTTGCCTTGTAATTAAGAGCTTTAATTGTCTGGTCTTCTGCTCTCTGAAGAATTCCCTTTTACACTGCGCTTTATCAGTTTTAGAAGATAATATTTAAGCAGCACTGCATGACTGCCCTCGTAATTGGTAATAAAAAAAACCAACAACATGTATTTTTCTTGTCATACCTCTGATTCCACCTAGAGGGAAACTGGCCCTTTACTTAGAGCCCTTAGAGGAATTGTACCACAGGCATATTAGTTTGGGTGTGTGTAGTGCAGCTGGGTAAAGTGCTGAATTGCTATGTTATTTAATTGATTTAATGTGGGTACAGTACTAGACTGACAGCCTTTCTGCCAGCTTCCTCCTTTTATTTACAGCATATTTATACAGTGACAGTCATGTGAGCTCCCCACGTATGTTTAGCCTGGCTTAGAGAGCTGGCTTATCTGGCCAAAAAGGGAATCTCCATTACGTACTCGTTCCTGGTTTTCTCCGTTGAGGTGTTCCTCAAGGGACTGCATTTCTCCTTGCTTTTAGGGTGCTTGTAGGAAAACGTGATGCACTTATGCTTTTTTGTTCTATTGATCTGATTTTTAGGGACAGGATCAGTATCTATGAAATTCATGCCAGGAGAGTCTTGAGTGACCAGCAGACACTTTCCTTTGATTCTGCCCTGGATCAGCTCAAGACCAGCAGTCCATCAGTGAAGCACTATGTGGCCGCTTCTTGTCCACTTTGTGCCATGTTTGGATCTAAACTTATGTGAGATAAGTTTCCATATTCTCTTCTTAGTCCCAGAAATACTCTGAAGCTGGAACAACAGCTGGAGACAGAGAGGAGCCTGATAAGCTATGCAAAATACGTCACGGAAAGAAACATAATAAGGATGTTGATTAATGTTTCCTTGAGCAGAAGCGTATGTGGCAACTAAAGAGGTTCTCCATGTTGTTGAGGAGACATTCTCTGAGGAGAGCAAATGCAACACACAGCAGAGCTGTGGTTTGTCTGCCATGAGGGTAGCTAAAATATAGAAAAGTTTTAAGACCAAATTGAACCATACTGTTGAAACCAGTAGTACAGCTGCAGTATGATGTATCAGCCAATCGCTAGAAAAGAGCCAGGACCCTTATGACCACATTTCAAACAGGTTATGGAATTAAACTCGAGGACTGTAAAAATGTACTTCATTTCTTTACATGTAGGCTGCATTTATATAATTTAAATAAGTAAATAAATAGGTAGACATTTGTATTTCCAGTATCCATCTAAGGTAACGTGCAATAAGCAGCTGTGGTAATGAATTGCCACATTTCATGCCAAAAAATTCTTTCTTGCCTTTGCTACTGATATTAATGACCAGATCTGAGGGTGCTCGTGCATCACATGCACCATTGCGTAACAACCTATACCAGTTTTGTGATTTATTTTCAGCCTTCCAGCACATGACTGCTGTAGACTATTCTCCTCTCTTGTCCCAAATTTCTGTTTCTACCTCCCACTGTCTTCCTCAGCCTGCTGCTGCTTTGTGGCTAGTGCCAGCCTGAGTATCCTTTAAGAAAATGCCCTTAAGGGATACCGTGCCATTATGAATATGTCCCAGACTTTTTCCAAGATATGCTCAAAATATTTTTTTTTCCTTTTACTTCTACACCATAGGTTGTGTCTTCCCACATTTCCTTGATTTAAGCTGACTCAACTTGTATTTTCTTGAGTTCAAATCACCTTATTCTTTGCAAAGCTTGGCACATGCCTCACTTGAACTTGGCCAGTTATGTCTGAATTTGGACTTCCATGTGCTGAAAGCAGGCCAACCTGTTTGACTGGCTTAGCAAAAAGAGGCAGTAAGTAGAGGAAGTTAAGCATCCTTGGGGTGTGATGTGGTTTACAGAGATCCCCAAGACAGCAGGGAGACTGGCTACAAGACCCTAATAATTGCCTGAAAGCAGGGAGGAATGTTTAGCCCTTCAGTCCTCCATCACTTCCTGAGCATTATCATTTTTCTCCAGTCATTTCTAATGACTGGAGGGGCAGATGGAATGAGAGTGACAACATGTGATTGTTTTACACCAGATCTCTAATGCAAAACTCTCTTAGCTGGGAATGTCACCCCTGGGCAGAAGCCTGTCCTATGTTGTGTTTAAGATGAGTATGTGTGCAATGTATTTCAGATTTTTTCCTCACAGAGCTTCTGTTGCTAATAATATCAAGACAATGAAAGTGGTGTTAAGACTTGCACGTGTTTAGTGTGAACTGGTCATGATATTCTGTTTGTATACCTGGACCTGATGTATGCTTATTCTCTCTGAAATTTTCAGACTTCCTTATTTTCAGACTTCCTTACTCACAGACTTCCTCTGTGGTAGCCCTTTCTTGCTGTCAGCGTAGTGTCTTTTTGTAGGATTTTTTTTTCTCCTGTCTTGCCTTTCTGGTCATTTTGTAGCAGACTAGTGTTTGCTGCCTGCACTGTCCTCTCTCCTACCTGGTAGAATTCTTTGTTGATAATTTGTTCTTTTCCCACTCAAGTCCTGAGAAAATGGCAAACAGTCACCTCCACTCCCTGCTCTTGATAGTGTTGCTGATGTTACTCCTTTTCTCCAAGCTGGTTCTCAGTCCTGAAAAGCAGTCTCTCCAAATTCTGATGGGAGTTTGAAATCCAGAGCAGGACTTGACTCAAGGCTGAGCCTGTCTTTGGGTGTAATACGTGTTTGCATTCTCTCTGCTGCGCCTAGCTCATCCTTCTGTCTGCAGCCTTGCAGAGATGAGGAATGGTTCCCAGAGCCATGCTCCAGCAGTTATTCAAATACACTGAAACCTGCATAAGCAGGGCAGGTAGGGGAGCCTTTCCTTCGATCCCCTTGGTTTCAAGGAAAGGACAGGATTTAGAGCTAGGCGTTTTTGTGCTTCTGTGCATGTGGAAGCTGCAGGGAGAGAGAACAAAGGAAATGCAATGTAGTCTTTTGGCTGCAGCTCTGGGGCTAGCTGAGCCTCTTGAAGTAGAAGTATTGTTAGCCCTTTTCCCAGCAGCACGGAGATAAAGAAGTTTGACCGAGAAGCAGGGACTCTGAAAAGAGAGTCCCCATCCCCAATTTGTATTGTAATAATTAGTCAGTATGCTCTTTCACAACAGACAGCAGAAGCCAAAAAACGTAACGGAGCCAAGCCTCTTGATTCCTTGTTCTCATTGCTTTTCTTCAAGCTTTATCATTGAAGTTTATAGGGGACAACATTATTCCACGCAGTGTACAAGCCTTCAACTATACAGTTGCTTGGTGAAAGCGTGCACTGGAGAACCGGGAGAGAATTTTCCTTTGTTTTTACATTTATTAAAGAAAGAAACAGAATGGATTAATTATAAAGCTAGCAGTGCACGTGACCTTATATTATCATTGAATGTCATCGTCAGTTTAATAGTCACTGAGTAGACGGGGGAGAAAAGCAACAGACGCATGTGAGGGAGGCCCAGGTGAGACAGGATGGTGTCCTGGTGCTGTAGGAAGCCCAAGTTAATGATGTTGCTACCTGGCCACCCCAGAGTGCCGCTTTCTGGAACAGCAGCTCACAGGCTGCTCTGCTCTGGAGTCAGCGCGGGCTAAGGTTACCTTCACAGCTATAATTTCATTACTGCCGCTTTTTCACGGAAAGTGATTTTTTTCATTTGTTCAGCAAATGAGGCAGAGGAAGAATGGAGGGATATGTGGCACGGAAGTGATTTCCTAAACCCCAGGTTGAATTTGTGTTGCTCAAGATCTGGGAATAAGAGCCCTGGATTTGGTTCTTTCCTTGGCGTGCCTGTGGTCTGAAAGGAGTGCTACAGAAGTTGGAGAATTTGTCTTAGAGTGAAATTGGCATAAATGGAAGAGGGTTCAGGCTAATTTTTAACATAATTGCTTAGTTTCAAGAGGTTTGTCTGAAGAATCAGTCCTGGTTAATTCTGCTTCTGTACAGTTTTCTAATGTGATTACATGAAGTTCATTCAATGAACCAGAGAACCTTAACTCTTGCTTTGCCTACCCACAAATGAATATCATTGCTTGCCATGTCAACTCTAGAGTGAAGAAAAAGATCTCTTTCAAAGAATTTTCAATACCTTTTCACAGAAGATAACTTTCTAGAAGGCAAAGACCATGGTACCTCTTATCTCCAAATTATTTTGCATAGGAAAGGTGGAGAAAACATTCTATCCCTTCTTCTTAGAAGAAATTTGTGAGGACAGGGAATAAGAAACAGGCTGAATTTAGGAGAATGACAGCAGGAACCATATACAGAAAACACTGTCATTCTAGTCTGGAAGAATTGACCCTTAAAAAAGAATTAGGAGGCTTTCTCATGCATTCCTCAGCTGTCATAGGCGTTATTGACGCTGTGGCAGCATAAAAAGATTATGAGGTTTGAAGGAGAGGAAGGGAACCATTTTCTGCATTCATTTCACACGGGGAACATCTTCTAGCACTTATTTAGATATTTATTCATTAAGTGAAGAAAGTGAAAAACTAAGAGATCAAGTTGTGTGCCTCAATACCATTAATAATCTCAGTCTGAATATCTTTAAGCATAATTATCTTCAGGGAGGACTATGTATTTTTTATCTTGAAAGTCATACTTTTAAGAAATTATTTCATTTAGATGTAAGTGCTTACCTTTAAGTGGTTTTATGTCTAGCAAATGAAACTGATGGCACCTGTACCTGGAGGTAGAATGCATTAGGACTATTCTGACATTGCTCCTTTTACTTCATTGTAAGTATTCATAATTTAAGTGTTCAAGGGTTCAAACCTAGTACTGCACACACACAGCAGTGGTTTGTGTCTGTTTAGCTAGTTCGTTATATCATAGAACTTTGGCTTGACATTAACCTGGAGGGATTGTAATGTGGTATAAATTAATTTGGTAAGAACTACAGGTTCATTATCCAAGAATGAGATACATATGTATGCCCCAAATTGTAGATAAAAATACTGAGCAATTTAAAGCAGTTAAGGCTTCCCATATAGGTGATGGGAACTGTCTAGCTTGCTATGTTGTAAACTGGTTACTGAATTTTTTCCTCTTTCCTCTATTAGAATCAAACAAAATTTGTCACCATTTGGCAGTTCTTCACTGGCTTTCAGATACAAATGTTGGATGTTGCTGATAAAAGCCTTGCAGTTGCTGCCTTTATGTGACAAATGGATGCCAGATATGGTCTGAAACTAATTTTTAAGCACTTAAGGGCAATTTACAGTACTTGTTACATTAGATGCAAACGCTGGTTTCTGCAAAGTCAAAAACAGTTTCAAGGATAACAAGTAGATTGAATTAATATAGCTGAAATTATATTGGATTGCTTCAAAGGCCATTTGTTAATGTACAGAACACCTGGAAAATCTCATATTCTGAAAAAAAAAACATACCACCACCCACCTAAGCAAAGACAAATCAATACAGAAAGTACCTATGCAAAATATAGCAGAGCTGAAAGGACGCTTGGGGAGGATCTGCATTAAAGCCTTATGGGAACACTGAAAATCTCATCCAAAATTTCAATGCACATTTGTAGTTTTCTTGTTGTTTGTTTGTTTGTTTTCACAGCCACTAAGAACTCTTCTGCGTTTTACGTGAAAAATCCATGTGTTAATACCCAGTATTTAGGTTTCATTTTTCACTTCCAAATTACTAAGCAGAATCTGAATCAGTATTGTTGCTTTGCAGATAGGTAAATTGAGGCACATGAGATAACATTGACAGCTATGAAGCGTGTCACTGATGGCACTTCAAGTATCAGTCAGCTCCCGTAAGTTATCGTTCAATAGGTTACACCGTGTCCCTAGCTGCTTGTGCATCACTTCACCCATCTTGATGTGATAGAGCAGGGCTCTTATTCCACACACTCACATGCACACACACCAGCACGTTCCTTTTCTATTTGGGAAGAAAATAAATGTAAATACTGCTGAATTTGGAAAAAAAAAAAAAAAAAATCTTTTTTTCTTTTCTTTTCTTTTTTTTTTTTTTTTTTAAATGAGTATTTTAATAAATAATAAGGAATTTCTAACCAGGCCTTGCACATTTTTAATATGTTTTCCTCCTCCCTTCCCACCCCCCCCTTCAAATGCAACCAACTTGTCAGGAGAGAAAAATGAATTAGCTTGTGTAGTTTGCTGCTGGTACCTCGGATTTGACCTCAAATACAAAAAATAAACAGTATAAAGAGTTTGTTTTCCAGCTTAAATGATTTGGATATATAAAAAAAAATCTGTATGGTGAAATAACAGTTTTCAGGGAGTGTGAACTGATTTCAGCAGAGCTGCACAGATTTACCTTGGCTGAACACCTGGCTCAAAATCAGATTCTGTTTCACAGCAGAGGAAATGTCTTAAGACATTCAGAGAAAAAATAATTCAAAGCAATATAGAATACCTGGCAGGGTCTTTTTAATAAAGATGGAACTTAATCATGTCTCAGAGAGGAGCTGGTTAAAGCTTGTAATGAAGAGATTATTTGGTGTCATTTGTTGTAGGCTCTTCAGCAATTATCTGGAATGTGGTTTGGATGGCATAGCTATACCCTCTCTCCCTCCAGCAGCACTTGAATCATCTTCATGTTGAATTTCAAGAGCCACTAGAGAGAAGAGAGAGAGAGGCTGGTGTCAGATCCTGGCTGACAAACCAGGTTGGCTTTGCAGTAATCTTATACGTTGTAGCAGGAGTGCAAAAAGCGTGAAGGGGGTTCTGAGAACGAAATGCTCGTGTATGATTTACTCAGAGCATAGGAGAGGTTAAGAATGAGTAAACCATTCCAGAGAGATGGAGAATATTCTCCTTTTCTTGGCTGTTTGGCTCTTTTAGAAATAGAACTGGATTTGTGTTATTGGTTTGGAAAACATTTGGTGTAAATGTGTTCTTCAATTGCTTTGAATGTTTGCATTAATAGAAAAGATGGATTAGACCAAAAGTGAAAATGTCAGTACTCCAGGAGGAACGTTGTTGTTTTTTTAGCTCACTACAAATAAAAGATGGATCCAATTAAAAGCCATGTATGAATATACATTTCAAGGTATATGTGCCCAGTTATAAACCTGAACTTTTTTGATTATGTTTGTCTTTGCTTGGAATTAAGAGTCATTAGAAATGTTGTGAATGAACATATACTCCTCTGAGATTTAAAATGCAGCTTAGTGAAACAAAGGACTCTGAACAAACGTGAAAAGGTGTTGGAAATGTCAAATTACATCCCAGGATATATCAGCAGAACTGTCATATTTCCAGTAGAATTAAGGGATCATTGGTGCTACCGCATACAACACACGTGATAATTCTCTTAGAAAGTGTGTGTGTTTCTGGTCGCTTCTCTTGAAGAAAGATGAATTTCTTCTGGAAGAGATAAAGAGAAGAGCTCCTATGTTGACTGAGGGAAGGGAAAGTCCTTCACAGAAAATGATTGTCAAAGAATTTGATTTATTTAACCTAGCATAACCAAGGCCAGTAGGGAATATGATAACTCTCTGTGCATCTACATCAATCAGTTGAGCACCAAGGAGGACAAGTGCTCTTTGGTCTTGTAAAGGCAAGTTTTCCTTGAAAAGAAAAGAGTGTAAATCTGAAATAGTTAAATGGACTTTGGAGATAAAAGGAAAATTGTTAGCACTTAAAACTGCTTTTGGTGTTGGCTTTTTTTAGATAGTTTGCAAAGAAATTTGAGTAGGGAGAAAAAGGGTCAAAAAAAAATAGTGTTTTTTTGAGATGGAGCTTGAACCTGTTTTCAGACAGAGTTGCTGTGGACAGAATGGACAGATGGAGAAAGATATGAGATCTCTGACTGAACTTGAAGTTGTTCAGACATGACTAAGATATGATCCAGAAGTTGCAGGGCTGTGATAGTCTGCTACTGCAACCCAGATAATGAGACCTGTTGAGTGGGAGGATGCATTAGCCTGGGCACAGCACCACAGCAATGTACCTGCAGATCTGCAGCTGGTTCGTTTTGAGCCAGTACTGAGCACAGACAGGACTAAGACATAGTTATGTCTTTTTCTGTAGACACACTTCGAGTTTGGCAGAAACAACTGAGGCAAAAAGCCATTTGTGCTGCTTTTGTACTACAAAGATGGAAGGCTAGAGTGTGATGCTAAAAGGCTTCTTGCAGCAAACATAAAAAACATACCATGAATGGTAGGAAGGAGCCCTAATTGTTGTGTTTATCAAGATATGTTATGAATCCATGTTTTGGATTTCAAGGAGTTGTAACTACACAGTCTCCCTCTAAAGCCCACCTCCAGTGAAGAGTATACATCCTGTGTAGCTCTACGTTCTTGCATTCTTTCTTTCTTTCCCGTACTCTGAATTGTAGTGGGTGAATTCATGACCTACAGTAAGGGAGATGCTAGGGAGGTGGAGTGGTCTGACCAGGCAGCTGGCAGTGTGGGCTTCGGGTTTCTAGCCCAGTGTTGGAACTCTCACTGCCTTCCAGGGCCAAAAGAGCCTGGATCTGTTGACCATCTACACATGCCATTTGTTTAAGGAAGGGGTACAGAAGAGACAGATTGCTTGAAGAGAATTTAATGAGTTGTTCATTAACTGAAGATGCTTTTATTATTGTTTAATTATAGCTTTTGAACATGTCTTGAAAGGCTTACAGATAATGGGAAAAGCACTATAAACTCTGGAGTGTTTATGGGGCCTTAATGTTCTGTTCTTCCATTTTCCACATTACACTGGGAATTTCTTCTGCCTTTGTTGACGTGCTGACAGCCTCTCTAACCTGCAGGAGATTGACAACTACTGCTGTGGGGGCAGTCCTACACTTCGGCAGGCTGAGATCTGTATGCAAGCATGGAATTGCAGTCCATAAGGAAAATGCTATTTGAGCTGCATAATTAGAGGATAAATTGTTATTTGTCAACCAAAATAGAATAAAGAAACCTATCTTTATCTGAAGGTTTATCATTAGTTGAAGCAGAGGGAGGATTTTTAAGTTCAATTTCAATAAAGAGAAGATAATATAGAGCTGAAATTCTTAAATTAGCTGCCTTTATTGTAGTTAGTACTTTGGTTAATCTTTTTAATTTATCACTTAGTACAGGGCAATTACCCACCATATGGAAATAAGCCAAAGTTTTTGTATTACTAAGATATGTTTACAGTGTTCAAGCTAGAATTAAACTATACCAACTGTTTTGGTGCAATAGTGGTAACAGCTCTGTTGAGAGCTCTAGGTAGATTTCAGATGGTGACCTCTTGATCCCTCTTATCAGTTCAGTAGTAGGTAGAGAAGCTCTCCTAGGGAAACTTGACTTTGATTAATGCTGTCCTTTCTTTAATTGAGAAGGGCTGATTGATAGGATAAAACTTTATGGATTTATTTCAATCATTTAATGGGGCAAATCATCAATTATCATTATCTAAATTAACACAGATTGGCTCAAAGGCAGAAGTAGTAAATTGCTTTATGGATTACCTCAGGTACAGTACACAGGTAATTTATTTGGTTTAATAGATGTAATTTTTGACCTGGTAACCTGATGTATATAGGTTCCTTAGGTTTTCACATGGAGGTAATTGTTATCTTCTCCATTCATTATTTTCACATAACATGTGTGTTCAGCAGGTTTTGCTAGTGTTTAAAACACAAGAAAGGAGTAGTGGAGAACATAGAAGAAAAGAGGTAAACACCAGTCTACTTCTGTAGTGGTAGTTATCAAGTGGTCATTTATTTTTTGTAAGATTGGCTGACTTTTTCCAGTTTCTAGTGGAAAAAGTTGTATTAGTCTGTAGACTAGTAGCTAGCCCACTTAAGAAAGCACACGAATAGTTTGCTGACATCCTCAGTGACAGCAGCTGAAAAACCGAAGGAAATGTGACCTTACTGGAAAATGTCTTTCCCAATTTAACACATTTGCAGGAATCACTATTAATCCCTCTTTTTTAATCCAAACTGTAACTGTTCTGTGAACTGGATATTCCAGGGTCTAGCACTGTACCAATGCTAACGTCACTGCAATTTGATCAAGTCCTATTGCAAATCACTTTAGTCAAGGCCACACCACCCATGTGTTCTTTAAGCAAATGGTTGTTTCCAAAATACAGAGAATTATTTCAGTTCTTGGTAATTTGCTCATCCTTGATGCCACAAATATTCTAAACAGAATTGTTCTGTTTCTTAGTTATGAAGTAAAAACACCAATGCAGCCAGCTATCTTTGTGTCTTCCTCTGCTCTCCTCTGTTCTGTGAGAGGAATCGAGATGGAAGAGTTATTCTGATGTAGATCAGAAGAAGGGAGGTTGTAGACTCAGAATCGCTACAGCCATGTAGACTAGATGGGAAGAACTACAGGATGGCTTGGAGACAAACCAGTTATACTCTGAAAATGTTGATGGTATCTAAAAGACCTTTCTTCTGTATGTCTCCATTAAGCACAGTGCATGAATGTAAGACAAACATTAAGCCTGTGCTTAAAGCTCTTGCAGTGCAGTATTGTACTTGATTAGAGCTCATTGACTTTGTTGAATTGGAGCCCTGGGACTGTTATTTTGATCCATATATCTGGAAGTCATAGATTCCCGTCTATGGTGCTACTACCTTCACCTCAACACAGAAGATAAGGCCGGAAGATGCTTTTTTGATAAATAAATAATTGAACTTGTTGCATCTTTTTTATTTATTACATTTTTAAGGAATTATTGACTTTATGAAGAAATCATTAGTTATCATCAGCATTTTGAAGGACAAATATAGCCTTAATGCAAATTGACAGCTTTAAGTATTCCCTCCGATAGCCAGATTCATCATTGCTGGCATGGCTAAATGCAAAGCATGTGTGGTTTCAGATTGCTGCATTGGATCTGGAAAAGATGTAACCTGTAATCTCAAGGTCAAAAGTAAAACTTGGACTTTTTCTTTTCAGAGTTTTCTTGGCAGATATTTATATTCTAAACTAATTAATTACATTTACTTTATATTATAAACTAATTAATTGCATACCACTTTAATTTTCCTTAAAAAAAAAATAAATAGTAGTAAACCCTGGTAATCCCTAATAACTTCCAGTGTTCAGGAAACCTTTCAAAACCTAGGTTTACGTAGCCACTTTTGAAGGGGGGTGTGAGGAGGACAGAAGGTAAAACCCTTTCTGATTTTGATAATGCGGTGTAGCTCTGCAGATGTGTGGTTCATACTTTCAGCAAATTCCTGATTAGTTTACATGCAGAGTTTGCATACACAGATCCTGGAGCATCTGAAATCTCAGAGGGAAAAAAATCAGGTACAGAATAAAATAAGTGCCTGAAAGTGTCCCCAGGTGTATTATCTGCAACACTGTTCCATCACTATTAAAACACTACCTTAGTAAAGGAAAAATGAGGTGACCTGGTAGCAGCACGAAAGTGTGTTACAGAAGGAGAATATCAAGCACTAAAGGGATCTTTAATCTGGAAATGAAAATATAACCAAAACAGTAACTAAAAGCTGAATCTAGAGAAATTCAAATGAAGAATCAGATACATTTTTCATAGAGAACGTGATTGATGGTTTGCGCAAAAATATCAAAAGTACTAGGGAGTTCTCTCTCTTTCTTTCTGCCAGGAGGTTTTTAGGGAGATGTCTTTAGTTTCTTGAAGTACCTTCACCCTGCTTGCTTATGGGAATGCATCGTTTTGAAGTAGAGATGGTTGCATGCCTACTATTTTATTTTGTGCTAATTGGAGACCAGCTAAAAATGAATGAATTGTGTTCCTACTATCTGGTCTTTCATGGCAGACTCTGCTGCAGCTTCCACTATGCAGTTTGAAAAAGTTTATCCACATCCCACTGCCCTCATTCAGGACCTTGGGATTTCAGAAGCCTTTGGATTATGCCATAGCTAAGAGCGAACTGAACGCTGGTAGTTTTTGTTTGTTTTTTTCTCCCCTGTCAGCACACCACTATAGGCTTGTTCCTACTATCACATGATTTCATTGATTCGTTACTAATTTACAAGGGAAGGTACTGTTGCAAATGAGACATCCCTTCATAGCTGTATCAGAGCTTTGTTCTTCTCACTACAACATGCTCAAGCATTAGGAAAGGTCTCCCTTGTTAGATGTTTGCAATACACAGCATGGATCTAAAATTAAAATTCACTTTTGAGTGTGAAATACGAAATCCAAGAGGACGTCTAATGGTACTCCTCAATAGACGATGCCTAGCAATAAACTAGCAATGAGGACAAAGATCAGAGGAATCATTTGTTAGCTGATGGCATGTTGTTGTTGTGATGATGGCTCTTCCAATTGCATCTTCTGCTCTATTGCACACCTAGTTCTTTGACATAGTGTAGCCTCAGCTGCTGGGATCAGCTTTAATTTACTGTAAGCTGAGATGAGCTGTACCCATCAGAGTGACAAAAGATGTACCTGAACCTTTTGATGAGGCTGCAGATCTTTAACACATCCCAGACGTGTGTATTTTTCCCCCTCACAGTTCAATGAACATCTACTTCAAGAAGCAAGGAGAGAGTGAATAGCTGTTTACAAAGATGTGAGCAAAGCTGTTTCCCTCAGGCCAACATACATTTAAAAATCCATTTTAACACATGCACTTATACTATCTGTTTCTTACAGAAACAGTCTGTCTACTGAATCTTACCACTTGCTAATTCTTCTATTAAAATAGAAGGTTAAAATGACTGTTTATGGCTTTCGTACATTTATTTCTTTCCATCGTGATACCTAGGGCTATACATAGATGAGGATCTTTCTTCAGTCACAAAGAACTTTTGGGAACAGGGCACTCCCTGGAACAGGCTTTCTCTGGTCCCTTGAGTTGGAACTACCCCAAGTCCATTTGAGAGGCTGCCGCATCAGTCCTGCTAGGGTAAACCTAGCCTTCAATCAGCAATGTCCTTCAAGCAGTTGCTGAGATGTGGAGTGGGGGTTGTGTTTAGTAAGGTACTGCCTTGTGACCACATGCTGTTACAGGCACAAGGCCAGCACCTCCTGCATCATTGGCTAAATTTTTTATTTCCAATGTGTAGCTATCTTTGATGATGATTTAACTCAGTAAGTGAGCCTCCTAAATAGCCATGTTTGCATTGAATAAATCAGCTGCTGGGTACAGACCTGCCTTCTGCAGTTATCACAGCATTGCATGCATGTTATGAAGGAAAGAAGTGGAAAGCAAAATGACCCCAGTCATTTGCTAACGAGCAACCTTAGGTAATCATCCAGACATCCTTTTCTATTAACAGAGTGAAGCTGAATATCTCCACAGGATGATGAAGAACCAAGGTTAAACTCTGTTTGCTCAGACACGCTTGTTCTCTGCCTCTTCCTTGGATGTTCACACTCTGATCCTAGGTGATGTGGAGGCTGATGGAACCTGGTTCATTATTTCTGTATAACCTTTCCTGACTCTATCCTGCAGCACTGTATTTTATATATGATGTAGAGGCATCACTGCTGACATCCATACAAATGTAGGGAGAGAAAATTCTTGATCTGAAAGCTGTTGCTGAAGTGGCCACAGAAGCTCATGCAGCCCACTCAGAAGTACTCTGGTTTTTCAGTCCAGCTGCAGATCATGATCTTTGGCATATCTTTAAAGCTTTTCTGAAAACAGTTTATTGCACTTGTGGGTGGTTTTCAGTATATCTCATAGCTCATGTGACTTGTGTACAAGCACCTGCTTGCTTTTATACGTAGAGATTGTTGTACTTTCCAGATGGAAATGATTGGGACCTTATGAAAATCAAAACTGCTTCTCGGTCTTAAGAAAAGGTAAAGTTGAATCCTAATGAAATTCATTATAAATAATAACATATGTTGCCTTCTGTGAAATGGCTTATGATGAATTTTCTTCAAAGTGCTGTATTGTTCAAATGATTCCCTTTGTTATGAAAACAATCAAGATATTGACTGCACAGCGGATTGCATGTGGCTTCCGAGTTCTATGAGATCTAAGCTTACAGGAGACAGGGAGGGAATTGGTAGATCTGATAGAAGTATACTGGGTTAAAAAATAAAAATTAAAAAAAAAAAAAAAATCACCGTCTGACCAAGGCAGCACGTTTCTCTTGTCAGACCAGCCTCCTTGCATTTCTATGGAGGACCATTGTAAATGGAGCAGAAGTTTAGTTTAGCCACAGGAGTGTTTTTACAAGTGTCTCAAAGGTTCTTATGTGCTCTCTACCATTTTCTGGAAGGAACTAATTCATGCTAGGTAGCTAACCACTCTGTTTCCTGGATTCCTCAGTTGGAGAGATAAATGGCTTTGGATAGCCTCTAAAGAAGCTGTGAAACTGATGGATTTGCTTTTGTCTTTTCATGACTGAAAAGGTTGAGCATTGCTGGCCAGATCCAGGTACCATGCAGAGGTATGGTAGGCTCTGCCAGGGCTGCTCTCTCTTCCATGCTGTCTCAGCCTGTGCTTGGTTGGCTGTATTTCCAGCGTGCTTTGTTTTTGACATAAAATTTTCACTGCTGTCCTTGGCCTCCACACAGGCCAGGCTGGTGTTTTTATCCTGAGTTGAACAGATGTTTGTAGATTTGCTAGTCCATTATGGCCAACTGCAGCTTTTACTGTTCCAGTTCGCAACCCCAGCTCTTGCAAGCAGTTCTGCCATGGCCTTCAGCATCTTTGCAGTCCTAGACCAATGCTTTTTGCTGCTGAAAATCAAATGTGACTTACATTCTGCCTTTGTTCCTTGCAACGTGTTTTTGCCCTGGTGAGCATAGTTGCAAAAATTTGCTCTGAGCAAATCATCTGAGCACTGAATGATCAGGAAAAGCCCCCAAGCTGCACTGTGGCACTTCGGAAATAATTTTCTCGAGATCATTTAGTGGGTAAAGCTATTTACAATTTCACTTCACTCAGAAATAATTGCAGGAGGGAAAGAACCAATGATGGAAAAAAAAAAAAAGAAAAAAAAAAAGAAAAAGAAATCCATTATATTTATGTGAATGTATTATTATTTATTTGCTTATGTGCAGAGCCACTCTCTTAATAGGATGTAGACAATTGGGAGTTCTCTGTTCTCTGCATTTGTTAAAACCCTTTGCAATGTCTGCGGTTCCTACAACTGGATGTTTTGAAGGGTATCATAAACACTGCTAATCCCCACCTGGAAAATGCAGCTGTCTGCGCCAGGAAACAACTCTTCTTAGAGGCAGGCAGTTGTACAAACTGTGGAATGGAGAGAAAGGATGGAGGGATCTGTGAGTTATGGGCTATGGCTGCCAGTCTGAGACATTATCAATATGGCTATTATGCAGTGTTAGGTTCTGATCACACAGGCCCCTGCCAAACTCCTCTGCACTGAATAGCCCCTGATAGCTGCATAATGGGTGAATGAAAGACTAATGAAAGAAGACACAATTAAATTCCAATTCTGTTGACCTGCTGGTTGGTAACTGTCCGTAAATCTTTGATTAGAACTCAATTATGCCTGGCTTTGCACTAACAAAGTGGGATTTTGATTCAGATCTGGATTCATAACTTGGGAGTCTGGAAAAGGTAGTGAAGCTGAAAGGCTCTTTTAGTGGTGTATAGGCTTACACAATGTGGTTTGTTTTGCATACCTGAATTTTTCACATTGAGTGGTTGAGTTGAAGCTTAACTTTACTAAATGTACAGCAATTATGCATGTAAGTAGTTATCTACAAATTTATTAATCTGTCACTTGTTTGTTTATGAAAAGCTACTGATTATTTTTCTTGGAGTACGAAAGCAACACTGAATGTGAGAGTTGTATAGCAGCAGTGTTCAGAAGGTATGATTATTGGGTAGGCACATAGAAGATTACATAAGCCATATTCTTTACAACATTTCTCCTGGAATGGACGTACCTCATACTGGATAGTCATTTTCACAAAGCACTGAAAGTGCTTAGGTTAAAAATGAATTAGCTTGTTTGAACTGCATATAGGAAGCTATGTTCAGATCTGGAGCTCAGTTTGTGTTATTCACGTCTAAAGGTTTAACTTTGAATCCAGCTGAGCTGATAACTCCTGAACTGTGCCTTTTAGGTTTTAGTCATATTATTTCACATGCTGTTATATACATTATTTATGATAGGGATTCCAAAACATTTTAAACATACATTATCTTTTGGGACATCTCTTCACTGATTCTCAACCCACAACATCCTTGTAACATCAATATAAACTGCTTGCAAGGAAAAGTGAGATATTAGGAATGCGTATGTTGGTGTCTTTCTTTTTAATGCAACTCTGTCATTGGAAGTAAGGAGACAGAGGAAGAGTTTTGTGATGAAATCATTCTCCCCAGACAGTCAAAAAATGTCTTATGTACCCTTTGTGCTCCACAGACCACAACTAGGGCGTTTCTGCGTTGTGCCACAAATCTATTTTCTTTTTAGCTTTTTATGACGATGACTTTGCTTTTATATTTGTAATATGCTGTTAATGTTATGGGCAGCACCTTGCAAAAAAAAAAAAAACAAACGCATTCTCTTGTATTATCACACTGTAGTCCTTTACTCTTAACTCTTAGATACTCTTAAACGTACAGTGAGTGGAACTGAGCCAGTCCACAAATGCAGAACCAAGTCAGAATTCTGATGGTGTCAGACCTTGACATAATGGGATTTGTATTGTCTTTTAGGAGGTATGCCTTGCAGAATTGTGGCTGTCTAAGCATTTCAGATTTTGCATTATACTAAAGTTTTTACCACGTGGTGATCACTTTGAAGTCCACAATAGCATTAAAGAAACAATGGAAGAGCTTCTGCTCCAAAAGTATGCGCATCTGCTTCATGAGCTGAAGGAACATCTTTGTCAGTGTTAATTAGCTCTAATACACAGCTGCATGTTCCTGATTGTTTCTAGTCATGGTCAGTTATCAAAATAGAAATAAAAACATTACAATAATAAGAGAAAGTATAAAAACAACACAGAAATACAGTTATTATTTTCCTGAAATACCCTCCCATGTTCCAAAAAAGAATCTTCCAAGGTCAGAAGTTTTATTTACGTCTCTGGTTTTAAATCATCAGTGGAATTTTCTTTTGTGAATTGGTCTAATGACTTTTTCAGTTCATTTGTACTTGTGGTAGAAAACTGGATTCTGTCCTATAAAAATGGGTATCACTACTGTAATTAAGAATTATGTGGAAAAAGCCTTTCCTTTTATTTTTCATAAAGCTTTGGCTTGCTATTCTGATGTCCCCTCCTTATTGGGAAATAGTGACTAATTGTTCCCTATTCATCTTCTCTGTGCCTTTCATGGCATTGTCTGTTCCTCTCGTAAATCTTCCTAATCATGTCTTCCAAGTTGAAGAATCTTCATCAATTTAATTTCTCCTTGTACATCAGCCGTTCTCATTTTGCCCTTTCATGTACTTTGTCTGGTTCTGTTGTATCGTTCGGAGGTGTCTATGACTCCTACTAGGATGATTTTCCCTCTGCAGAAAAGACTAGTACACGTGTTTGAAATATATGCAGTTCAATGTACTGCTTATCAGTAAAAGGCAGCCAATTTCAAGCACTGCTGATTACCCTCTATTGCTCAAAGGTGTACCTGAAGTGCACCTCTGTGCACACCTGATGGGCACTGATAGAGAATCCAGCTCGCATATTGATATGTACAGACAGCGGTCTGTCACGGCAGGCTCTGCTGCAGCTTCAGCTATGTAGTCTGGAAAAGCTTATCCACATCCCACTACCCTCATTCAGGACCTTGGGATTTCAGAGGGTTTTGGATTATGCCATACCCAAGAGTGAACTGGACCTTGGTAGGTGTGGGTATTTTTTATTTTGTTTTTCCCTTGTCAGGTCACCACTAGGCTTTTGGGGGGTTAAAGGAAAAAAGGGAGATTTTCCTATAGCTTCACCAACTCTGTTGTCTCCTTGTCTCCTGGAATAAGCAGAAGAAGAAAAAAAAAAAAAAAAAAAAAAAAGGTGCAATCATTTGAAAGCCTTGGAGATTAACTAGAATAGCTGGGCTTTTGGGAATGTCAGCTTTCACTTGTTACTAATACATGTAGCTTTGTGGAAGCTGTACTTATTTTCAGAGAGGAAACAAATAGCCTATGATTTGAGTCATCTCCCCTTAAATGTGTGGTCTAAACCTTTCATTTTTCCTCATTAGACAACAATATTTGGGCCCACATGTTGTAAACATTCTCTTAAACCTCAAGTCATAGAAAATCAGAAGGAATACAGGAAAATTAAATGGCATTTCCCCAAATCCCCACAGGAGAAAAACAAAATATTGAGTTTTGGAGGAGGAAGAAGGGGACTGACAAGGAAAAGAATAGGAAAACAAGAATTCTAATGCATGTTTAATGCAGTGCTTTGATTTGTTACTCATTTTAAATAACTGCATTCGTTTAGGGAATAACTCTTTTATAATAACATCAACCTCAATGGAAGAATCAGGTGCAGCAACTTGTGTAATATTTTGATCAATTTCCGTAATTGAAAATGCCAATTTTCAAATGAGTGCCTGCATTCATTTGCAGAATATTTTGCCCGTATGCGGCACTAGCACAGCTATTCTACTGCATGCACCTTTTTTATTCTAAGCTTACTAAACTGGGATATTTAGAAATTAAGTATCTTGACATTTTTCCTGTGGGTGGAAGTCACCTTCAGGGAAACCAGAAGAGTTGTTCTTGCAGAGAATGAAAGGGACTGAACAATATGAGAGACCAATGTATATAAAAATTTCATCAGACTCTGAAAGTTGTCCCGCCCTTGAAGGGGTCGCAGTACATGTAATAATTTATTTAGAGTCAACAGGGCTTTGTAAACAGTCTCTTTGTTTCATGACAAAGGAGAGGAGAGCATATGTATGTTTCTATACAAGAACATGGAGCTGATGGCCTGCTAAGCACAGAATGCTCTAGTCTCTTCAGAGCCTTAACATGTTCTTCCTTATATTTTACCTAGTCTCACTTACAATAAGTGGTAAATGGTTATCAGTGTTCATATGTGACAAATAAGCACCAGGAGAAAATGTTGCAGTTCATCACAATACATCAGGGGAAGATATTTCATTGTGATTATGAGTCGTGGCTATTAAAACTTATCATCCAGTGAACTTCAGTATAGTCTGTGGTACTTGCTTGGCTATTTATGAGAACATCAGTTAGGTGATAATTATTTATAATTGAAATAACAATATAACGTGATTCTACAAATGTTCAGAGCAGGAGAGTCTCTCACGACACAGGTCGAAACAAAGCATACTTGTGTTTCATATGCTGACCATCACTCTTAAAATCATCAGTTGTCAATTTTGCCAGTAACTAGTGTCTAGTAACTCATGCTCTGTTGGAGATCTCCTGCATTTCATAACCAGAGAAGCATGAAATAGTCAAAAGCTGGAAGATCTGAATTAAGGTGGTGGCAGCTGCTGTTTCTCCCAGGAATTATGGGAGAAGATAATAAGGAAATGGGATTTTCAGTTGCTAAAAGATTGGATTATAAAACAAGGTCTTTGTGCATTTGGCCTCTAATTTTCACTAGCTTCCCACCACAACCATTGGGTTGTGTTTTTAAAAGTACAAGTAGGAAGGTCATGCTAAGAGGTCGAACCAAGAAGCAGTAGAGATGTCCTTGCTATGGCACAGTCCCTTGAGGTTCAGGCATCTAGAAAGAGGAATTCACTTTCTAAGGAGGGATACTTTAAGAAATCCTGACCACAACAATCATTTGTCTGTATCTGTTGCTCTTCTTTTTTAACATACCCTGTGGTGGTATTTAGAATGGAGTATATTCCTGTTTAGAATGGGAATACATTTATTTTGTTAAAATTAAGCTGATAAGGAATGAGGATCTTGTCAGAGGTTCTAATTTGCAATTCAACTCCTGAGTCTTGTTCTATATCTGCCCCTTCTGACAGCATTATAGTAAATAAGCCTGTCAGTTTTCTTTGAAATAAGTCAGCCAACATTCGGTGAGTAGGTGAAAGCACAGCACATGGAATAATGAAACTTGCCCCAGGGGACAAATATAATAAGTTGATAACTAAGGTTCCTTGTGGGCTACTTACATTAACCATGGGAGTTTTAAATAAATAAATAAATAGGAAAAAAATAAGGGACTAACAAAGAACTAAAAACATGTCAAAACTTGTACAAAAAATAAAGATAATTATTATCATAATGATAACAGAATGTGGAATTTGTTAGCAAATCAAAGTGGTTATTTACAGAAAACTGTACTGGTATTTCTCAAAATTATTCAAAAATCATAAATGTTCAGTATAAACTGATATAGATAAATATTTTCAATGGTATTTCAGCTAATGAGCATCAAATATTAAACCAGAAGGCCCTATTAGCATTGGTGTGTAAATTAGTGATAAGAAAGACTTTATAAACCATGTCAAGTGTGGTGTTTGTGTACGTATGGTGTTAATGATGATTTTATATTGTACATCCTGTATGGAAAAGTACTGTGTATTGATTATTGTGAATTCAGAATTGTAGTCTTTCTTTGGGGATTTCGAGACCATTGGTAGAAACCTACATCGAGGGTCATATCTCTTCAGGAGACTTGAGGATTAATTTCTGAAGGACTTGCTGCAATTCACTGAGGGCTGTAACCTTCTATAGGATTTTTATTCATTCCAGATAAAATGACCAATAGACTAAGGCATCTACCATTTTCCTTTAAGAGAGAATTTCATAGCCAGGTAGAGCACACTGTCAAGAAGTTCTTTTGCTAATGAACCTTAATTTTCCTTTTACTGCTCCTGTTGAATCTTTCACAAACAAATAAAACTCTATAATTAACCATGTTTTCTTCAGAGTGGAAATGCTGGCCATAGATTAGATCTCTTGCTGTCAACAGCAGGTATTTATTCTCCTAGGAGCAAACAACAAAGCACTTCTCATTAGTTATAATTTGCAGGCCTCAGAAAGTTTGATTAACAAAATTTGCACAATCCTGTCTCTCTATTCCTAGAGTTCCAGAAAGGATAAGACTGGGCCAGAATAGAACTGGTGTTTAAACCTATAGCTCGATGTCTTAGCAGTCATAGGTCAGCAAGGAGAAATAGCCTTTCAATGCTGAGTCCTGGAGTGGAGCTGGTACCCAACTAGTAAGAGGCAAAGAACGTGTTTTGATTCTGACATATATTTGTGATGCTCTTCTGATTGCTGTAAGGGAGCTGCAACAATGATGATCTTTTCAATCTAGCACAATTTTAAACTGTTTTTTTTTGCCCATATTCTGATAAGGAATATATCCTGGCACAGGTTTATTGGCGCTGATAGCGGGCTCTGTGGCTGTTGGAAAATGTTGATACTATATTTCAGCATCTCTCATCTCGATATCTACTCTTTAGCAGATTGAAAAGAATAACAGAGACTTGAGGTGTTGTATTGTAGTGGATTGTCAACAGGAAGAATGTGTGATTCTAATGGGGTGCATATGTCTCTTCTTATATATCATATTGTAGGAAATGTTTTATCTTTTTTCCTTCCTTCCCCTTTGAACTTTTTTTTTCTTGCAGACTTGCTTTGACATGTTTTCATCTTTCATTTCTCCATTTTTTCACTCTTCTCACACCATCTTTAACACTTTCCCTTTTCTCACACACACACATTTATTTTTCCTTTTTCTTTCTCTCTGTTTTCTTATCTTCTTTTCAATAATAATTCTGGACCAGCCAAGCCAAAACATACCCCATACATTAGAGAGTTTGGAAATGTAATATTGGAAATCTTCACTGTGGGAGAAAAAACTATGCAGGAGCTTTGTGAAAATGGGAGAAACCTGGATGAGGAAGTGGGGAAATGCTTCGTGTGCTCCAAGTTTATGGTTTTATGTGCTATCTCTGTATCCTGCAAGCAGCATGAAGTCTGCTAAATTCTGCACTGTGGGGACATGGTGTAGATCACGGGACTATAGAGTTCTGTTCCAGAACTGGTATAATCAAAGTATAATGAAGAATGTGGTCCCATGTGTGAGATGCAAGAATGGTAATTCATGGTGTTTTCTGATGAAAATAAGGATTTGAGAGGGTGATTAGTACTTTACAGAGAGCACACTACAAGTAGATGCAAATAGCTGTGCAGCTTGTATTCTAACTGGTAGATTTTACTTACAGGGCCTGGCGACTTATTCACCTAGATCTAGTTAATTAGTATATTGCTATCCTGTGTATTGTACAGACATCTCTATTTATTATATCCCTCATGACAGTGTATGGGCACCTTATGTAGATACGTCTTATAGTTATGTCCCATAAACAAGGGGAGGGGAAGTTGCTCTAGCTAGACTCCTAAGTTTTCCTTATGCTGTCAGTAAAACAGGCTTCTGATATGTCCAGGGTGAAAATAAAATTAATGTAATGTTCTGACTGCAGTCATTGGCAATAGACTTCACTGGAAAACAGGGCAGTAATGAAGTGAAATAACATCCACAGTAAAATATATATAGAGAGAGAACAATAATTGATTATAATGTAGAAACATGATTCTCATTTATTCCTTTTTAGGAAGTGATGCTGGTGTAGAAGACATAGAGGCAATACTGAAGTGCTTGAGAAAAATACACGTTTAAGGATCCTTTAAACTAAATGAGTAATGTGTCCTTACTATAAATAAGAACGAGGTACTCTGTTTCTCCAGAGTGGTTTATAGCAGCAGACGCATAGCTCTGCAGCTTGATGAATGCACCAGTAAGGACACAACCAATTTTGGATCCCCGGTAATGCACCTGTCCAGGCCTCCTAGGCACTAAAACTTTGTTGCTGGAAGCAAAATATCTGCATGCTACTATTTTTTCCTGCTTTGGAAAAAATGTTTAGAAGACTCTGAAGTGTGTCACACTTTGTAAATCAAAAGCAATATCAGATTTCTACCTTTTTCTGCAGTGCCTCCACTTGGTACCTTACATTTGCTCTGTTCTCTGTGGGGTTCTGAGGCTCATTTTCTTCGCTTCTCTTCTGACTTCATTGTTTCGTTTCTTTAATTGATCGCTTCCTTCTTTCATCCGCCAATGATGCAGCTTTTGTAAATGTGCATGGAAAAACATGATTTATTTGTGATGTTTATTCCAACTCTCTCTCCCTGTCCTGTTCTGTTTTGATGCAGTCTGCTCCTGGAGCTGTATGCATCTAGCAAGTGACCCTGTCCTGCAGCAGTAGCCTGCAGTGTTGCTGATACAAAGCTTTCAGGGAAGCCTGATTCCTGTGAAACATTGAGTGAGCCCCATTCTCTCTGGTAACAATCCACCTCCTGACGTTCTCAAATGCAGGATTGCCTCAGATTCTCTTCTCACACAGATTTTCCACCTCTATAGTTCCCATGCAGGCAGTGGAGATAATCTTTATTGGCACTGGTGTAAGCAGGAGTTGGCTCCTACCCAGTAACTTTTTATTTTGCTATGGTGCCTAGCATTCTAGTGTGCTCGGTGTGAGTAATATTATGTATGTATTTATCTGCACTACAGCTTAAGAGAGCAGCTTTGGTCCTATAGCTGTTGGAGTATGAATGCTCAGCAATATTCTGGTTAGCTGTGTCTGGTTAGCACCTGCACTTCAGTTTAATGAAGGTGGCTGAGGACCACAAGAATTCCTGTTTTCTATGTGTGTTTTAGCTAGAACTCAGCAAAAACTGAATAACACGTAATCTCTAGAATAGTCTGTACATATCTGTGCAAAATTAGATTGTGCTCTGTGACAATAATGAGGGAATGATAATAGCAGACAAAACCTATTTTTTTTTAACTTATTCCTTGACATTTTTATTCAGACTTCTTGTCTATGGTGACTTTGATCTGCTTACATGGGAGTATTTTGATTCTGTGATGTTAAGGATGATGTGTCTCCCAAATCTGAAGTGAAAAATTTCTGTTGTTTGCTTCATTATATTTGCAGGGTTGCATATAGAAATTAAATGAGTGTACCTAGACAGGAAAGATTGCACTGAGGTGAGAATCTCCTCCTTTTGCTGCTCCAGCAGGTGCTTCAAGCTGTAATTAGAGCTTTCTTAATGTAGTAGAAATGCATAGCCTGCAAGCAAGCAAAATGATTTCCTGTACTTAAAAACTCGTTGTGTTATTTTGTCTCATTGGACTTTCATTACGGCTTTTTGGTCAGTAGCTACTGCAAACAAAATTTGTCTGGTTGAGTAAAGTTTCCAGGGTTATGTGCTATATGACTTTAAAGCTCAAGTCTGGGAACTGGGACAAAAACCATCAAGCAAGTGCTGCCATATTTCTTTCTTCATCTGTTCTCTGCCTAAAGAATTTGTCTGCTTTATTTTCACGTCCATATGATGTTATCAAGCTTCCAGCTTCTGCTGGATCTGGGACTGCTCCTTCATCATGTGCTACTGATCAGCTCTGGCCACTTCAAAGCAACCTGTGCAGGTGATGATCTCTGCCCAGTGTGCCTCTTGAAACAACTGCTGTAAGCAATTGGCATCTAAGGACTTACTGAGATGGTAAGCCATGGACAGATGTGGTTGACACTTCAGTTGAGAGTCAGGATCTAGGGCACAAACTAAATAAACTAAAATCCAAAAAAGTGTTGATTGCCTTATTCCAAAAGGGAGTATCCCAGCAGCCCTGTGCCATCAACTGAAGGAACAGTAGAAAAAGAAAAGTCCTTTTTTACTGAATCATTGGCATTTTTGGTGGGGGCATTGACTAGGTGATTAGAGGGATGAGAACTCTCAGAAATCACTCCATAGCTAATTTCTTAGATGACCTGACTTCCAAGTACCTACCAGACACAACCAAGCCCTTTTTTAGCTTGTGAGATCACAGAAACTCGGGATCAGAAGAAACTTTAAGAAATCATCTCATCTGTCCTCCTGCCTCAAGGCAGGATAAACTGTACCTGTGTCATTCTTGATGGATGATGATTTAGGCTGTTTGTAGAGACTCCAGTGACAGAGACTCAACAACCTCTCCAGGCAGTCTATTCCAGGGATGGCATATTTAAGTAATGGAAAGTCTTTCCTTATATCTAACTTGATTCTCTTTTGCAGCAGTTTAAGGCCATTATTTCTTGTCTTGTCCACCCTTGACCAGGAGAATGGCTAATTTTCTTCTTTGGAGCAGCCTTCAGGTACTTGGGGGCTATTATGTCTTCCACTGTTTGTTCCTGATAAAGCAACGGCCAAAAAAAGGTATATGGGAAAAAGGAAAGGTTGGTAAAAGCAGAAGATAAACAGTTCTCGGTCATCATAAAATAAATATTTAGAGTATTTACTGGTCTGAATCAGTTTGTTTTTCATGTTTTAGTGGCTTTTTACACCAGAAGGGAATCTGGTCTCAAATTTGCTTGGTAAACACTAGATTTATCATTTTTTTTGTTTGTTTTTGTTTTTTTTTTCCCCAGTATCCAGCCCCCCCCCTTTTCTGTGCCACAAAAATACAGATTAGAAAGAAGATGGGGGGGGGGGGGGGGGGGGGCAGGGAGAGATATTAAGCCTTTTTTTATTCCTCTGTTATTGTGCAGAAAATTACCCAACAGTAATACTTGGTGTAATTAGGGAAGAGTGTGTCTATGCTGTATGGATTAGAATGATTCCATGATGCTTTTATCAGTAACTTCAATTTTGTCATTGACACCATTGTAAGCTAAATCAGTGAGAAAAATATTAGAGAGAGCAAGAGAGAGAGAGACAGCTAGAAGCAATCCAGCTAATGGAAAGTGTACTGAGTAAAATGTTTTGCTTTTGAAGTATGCTGACATCTCAATTTTTTTTCCCCTTTAATCCAAACTTGTTTATCTGCTGAAGTAAACAGGAGCTCAGAAACAGGTTCTGCCTTTCTCTTAACCTCCTCTCACCCAGCCAACAAACCAATGATTTTAGCAGAGATTTGTAAAATGCTTGCTGTGCTATTCTTCTGCCCTTATCTAATCTCTTTTTTCTTACCCTCTGCGTGTAGGTGTTTTCTTCCCTTTCCTTCCCTTCTTAGATACGTGCTTTGCAGCTTGTGGTAGCTTAGTTCAACAATGAAGGTGTTAATTAGCTCACAAGCACCTGGCTAGTAGTTCATATGTCTGTTGCATTCCTACTGTGCAGGACAGATAAAGTATTAAATCATATTTGCTACTAGAATTATTAACGAAGTGCAATTTATACAATGGGTCTGCTGCTATGGTGGTCAAAAGAGAAGCATACACATGTCACAAAACACAGGCAGGTTTTTAGTACCATGCTAAACTTTTGAGCACTTGGAAATTCTCTTTGAAACTTAAAAATGACTAAAGGAATATAGTAGAAATAGCTTGGCTTCTTAATGTGCGTCATGGTTGTTTATTCTTCCTTATCTTCTCCCTCTGACAGTCTGCTGGTTTAAGTCCATCCCTTAGGGGTCATTTGATCATAACTTTATGTTTCCTCTTGTTTAAGCCCCAGAGTTGTTTGCAGCTTACTTCACCACTGAACAAATTGTGCTGAAGGGAAGTGAGTCTCTCCCAGATGGGGCTTTTGATGTTACCTTCATGTAAAATAACATGGGGACGCTGGGATGTGTCATGCTTTTTCAACCCCGGCTGAAGAAGTCTGGGAAAAGGATTCCTGCTTCTGCATTAGTTTTGCTCTTGGGATGTAGTAAAAATTGCATACTTAAGGGGGTGGGAGAAGGGTTTGGGAAGTCCACATGGGAAGAGTCTCTCTATGCTGTTCACTTAATGCATCTACTTTTGGTCTCTAAATAACAACGGGTCAGCTCTGAGCTCTTTGATGTTGTGGAAAATCAACTCCCTCCCTGTGTTTGTGGAAAGAAGTTATCAGAAATGTTGTCTTATTGCACCAAAACTAGAAAAAATATGTATTAAGGTGTATAAAAGAGGTACCTGATGTCGTATCTGCCTCAGGGTTAAAGGCAGAGACAAACAGTGAATTAGTAAGTATTTAATGATAACTTAGTCTGCTTCTAAAATGTTATATTTGTGATCTTTTAGTCTTACAGAGTTTGCATTTATCCTTCGGTTTTCTTGAATCTGGGAAAAGGGGTCTAAGGAGCTTACAGTTTACCCTTTGCTTGCAAGTGTAGTATACCATCAGATATATCAAACCAACTGGGAATTGGGACTGGAGTTCAGCTCCCTATCTTTTCAATTTAATTACACAGGTCTGAGTTTCTTTCCTGCCATCATTAACAGTGTTTACAGTCAAACAGAAACGTTCAAATATTTTAATAGGAGATGGAAAGAATTGAATCTCTGTCAACTCTTGGGAAGTCAAGATTGCTCCTTCAGTGGCAGTTGGGATAAGTAAGCATAAAGGTACCGTAGAAAAAAGAAAAGGACAGTCAGTGGCCTTTGACCTCTGTGCACAGAGGGTGTTTTGATGAGGTGCTGCTGATTTGAACATATGATGAGTAATTCACCAGTGGGAAATGCAGGAGGAGAGCAGATAGAAATTACTTTTGTTTCTCACTGGAATTTTGTTTCGACGTGTTTCCTGGGCATGTTTCTCACTGATGTCTGTGCATTTATAATGATAACAGAAGTTTGGAAACTTGACAAATAAGGAGATGTTTCTAATTGTTATAGAACATTTAAAGCATGTAGAATGAAATTTTTCCCGAAGTCTTGACAAAACCTGGTGAAACAAATTGCAAACAAGTGCTCAGTGCTGTTCTCTGCTTAGTCAGCAAGAGTCTTGATGATGCATTGTGAAGATCAGTCAGGTGTAGAAATATGTGACTGCAAAACCCACCAAACGATAATGATTTAAAATACAGCACATGTAACTTTTCACATGATTCATTTATAGAACCTTTCCTCCCCCCACTTAGCAAATTCCTGGAACTTTTTTAGCAGGAGGATTTGAGGGGAGGGCAGAACATCACAGCTGCAGCCTGTTAAAGGTTAAGGAATGGCTTCATTATTTCCTGCAGCTGGGACTCAGTGACCAGATAGATCTGGCCACTGTGGAAGAGGGCAGTCTAGGCAGAACTAAAGCCATGAGCCTGTTCAGTAGGGGAAATGTGTTGATTGTGAAGCGGGAAAGATACCCGGAATGTTGGTGGACAATAAGAAGACTTCATAACTAAAGGCAAGAAACTTAAGGAAGGAGCTAGGGATTTTTCTGTCTTTTAAAATAAGAAATGTGGTGGTGGTATATAGCAGTGGCTTTTAAGATTTGGAAGGTCTGATGCAGGGCTGCCTAGGTGTCTCATCTTTGGGATGTAATTCTGAACAAATACATTGATAAGGATAGTCTTAGCAGAAGGGGCTTTGAATGATAAGATTATTATGCCAAATCTGGTCAGTTGTAGCAGCGGGAGGGGAACAATGAAGTAAAATGCCATTCTTGACGGGCAAGAGTAAGGAAATGGATGTTGTGTGGTAGCTTTTGATATCAAGAGCTTCTGTGTGCAGGACACTGTAGCTATGGAGAGCTGTAGAAAAGAAGGCTTTCCTAGCAACTGTAGGTGCTGGAAGAGCTAACCTGTAAAGTAGGTTCTGGAGTGAATGTTGGCCCAGGGGCACTGCCTAATATCTAGTTTACTGTGAAGCTTTTCCATTTTCTCTCAAACACCTGCCATGGACGGTATTGTGGTTTTGCTTCCTGGAGTGACAAGGGTATGACTTTTTTTTTTTTTTTCTGTAAGCCTGCATATCCCCCACTTTGGAGGATGTTTTCCTTTGCTGATCTGCAGTAACTTGACAAATGGCTAAGTACTGGAATGAACTTAAGGTTTTGAATGCTGGGAGAAGGTTCTTGCTGCAGTATTAGATACTAATTCAGTTTCCTGCTTTCTTTTCTTGAGGTAAGTGTTTGTGAAGAAGGGAGATCCACCTGGGAATGCAGAGTTCAGTAGCCTCAGTCTGTGCCATCAACCAGAAGTCAAGTAATACGTTAAATGGAGTAGAGGACACTCACAGGAGGTTAAGATGCCTTAATAAGTGTTAAAATCCAAGTTGAATGTTTTTTTTCCTTCTATAGACCAAGATAGCTTCAGACTACTTGGAATACAGATTATCATATGTCACAAAATAGCTTTTCTGGGGGAGGAGAAAAAAATGTTGTGTCTTTTTTTTTTTTTTTTTTGTCTGTACTCATCTTAAAGAAAAGGAGTGTTAATCATACGGCAGTGCTGTGTATTAACAGAAACTTCAGTGCCAGGTAACTTGCCTCTGTCGAATAGTCTTCTTCTTTTGGTGTCTGTAGTTTGGCTCCTAGAGCCAGTCCACCCCTCAGATGGCCTGACCTGTGAGCTGGTGTGAGTGCCACAGCTCAGCCTCTGCAAGTCACACAGCTGCTGCGTCTCAAGGGCTCAGCCTGGTTTCTGCATTCTGGTAAGAACTGGTGCTATTTCTGGTCAACTGTAATAACATCTTCAAATTTCTCTTGTTTGTGTAAACTGCATGATCAGAAGACCCTACAGTATCACCGTAATTCTGCTTGAGGTTGATTTTTGCCAGCAGTCATCAAAGTGTTTTCTGCTGGACTACTTGTAATAATAACCTATGAGCAATATATGGTAGTGGAAAGGGTAACAAACACTGGGGGGAAGGAGGGAAGAAAACCGAAGTATTTGTTAAACATCATAGCAAGAAATGCCAAGCAGTTATTTAGTGCTGCACATTACTTCATCATCATTTGATTATTTTACTGTTTCATTTCTGTTTACATACCACATTGATTCTTTTGCATCTGGCTTTTGCACAATTCTTTCAATAACATACGGTTCAGTGGCTATAATTATAGGATTGTTAAAGTTCACATTTCACTATTCATCTTGTTATCTCCAGTAATGGAAGGTTGAAATAAATGCACGTAATTACATGGTTGGTCCTAAATTATTTTTGTATTGCTGTTACTAGGACACACTTGGAAAACAAAACTTAGTTTCAATGCTTTTGTGGTGGGCTGTTTCTTGTGAAATGCTTTCTTCATCTGAACTTATGTGCTTTGGTGTTCTTGTGCCTCCACCTCCATACTTTTGAAAGCCATGAGTTTCATTTTATTTGTGTGTGAGTGTAATAGAGGGTGTTATTCCCCTGTGCCCCCTCCCAGATGCATTGGTAATACCATTATGGACATGCTAGCCAGCCCTCAAGACCAGCAAGCAAATGATGATCGATGTCACTTCTGATTCTTCTGGATCTTCCAAGTTGTTTCTTGGATCTACTGATGAGCCCTCAGAAGTCTTTTGCTAGAACAACCTTAGGTGGCAATAAATACAGCCTTAGACAGATTTTAATGTTTGCTGGCCTCCTGGCGAACTTGGTGTAACTAGTTTTAAACTTTACTTGAAAGTAATTCTCAGACTAACAATGGGGCAGAGGTTGGGAAGATAGGTCTCTGCTCTTGAAAGATGTGGATAAGAGGGGTTTAATAGCAGTGTTAATTTAAGGTGGGTGTGATTAATGTGTTTTGGCTGTGCCTGCCTCTCAGAACTATAATTTGACTGCCCAGCATGGATGAGTTGTGTATGAGAAGTAGGAATATGTTAGTCCAAAAGGTTCTGTTTGCCGTCAGTGCTCCTTATAAGCTACAATTTTTACTTCTCCTTCCTAGCTGTGAAGTGTTCAAGTATCACCTGGAGGAAACTTACTTCACAGTTTTACCTGTGTTGGAGGGGAAGACAGCAACAGGTAGCTTGAACTATTTAAGTGAAGCCTAAGAAAAGTAGCTTGTTTTTTGTTTGCCTTTTTTGACCTACTGTGTGCAAGTACAGTTTATCTGAAAGTGATAGCTGCATGTAAATGCCAGACATGAAGTAAGTCTAATTTTTAACCTTTAAAAAATAATTGTTCTTTGTCCTGAGTTCACAAGGCTGAGAATGAAGCATACATAAACAGGATTCTACCTTAAGTTAGAGTTTTCTATCTTCTTTTGTGAAAGACCCCATACCTTATTATGTAGCTTGTGTGGTGCTATGCTTGTGCTCACAGACCAGTTCAAGAGCTTATTCGGGTGCTGATGAATTGGTGTCAATTTTACTTCTGGTTTAAGTGGAAGAACAGAAGGATGAGAGGGATGGAAGTGAAGCTGATATTCTACCAGTTCAATTTAGCTTTAAAGTTACTTTCTAAAATTACTTCTTTTTTGGTAGAATCACAGAATGATTTAGGTTAGAAGGAACCTCTGGAGGTCATCCGGTCCACCCTGCCTGCTCAGTATGAGAAATGGCATTTAAAAACATGCTCTGTCTTCCAGCATTAGTCTCTTGACCCTTAAGGAAAACAAAAAAAAAAAAATTTTTTTCAAAGCTGTGGTAAGATATCTAAGATGATATAAGTTGTGGTCATATAAAAGGTACAGTGTGTCTAAAGTACAGGTCTCTGTAGTTAGAATAGCTGGTGTGAAAACGTTTTATATATATATATATGTGTGTGTATATATATATAATATTATAGGAGCTGTGGGTGAGTTTTCTGTAACTTGTCTTCAGAAATTAGCCCAAGTGTACAGATTGACAGAAGTATACGATAAGTAATTGGTGTGACTGTAGTTCCCCTAATCTTTAGGTCAGTGATGGAACAGTTTATGTATTGAATCAATACGACAGATAGAATCACGGAATCATCTAGGTTGGAAGAGACCTCCAAGATCACCTAGTCTAACCTCTGACCTAACACTAACCAGTCCTTCACTAAACCATATCACTAAGCTCTGCATATAAACACCTTTTAAAGACCTCTAGGGTTAGTCAGTCTGTAAGTTAATAACATGAAAATCCCGTTGAAACTATGAGAAATTATTTGTTTCTTGGCGTTCCAGAAGGACTCTGTTTGAAATGAACACTCAGCAAGTAAACGTATGCCAGCCTTGCTTTAAGGTTGCTGGTGACGTACTTGAGGATCATATTTGTGCAAAGGAGGTTTTAAGATGGCTTTCAGGAAGCAATGTGCTCTGGCTACAGGAAGAAAGCACTTTTTTAATGCTCCTCAATATTCTTTTTTTTTATCTACTTCTGGACACTAATAAGCAACTAGAGGGGCAGAGACTAATAATATTCAGAGAAGAACTAAGAATATTCATATATATCTTGTAAGCAGAAAAAATATTGCACATAATTAGGAAAAAGAGTATCCCTTGATGAATAAATAGTGAATGATGTGGAAATCAGCAGACCGAAGATTAACTCTGGCCAAGTATCTGCTGAAAAAAATCAAGTTATATGTAGATTATTGCAACTGACAAACTCTTAACAGAACTTGGAAGTCTTCATTCTGAACCTTTCTACTGGAAAATAATTCAAGTTAGCTGGTGACCTTTGCACCACATGGTTAAAAGGGACATGGTCTATGGGTAACTTAGAGTTATGCTTCCCCTTAAAACAAGGACCACATAGAAGAGGCTCCTTGCGTTGATTGTGGAAAGCTGGTAAAAATTTCTTAGTAGTGAGAGGTGTTTCCTTGCCCCAGAGGAAGGTGGAAATAGGTGGATGTTGGGGTGGAAGGTACTAGGTTCAGCACTGAATAATGACTTTGCTGCAAGTTCACATATTTTGTTTGAAACCATGCCTGTGAAACCATTCCTGTCATTCATTGCTCAGACCTCTAGCTCTGCTTTAGCCATCCTAACTCTTTATGGATCCTTCTGATTGCCATACAAGCTGCTCTGGAGTATATGAAAAAGCTGAACCCATCACAGCTCCCACAGATGAAATTCTCCAATATGCTGTACATAAAAGTGACAAGTTGCCTTGTCCTTAATGTGTATAGACTGAGAAGGATGCAGAGGCAAATGTGGGAGGAATGAGAGAGCAGACAGCTTGCTGAATCCAGAGATTGTCGTTCTAGGTGACCTCTGTGTGTGGCCCCTTGCCAGGAGAGAAGCTGAAACCAAGTCATGTCAAATTGCCATCTGGTGTGGTGCTGGGGCCCCTTGTCAGCTGGAGGCCGTCAGCCATAGGTTTCTGACAGAAAACAGCTCTTGAAATTGGGGATGGAGGAAGGAGCAATTGTGCTCACTGCACTGTGAGGACAGGGGAACATCCTGATACCTTCACCTTGCAGCCTGCCATCGGCCCCAGTAAGGGAAAAATAAGCAAAGTGAACATATATTTCTTATGTGTCCATGGCTCTTTTTTTCTTTATCTTGCTTGTTATGTCTGGATATTTTGGAGAGAGTACTTTGCTTTTAGGCTTTGGTTACCAAGCACATGGCACATTATGCAAGCCTAATCTTCCTTTCTCCCATCTCAGCAGGCCTGCAAGGTGAAAGATTAATTTGGTTATTTTGTGTCCCTCTCTGATGTGCCAGTAGTATCTTCAGAACTCTTAATAAAAAAATGTAATAATAGTAATCTCTGTACACCTTTTAAAGTGACATTTTGTTTTTCTTATGTGCACCTTGACTAGTTAACACTGCTGTTGGCAGCATGGGTCTGATAGCATGGAGTTTCCTAGGTTTTATGCTAGCCTATGTAAGGCTTCCATCCAGATCTTGAATCTAGGAGGTCAAATTAGGCATAACTTAGATACTTTCACTGACTTTTTTTTTTTTTTTTTTTTTTTTAAGAGAAATGTACAGCTGATGCCTGAAAGAAGGGAATGCACAGCTGTGCACTCCTATGAGAAGCACTGGACTTGGTCAGAGACAGAGCCCAGATGCTGCCATAGCTACAGTGCTGTCAGTATTTAACAGAGCCAATTTGTGGCTGATACTGCGCTCCATCAACTTCAGGTTTGATGGCATAACTAAGACAGCTCACTGTTAACCAAGCAGGGAGAGTTGGTTGAGCTTGAGGAGGTAAAGCTGGACAGAAGCTGTGTGGTACCGAGACTGTTATATATGCTGAAGGTGAACAAATGCAATTACCTGTTAGTCTCATTTGCATTTGGTCTGTGGATTCATTTTTTTTCATGCGTTGAATGAATCACAAGTTGCTAGGGGGTTTTATAGCATGCGCCCTCCCGAGACATCAGAATTTGTATGTTTGTTCACGTCGGTGTGACAACTCCTATAACAGCAGCCCAGGTGCATATCACAGTACCAGCCTGTACACTGGATGACTATTGGTTCCTCCTGTAGTGCTTGAATAAACCTTACAGAGTTTCAGAATGCTCAACTATTAAGTTACACTCCTGTGGTTCGCAGTATCATATTTAGAGATGTCACAGATGTTGGCTTTGCCATTAATTGTTTTCTTTTCCAAATCGATGGAGTTTAGTGCTTGCACAAATGATGTGCTGATACGTGTTTGGAAGCTGTATCATGGGGTAGATAATGTGATCTGTTTGTGACATTTTCCTTCTCCCTGTCACCCCCACCCTACTCCAAGTTACCAGGTGTACCTCCCTCTGTGCACACACTGCTCCCTCTCCTTGGTTCTGCTCCGTGTCCCTTATGGTTTTGCTCAGCGAGTCTAGAATTTGAAGCATGGGCTACTTAAGCAAACTGTAGGAGTCTGCTTCAGTCCTGACCTCGAGCAGCCTGACTGCTGACACGTCCAGCTTTGCTAGCGTGCTTCAAGCTGAGCCAGTGGCCCGCCCCTGCAGAGTCCCATGGTGCTTCCTTCTTGTATCTGCAGCTGCTTGCATCTTGCTGAAAATGAAATGCACTAATGAAAATAATTGCATTGCTGTCCTCTGAGAGTTTTCTCTATCATACTAAACTGCATCTCAGTTCTGTGATACAGACCAATGTGTTCTTGGATGCCTTTGATTTTGTATCTTCGCTGTTTCATTTTAATCTATGAACCTTAAGTTAAGCGCAGGAGCTCAGAGGCAAGGGTCTCTTCAGTATTGCTCCTCATTTTTTTTTTTTTTTTTTATGAAGTTGGAGACCTCACACGATGTTGCAAAACAAATTGCAGGCAAAGTTTTTATTTTATTTAAGACCATCTGTTTTCCTGTTTAAATTTCATGATTGCAAGATTCGTACTGCTGTGCCTATGTAAGGGTTATAGACATTGCCAAAGATGTATTGGCTTAATTAAGGCTTTGAAGCTCATTTCCAAAGGTACCAGTGTGAGGCTGTTGCTTAATATTGAGTGCTGTTCTGGCATCTGTCTGATGCTGAAGGTGAAGAAAGAAAAACTATGCAAGCTTATTTATATTTTTTTGGTCAGAACTTGTTGAGTAACCAGTTCAGGAAGGATTACTGTTCTCAATGTATTTCCAGCATGTTGTCCTGAACCTCTTTAATCATGTATTACTAACAGGGAAAAAAAAAAAATCCCCCAAAGGAAATACTCTGGCATTCAAACTACCATTGTCTACGCCTAATTTCACCCTTCTCTCCCCTTCCCCCCCAGTATTTCTTCTGTGTTAAGATATTCTTTGACCTTGTTTTTACCCACTCCAAATCTTTGCAAGTGGTTATATGCACACTGTGCTGAGGCAATCGTTCTGCTTTCCTGAGGTTTGTTGATGCTCTTTCTTCCTTGTCCTGTGCCACAATCTTGTGCAAGCTATGTCTTTTTTTCCCCTTGCCTCTGTGTTCCTATGACAAGCGTAATGATACTTAGCCTATCTTTGCCTATTGCTCTTCAATTTACAGATTGAAAACTCCTGTGAAAACCAAATGTTTCTGTGGGTAGAAGTGGTACCTTTACTTATGCTAAGTAGCAAGCAGGTAAAAAACCATTTTCTCTTGTTCAGAGGTACCCTTGCTTTCACTGTCAGGGTGATTTGGACAGCTTACACAAGGATGATTGGTGCAGTAACTTCTTTAAAAATAGCCTGTCCTGTTTACTGCTGAAAAAATCCTACACTACATCAACCACACAGGAAAGGACTTCAAAAATATATCCATCTTATCATTCTGTGTAGCCCTGTGTGGATACATTCAGCCCATTAGAGTTCTTCATCTGCAGTATTTGTATCTTACCTAGTGTTTCTGTATTACAGAGCATATTGAGATGACTTGTGTAATTGATGCAAAGTGGTGTTTATGCTGTTTGTGCTGGGTAACTCCAGCCATTTAGATGGATAAAGGTTCAGCCAGGAGTGTGGCTCGGGAGGTGTTATTAACTAAAGCCTTCTCTTGCCTATTCTTCCACTGGTCACCTTGCTGCAGGGATGCTGCAGAGCTCTTGCGACACAGCTTATGCCAGCGCTAGGGAAGAAGCAGGGAAGCAGAAGTGGGCTGCAGCCACCACGAGCCAGCAGGAGTGAGTCATGCATGGAGGAGCACTGGGCTGCTCTGGTGCCGAGGCTGAGCTGGTGCGATCTGGTCTAGGAGAAGAATACAGAATGTGATAGGAGATCTCACCTCCAGGGTAATGAAGGTTTCTTTAGTTGATACTGGTTCCTTGGACAAATGAGTTCCTGAGTCAGCAGCTGCATAATTTATTTGTGAAGCTGCCTTATCCTAGCATTTTACATCTGTGTATATGGATGGGGTGGGGAGAAAAACCATTAATCCTCTGCCTCAGCACGTCGTGTTGTACAGCTTGGTACAAGATCATCACAGATTGTGCATCTGAAGTATTCCCCTGGTGCAAGGCGCTGACACAAATAAGTCAATCATGGGTAGCACAGTGTCCATCTAAGTTTCAGTGCATCCTTGACTCTGAAAGCCTGCAAGCTCATCAGGGAGCTTAAATGGAGATTTCAAATGGCTGGAGCCTGTCCTATGTGGATACTGAGCCACTAAATGTAACCATGCACAATTTGATGCCATCAGTGCTCTCAAGCTTGAGAGGAAGAGAGGGTGGAAAGCAAGAGTGCAGACAGAAGTGCAGGTGGCTAGTGCTGAAGAGTAAGGAAGAAAAGAATTTTTCTCTTTTTTTTCCTTAAAATATGGAGGCAGATGGGTTGTGAGGTACCCCAAGAATGTGTGTTGGGCTGGACTGGAAAACTGAGCACAAGATACCAATGAAGATGAGCTGTGTGAGCCTTGGGTTGACATCTGAAAAAAAGAGAGGGTCAAGTAAACATAGGTGGAGATAGCTGATAATGTTGCAAAAAGAATAAGGTTTTTTTTTTTTTTTTTTTTTTTTGTAGTGTGGGTGATCCCTCACACCTGCTCAGAACCTCCACTTTGTGCTGTTCCCTAACAGGGACAGAAAGGGATCCTTTCTGACTAAAGGAGAGGTGTGATGTGCTACCAGGTCTGGGTGGATGTGGGAAACATCAAAAAGAGCTCTGCCTTCTGGGGCTGAAGCGCTTAGGCAAGACATTTTAGGGTGAAAACTGGACTGGAAGAAAGAAGATACTCTATGCTTCAGGCAGTAGGTATGTAGCCTATACAGAAGAATAGGCCAACTCATCTCAGCACTGTTCTGGTACTTCCCAGTTCTTATTTCTTGATTAGTTAATGTTTGTAAATGTGAAGTGCCCTATAAGTGCTAAGTATTATTATGGATACTAAAATTGACCATAAAACTTAATACAGAGAAAAGTAAACCATGCACATTTAGCTGCACAACCGAAGCAGTTCCTGACATCCATTGACTTAACTTATGTCACAGAACAGAAACTGCAGTAGTTGTGCTGAAGTAGATGTGATCTAATGGAGTTTTAAAATTGGGTGGTATTTATCTTGGAGACAGCTGTAGCTCATCAGGGGAGAAACAGATTATTGAGTTGGTATGTGTGTGGGGACATTGAAATCGACTGTTATTTACCTGGTAATGAATAACAGTGATGAACCAGTGGAATCTGTTATGGAAAGTTTTATCTCAGGCTCTAAAAAGAAAAGTCCAAGTTTGTTAAAGACTTTAATGTTCTGTTTTGCAATGCTGCAATTCTGACCTCAGGTGGCTGGCATGTCTGTGCTCTGAGGAGTCTAATTTGAACTTCAGCATATGGTCCCAGCAGCATATCCTCCTCGTGTGGCCCAGTAACACCAAGCAGGGTTGTGTATGGAGAAACTGCATCTCCGTGCATTTGTGTGCACCAGGAGACCAGGAACTTTTTGTGGAAATGCAGTGGAACAGAACTTGTAAACTCATTGCCTGATTTTTATACAGCCTGGAGAGTGTAAGCTCTCTTATCAACTAGAATAGACTTCCAGCTAACTGGTATCTTACCGTGAATAATGTTGTTTACAGCATGCATGGAATACAATATTGGGCAAAAATGTTTCTTCTAAAACCCAGACTGGGTAATGCTACAGTAGGAAAGCTGATCTTTGATTTTTATTTTTTTTTTTTCTAGCAAGTATCATCACTGAGTTGCTTCTGCCACTAGAAATGTGTGCTTTCCTCAGGGGTATTACTCAACTCTTGGAACAAGAGTATGCTGAAGTAGATAGCTTCCCCAGGTTAATAATACAGCTAAAATAAGTGCAATATTTCCTTCCATTTTCCTTGAATTTGTTGCCTCTTCATGTTGAGGATAGTCTTGTTTAAAAATACAAGTTATTTCAATATCTATTAAATATCCATGCAGGAAAACAAATCGGCATTAAAAGTAACTAACTTCTGGATTTGTATTTTTGTCCCCAGTTTAAAAACTAATTGACTTGATGCGTTACTAACAGGTATTGAACAGGCAGAAAAGGAGTCAGGAACCTGTTGTTTATCCATGCCACTCTGGTAATTCTTGCTCAGGAGGCTGCCAACTTCCCTTGTTCTCATTCCACACATGCACAGCTGCCTTCAAATGGGTTTGGAGGGATGCCTGTCTCTGGGTATTGTCTGGCCTCTTACAGAAAGGTCAGCAATAGTGCAAAGTGCAGCGAAGGTTTTTGTGCAGTGAAGCTTCCTTCACTGAAGACCTGGAAGGAAATTTGCATAGTTCAGTCTGTAAGGATAGTTTTGCAGTTTCCTTATTTGCCTTCCAATTTTTGAAGTGTCAAGTTCTGCAATACAGCTCAAAACATTTTTTTTTTTTTTTTTTTTTTTAACAAGTCTGCATAGCATAACTTCGAAAACAAAAACCAGGCCTCAGATAATCATTAGCATGTCATCCTTTCGCAGTGCTGGCTTAGACTGGGAGCTATTTCCAAGATAAGGAGATGTAAATCCCTTGCAACTGTTCACTGCTCAGGGAGTCTTCTCAGCCAGGGTGTTGTCAGAGGAGCATTAGAGCAATTTTTCACATAATCGTACCCCTGAGTATCTACAGTTTGTATGTGTTAGGAAACTGGAATTGTGTAGTGCTGTTGGATTGGGGTCAGTTCACCACTGATGGACTGTCCTGAGCAAATACAAGGATGTGGTATGAGCTGTCAGGTGTCTGAAACATATGAAATGCTTCTGACCAAGTGTGTGTGGGGATTAGGTGTGGTGTGTTTTTCTTGAAATACACAGGTAAGATGCATGTCTATGGTGCTCTAACTTTTTTTGATATATCTCAAAGTTCTAAAATTATTTTACTATCTGCAGTACATAATTAGAGGGAGTTGCTTTAACCAGTCATTGAAGTACAGCCACATCCAGGAAAGCAGCTTTTTTTTTTTTTTTGACTTGTACAGTGAACGAATGCAGTCACTTCTGTTCATTCTCTTTTTATTCAACTGAAACATTTTATAATTGTGTCCTCTGAGTTCTAAATGAACCAAATCCCACTATTGTGCTTTTGAAAACATAAGGATATTGTTCTGTAATAATGTAGTCCGTCCTTAAGTGAAGGCTGCAGCTATAAGCTGCTGGCCTCGTGCAGGTGTTACTTTAGGAATTTGGGTGAAAAAATGACATTATCTCTATGATCTTAACCAGCCAGAAGTAGAGACCCTGCAAAATGACTTTCCTTAGTCAGTTGGATCAGTACTCTTCAACTATCTGTCTTGAGCCAAACCACAGCATGGAGTCTGAAGAGGTGAGGATTGCACCATGGAAGGGAGAGGGAGACCACAACAGTTCCAGTTAAAGTTAGCTCATGCTTTTGGAGAACGTCAACCTCATGTTTCATTAGTGGGGCTTGGTACTATAAAAGAAGACAACTAGTTTGTGGCAATACGAAACAGCTTTACTTAATTATCTATTAATTCTCCTGAGAGCTGTGAAGAACTCTTTTTCTGTGAACGTAGTTTCTAGCTTATCAGCTGCCTGTCCATCTTGAGCTCATCAAGGTTGCAGGCTGCCTTATACAGTCACTTGCCCTCATGGACAAAGCCACTGTCAGTGCTGTGCAATATCACTGTAGGATAAGTATTTCACCTTCATAAGGTGTTTTGGAGATATCCTTAGGTGTTCTGAGTTTGAGTTTCATGTTAAAATAGGACTTGGAAAATGTATGTGTTTATGGCAAAAACACTTGTGTGTGCAGGAGTATGTGTACCTTTTGAGGAAAATGAACTAAAATCTCAGCTTTCATCATCCCATCATCCTCATGAGCTTTGCTCTCTGGAATTTCTGTAGTCCTGCTGAAAACAAAATGCTTCTTCAATTATGTGCGTTGAAAGCCCTTACAAGAACACCTGAGATAGTAGCTAACTCCCTGATAACATAGCTGTAGACGTACACTCAAATATATTAATGTATGTGATCTGGAGAAATTGTTTAAGTGAATCAGTGGCTTGAGGTATGGAATATGAGACATCTGAGAAGTTCTGCTTCTCTTTCATAAGATGAAGGACATTTTCAATTGAGCTCTATCTCAGTGGGTGGATTCCTATTAGTAGGAGTTAACCAGTGGGCCAAGTATCTGGTACTGATGGCCATCAAAGGAGAAACATTGGAGTAGATGGAGTGTGAATCTGACACAGTGTACCTTCTTTATGTGTGTCAATTAAAAACTATCATTAATAATTACTTGGGTTTTATAGGAGTGGCAGTTCAAATAACACCTTGCAGAAACCTGATCTGTTACCTGAATTAGAACAAAGATGATCCTTGTGCCAAGGAGTTTCAAGTTGAGATCTAAAATAAGAAACAGGCTGGAGAGCAAAAAAGCAGGAAAGATCAAGCTAAACCAGTTCAATACTGTCTAGTTCAGAGAAAGTGTGGTTCATTCTTTATTTTCATGAAGGTGTTGAAATTCTTGCAATGACTGTCACAGATGCATTAAACAGAGTGGCCTGTATAAAGGGTACAGCATAAGGCACTTAGTGATTGAATTCCTGTAAGGAAGTACTGTATATGAGAAGACTACGGCAAATATTGCATCATTCAGCTTCTGGAGGTTTATGCAAGAAGGAAGGAGATCCTGACAAATGTAAGAAGGAAATTGAAGAAATCTGCTTTGAGACATCAGAGACTGAAGTTCTGAAAAATATTCTAAGTTTCCTTAATAGAAATTAATTCTGGATTTTCTAATATTTGCTTAGCCCTCTTTCTTTCTGAAGCACGCTTTTTTTAGCTGCCTTCTCGGAAGAAGTGATATTAAAAAATCCAGAATTTAAAGTTACAAGCTGCATTGCCCCTGAGATTCAGGCAAATAAAAAATGGTGCTTATTAAACTGAAGCTGTCTGGAAAGGCGCTTTTTTTTTTTTTTTTTTTTTTTTTTTTTTTTTTTTTTTTAACCATTACTAATGAGGTCTGTTAAATGTAAACCAACAACAAGAGGAAAAAATTAGTGGAAAAATCTGCCAAGTGAGGCTTCCCTATGGAACGTGTTTCTAGTTGATTTTTTTTTTTTTTTTTTTCCCCTGTGACTCGCTTTCTGCTCCTCTGTGCAGGTTTATGTTATGAGAGCTAGCTCTGGAACTGGAAGGGCAGCAAGTATTTTAAAGCCTGGATTGCCGCTTGAAAATATTGGAAATAGGATCTGCAGTTGAAATCTAAGGGTTGTAGACATTATACTAAATTATGAAGGATTTCCATCTTTCTCTGTACCCAGCAGTCCTCTGTCTATAACAAAATCATAAGACACATTACCAGCAATATGATGCTGCAATTCTATAATATGTTTGCTCTCAAATTAGATAGACTTATGCCTGTGGTCTGCATTTGTTGGTTTGTAGAGCTTCCTGTGTCCTTCTTCTGAAGACTAAAGGCCAGGAATGATTACATTTTTCCATGTATTTCCATGTATCCACTTTGTTTTAACTGTGGCGTATGTATGATCAAGTATTGATGCCTGAGTGTCATACTCAACTGACAACAACTGAAAACCTGCAACGTTGCAGATGTCTGTCGATTTTAGGGAAATAAGCTGTAGGGAAAATCTCCTGAAAGGAGGTTCCTTCACCCTGCCAACCTTAGGCATTCAGTTAGGTGGCTACACTGAAGTTTTGGAAAAAATTGATGTGTAATGGCCTGTTGGCTCATAAGGTGCAAACCTAGGAGCTTTTAATTATACTAGGTCCTGTGTATATCCCTGTGGCATCTCTTTTGAGCAGTTGGATACCCTTTGTAGGGAATTTTGTCCACAGAAACAGCAATAGGCTTGGAAAGTAAATAGACAATGCAGAAGAAAATCTGAGAGAAGCTATTTTCCCACTGCCTGCAAACGTTTGTTAGCTTGCAGTTGTTGTCTTCCCCCAGTGACATCAGAGAAGATGCCGTTTAATAACGTGGCCCTTCTACCTAGAGGCATTGTTCTCCTTTAGCTCAGGAAGGCTCCCTTCGCTCCTTGAAGTAGCATAGACAGATTGATAGTTGTTCCTAAGTTATAAATGTTTAACAACTCAAAATGAGACTGAAGAAAAAGTAAATAAGGGAGGCCATAGGAAGGGAAAAAAAGGCCTGTTTGTCTTTTCAGTGACTGGAATTTAATTAAGTATTGGTAGGATGTGGTGTGTGACCTGGGGGAGATAGAGCAGTTGATGGATGACCTTGTAATGGTTTCTGGATCCTCATAGCTGTGCTTTAGAAAGAATTGTAGAAGAAAAATAGTAGAAATGAGCTTGTAAGAGAGCAGAAGAGAGGAGAAAAGAACAAGAAGCAAGATGAAATAGGGAGGAAAAAAATGAGGAGAGAGGCAACAGGATGAAGGCTGGGAATTAAGACCAACTAAGGATATGTGCCATTAGGCTATGCTGAGACAGAGCATGGGAGCAGAGGAGACAGGAAAAAGGAGGAGGGGAGGGGGAAAAAAAAAAAAAAAAAAGGAAGCAAAAGCACCAGAGTGGTAGGAGAGGTCACTTCACTTGGCATTAAACCAGCTGAGCAGCTGTTATTTCCCTAGCATCCCCATCCAGGAGGGATGGAAAGGGCTGGGGGCAGCTGTAGGTGGTTGGACCCGAGGAGGCAGAGGGGTGGCTGAAGGGAGTGGGGGTTTTGGGGTCCCTGAGCACCTCAGGTTATTTCCCAGGGGCCTAGGACAGGCCTGCCACCGGGAGGGTGGGGGGGGTTGCCATGGAAACGCGGGGCCTGGCACATCGACTCACAGTAGCAACAGGCCAGCGCCGCAGTCTAAGTAGGATTTATAGCACATTATAGTGTGAAAAACAGGAGAAAATTACTGTAAAGGCAGGAATTATAGCACAACAGAACGTATCAGCTCTGAGATCCATCTTGCTAATTAAAACAGCATACTCTGTGGTGGAGCACACGATAAGCCTGTTAGCCTAAATGGGAAGATGTTATCGATGCTTCATTATAAAGTTTATTGTCTTTAAACTAACTATGGAGGAGGGGCAGGGATGTGTGGAACCTGACTAACCAATGCCACTCACTGTCTGCTTAGGGTACTTTATAAATAACCATTCAGTGTTCAGTCTTAAATCTGGAATGCTCTTGCTTCTCGATTTATTTCCCCCCCACAGCTCAAATGCAAGTCAATTTGCTTATGATTGTGGGGTAGATAAGGAGCCTAAGGGCAGGGGGAGAGCGGTGGGGCCATGAGCGGGATAGTTGTGCTATGCAAGTTTTAGTGTGTCTTACCAAATTCACGGAGCATGGCACCTGTGTTCCAGAAAGAGGCCTTAATTTTGTATAGATCTTGTATCTCTTTGCCAAGACTCTCAAATCCAGTAACATGCCTGGTGAGATTTGTAGGGACTGACTCAAGGTCACCAAGTAAATCAATACTAGGGTTGCAAATTACTTTGTGTTCAGAAAAAGAGTTGTGGCTAATGCCTGTCGAGTAATTAGCAGAATTCTTCTTCTTCTTCCTTAAAACTGCTGTATCTCCTGTATCCTTTCGTCAGCTTTATCCCAGTGGTAATCAAGCAACCACGACTTGAGCTTTGGCTGCATTAGTCCTAATTGGCTTGACAATTCCTGTGTAATAGCACACATGTAGAAGGTCGGAGTGAACACTGTTGTAAAAGTAGCAGCTGGTGCAATCTAATCCATGTAGTGGGTGATAGTGCGCTGAACAGGAGATGAAGAGCCCTAGGACACTTCTTTTCAATGAAGTAATTAATATTCCTGTTTGAATATCAGAATACTATTTAAGGGGAAAAAAGGAAAAAAAAAAAAGTGAACACTGAAACTGTGGTAACACGTTGACTAGCATGTTGGAAGTGCTTTCATTTTACAGAATCCAAGGCAGTGTATTTTATGATGTGGCTTTTAAGCACTTTAGCACATTCCAATAGCACAGCAATGTTTAAAAATAACTTAACTCATACTTATCAGCTTTGAATCCTTAACTGCAGTGAGTTTCTACCTCCTTTCTTGCTTCTTATGGTTTTCTTTACATCTTTGTGCCAATGTTTTCCTACGAGGAAGGCTATAAAGGGATTGGCATTGGCAGACCAAGCACCTGTAATGAGCCAAGTGATAAAACTGATGGTTACTCATAGCAAAGAGGTCTAGCAGCCTATCTGGCACACGCATCTAACACCTGAAGCCCTCCTACTTATTCCTCTTCAGCTGAGAGGACAGGTCTTGTAGGTAGAGGATTACTCCTAGCTGGACACAAGCTATGGGTGGAAGTTACCAGCTGGTTATTCTTTAGTTTGTTGCATCTTGCCCAGGTCTGAGGTACTCCATGGCTTTTGAAGGCTGTTAGGGTTTGGCTGCTCTGCCCTTCTTCCCAATTGCCTTTCTTGTGCGGTGTTCCTCAGGCACGTGATACACTTCAAGGAGCAGCATCAGGAGTGGGTTTTGAGCTTTTGTGTCAAGAGGTCTCATAGCGCTTCAAGCTCTGAGTTGCTAAACCTTGTTAATTTCCAGCAGTCACTTCATTCATTGCTTGTGATAGGTACAGTAAGGGAATTGAAAAATTTTACAAGAATTCCAAGAGGAATAGTTATGACCACCAGACGGCATGAATCATTGTCAGATTGTTCAGAATTGGCTGATGAGTTCCAAGATCAGCTGAAACATGGAACTCATGTAAAGCATCTGAACCTGAAGCTGAAACTTGGGAATAATCAGTTCATGGGTCATAATCAAACCCAAGGAAAGTTCTAGTGTGTGACTTGTCAGTACCTACTATATGTCCACTCATATACAAAGGGTCTATAACTTGATGACTTCTCAGTGAAATACCAGTACTTTGTCTTACTACTGATTTCAATATTTCTTTAGAAGCTGCTAACAGGTTTTAATTTCATACTTGAGACATATTCCTCTTGCCAGCTGCTGAAATGGGAATACATTCCCTAATGAAGTTTGAGGTGCCTGTGTTGTTTGAACAATTTCAGCTTGTGGCTATTGGAGAACATGCTGTGTAAATCTTTGTGATCGTGTGGATTTTTCTATCTGTGGCTTCTGCCAGTAGTGCAGCAGTTAAGCTTTCTGGCTCTGCTTTCTCTAACAGCATGTTTTTCTGAAGTTAAAGCTCAGATGTAATCTAAAAATACTGTATACGGTCAGTCTGAAACAGTGGGAGCTGTGATTGTTAGGGCAGTATTCTGCACTGAATAAGGGTGTATTTTGTTACATTACCTTTCACTGAGACAAAACACTTTTTATGGAGAATGGTAATTCTAATAAGGCAGTCATAGCATTTGTGTCTGGGCTGAGAGTACATTTCTCCCAGGTAAACCAATTTTGGGGTAGGAAAGAAAATAAATGCAATCTTGGGAGGCTGAAGTGGGTTGAATAACAGCCAAAGATGTGAGTTGGAAAGCAAAATTTACCTACGGAACTTACATATTCTAACACTAGATTGAGTTTTTTAAGGCATCTGATGAGTCGTTGAACTTTAACCATTATTTGATTTTTATTTTATTTTTTTAAAGTTCAAAAGGGGGTAAAGTTCAAAGTTCAATAAACTGTTTCCTCTTTTACTCTTCAGGACTTTGGCTTACTACTCACTTTTGTGTCTGTATAGAAACAAGTCTATTCAAGGGATAGGGGAGAGATGCAGTAATTATATTTTTGGTGTCTATAACTTTCTGATGTCTTGTGATCTGCGATCAACCAGTGATCCACATTCTGGGTTGTGTTAGCACGTAGTTGGTCACTTTTCCCTGCAAGAATGTGGCTTTTTTTTTTTTTTTTTTTTTTGTATGAGGTTAAAAATACTTAACTAATCAATGTTTAATGATTTATTGATATTGTCCCTTTAAGTATTGGCCAATGTGTAGATCTCGGTAGCACTGCCAGCTCAAATGCTCCCACTTCTGGCCTTTGTTTTTGCGTGGAGGACGTTGACCCTATTGTGCAAGTTTGTGTTGCGAACCGGTAGAATGAACTGATCCAGCTGAGAACTAACTGAAGAAAACAGCTTCTTGGTTTGGTTCACTCCAAGAAGCTGCATCAGCACAATGGAGACAAAAAGCAGGGGCAAGGATGTAAACCCTTACTCCTGTCAAAGGGGACAGAAGCAGATACCTTGCAGGTAGGTTGTGTTAGGCATTAATGCTGCTGTGGCTTTAATACTTGTTTCAGCTGTATTCTCTCACTGTTCACAGGGTCTGTAGCAAATAACCCTGTTCTTGTGCAGAGAGCCTGATAGAATAGTTCTATTCCTATCAGAATATTTTCCAAGGTTACTGTGTATATGAAGGCATTTTCCATCTAGATATTGATTAATCTACAAGTAGATTGATTAGAGATGGATGGATAAAGCAAGCAGCTGAAATAACTGAATTCTAATTTTCTTAATCTTTTTCTTCAAGTCTTAGTGTCTGAGCAGTTTTTGTTATCAGTCATAGTCACTGTAAGTGCTTGAAAGTTTGATCCATTGCCTTCATGAGAGCTTTCCTTGGCATAGTACAGAGGAGAGCCCTGAGGATTTTGCCTGGAGGAGTTTGAGCTGGCAAGACAATCTCACAACCTGCAGCCTGTGGGGTGTGCTTTGCATTCGGGCAGCAGCTCGTGAAAACATATGCAGCATCAGCAGAGATCTTTTTAAAAACAAACAAACAAACTACAGCCTCTTAGTGAATCATCGAACTCATTGCATGGACTTTTCACACTTAATAGTTTTTCCAAGAGGCATTAAACACACCAAAGTACTGTCTCTGAGTGCTTTGGCCATGACTTTTTCTTAGTGTTTTTAGGTGGTCCTTTTACAACTATAATTATTTCTAAAGGACTTTCTGTTCAGCTTTCTAGTAAATTCAGAAGATCAGAGCATGACCTCTTCTTGGGAAGGGCAGGCAAGTGCTGCTGAAGAGGGTATTTTCATGGTCTGTTACAGTAACTGAGTAGGAGAATGTGTCTGTATGTTTCTAAAATTTCTTTATTTGCCTCTCTTCTGCGTCTAAAAAAAAAAAAAAAAAAACAAAGCCCAGAACCCTACTTCTATATTATTGTCTTTCCTGTCCTACCTTCTTTTTCCACCCTCAGCTCTTCACTGTTGTCTTTATGTGCTTTTGCTGTTGTTTATTGCTCTTTCTGTACCCTGTTCCCCCCCCCCCGGGAGCAAAGCTGTTCCAAAGCTGATACACTTGGCTGGCCCTGCTAACTACTTGCTGCAGCCAGTGTAAGGCATTCGTGCTGCCACTGAGTGGTACCATTTGAATTGGTATGCTTATTTCCCTTTGGCACTTGTCTTGAGATCATGTCATGGTGATGTCCTGGGGCAGCACCACAGCATGAGATGGATGGTGCTTCATTAACAGTAATATTAATTTACACTAATGAAGGCTGTAACAGAGTAATTTAAAGAGAGGGTGGGGATGGAACATGAATTATGGTGCCATGTTTCATTTTGTCACCAGCACCTTGCATGTGTGCTTCCGGTGTGGAAGGAAGAAGGAAGGCATTTCCAGATTTAGATTTCTACTCTGAAAACTTGGAGAAATGTGTTCTGATTAGCATCCTTGCTGTTTTGGGCACTTTTTTTGAGCAGAAGCATCATTAACTGTGTAGGTTTGTAACATCACTTAAGTGCTGGTGACATGAATGCCAATGTGATGAAGGAAATGGGAATGCTGCAACAATGTGGTAAAATTATAGCATTTTCTAAGTCTTTTATACCATGTGATAAATTATATAAAAGCTATTCTTTTCTTTAACAAAGTTGCATGAGATGGCAAAAAGAAAGCTCTGGAAACCATGGGTGGTCTTTTCCATGCTAGAGCAAGATGCTCTATATTGCAAATAGCCTTCCATATTAGATCCTACTTTAGCACACACTGAGGATGGTATTCAAAATGTGATGTGAACTGGATTCATTTGGTTTGTATGTAACATAGGCGAAGTGACAGCAAGCACTTGTCTGTTCCTTTTGCTATCCCAAAAGTAGATAATAAAGTTTGTTTAGTTAAGTCATTTTACTCCCATAAAACACCTCTAAATATTTTCAGGAAGGCAAGATCTGAACTGCTGGGTGTAATACAGCAGCACTTTGTGAGGAGGAAATTGGAATGCCTTCCCTCTGGAAAGTGGTAATTGTTGTTTATGTGTATGTACATTGTCAGTGCAGGGTCAAGTTTGAAATCAATTGAAATCACAGGAAATGCAGAAGTCTCAGATGATTAAATCTGTTTTGTGTAGCTTTCATGTTATGTATTTGGGGAAAAACAAGTCTGTTAAATTATGTTTGCAGAGAGTAAATGGGAAATAATCCATACTGTACTTTTTATTCTATTGAGTTAAAGCAGCTGTGATAACTTTAGTGGTTCCTACTTCTAACGTACAATTTGAAAATCATGAAGAAGTCTGTACACTTCTGAGTTCTTTTTTAATAAAAACACTAACTGCAAAAATATGCACATCGTTAATAGCAACTTTAGATCAGAATCTGCTATTTGAATCAGGGTTGATGCATGTCCCTATTTTATACACTTTTTTCATTATTCTGCATTATCTTAAAAGCTGCCTGTTTGAATGTTTTTTCTCTAAAAATATACCTACTTCTTGTTTAGAAATATTTATTATTTACATATGTTAGTATCACCTGTCTAGGTCTGGACTGTGTCTGGAGGAAGAGATGCTTTCTTCCTAAAGAGCATTGCATTGAAATGTTGACTGAGTAGTTGGTGTTCATATTTTGAGCTGATGTCCTGTTGACCATATGTTTGGAGGAGAAGAAAGAATGTAGGGAGGGTAGAATAAAATAATGGAACAGACTTGTAATATTCATGTGCTTTTTGAGATATACAGGCTATGCCAGAAATTTGGCTCTTCCATCTTCCTTTTCATTTTGGCCAAGAATAATGTACAAAGAATGACTTTACCCGCAGACACCACCATGGGGAGTTGTGAAGCTTTCTTTGCTGGTATTTTGGTTAAATTGCTGAGAACTGTGAAAGGTGACTTGACAAGCTGAATGTCTTAAGGAGTCGGGTTGTGTGATTCATGTGGATTAGTCTCTAATCTTTAACATGATTTCATGGTGTGATAGGTAAGATGTTTTAAATAACTTTTTTTTGAAGTATCAATTTCATTCAGCTGTTCATGCCTATGTGGGTATAAATGAAGATAATATAAGAACAAGTATGTGACAAGAAGTACTCTGTCCACGCAGGATCAGGAATCAAATTATGCTGTTTTTATGATGCAGAATGAGAGAGCAAACTTAGAATGCCAGCCCCATGAGCTCTGAAATGAATGGTCAAAATCAGTGTCTTGAGTGGAGAGGGGTATAAAGCAGTCCTCTCACACCAACAGATTTCTTCATTTAGGCCAGCTGTGATAAACTACCTGATAACTACCTTTGTCTGGGTAAACCTTTAACCTTTAAAGTTGAGGCACGGTGAAGCGGTGTCTTTGGAAGAAGTAACCTTACTGCTTTCTTTCCACTTGACTAGGCAGTACGCTTCTGCTTGTCAACTGTTTTCAGCAGTAGGTGAGAGTACTCCCCAATAGGACTGGGAAGATTTGTGTAACCCTGACCTGTTTCTCTTTCACTCCTAGAAATTCCATCGGTACCTCTTCACAGTTACGCTGTTGCTGAATTTGTATGCATCTATTTCTACTTGTTTAGGAAGATGTATTCATATCTAAAGGTCAACTAGATTCATAAACTCAAGACTAAGAAAAGAAGTGGACAGAACGGAGTAGGCTTACAAATCCACAACTTATTGCAACCTGTTACAAGGTGATCCAAAGGATGTTTACTAGCATGCATACACTTGTTTTTAATATTTTAGTGTGGCTGATATTGTTCTGGTGAATGCCCTTGAAAGCAGAAATAACGCTGCCAGCTGTGCAGAGTAGTGCCCTATTTCCAGCAGCTCTGTTTCGAATACTTTGCATTCCTTATAAGATCCCTTGTAAAATTCATAAGTGGCAAACTGTGAATCTATTGCTAGCTTGCATCAGATAGAGAAAGGAGAAATAGTTGGTATAGATATTATAGGCTTGCACCTAGAAGACCTAAATAAATTGCGTTGCTGTAGCACTCAGAAGAATTTCTTTTAACCTCTATCGAGGTAATTTGGAAATCAGCCTAAACAGGAATATATCCCACCAGGCTTACTATTTAGTTTTTGTAGCAACTTGTTTAATGGTTTCTTTCATTAAATAATATTTTGCTGTTGGACTCCTGGAAATAAGGAGTTGAGATCCTCCATGCATAGGAAATAAGTTGTTGGGCCTAGACTGAAGAAGCAGTAAATACAAACCAAAGGCATTCAGCAAGCACCAAACATATTCCACTGGCAAGCTGCAGGTGTTCAGCAGCATGTCATCTGTGTATCAAGTAGTCTTAACATATTCATCGGGTGATACATATTGATTAGGAAGCTGCTTATTTGCCAGTACGGTGACATGTGCATCTCAGTAAGAACCCTCAGAAGGTTCAGTCCCATTCTAATTTTCACCAATGTGAAAGTAGTGTGACTTTGAATTTAGCAGTAGTACTCCAAAATCACAGGAATACTCTGACTTTGAAAAGTGACCATCTGCAGGAATGTGTTTTTTTCCCCATTGGTAAAATGGACAATATATCCTTTAAGTTCTTCTGATGTGTCTGATCATTGTGGTTAAACCATGCTTTACCTTACCACATCAGGTGGCTGTGCCTGATATACTTAGCAGTGACTGAATGAAACTTACATGATGTGGCCTGTTGATGTACAGTGCCTGTGGCGTGTTGATGTACAGATTTGCATGTGACATCTTCCTTTTCACGGGATGCGCCTCAATTTCTCAGTGCAGTGCTGAAGGAAAGTAGTACTCAGGGAAGTTGTCTTAACTGCAATAACTGAATTGAACATTGTGGAATCAAAGAAACCCTTAAAATCCATCACATTGTACATTCAGTTTATCCCTGAGCTTCCATTCAATAAGACGTCTCAGTTGCTCTTGACCAACCTAATCCATAGTCCTGAGTGATACCTGATCTCAGCGATCAAAGAGTACAGTTGGAGATGTTGCGGCAACTCTTTGCTAACCAAGAAAGAACCTGCTCTTCTCACCAGAAAAGAGGGTAATTAACTAAGAAGTAAAAACTGAGTAAGGATCATAAGACTTAGCCCATAGTAGAATTGTTCTCTTAATGCTGATTACATGTGGTTGTATAACTATAGCATAATTGCTTTTCAGTGTTTAAATATTATTTTTCAAGGTGTCGTGTATCTGCAACGTTCCAATATAGTTATCCTTAATATTGCTGGGAAGATGTAAGATCAGCTGCCATCTACCTCTTGGCATTTCGTATGTGTCCTGATCGGGCAACAATTTTTGTGTCTGCTGTTGGTAATTGAGTCACACTTGATAAAGTGCACTGTTTTATTTGCTGGCCGTCATCAGATATGGGTGGACTTGAGGTGTGGCAGTACTAAAGATACAGTCTATGTCCCTAAAAAACCGTGTGTGTGTTTCCTGTTTTTTAAAGGTGAAATAAGTGCTTTAAAAGTTGCTGGGGATGTAAGGAGGAAGCAGTAACATGTTTAATGGAGTATATGAGAACATAAGGTAGGGCTTTGCATCAGCAGCCTTTGCAGGCTAAGGAATTCTGGAGTTGCTATTCTGGAGTTCAGATTTATTAGTGAGATTATATGAAAGAAGACAGTCATGAACGGAGCTGGATACTGCTTTGTGTTTAGTCTGTGGATGAATGGAAGTTTTTCACTAGTTTTAATCCAACATCTTCAACTCTTCAGGTGTCTGTGTCCTGCTTGATGGAAGTAAGATGTCTTGTAGTTTTAGGCTGTGTGGTTTGTACCTCATCAGTATTTAGGTAGCTGCACAGCTTGTGAATTTGCTTTGTTTGTGTGTGTTGGTTTTGTTTGTTTTCCCTCTGGGTTTTCTCACAATAGGTAGTCTTGCGCTGGGAGGGGGCATCTCCTTTTAGCTGCTGCTGCAAAGGAATTCACTAAGGTCTTGGCATTTGCACTCCGATGTTAGAGAGCAAGAAGAAAAGACTGGGAAAGCACCCAATCACTAAGACCTTTAGAATCAGGCTATATTTTCTGAGCAGCTGTCGATGGAGTGTGTGTAAGATTATTATTGTTTGCAGAAGCTTTATTGATCTTGGCTTTGAAGCCCAGAAATCTGTTTACAGCAGCCTATAACAATGAGTGGCTACTTCTTTTGCTGAAGGTTAGCACACTATGTTTGTTTAATTGAATTGAAATGGCTTTATGTTGTCTAAATGTCAGTGTTAATGAATTTTCAAGTGATTCTAGATTCTCCTAGTTGGATAAAAATATATAGATAGAAAGCAATATGTTATAGGGGGGTGCTATCCACTTCATTAAAACAAGGTAAACGTAGATCTGAAGAGAAACATTGCCTTTGAGACATTTGACTATGGGGAGGTCCCTTGGGGTTTTCAAATCTGTGTTTTGGGGTTTTGTTTTCTACATTTTGTGTATATGTATCATTATTTTTTTTTTTTTCAAAACAATGGAAGGAAAAGAAGAAATGCATTAGGTCAGAAGTGGAACCTTTGTAATATCCAGTTTTTCTGGAAAATCACTTGATGGAGGGACGATCCTCCCATAGTGAAATAGAAATCCATCCATTTATATCTTCTCAAATGCAACAAGAGAGCTGGGAGCTTGCAGAACTGCTTGGCTGCAGTGAGTTCTTCAGTGGGCTGCTGTGGGCTTTTTCCCTTCTAGCTTCCTTGTTCTGAAACCAGCTTGCTGAGTTCACTGTCGAGGCTTATTGCATAGCTTTCTCTTTGCCTTACTATTTGTCAGGTAAATGTAGTATGTGCTACTGAGTGTACAGTGAGCTTAACCCACAAGTGTTAATCTAGAAGCAGAGTTCACTTAAACATATGTATTTGTGGGTCAGGGTATTTGCTTTGCAGCCATGTTTTTCATCTAAATGTATTGACAGGCTTTCTTAAAGAGACTTTCATTTTGTCACAATCTAATTAATACAGTCCCATGTTTATAAAACACTAATGGTCCAGGACACTGCTGTACATCTGAAGAACAGACTCTGTGGCACTCCTTTCCCCAAATACTTCAGCATGTGCTTGAGTGTCTGTAATGTGTTATCTATTTATAAATGGATCAGGTTGTTGCTGAACTAAATGTTGCATAAACACAGCAGGAAAAAATTCTCTGTATAGTGTTATGCCTCCTGTACTTTACCCACTGTGAAGCAATTTTCTGTTAGGGACTTTTTCCATTTCAGTATCCCCTCCTGTGGATACTGGGCAGTTACACAGAGTAGAGACCAGTGACTGCAGTTCACAAGGGACTACTGACCGCTGCACCTGCCTCTCAAATTTTAGGCTGCTTTCACGTTCTGTGCCCCCACTCCAACCTACACGTGTACAGGAGACCACAGAATTGCAAACTCAAAGGGAAAATGGACACTGGATAAAGCGTAGTATGCTTTAATATATGCAAGAAACTGAAATATATAATACTGATGCAGCAAATTTATCTTTTTCAGCCCAACACCATGAATGCGCACTAACTTTTTTTTTTTCTGAGAATTGCCATGAATTTCCCACACCGTTTGAGAGCTCGCACAGCAGTGGTGTTCCCCAAGGAATGTGAAGTTATACACATCATTGCTCTTTGTCAGGGCTTTCAATTCTCACAGTGCTCTTGAGAAAGTTTGTTCATGAAACAGGTTCATCATCTATTAAATGTGATCACCAGGGAATGGTTGATAATATACAATTAAGAGAGAGCTGAGCACAGAATATCCTGAGCAGCTGTATCCCTCTGGCTAAAATCTACTATTAGCAGATGCTACTTAAAGGTGGGAGAAACACTAGCAGTCAAAGATGATAAAACCAGAAAGATTCTTTGAGCTCTTCTATATCAACGTAGTCTTCATCAGAGCTCTGCAAATATTTGTTCTGTTATACCTTAGATAACTCCATCATGAAGACTAATGCTACAAGAAGAAAATAAATTAGCCTATTGGAGATCCCTTCCAAACATTCAAGGTCCTGTTTCATAGCCTTTGACCTCAATAGGTTTTGGATCAAACTAAGACTGTAGCTCCCACGCTATTGTGACTTGCATGTCTAGAACTTAAAGGGATGGAAAAGCACTGAGTTTCAATTTGCATGTTCAAAATGCAGTATGTGCAAGGAAAGTGCAAATGTGACAGAGGCTTACCTTTTTTTACCTTAATGAAGGCTTAACTGAGAAACAGTAAGTGCCTCTTCTTATTGTGTTGAAGATCTGTGAAAGATCTGCAGGTCTGTTTGTCATGAGCAGGAACAGAACCCTACTTGGGTAGAGAAGGAAGGTCATGATAGGACGCATCCTAGATAGCTTAGAGCTATATTTAGTTTTGATTTCAAGCTTTTACACCTGTTTGTGGTAAATATGTTAGTAAATACAACACTACATTGTTACCGGAAACAAGGAAGTCTTTGTTTTTAATTCTGGGTGTTCTTGCAGGTGATGTAATTACATTTGCATTGAGAGTTGAAGAGAATGCTCTTTAGGAATACTCATTTTTAAGACTGGGATTCGGCATTCTAACAGATCAGTTGGCTTTCAACTGCTCATTCTATAATGCATGAAAATGTATTATTAATTACATCTATCACTTTCCCTTGGTGGCTCTCCAAATTGCAAGATTTTTTTAATTTTTTTTTTGTTGACATTCCCAGCAAAGGACCCCAGGGTAAGCTCCAAAGGATGCTTGTGCTATTAAAGTCTTGGTCTGACCAAGATATGAATATAGGAAACACTCCTGCTTTTTCTCTAGCATGTACATGCAAAGCTCCACCGCTTTTTAAGTAAGCTAGAGCTAATGTAGTTCCTCTGTTAGATGTAAGCTTGAGGATTTTCTCAGCTGGGGAGAGTATCACTCATCTTCAAGTCAGCATACTGCAGGAGCTCCCTGCTTGCCTTGGAGGTTCCATGTGCTGTCTGTTGCTCCAGGAGAAACCCAAAGCTCTCAGCTCATGCCTTGTCAGGCCAAAAGAAGCCTTTCACTGCTGCATGGTTGATTGTTCTAGTCATGTCTGAAAACTAGAGGGGAAACTCAGAATAATTTACATGGTCGCAGAAAGCTTCTATCAAATGGAATGACACTTGGCGTGTCTTTCTTCCCACCTTAGATACACAAATACTTAGCTCAGAAAGTATGTGTAATGTATTCAAATGGTTGAACATGCTATTTACTACTGTTATTGGTAATAAGATTCCTGCATGTTATGGTAATAACCTTATTCGTAAACCAATTTTAGATGATTTGTATTAAATGTGATCTCTTGTGGTTTTCCTAAAGAGGGAAATGTTTCCAAATGATTTTTTTTTTTTGTCCCCATAATCCAATGATATACACAGAAGTGGTCTGTCGTCCCTTAGAGACTTAAAAAATAGAGCTTGACCAGCAGAAGGAAATTGCCCTAACCATGTGGAAAATGTAGGTTTACATTTTATTTCACTGTCACAAAGCTCTATGGCCTGAAATCTTTTCTTCAGTTATTCCATGGTCTCTATTTCTGCAGTTTGGGCAAAAGATGAGATTTAGATACTACCATCCTGGGTGAAAAATAGGACGGTAGCAAAAGTTTTTGTGTTTGGAAAACTTCTAGGTTTGGGCTTCAGAAAGAGCCATGTAGACAACTCTGGTTATATTAGAGATGTATGAATTTAATGTCTTGCATACATCCCACCAATTAATTTTCTGTTCTGATTTGGAAACCATTTTGTTGTTCTCCAGTGAAAAATCTCTGTGAATGAGTCCAAGAGGAAAACTTTGAGTTAAAATACATTTCTGTTTGGCAACAGCTAATTAGATGTTCCTGACCGTTCTGCTGCAGGGCTCTGCGGCATAGTTTCCAGTTCACTGCACTTCTGTACGCACCCTTTCTTCCCTTGATCAGCATATTTTTGACTGTAATTTTTGTAATTGTTGTGTAGCTCATAGCTTCTACTAATTCGTATGCAGAGACTGCACTTGTAGGATAACGTAACAGGCATCCATGTGGTAAGATCCATGTGCACTGCCTCAGCAGAAAACCACCTCAGGGCTCCTGGTCCCAGCTGCAGGGAGCAGAGGTTAGGGGTCTGCATTGGTGAAGTAATAGCCCCTGAATCTTACGGGGCAAGTATTTTGCTGTTGTGTGTCTGCATTTTGTGTGGTGTCATTTCACCCCCGCCCAGTTTCTGTTGAGTGCCTTTTTCAGAAGGAGGAGGAGGAGGAGAAAACAAACACATACTGTTAACAGCATCGTGATGTTTGTATTTTAAGCAAATACAGACCTCTATAAGCATCAAATGACTACATCAGCTTTGCTTACATTTCTTGTGCCACTGGTAGGTCAGGATAAATCTTGCTGTCTTTGTGAGATGTAGCTGCTTCTGAGCAAGGTTAGAGAGCAGCAGAGGTCCTATTGAATGTGTTTGTGAGGAAAAGACTTAAGAAAGCATGACAGTGATTTTGCATCTTCTATTTTCAATAGTTGTCGTTCTTAATTGTTTCTTACTAGGGACTCTTCCTTGTAAGTTGAATTCCATGAAAAGGGATTTGTTACCTCTATTATTGGTGCTTCTCCTCAGAAGCTGTAACTCTGATATCAGAATAGGCTTCTAGCAAAATGACTGAGATATTGTAAGGAGCAGATGTCGTTCTCTGGCTTTCTGACTTTGGACTATTTCTTTTTCTCATAGCAATGAAAAGCTTACAACTTGGAAACAGAAACAAATCTGACAGCAGTAGGGTTCTCTGCAGACCACTTTTACATGGCCTGTATTGGACTCCTAGGCCACTTCTGGGATCCCTATCCTGGGTCTGGGAATCCTGAATTCTTTCTGTACTGTGTCACTGGCTTTGTGGTGCTTGGTATGTTGTGTGGGGCTAAAGATGTGCTGTGCTTCTGCCATTGCTGATATAATCTACTGGGAATTGAAGGTTTTTCTGGACGTGTGGAATGCTGAGAACTCTTATCCCTGACTGTCAAATGAAGATATTTATTTTTCCTAAGCACTGAAATACATGAAAAATGCGTATCAGTTGCAGAGTGTTATGATTATAGGTTGAAAATAATCATCACAGTTCATAAAGACAGTGCCATGCAGGTGCTCTTCATAAAGAAGTGGAAGGTGAGCTCCCAGGGTATGTCAGAATTCACTTAAACAGAAAGTGGCTGAGTGAGGAGGTTGCTGAACCTGTATGGAAGGAAAGCTTTGTGGGGGTGCTACAATTTGCCCCCCAGCGGTAGGTAGATTGGGTGCCTGGAATCAATGCAAGCAGATCGCAAAAGGAAATCATATTTTTTTTGTCTGTTGTGAGTTAGCTGTCAATGACCTTATTGAAGGCTTGCATGTGTACACATCTGTGATGGCGTACATCTTGAAAAAAACTGTATTAGAAGATCTCATTATCATGTTCTCCTGATAATTGTTTTCTGAGTAGGAAGGAGAGAGAAAAACACTTTGTTTAAATTATAAGGTCAGGTCCGTTTCTAAACATGCTTTTTATTACAGATTCCTGGGAGTCATTTACTGCCCTTTAATTAATAGTTTTAGGCTATTTCTTTGTGTGCCAACATAGATTTGAAAAGGAATGTATTATTTCCTCTTCCCTTTAATTTCAAATGAGATGTTACTTACTGTTTAGGAAGGCTCGTGTCTCTGGGGATATTAGTACAAAGCATGCCTTTTCCCAAGCTATAAATTTGAATGGCATATGTTTGTCAAGTCACCCTGTAGTAATGTTTTACACCTGTCACATGCTTACTATTACCAACAAAAGCACACCCTTTGCACGAAGTACTTTTAAAAAGTTTATTTCTTAAAAAAAAGGTTGTTGCAGGTTGTTGCTTAGAGGTAAGATGCTGGTTTTCTTCTTCCATATGGAAAAATATGAATACAGAATAATTCTTCCCAATTCTGATCTTTGTGTTTAGCCTGGAGTTCTGTGCTCTGTAGGACAGAGGGAAAACTGCTTCCCTACAGCTAATGAGAAGGCAGAGCAAGTACTACTCCATGACGTTTCATTAACCCTTATTGGCTTAGTGCTGTGGCTGCAGACCAGAGGCAAAGGCTGCTGTATCTGAGATCCATTTGGCAGCTCTCATTATTGCTCTTGACTCTGCTCATCTTCTTGGCAGCCCTACCTGGGGTAGCCAGGAGGGGAAAACAATTCAAAGGTGAACTTTAGTTCCCAGCCCTAGCAATTCATGACTCGCTCGCAGTGGTATTGGAGGCAGTGCAGTTAAAACCTTTGTGGGCTTTTTCTCCCTATGATAAACCTGTGAGCAGATGTCCTTAATACAGAGCTGTGTCAACTGAGAAAAATTTCAGTGGTTCTAAATGTACTAGCAAAGAAAAACCTTTAAAATCTCTACAATGTGCCCTTGTGTGCTCTGCATCCTTTAGAAGCAGTTGATGAGTTTAAATCCACGTTCACTGGTACTTTCAATGTGTTTTGGCACTCTGACAAACTATTTAAAACTTTTGTGTTTTCACAGCTAATTATATTTCCTTCCTGGCAGCATTAGAGGCAACAGCATCAAACCAAAGGAGATGCTTACATAGAAATATATACATAAAACTCCTTAAAGCACATTTCTTTTGAACTGATGTGTGGGAAATAGTACAGAACCACAAAGTAGACTCAATATTAAGAAATATTGAAATAACAGGATGCAACAATATCCACCTGTCAGAAAGGCAAGTGTTAGTCTTTGTTGATAAAAGTCACGCTTCATGATGACTTCAGTCTTTTCTGTCTTCTCTGAATCAGGCAGTCTGGTTCACTTAATGTGATTAAATTTCCCTAGGTGATGCATCAAGAAGACTTTTTTTTTCTTTTTGTCTTTAGATACAGAATGGGTAGCTCTCTTTCTGCAGTAGTGGGTATATCAGCTGTCCTGGTTTCAGTTAGCACAGAATTAATTTTCTTCCTAGTAGCTGGTGGAATGCTGTGTTTTGGCTTAGAATGAGAAGAGTGCTGATAACACCCCGATGCTTTAATTGTTGCAGAGCAGTGCTTATACTAAGCCAAGGACATCTCAGCCTTTGCTCTGTCCTGCCAACGGGCAGGCTGGGGGGTGCAGTAAGAGCTGGGAGGGGACAGACCCAGGACAGGTGACCCAAACTAGCCAAAGGGGTATTCCATACCATCTGACGTCATGCTAAACAATATATAGGGGTGGCTAGCCGGGGGGAGGGGGCCGGACTGCTCGGGGTTAGGCTGGGCATCGGTCAGCGGGTGGTGAGCAATTGCATTGTGCATCACTTGTTTGTACATACTATTATTACTTTCGTATTATCACCATTGTATCATCATTATTATTATTATTATTATTATTTTCCTGTCTTATTAAACTGTCTTTATCTCAACTCACGGGCTTCACTTTCCATTTCTCTCCCCCGTCCCAGAGAGGGAGGGGGGAGGGTGAGCGAACGGCTGCGTGGTGTTTAGCTGCCAGCCGGGTTAAACCACGACAGTCTTTTTGGCGCCCGACGTGGGGCACGAAAGGTTGAGATAACGGCAGATCTGACCAGAGTGTGTTAAACTAAAATTGGTATAAGTATTAGACCTGCTTAATAGTCACTTGTCATAATGCTGATTGCTTTAATCTCAACTGTGCTGCGCCTGTTTTCCAAATTGAGTATTATAGCACGTTATTTTCCGTATGTGCTCTCTGTCATGTTGTTTATCCTCTCCGGGCCCTGGTTTCAGACCATTATGGTACTGTGTGTTGTATCAGTGGCTTATGAGATGATGAAATATCTGGCCATGACTCTAACCTGGTATTTGTACTCAGTAACATCTTCGATTCTATACTTTGGAAACTGTATTTTGGAAACTATTAGCAATTGTATCTGTTGCCTTTTTTCATTAGGGAGTCAATCTGTGGAGGGGAAAGGGGAAGATAATTTTTCTTACTTGATCACTCTCCCTTTCTCCTTCACCACCCCTGTACCCTCCTTGATCACTCTCCCTTCCTCCTTCACCACCCTCTTATCCTCCGAGTTTATTACAATAGCTCTCCAAGATATTGAATATCCTTGGGATACTCAGACCAGCATAGTCCTGTTGTTCTGCCTCCTGAATGCACTTCAGGTTCTGCTTAAAGTTAAACAACTACTTAGGAAGCTCATCCGGAGATCTGCCCGGAGGCAGTATAGTTGTGGGTGGCAGGGAGTATGGGAGGATATGGGCAGGCATCTAGACCAGTTGGCACCCCCAGTGTTTTGGAAATTCACCCCTGAACAAGTGCAAAATCCTCAAAAACTGGCAGAATGCTTGAATAAAAGGTGTCGCGATTCGGGAAGTTCCAAAGTAACACAAATCATTGTAACATGCTGGGGCCTGGCTTACGCCTATCGAGCTGCCATGGATACTGCTATCAACTTAGTGACAGACCCTGCGGCCACTCCAAGTCCCGTGACAGATCCAACGGCCACTGTGACCCCTACGGTGGACTCTGCAGATGCTCCAGTCCCAGCTTCTGCAGATGCTCCAGTCCCAGCTTCTGCAGATGCTCCAGTCCCAGCTCCTGCAGCCGCTCCAGTCCCAGTTCCTGCAGCCGCTCCAGTCCCAGTTCCTGAAGCCGCCCCAGTCCCAGCTCCTGAAGCCGCCCCAGTCCCAGTTCCTGCAGTCGCTCCAGTTCCAGCTCCAGCCGCTACTCCAGTCCCAGCTCCTGCAACTGCTCCAGCTCCAACTCCAGCTCCTGTAGCCGCTACAGCTCCGGTTCCTGCAACTGCTCCAGCTCCTGTAGCCGCTCCAGCTCCTGTGGCCGTGTCAGAGAAACGAGCTGTAGCAGTGCAAGTTGACCCTGCAGAGGGCATTCCAACCCCTGTGGCAGACCCTGTAACAAAGTCAGAGAAACGAGCAGTAGCAGTGCAAGCTGCCCCTGTAGAGAAGGTGAAAATATGGTATAGAAATTCAAGTCGTTTAGAACGCAGAGAGTCTTCTGCCAATCCAGGTAAGGCTTCTGCCAAAACTAAGTATAGAGATGACGAAGATGATGACGACGCTGGGCCGTCAAGGATTCAGGAGGAGGAAGATGAGGATGCCGAAAGAGCAACAGTAACTACCCGAAGCCTAAACGAGCGCGAGCTACGAGATGTGCGAAAAGATTTTGGTCGCTGTATAGGTGAGCAGCTTGTCACCTGGCTGCTCCGGTGCTGGGACTCTGGAGCCAATTGTGTGGAATTAGACGGCAGGGAAGCCAAGCGGCTGGGATCCCTTGCTCGAGACGCCGGCATTGACAAAGCAATTGCAGATGGAGCACGACCCACCAGCCTCTGGAGGCGTCTCCTCTCAGCTGTGAGGGAAAGGTATCCCTTCAAGGAAGATATTTTATGTCTACCAGGCAAGTGGACCACTATGGAGAAGGGAATCCAGTACCTGAGGGAATTAGCCGTACGGGAAGTGATTTATGAGGATCCAGACCTCAAACAAACATCCACAGATCCAGATGAAGTCAAGTGTACACGACCCATGTGGCGGAAGTTTGTACGGAGTGCACCATCATCATATGCCAGCTCATTGGCAATAATGGCCTGGAAAGAGGATGAGGAACCCACAGTGGGTGAAGCGGCTAAACAACTCCGGCAGTACGAAGAAAGTCTCTCCTCTTCCTTACAGGCCTGCGTCTCAGCTGTGGAGAAACTTTCTGAAAAGGTTCACCAACTTGAAGAGAATCTATTGTCCTCCCCACCTGAACCAACCAGTGCCCACCGACCAAAGGAGAACACTTGGGAGAAACTTTCTGAAAAGGTTCACCAACTTGAAGAGAGATTATTCTCCTTCGCACCTGTACAAAGCAGTGTCTCAGCTGTCAGGGGTAGGCGTTCACCCACACAAGGAAGACGATATGGTGGGTACTCACCCCGTGCCACCCTGTGGTTTTACTTACGAGACCATGGAGAGGACATGAGAAAGTGGGATGGAAAATCTACCGCGACCCTAGAGGCACGGGTACGTGAGTTGCAAAAGAAAACAATCAGGAAAAAGGGATTCTCCGAAAAGTTTGCTGCTCCAACTTCCAGCAGACAGTCCTTCAAACACAGAAACGAGGAAGATTCTGACCAGGATTAGGGGGGCCCTGCCTCCAGCCAGGGGGAGGAAAGGGACAATCGAGTTTATTGGACTGTGTGGATTCGATGGCCTGGCACATCACGCGCACAGAAGTATAAGGCTTTAGTAGACACCGGTGCACAATGTACTATAATGCCATCGAGCTATAAAGGACCAGAGCCCATCTATATTTGTGGAGTGACAGGGGGATCTCAGCAGTTGACTGTATTGGAGGCTGAAGTGAGTCTGACTGGGAATGAGTGGGAAAAGCACCGCATTGTGACTGGTCCGGATGCTCCATGTATCCTTGGCATAGACTATCTTAGAAGAGGATACTGCAAGGACCCAAAAGGGTTCCGGTGGGCTTTTGGTATTGCTGCCTTAGAGACAGAGGGCATTAAACAATTATCTACCTTGCCTGGTCTCTCAGAGGACCCCTCTGTTGTGGGGTTGCTGAGGGTCGAAGAACAGCAAGTGCCAATTGCTACCACAACTGTGCACCGGCGGCAATATCGCACCAACCGAGACTCCCTGATTCCCATCCATAAGCTAATTCGTCAATTGGAGAGCCAAGGAGTGATCAGCAAGACTCATTCACCTTTCAATAGTCCCATATGGCCAGTGCGAAAGTCTAATGGCGAGTGGAGACTAACAGTGGACTATCGCGGCCTGAACGAAGTCACGCCACCACTGAGTGCTGCAGTGCCGGACATGCTGGAACTTCAGTATGAACTTGAATCGAAGGCAGCCAAGTGGTACGCCACAATTGATATCGCTAATGCATTTTTCTCCATCCCTCTAGCAGCAGAGTGCAGGCCACAATTTGCCTTCACTTGGAGGGGAGTCCAATATACCTGGAATAGGCTGCCCCAGGGGTGGAAACACAGCCCTACCATTTGCCATGGGCTGATCCAGTCTGCACTAGAGCAGGGGGAAGCTCCTGAACACCTGCAGTACATCGATGACATTATTGTGTGGGGTGACACAGCAGAGGAAGTTTTCGAGAAAGGGAAGAAAATAGTCCAAATCCTTCTGAAAGACTGTCGTGGTTTAACCCGGCTGGCAGCTAAACACCACGCAGCCGTTCGCTCACCCTCCCCCCTCCCTCTCTGGGACGGGGGAGAGAAATGGAAAGTGAAGCCCGTGAGTTGAGATAAAGACAGTTTAATAAGACAGGAAAATAATAATAATAATAATAATAATGATGATACAATGGTGATAATACGAAAGTAATAATAGTATGTACAAACAAGTGATGCACAATGCAATTGCTCACCACCCGCTGACCGATGCCCAGCCTAACCCCGAGCAGTCCGGCCCCCTCCCCCCGGCTAGCCACCCCTATATATTGTTTAGCATGACGTCAGATGGTATGGAATACCCCTTTGGCTAGTTTGGGTCACCTGTCCTGGGTCTGTCCCCTCCCAGCTCTTACTGCACCCCCCAGCCTGCCCGTTGGCAGGACAGAGCAAAGGCTGAGATGTCCTTGGCTTAGTATAAGCACTGCTCTGCAACAATTAAAGCATCGGGGTGTTATCAGCACTCTTCTCATTCTAAGCCAAAACACAGCATTCCACCAGCTACTAGGAAGAAAATTAATTCTGTGCTAACTGAAACCAGGACACAGCTTATCGGTGTAAGGGAAGGGGAAGTGGAACAGGAGTTAATGCAAAGCAGTTGCCTGATAGGGCAACTGATTTAAAATCTATGAAATCTCCATTAGGAGGTTTATTGGGGGCAAACAGTCAATCGTAGTGTATTGCATCATTTGCTAATGCTGCCTGCTGTTTATTTGCTTGCCTCTTGCTAGAAGAGTTTGTGTCCCAAGTAATGGAGCGTTCTTCTATCACCACCTCTCTGTGCACCCTGTAAAGATGGAAGCATTTCTCTTCTCCACTTTGCAGAAAGGGAGAGGGAGGCTCTGAAACTCACCTGCTGTCCTAGAACAAGCCAGCAGCAAACCCAGGAACATAGCCCATGTACCAAGCTCCTTATCTGCTGAACTTCCAGAGGGAGGCAGCAATTGCAGCTAGCCCCTTCCCAGCTTGCAAGGGTATGTGCCTGTGTGTGGAAGAGCTGAGGAGATAATGTTAGAGAAGGAATTGATTAGGAGCAATTTGCCAGGGGAAGGGAGCTGTACTGTGAGCTGTCAGCAAGTAATGAAGCAAGGATGCCAATTGACAGGTGGACCAAAGACTTTTCAGTAGGAGGGAGGAGGAAATCGGTTCCAGGATGCAATTGCTCTAATTGAGGCTGTGAAGAGATAAATGGATAAAGTTTGCAACAGCTGGAGGCTGCACTGAAGGAAAACTTTGAGGGTTTGTTATCCTCTCAGGAGGTCTTTTAGTCACCATGGTGATGCCTCTGGCAGACATCAGCAGGGGTGGGCGGGGAGGGGGGGGACAGTAAAACCAAACCCAATGTCAAACAAAAGCCCCCAAGCAAAAGGTTCCGGGTATGTGGGGGAGGGGTGTGGAGAAATAAATATTGGTGGTGATGTGCTTCGAACTGGCACTGTAAGCACACGTCTAACGGTGCCGGGATGCCATGGTTACAAGCTCTGTGTAAAAATGTCAGCAGTTACACAGCAGTGCGTGTTGGACACCAGGAGCAGAGGTGTGGGCACCAGGTTTTCAGGGCCCATAGGTGCTTCTGCAGGACAATTTCTGTGTGTCCACTGGAAAAAAAAATGAAAACTTTTCATGTATGAAAATCACAGTAAATTTAATGGTTGGCATAGGTATTAAGAAGGATGGTCACATGAAGGTCAGCTTCAGAACCACAAGGGAGCAAGCATTGTGTCTCACTGTTGGCAAGAAGCAGACTATTTTCTTACAGCAGCAAGCGCTGCACAGTAGTTGGTTGGGCCATTGAAGGACTTAGCTGGAAGGAAGTACTTCGACTAGAGAGAGCTGATCAATTCTTTTACTTTTTGTTTTCAATTCTCAGCTACTTCTTCATTTCTCCCAATACCACCACACTCCAGTTTCTTCTCATGACTGCTGCCTGTTTATTTTTGGTGTTGCTTTGGAAGTTTATCTCAGTACTCACTACATGCATCTTTCAAACACTCTTTAAATGGGCTATATGTATACTATACAGCTTCTTAAAATCTTGTCAGTTACTCCTTCTAGTTCTGGATAATTTATGTAAGAATATGGGTAACTCCACCCTTTTTTGCTTACAGACTTTTATCTGTTTTTCTTGGCAAATTTAACTAGGTTAATAATTTGAATTCAAGTGAATGAATGGAAATGCATGCTTTTCAGATGTCTATGTTTCAACATTATTGATGGATACCTTGGTGTTGACAAGATTATTTGCTTGTATAGGGGTGGCTGGTAAAAGATCAGGATCCTCTTGGCCAGCACTGAACAAACCAATGAGTAATCTTAGTTGTTGCATAGGAGCTGGTACTCTGGAATGTCGAAATGGAGGCAAACGAATGTAGTAAGAAACACAAGGAAAATCAAAGGAATAATGGGAGCTGCAGTAATAGGTTTGTGTGCCTGGAAGCAAGAAGAACTTGATTTCAGAGTGCTGGAAAGGATGTAATTTCAGAGAGCAATACCTCTGGATTGTATTGCAGTAGTCTCTAGAGAGTCTAATCAGTGACCAACCTTACATGATATGCACATGTAACTAGGAACTTAATGACACTGTTCCGTCTGATTAAATGCTACTTACCCTAGCCGTCGTTTCATAACTCGCTTCTCATGGGTCTTGAAGATGTACATCACGGGAGAAGAGTTGGAGGAAATAATGTTGGGATTTGTCTTCCTTTCTGCATGCAATGGGTAGCATGGAAGGAGGAATAAACACGAGTGCAAAAATGTATGATGATGACGTTGTTGAGGTAAAAATGAGTTTTGCTATCTTATCAAAGGAAGCTACTTCTTTAGCTTTTCCCCATGTAATGAAAAGGTTTATAACAATATGCTTGCTGTATGTAAAATGAAGCATTTCAGTTGTATATTACTTAATGAATCTATATGTAAATATATATATTATATATAAATCTATATATAAATATAGGTTATAAATCTATGCATCTGAAATTAAGGGTTAAGTGATAATAAGATGATGGAAATCGCTGGAGGAGTTGGGCTCAATTATCCTTGTGGGGTCTCTTCTAACTTGTGATATTCTCTGGTTCTAAATTCATGCTTTCCCATAAACTTCTTAAGCAAGGTGCTGTTAAAAGGTGTGTGGAAGGGAAGTGAATGGCTCTTATGTTGTGTGTTTTTTTTTTTTTTTTTTTTTGTTACATGGGCATCAGGAGTTTACAACTGCTGTGGGACCTGAAACTTGTGCTTTTGGGAGTTTATATGGCAAACTTCTGCTTTATTTCTTTTTGTGCTGCCATTATGTTGTTGTTTTTATGGTTTATCTTGATTCCTTTGTTTCTACAAAATTAATCTTAAGTCATGTCAGAAAAATCCAATGTTTTTTTTGTTACTAATGTTCTTGAGATTGCTAACTTGTTTAACCAGCAGTTAAGAGAGTTGCCATTTTGTGAGTCATTGCTGACTGAACACAGAAATGTCATAGCTGCTCAATAGCTGGATTGCTTTATTTTCAGTGAGGACACAAATAAGACCAAGTTATTCACTAGTTATTCACACACCAAGTTATTCACTACAAGACCAAGACATCCACTAGCACGCGAGCTGCGTTTGTTCTTCTGTAAAGCATTTTTTATATATGCTGGGGTAGTTTAGCCCTAACCACAGCAGTGCAAATTATCTCACACGAGGCAGTCTTAAACTTTTTTACAGCGTATACCCACTTGACTTAACTCAGAAGATAGGACTCTATATCTTTTGCATTTTTTGTTTGGTTTCTAGGGTTTTTCCACTGGATGGTCTAGCTGCCATGTAAATCATTTCCTCCTCCTTGACTGTGATAAGAATTGGTTACCGACAGTCTATGCCTAATGCCAAAATAACCAGAAAAATGTCTATTATACTCTTTCACTGTGTGGGGGATACATCTGCTCTTGCAGTGTTTTGTGAAGATTTCCTTGAAAGAGAGAGATCTGTTTCACTCACTTGTGGAATATGTTAGAGAAGAATGCAACTTATGGTGGAATTTCTTATATGTTCTGTAATAGATAGAAAACTTCATTAGCAGCAACTTCAGGTTTCAAATAATTATTTTCCCCTAGTATTTCCTCATTAGGTTACAGAAGGTATTGTATTTGAGTAAGAGTTAAGGTGCAAGTAGATGCTGTCTTAAGTACTGCAACTGGGCATGTTTTCATTCATAATTAAATGTATTTGCATTTTCAAGTCATGGACCAAATATGAATTGCTCTAGACTGACATTTGTTGCAATGTCAGAATGTCACTCCCTTTCCTCGTGTTTTTGACTTCATTGTTCTGCTCTGCCAATTATTGTGCTCTTTTCTATCCAGCATTTTATGACTTTACTGGAGGATCAAATGGAGAGAAAAGGCAGAGAGTCCTGTTTATATTTAAACCATTTTAAGATTTAGCAAAAGTGATAGGGAAACTGTAGGTAAAAAGAAATGAAATAATGCCTAAACATAACGAGTAACTCAAAGTTTGCCCTGTATGGAAGATACCTCTTGGAATTGTCGGTGAGCCTTTGAACAAATTAGAATAAGGCCATATAACAGCCTATACTTCTGAGGTCAGTGAAAGAAAATGGGCTTTTTCTTGAGTTTACTTTTTGTTGTTGCATCCTGATGGTTTTAGTAGTACTGAAGGGAAGATACAGTTGTCAGAAGGACTTCCCTGAAGAAACCACAGCTCCCACAGGCTTTGTGAGCATCTTGTAACAACAGTCTCTTTTGGAAAAGCAAAAACAATCCTGTAGTAATCTTATTCCCTGCTAAAGGTAGAACAAAGCTGTGAGTTGGATCTGGAGAAGAACGCCTAAATCTGAAGAGCCAGTCTATAGCTCCAAGTCTACTACATGACAGAGACCATTTGACTTGGTCACAATGAAGGAGAAAACATTAGATTAATTAACTGGGTTTCTAGGCACGTTCCCACCATAAGGAAGCAATTGCCTGGGGAAGCTACGGAATGTCCTTCGTTTGGCATATTCAAAACATAACTGGACAAGTTCTTGAGGATCCTGATCTTGTCAGCCCTGCTTTGAGTTGGAGAAGAGGGGAACAGTGTGACTTTGAGAGGTTCCTTCCAATTATTCTACAGTTCTTTGCTTCTAGGCAATTGTAGGAAATAAGCCGATGTGATCTTTGTGTTCAATAGACGCAAGAAGTTATGGTTCCTGATGGTTGAGCCATCAGTTACTCAGCGTTGCCAATTTAACTTCAATGCAAGGTGCAGTTCTTGGAAGTTACTCTTCATCTTGGGCCAAATTCTGTTTGTTATATTGTATTCAGAAGGATGTTTCTAAAAAATTAAATGTAAGTCATCTGAAGTTTAAAAACCTAGGGTTTATTTAAATAATAATAATTTTTAAATCTGTCTACTTTTCTCACTCTCCGAAGAAGTCAAAGATGTAAGTGATTGTGCTATTTGCATTCTCTCTAGCTGTCACCTGTAGGGCTCTGGAGGATGCAATTGCTGCAGTTTGAGGAAGAATGAGTGACCCTTAACATGGGGCTTAAGGGGCATTCCAGGCCTAGAGATGAAAGGATGAAGAAAAAATCCTCTGTATTATTGAAGCGTGTGAAAGGCATGAAAGAGTGAGAGGTAGATCAATAGTTTGCATTTACAGTGCAGGAGAGAAAAAAAAGATATACTGGGATTTATTTTTCCAGCTTACTTGAGAGAGATTTCTTCAGCTTCCACGCACACACATCATCTTTAGGAAGAACAGAACTGGGGTTTCTGAAGAATTGTATGCCTTTGGCATCCTGTAAGGTGTACCAAAAGTGCACTCTTCTCCACGCTACCTGCCAAAGAAATGATCTATCAACTAAATGCTTTACTGGGACTGTAGCTGGCATTTGACAATCAAGCTATACTAAAATATCGAGGGTCAGTGCTCAAAGAGATGGAGATGAAGATGCTCTTGAAAGATATGAATCTTTATCAATTAGAGTAGGGGGTGAGGTTAAGAGGATGTATTCTATCCATTTTAGCTGTTTCCTTAGCCTTATTCATTTAAATTTGCTAAAACCTCTTGGTAATACCTGTTAAATGCCATATGGTTAACTGAGTCCCTGCTCCCTGTCTAAGTAGGTGTTTGCATAGCAGCTGTAAGTAGTCTACCATAGTACTATGTGGTGATGGGGTGCATTGCTTTTTAATACAATGACAGGTTCATTTCAAAGGCAAGCAGTTAAATTCCTCCTGATAATTTATATAAACCCTCTTCAAGAATAGGACATGCCAGGGCATTTAAGATCAAACACTGTATACAGGTGCAAAAATGTAGCGTTAAAGCATAATTTAAAATTTGTAAGAGATTACAATAGCCTTCTCTGTGAGAATGTTATGGATATTATCTGTAATATTCATAGAAACTTATTGCTTCTGTGCCTGAAGTCACCTAATACTTTCAAAATGAAGTGTAGGGAAATTGCTGTGATCATTAGATCAATGCAGGCAGCCCACAGCCCTTTCAATAAAATGTCTCACACAAATGAGTATATTGTGCCATGCTACTGAAGGCCATGCACTCTGGGTCTCTGAGATGATGATGCATTTTATAGTCTAGTTTTTAACTGCTGATTTCCTGACAATATACTTGCCTCAGATGAACTTTTGGAGAGTGGCTGAATATCAAAGCCATAAGAGCCTGTGGTAGCCTCTGCCTGGGGTAAGAAGTGTTGGCTTCTTGTGGGCAAACGTGCCTTGTGCGATTTGTCTGGTGATGTTTCTCATAGCAGTGGGAATATCTTGGTCAGCCGGTGCTGTTGAGGCTGTGTGTTACATGAGGAGTTGGACTCAGTGATCGTTATGAGTCCCTTCCAACTCAGGATATTCCATGGTTCCTGTATTGGCCTGCTCCTCCAGATGAGGCCCAGGTGCAGCTTTACCATTGAGTCCCATGTTAGGAGCTGTTGCTGCTTGTAGCTGTAAGACGTAGGCCACTCAAGTCTGGTGCAAAAACTGTGATGTCTGGAGAAGCTGCTTTCTAGTAGAATGATGAAAGAGGTGTGGGGTGGCAGTGCTTTTCTGCTAAACTTCGTATTTTGCCTTGAAAGAAGGGTAGCCAGGCATGGGAGATTAGATGTCTCCCTTGAGTGATATTACGATTGTAATGGGGATGGCAGAGGATGCCGGGAAAGAACTGATACCAAAGACAAAGCAAACTGGCTGAGGGGAAGAAAGTCCTGGGTCAAGGTGAGTGAGTTATTTAGAACCACTGTGCTTTTTCTCTCCTCAGCTGACTGTCTTCAGATACAGTTGTTCTTGAATGATCACAATCAGTATATCAAAATAAACGCTTTAGAGAGTAAGGTAAAAGGAGTTGCTGGCAAGACTGTAAATCCTCTCATGGAACAAATGATAACTCAGCTCAAGAGCCCTTTTGTCCTGGGAGTATGGGAAGGATATAAATTCTCTGAAAGTATCTGTCAGTCGGAATTGCTCTGCATTCATCATGCCAGCCCTCTGCATCATTCATGAATGTCATAAGAGACTAAAGAATTGGCACTTCATGGTGAGAATGATTAAACAACCATTACACTTGTCTTTTACTTTGGCACAGTACCTTTTAAACAGATCGCCTGTATAAAGCTTACACCAGTACACTTCTTGTAACGATGACTGTCCTTTCATGGTGGTGAGAAGAGAAGAAAACTAAGAAAAGTTGCGTTATCATTTATGGAGGGGTTTGTATGCTGTACTATTAGTTCTGGATTGTTTTGTTTTTGCATTCCCGCTATGTGACCTTGGGGGGAAGGTTAGAGAGTCTTTGGGAAGGTAAGCTTCTAAACAGGTATTTTTTCTCATCCCTGGCCTTCCGGTAGTTGTAATGGATAATGATGTATTTGGGGTGAGGTGAAGAAGCTCAGAATTCCTAGTGTAGGTTTTCTTGGCAGACCAAAACAGCCCCACTTAATTCTAAAGGATTAGTCTGTGTTTACAGTAATAAGTAGCAAAAGAGTAGGTTTTCAGAATGAAACTTGCTATTTTTATAGCATGCTTCTGAAATGCTTGTGGCCAGCAGGTTAGAGTAGCTTTGCTGCAGACTTGGTGTGTGATTTAGTCACCTTCTGTGGCTCTGGGGAGTGTCTAGTAGCTAGTATTTGGAGTCTAACCCATTTCCACATTCAACCCTGAAAGTTTGGGCTTTGGTCTCCTGCTGTGGAGACCATAAATGTAAACTGTATTTACTGTTTTTTTCTACATAGACTATAGAAATGTGAACGCGTGTTTCAGGAAGAAAAAAGAATTACTTACTCTTACTGAGTGGCCAGTTTAAAACAAGCAAAACCTTGTATTCTGTATGTTATCTCTTCTAAACATGAGGTGAGTAAATGAAAGTGAGAGAACAGTGCTTGTGATTGTATTTATTTTTTTTTTCCTGATAGTTCATTTGTTTTAATGCCATAAGCCATAGCTTAAGGATCAAAACTAGAGAGAATTTATTTTAGGGAAGAACTGAACGGGCTGGGATCAGTAATAGCACTCTAGCCTCCATCCATTCTGAGCTGTCTAGGCCATCTTGTTACCATTCAGATTCTGAAAAACTATTTTAGTTAACTAACATCCCTGTTCTCACTCCAGGCCCCAAATGTGCTATGAATCCTACTGTGCTTTTGTCTGCTAACAGTAGTCTCTGAGTTAAGTTCCTCTGGCATGCTGCCTTCTGGGCTTCTCCAAGGACATTCTCTCTGTGGGCTGTTTTATCAGGAAATGCCAAGAAATAAGAAATCACATCCAGATTCCAGTTTCTCTTTGGCAGATGAATGCAACTAAGAAATTCTTGCATCTGCTTTTACTGAATTTAGTTACCATTGCCCCGATGAAGTTTCTCACCAGGTGGCAGGTAACATTCTCTCCCTGATATCTGCGCTCCCAAACCTGTCCTGCAAGGGTCACAGTAACTGGGCACTGTTCTCTGGGCACTTACACTCAGCTATTTTCATATTTCAGTTGGAGGATTTTTAACTTTTTTTGACTGCTTCTGGTGCATTTTGGTTTTAAGACTTTTGTCTTCCTCTAATGCAAGTTCTGTATTTGTTACAAGCAGTACATGTTTTTTGTAAGATGTTTTTGTTTTTCTGTGGTGCATAGAGAAGTCCTGGAGGGATTGTCCTTGTGGACCTCTTTTAGATTGATGTCTGTCATATGTCTGCCTAAAGATGTGGGGGCTGAAATTGATGATTCAACTGAAAGACAGGACTTGAGGGCTGAGGCTGGTGGTACGATAACACTCTACGAGGCAAGGTTGACACTGAGAGGATAGATAAAGGGACAGATCACTGTGTCTTCCAGTACAAGAACTAGGGAACATCTATTTATCAAGAGCAAGTATGAAAAATGAAGGTGATTCTTCACTTAATAGAGTAACAGGCTGGAAGGGACCTTAGAAAGTCTCTACTTCAAACCCCTGCTCGGAGCAGGGTCAGCTATGAGGTCAGATCAGATTGCTTGGGGTTTCATGTAGTCAGATATTGAGAACTCCATGCATGGAGGCTCTCAAATCTCCTTGAATGACCTGTTTGACTGTGTATCTGTCTTTGTGAGGAGGAAAAAAAAACAACACTTTTAATCCCGTGAAGTCGGAATCTCTTATTTCAAACTATGTCCATTGCTGCTTGTTCTCAAGTTATTCATCAGTGAAGGCCATGGCTTTTGTCTTCTCATTAACTTCTGTGCAAGTGCTGTGAGATTGCCCTTAGGTCCCCTTGAAGTTGTCCTCTCCAAGATGAGTAAGCCCAATTCCTTTGGTCTTTCCTAACAGGCCAGACACTTCAGTCTCCTGTGACAGTATTTGTGGCCCTCCAGTGAACTCACTTCAGTTTGTCAATGTCTGTTTGTGTTAGGGTCCCCAAAATTGGATGCATTACTCTAGATATGGTCTAACAAACACTGAATAAAGAGGAATAATCACTTGAACTGCTGGCTGCGGTCCTCTCAATGCAGCTTAGGATGCTGCCAGTTGCCTTTGCTAAAGCACATGGCTGGCTGTTCAGCTAGCTGAATCAGTGACAGAGTTAAGTATGTGAAGCTGAAGGTTTGTAAGCCATTATTGTGAATGCAAAACTTCTAAATGCTTTCAAGGGGAGACTTGATAAGTACCTGGAAATTAGGTCTGTTTGGAATTACTGTATAAATGAACCATATAAGGCTGAGGCAGTGTCTAAAAGGGCTCACAGTCTGGGTGTGTACTTTAAGGAAGTAACGCTTGCTCTGTTCTCTGTTTTCCCTGGGTGTCCACTTAAGGTCAGTGATAAAGATATGACAATGAATTAGTTAACACGTTCATTTTATGTAAATGAAAATACTAACAAAGAATATTTCCTGGCTGTAATCTGTTATGTTTAAGTTGGTACGTCTTCGGTAATCTTGGGCATACTTTAGTTAGCAGCTAATCCCTAAATTCCTTCCAAAATAGCAAATATCCCCGATGTGCCCTATCACTAACTCAGATTAGAGGGAAAAATTGATATTTTCTGTGTGCTGGATTTAGGGAAATTCATGGTTCAAGTGTGAACTTGAATCTTGGACTGACTGGTAGTTCTAGGAACACTCCCTTCCTCTTTCCCTTTTTTTTCGTCCAATCTTTTTAATGCAGTGTAACTAATGAGAAGCAGCATACTGTCTGATCCGATTGTTGGCTGATGCACACATACGGGGAGGAAAGTGACTCGTATTAATTTGCTGTCATTGAAAAAGACAGACAAACAAAGAAGGCATGATCCAAATTGCTGCTTCCATATTGAGTTAGTCTTGCAGATATCCTAACTCCTTTTTGCGTAGAATAAGCTTCTTCATATTTTATAGGTGGAAAGGAATTGCAGTTTCATAAAAAACAACGTATGTTTTCTGAGGAGGGAGAAGAAAATATCGTTCAATCTGCATCTCAGAAGATTGTCAAGAGAAAAAGTGTCCTGAAATGAAAAAGAGCTACTTCATAAGAAGTCTTTTTAAGCACAGATGCTTGTTTTTGGGGGGATTAGACAGGAAGTTTTGTGTTCTTCAGGGCCTTATATTTTTTTATTCTTAGGCAGTTCAAAACTCTTGATTAAATAAATGGACATTTCAGCAGTCATGTCATAAAATGTATCAGGTCTGTCTCTGTTTTCTCCCAAGAAGGATCCTGTGAAGGAATAATCAAGTCAGATAATGATGGCCAGCTCCCCTGTAAACTTTGCTAAAGCACCTCCCTTTAGTTCTTTATTATTAAGAAGGTGTTAAGGGTGGCTGATGTTTTTGCAAATATGGAAGGACAGAGGGAAGGGGGTTGGCAAGCTTCTTGGTATTAGTGCTGTTATTTTCTTACTTGAATCCTAAAACCATTTATGAATCTTATATTCAGTCAACCTGCTTCTTGACTTTTTTTTTTTTTACCCCCTCAGTCCTTAATTAGTTTGATAATGGTACCTGTATACAGTGTGTGTAGTGGATAGCACCCATAGGAATAATTTTTAAATGTTTATCACAAAAACTGGAAATAGGAAACACATAATAGGTCTTTTCTAGACAATACAGATCTTCCAGCACACTTAGAGTTGACCCAGTTCTGGTGATTTCCAGTTATGAAGTCAGTCAAATCCATGCTATTCAGGAGTTTATTGCAAAATTAGGTAAGGATTTTACCTGTTTTAATCACTGTTAATCTTAATAGATATGGACACTCATTATCTGTCCTCAAAACATTCTTTTACCATTCTTTTAATTTTTTACTCCTAAGAAATTAATTTGGAGGAAACTCAGAGTTGCACAGTTGCACGGCCTATTTGATGTGCCAGAAGGAAAAAGCTGGAAAAACAATTGTCAGAAGCTTTATTTTTAATCAGTCTGTGTATATTTTTCCTGAAGAGAGCAGCTAGTGCAAATAAGATGTTGAACTGAATAAAGCCATGAAGAGCTATGCCATTCTTTTCCTGTCTGTGAACTGAGTGGTCAAATACGCAGTTTGCCTTAAGCTGTGAATATCTGGGAGAGACCTGAATCTTTGGGGGTAGTAATCAGGTTAATCTGATTTACCTTTACTTATTACTTTTATTTTTATTTGAAACACTCAAAACTGTTGGGCAAAGACCTGGACGCTAATTTGAGATTTTCATTCACAGCTATTTCAGTCAAAACCTCTACTCTATTTGATCAGAGATTTCTATTAATCTGAACATAAATTGTTTTACAACTCTCCCTTGTTGTTTTGTTCATCTCCACTTGCTAGGGCAGAATAGTTCTCTCCACCTTGTTTTTTTGGGAGCTGTGTTTTTTTTTCATTACATGACCACCTAACATTTACTGCTGCAGGAAGCATTATCTCCTTATTGAGTTTCAGCAGTTTTGTGTCTGAACTTTTCTCGCCTGCTTTCATGCCAGAATTCTAACTTGCATTCCTTTACTAATGCCTTAATTATTAGCAAACATGGTAGGACCTTTATAGTTACATATGAAGTACCATAGGTGCCTCATCAGAAAAAAAAAATTGAAAAATAAACTATCAGGAAATATAGTAGGACCATGAAGTAGTCACAAAAAGGAAAAAAAAAAAAAATCCCCCCCAAAAACATAGCAATAGGGTAAGAAAAATAATAGGGTTATTTTGTTTTTATACTTCAGTCTGACTTCTAAAATTGTGTATCTTCCATTTCTTCCCTTATTAAGGAAAGTAAAAATAGTCTTCCAGTCCTTTTACCCAAATGTGAAGTAACACTATGTATTTAGAATCCTATGCAGAACAAAGACAATAACTGAGAGAAAGGCACATGCAGTGTCTCGTGTTATTTTAGGTAGAGAGATGTTACCATGATAAATAAACCGAAATATCATTATGGTGAATTACCACCATGAGCAGGAGACTTCTGGCTGCATGAGCGGCAGGGGGTGCAGAGCACCGGTATGGTAGGAGGCTGTGAACTGCCCTGCGCTAGTCACAGCTGGCTCTGACGTGGGTGAAAACAGCCCACCGCATGCTAGAACTTCAACTGATCAGAGAAGCATGTAATGCCACTGCTCAGAAATGGTCAAGAACGGATGATAGCTGCTAGCGATAGTTAACACAGGAGGTGGCACGTGAGGAAGCATGAAAGGGGGAACAGAAGAAGGATCAGGAAAAGGCACATGCAAGCAGATATGGCTGGGGACATGCTGGGAACTTCTTGGAAACTGGCTCTCTGTGCCGGATGACATGTGCCTTTGAGGGCACTGCAGCCTGGGGTAGTGACATCCCTTAAGGAATGGGGCCCCTGGGATCCTGTGTGAGAACATGCACGCTGCTGAGGAACTCAGTGAGGCCTGTGGACAATCACGTGCAGGGGCATGCCTGGGGCCTACAGGGGACCTGTGCAGGAACAGCTATGTCCCTGAGGGACTGGGGTCTGGTGGAAAACCCATGCTAGCACACAGAAAATAAACAAGAAGTGGGGAATGGCAGAAAAACTTCCATGCGTCAACCCTGATCTCCTGCACTGTCTCTGCGGAGGCCAGGGAGGATAAGGAGCCAAGTGTCATATGCTGGGAAGTTCAGACTAGGAAGGGGATGGTTGATGGTGGGCTGCAGGTCAGGCAGATGAGGGGGAGGAAAGGTATTTTCCTGAGTGTTTGTTTAATTGTTTATTGTCTTTATTTCCCTGTGCCTGAATAAAAACAAAAGTTTGTTAGCTGTCAGTATAACAATGTGAGATTACCTCAGTTCAGATTGTTTAGTCAATATTGTCATGAAGGAATGTGGGATTCTGGTCATAAATTTTTGTTCTTTTAACTCAGACCTGGTTAAAAGCTACAATCGTTACCTGAGATCCTTATTAATTTTCATGTTAAAGGTGCTTTTTGGTTTTAAAAGTCTGAACTGTGCAGCTCACAGTACATTAAACTCATCCCAGTCCAGAGTTGCTGTTGTAAACTATGTCTATGTGTTCGTGGGCTGTAATATCTGTCAGACATGATATTTTCCTGGCCACAGTGAAGAATAGTTTGAGTGTAGCCAAGACAAAATGGGCTGTTGATAAAATGACTTTGTAGATGCAAATAGAGAATGTTTTTATTTAACAGCAGGAGATTTGCAGAATCCCTAAGGGACAAAAGAAGTTGTATCTTGTGTAAATGTGGCAGACTTGTTCTCTACTGCTTGACAGGATTAGTTCTAGGCAAGATGGAGCTGCTGCAGTTCTTCAGCATTGATTGAAGGATACTCTTCCTTAAGATAGATTTTGAGGACTTTGGGCAATGATTAGAAAAAATGATAACTGATTTAAAATTATAGATGGTGGTGCCAACTTCAAGTAAATGTTTCTTAGCACAACTCACTGTGAGGTTTTACTTGCTGTGGCTTATAACATTGTTGATAACTTTTCTGTTAGGAATTTTCTGTGATGAGGATTTTGCCTTAAACTATTTTGTTTTGACTGGAACTAAATAATCTAACAGTTCTGTCCATGAATGTAGCTAACAAAATGCACAACTTCCCTAAGCTAAGTAGTCAGGCTCTGAACAGCAGCTTTGTCACATGTATTGTGACATGTCGGTCTCTAATTTTTTACATCTCTAAATACCAAAGTTATAGTAGTCAACTGCCATTTTGCTAAACTTTATTTTTATGAGAAATTGCAGTCTTATGTACACTAAACGGGTAGTGGTGTCCTAGTAGCTTAAATCTCTACAGTGTTTCCTTACCATATATTTCTTGGCTTCTCTGAGCTCCAAATTCTGCATGCAGCATCCCAGTAAAGCAGCTGAACATATTCTGCTCCTGTTTGTTTTCGCACATTTGTACGGTAAAGGTGGCCCAGGGCACTGTGAGAAGTGGGATTTCTCACAGTTGAGGAGGAAAATCATTTTTGTGCACTTGTATCTTTTGTTGTATTTACAAAGTGTGGGTAATATAGTGGAAGTAGTGAAACACTAGCAATAAATGCCACGGAATTAATAGTCCCTCAGAATTCCTTGTTTCCAGGGCATGGTTGGGGTTGTTTATTAAGTTAGTTATGCAACTAAGCCTTGAACAATGAGGAAAACCTAGACATCCAGTAGCTGCTCGTTAACAGTGTCCTATCCATCATCAGTCTTAAATAGAAATTGTCATGGGAGGAAGAGAAATTCTACTTTTTAATCTTGTTCGGTTCTCTTAAGTTTCAAACTCTGAGAATGATCGCATGGCAGCTGCAGTCAAACAGGAGCACTCAAGTCAAATGTTTGTTTGGATTTTTGTTTGCTTTTCTAATATGATCGCTTTGTAGTAGTAATTCCAATTATTCTTCCTCTTCAATTTTTAGTTAACATCTGCACCTTGTGTTTTTAGATAGGAGTGACTATTCTGTTTATACTTCAGGAGGAAAGCTAATTTATTGGTATGAAGTTAACATGACATGGATTTCAACACAGAGCAACTTGTATCCTGTATAGCCTCAAAGTGGAAGGAATTGAAAGGGGCACTTACATACACAACAAATAATAGTACATTCAGCTATGCACAGGTGAACCAACCAGCCCATCTATTATTATGCAGGTAATTTTGACCTGTACAATAAAGAAACAACTGCTGGCCATCAGGCTTCCGTTAAAAGGTTAGTTTAGGTAGTGATCTCTTGGTGGTTTCATTTGATGGAGTTTTGTGCATACATGTAAACCCAAAGTACTGAATTTCTTCAAGTTAAGCCTAGAAACAAAAGCTGTGTTTTGTGAGGGAAAAATGAGCTCTGTTAAGCAGTTAAGTCCCATGACAGGCCTATGAAGACATAATTGGTTCTAATTGGAGCTCACAGGAGCTCTGACATGCTCTACCTGCAGCCAAATGGCTCTTAGGCAATGAAATCATCTGTCTTTATAAATAGCGAAGAACTCTCTTCCAAGTTTGTCTTGCCTTTTTTTTTTTTTTCTTTTTAACTGGTTATCAGGCCCTTTACAGGGGAAGCGGGGAGGTGGTGGTAGAAGGAAACCAACCAAACTTGCAGTTCAAGTGAGAATAGTTTTGGAAAGCAGGTTTTAATCCATTAAGTCATTAACAATACGTAAACTCATCTTGCTTTACTTAACATGCTGATGTGTCTTGCTTTAATCTGTAATGAAATACACACAGCTTTCAGAACAAGCTAATTACTGAAGGAAGATATTTGTAATGTAGTTTATAGTGGGCAGTTTGTATTCCCAACTATGGTGAAAGCCATAGATAATTCAATACACAGTCACTGCTAACATTGCTAACTTGAAGAGTTTACATATATAGTTGGGGATGTGTTTAAAAGCAAAGAAACTAAAACATACTCTACATATTTTGCAAGTCATGCATCTTCATCTTGATGAGCAGTTAGAGTTCAGTCTGTAGAATTAACCTTTCTGAAACTGAAATGATGCATGCTCAAAGTTCCAGTATGTCAGTGTGGTTTTCTGTTAACTCACACTTAAAAGTGAAATTTCCTACTTAACTCTGATTTCAGACATCAGTTTGAATTTACTGAGTGTGTGTTCTGGTGGGTATGCGGAGACCTGGAAGATAGGGAACATGGATGCGTTTTCACTCTTATCATTGAGTCAGCTGCTTATAAATCATTTCCCTTCTATGTGCCTGAGTTTTTGCTCTCTTGGTAATATGTGTTGAGAGGAAGCTTCTTAAACTAGGGTGAAGGGTATCAATTATTTCCACTAATATGTACTATTCAGTTGGAATTCAGGTCATGAAGAGCTTTACTGGAGCTGCAGCTTTGTAGGCAAGTGTTGAAGTGACCCATATAAGATTCAACCTGTTTCTTTATCTAGTTATGCTTATTCTTCTCAGGGTTATTTGATACACGTTGCTGGTTGGTATACGTGGGGGGAGAAATAGCATTAGTTGTAGTTTCACTCAGACTGGAAAATGTACCGCGTTGTCCTGTGCTGTCCACAGATGTTGCATCCCTGGTGCTGAAATGGGAACTGGATATTTTTGCTTATTATTTTGTAGCTTGTGACCTGTTGTAATAGTACTTAGAAACTCAGGTACAGTAAGTTGCTGAGGCACTGAGATGTATTCCTGACTTGCCTGTAGATTTGGATCTGGAATGGCAATTTTAATCACATTTTCCAAGAAGCTCAGAGGCTGTTTTGATGAGTTATAAAAATCCTGCTCCTAACTTTGAGTGTTGAGTACAAGTGAGAAAGTGGTCTCTGAACACTTCTGCTTCTCAGCTTATTCATCTGTGATGGTAAATTTCTCACTGGTGTGTCTGTCTAACTGAGCTGAGATGGCCCTTGTAAATGTGAGAGGACAGCATTCGGGTTTGGAGAGGTTTGGTATTGTCCTTCTTAAAAAAAAAAAAAAAAAAAAAAAAAAAAAAAAGTCAGGGAACAAATTTCCAAACAAATTATGCTGGAGATGCGTGTACTAGATTTCCTAAAGTCTTAAGCGGTGTTGAAAAAAATAGTCTCCCACTGTGAGGAGTCTTGAACTGAAGACAAGGTAAGCCTCAAAGAGGCCAAGTATTTCCTCTGAATACCCAAATAAGACTGAGTCCTATATCCCATGCTTCTGAAATAGATATTTGATTGGTTGCTTTTTGGTGTTTCTCTCTTCTTTACACTCTTCCCCCCCTGTCCCCTGAAAAAAAAAAAAAAAAAAAAAAAAAAGCATTATGTTATCTGGCATTGTCTGGGATGATATTAAGCATTAATGAAATCATTCATTCTTGATAAGCGTTTCACTTATCTTTATCTCAAAGGCTGCTTGCCTTTATTTAGGAACCAAAATATCTCAGGCTCCCAATGTAAGTTATAATTTAGCTGGTTGCATACAGTAGAGAAGTCTTCAGTGATTTATACCTCAAGAGGAAGCGTGTTTGTTTGCTTGTGGTTCTCCTGCTGTTATGTATGTAGGAACATGAGGATGCTCTGAATAACATACATGCACATTTAGATTACTAACTGGAAGTATTTGGAGTCTTGAGTCCATGTTCATCTGAAGGATGAACTTTCCATAAGGAAGAAATTATGTTGTTTGTTATTGAGTCTAATGGTGCAAGGCTAATGGTGGGAGAACAGATACATTTTGTCTGATTTAAAAAGCTATTTCATCTTCTTATCTCTTTCTGTTAGAAAAAGCATCTAGCATTTCAGGGTTGTGGCTCAGCAAAGGAAAACTTGTGGAACACATGTGAGAGGGCAGTCTAAATAGCCATTTCATGTGCATTATAACGTGTTGTAAATATCCAAGAGGACTTTCCATGTCACTTGTCGCAAAATGTATTTTATTGTGCTGTCCTCCACTATTACTTAGCAGAGCCTGGAAAATATATTTCCCTCATTGACAAATTGATTTGCATGGAGTCTTCTCTGTGTGTTGTCAGTAGCCTCGTCAGTAGGGGGCCTTGATTTTCCCGTGTTAACTAATGAAAGCATATGCTTGCATATATTCCTTTTCAGAAGCCGCAGAATTATTTCCGGAGTTGACGAATAAACGAAACGAATAATTAATGCTTCTTGTTCTTTGGTTTTCTGTTTTGTAGCTGGTGCCACATATATATTTGGGAAGAGTGGAGGTCTCATCTTGTACACCTGGCCAGCTAATGACAGACCAAGCACAAGGACAGACCGTCTTGCTGTGGGCTTCAGCACAACAGTGAAGGATGGCATTCTTGTGAGGATTGACAGTGCCCCTGGGCTTGGTGACTTTCTGCAACTGCACATAGTGAGTATAGATAGACCCTATACTATTAATATAAAATAACAAGCGTCATACTCTACAGTTCTGTGTCTTCAGCACTCATCGTGTTTATTGAATGACTGAATGGGACGAACAGGGAGCAAAGATTTGGTGCCAGAAGAAGGGGAGTTGGTGTGTGTGTGTGCTCATGAGATTTTTGTATCAGTAGAATCTATTTGAGAACTGTAGAAGTACTTCATGGCAGAGTTAATCTACTTGACAAATGCATAGTCCTGAACTTATGGTGTAGTATTGCTATTCTCAAGAAGGCAAAGAATGAAATGGAGTGATAATTAATTTTTCTCACTGAGAAAGTTAAGTGAAAACTGACCAGATCCTCACCTACTGTAGAAAGAGTTGATCTAATCTGCTATTGCAAGCATCAGTTAGTTCAAAACAACGTGGCTTGCAAAAAGAAAATAAACTTTTCCTTTGTGAGAGCAAATATTCAAATATGGAAGTTGGGGTGAAAGTGGCTTTAGTGAAAGTGTGGAATTCTTTGAGAAAATGAGACTAAGACTGGAAAGTTTTTGAGAGTTTTTTTTTTTTTTTTTTCAGATGTGGTGGGGAGGGGGCTGGGAAGGAAGCACTTGTTTTCCTTTCTAAATGAAGTAGCCAAGACATTTACTAGAGGTAGAAGCTAGTCGTATTGCTTAATGCTCTTGTTTGCCATGTCTTATGCATCAATTCATAGTGGAAGAGGGATGTGACATTTGCAGGATTTGAATGAGCTGGGGAGTTGTTGACATTTCACTGGAACCTAGAGAAAGTATAAGTAAGCATGAGGAATGTCAGGGTCCAGTATACAGACCTGATGTGAATAACTGACAGTCTTATTCTTCTGTAACTCAGCAGCAGACTTTACAATGTTTGGAGTCTTCTGGAAGCACTTGGTGTATTGCAGGGTGACTCTGAAGCAAGGGTTAAGGCTAGCACTCATTGCCACCATTTTAAAAATCCTGGCACTCTATTTTTTTCCCATACCCTTTTTTCTTGCTTTCTCAAAGCAAACATTAAAAAACAACAACAAAAAGGCTAAAAAGCAGAAGATACTGTCAATATGAACGTTAAGCCTAATGGGTTAGAATTCCATAACTCATGTTAAGCATAAATGGTTGGACATAATTGAACAAGCCACTATATATTCTTCAGCTGTTGTAATAAAACATGTTTGTAAAATGCTATCAAGTAACTGGAGAACATGTGAGGAGAAGTACAGATATATGAATTTATTCAGTCTTAGGAAGATCCCATCTTAGTCTAAGATGGGATCTTGTTTCTTTTGGTTGCCTTCTGGGATATTAATAGGGGAAATTGAAGTTAGACTCTTCTTGGTGGTGCTCAGTGGAAGGAAGAGGGGATATGTACACAAGTACCAAAATGGGATTTCTCAGAATTAATAATGAAGGCACATAGTCTTTCTCTATAACTTGGTTTTGAACATTATCAACTCTTTTCTTACGAATGAGTTCAACAGAACTTTTTTTGACTTTTTCCTAACATTATCTGATATCTACAGACATCAGATATGTAAATCTAAGCTACTAATCACAGTTGCTATTAGTGCTAAAAGTTCTGTTGACTGTTTGTGGTGTAGTTTGGCTAATTTTATGCCTGAAGATGTTCACTAGCAGCAAATACAGAACTAGTTGAACTTCAGTTTCTCTTTTGTGGTCAGGATGGATTTAGGAGCATTTGTCTTATATTTGTGAGTATCCAAAGCTAAGTTACAGTGCTCTCTTGGGCCTGGTATTACTGCTTATCATGTCTATCACCAACAATAGCCTTTTGAAATGACATTTTAAATGCGAGACGATATGACCTCTTACTTTGCAAAATATATGCAAGCTTTCCATGAGATCAGTCTTTTTGACTAACTGAAATCTACCACATGCTGTGTGCTGTCATGTTCGAAGATGCTGTCCGTCTTCCTTTTTTCAAAGCCTTATTCTTCCATTAGGCAATTTTTTCTGTGTTGAAAGAAACAAGGCAATGGATCAAATGATGATAAAAAGTATAGGAGAAATATATTTATATATCCTGACAGTTACAAAAGTTTATTAAACTGATAATTAAATAGAACTTTTAAAAAGGTAATTGGTTAAACCATAAAGCAAGCTGTAGGAAGAAGAGTTAAACCAGGTATTAAAACAGGCAAAACAATGTTAAGGTAACTCATTTAATATGTATTTAACAACTTGAATTTTCAGGAGCAATTGTGTTGCTTTGTTTTTGTTTTTAAAAAAATGATGAACTTTTTCTGGATGAATGCTAGGGAGGTCTCTTCTTTGGGGACCTTTCTGGGTATTCCAGTCACTCTTATTTATTTTTTAAGGATGCTATCCACTGAATTCGGGCTTTCTTGCTCTTCCCTGAGTACTCTGTTGGTGATAACTGGTCACAGAAGCAATTTGGTGATCATTATTTTCTACTGTGTATCACTAGATTAAAATTTAATACAAAATTCATCGTATGGCCTATGGTTTATCAAGATCTGATACCATTTTTAAGGTTGTGAAAGGGGCTTGTGCTCTGAGGAGACTTTTTAATAGCTTCCATGTATTTTGAACACCATATATGTTCTGGAGCATTCATTATAATCTCTTTTGATTTGTAAGAGGTTAGAAGCGAAAAAAAAAAAAAAAGATATCTTTAGTAAAGACTTATATATGTGCTTATGTAATTTATGGTTGTTCTGTTTGGATTCATTTTCTAATTAAGAGTCTTTGAGACATTGTGGAAATTCATTAGCTAAGGTATCTGTTTTATACGAGGAAAAATTAGAACCTCAGACTATTTTCTCTCCTGATTTACAATGAGGTATAGGTTGGCAGCCCTGGGAAAATGCATGGCATACCTTCCAGATCAATGTCATATATGAAGCCTGAGGTGTTTCTGTCAACAGAACTAACTGTAGCATGTGGCTTGAAAGTGTTGTTACAGTATCAGATCCTTCCTTATAAGATTTTTTTTTTTCCTTACAATTCATTCAAAGAATGAAGTCCAAACATGTACCAGAAAATTGCATTCTACAATGAATGGGTGGTTAAAAGACTGCAGATTTCACTTACGGTTGCATGTTTCTATACTATCATTCACCTTATACTACCACACCTCCTACTTTGTGGTTTTACCACATGCAAAAATCTTTACAGAGAACAAACTGGGAGAGGAAAACAGCTGCAGGTTATAATGAATATTGTTCTGTTGATGACTACAGAGAGACAAATCATCTACCCATGCACGCTGCTGTTTTATTTTGCAGCTCTAAATTTTTGTTTGTTTGTCAACTGTCATCTTACCTCTGGTTCCTCAGGCTGGTCTTCTAAGATGAGTAAGGGTTGGTAGTAAGAGTAGTCCAATTTCTTAGAGTTTGCTTTTTACAAGCAATTAAGTTGAAGAAAAAATGGTAGTGATTTTGGAAGAAACACTGCTTAAGTAATCATTATGTTAATGACTATCTATCACTTAGCACCAGGTGGCAAATGAAGGCTACAGGATTTGATATAAAACATTCTGATTCTCAAGTGATACATATGAAGAAAAAGTTTTCCCCAAGTTAAAGAGGACATTGCTAAATGAGAATCTGCAGATAAGGAAGAAAATGTAGGTGTAAGTTCTGCTAAATTCATTCTTCAGTTATTGGAAAGACTCTCCTACCCTGTACTGATTGGCCAAAGTCTGTGTTTGGGTTTATGGCTCGAGAGGCTTCTCTGGCTCCTCTTTGCTAAAAGTCCCCTGGAGATTCTCTACAAAATTGCAGTGCCCAGCTGAGGTATGTCATCTGAGAAGAGACAGACAGCAGTAACACAAAAAAAAAAGTTGGAATAAGGAAAAGAATAACCATGGAAGGTGTATGATGAGCTGAGTATCTTGAGGACTAGGCAGAAATGATAAATGTTGGTAAAATAATAATAATAATAGCAATTGGTGTTTTTCTTTTCTGAGAGTTATGTTTATATACTCAAGCAAGTAGAAAGAAGGGGGTTTACTTGAGAGTAGCTTGCTTCATTTTCCAGATGTTAGGTCTGTAGAGGCTGTAAATCATGTGGAGAGGAGAGGGGAGAAAAAAAAAAAAGTTATGTGCTTCAGTTTCCTATTTTGTTTCATTTTATTTTTTTTTTAGCTACTTTCATTATCCTTATGATTACTGTTTTCTTTTAAAGTGCATGTTTCACTGTGTTAGGCTTCCTTTTTTTAACAACTCAGACTTAATGTAGGAATAAATTAATTACTGTGAATACAAAAACTTCACCGTATCTTAATCTCACTTCTAGTGATAAGAGTTCAATATAGTGTTGTTGTTCTTGCCTTTCCAAGCTTTAAACCGGTATAAAATAAGTCTTTGCTTGATACAGTTCTTACAGCATACCAAAAGTGATTGAATATTAGTATTCCAAAAGGTGTTATCACTTGAGGCTTAATGCTTATCATTTCTCTTTTCATTCAAGAATCAGTAATGGCCTGTGTATATTTCTCCTGCTTAATACTAACCTGTAAGGTCTCATCATTTGTTTAAATTTAAATTCAGAGATAGATGTTTTATACTGAAGCATGCCAACGGATCACCAAAAGGTAAGGTGGGGCAGGGCCTTCTTCAGTGAAGCAAGGAGTTGTTTACTGACGGGCTAGATACAGGAGGCAATGTCTTCTGTAATGGGTATTTGTATAGCTTAGGAAGTGAAGCAACTGGTGCATGAGAACAGCTGGACCTATCTACTGGTTAGGGGAGGGGATTAGAATGAGTTTTCAAGCAAAAGATTATATTGTCTGGATCCTTGGAAAGTCTAAAAAAAAAAAAAAAAAAAAAAAAAGATAAAAAAAAAAAAATGAAGACACTTTAAACCAAGACAAAACCCAGCAACCTATCTGAATGCAGCTTTCTGTTACAAGTGAGTTCTCTGGTGCATACTTCTGAATTGGTGCAACTTGGGGATTAACATATGCACAAAGACACAAAAGCTTGACTGCTAACCTTACAGACAAGGTGGCATATGAGCTGAATGAAGGAGTCAGAGCAGTTACAATTTATGTTAGCATATGAAGATTCAGTGGAGTTTCTCTCTCACTTCACATATATTTTTATAAACGTGTAACTGTAGTTTATCAACTCTTCAAGTTATCCGAGTGGACCATGTATTGTGCTGCCACTGTAAGGGTGGGGATGGATGTATTGATCCTTAGCAACAATGGGTAACTTAGACTCTGTAATGCTTGTTGAGCATTGCAGACATGTTCTAAGGATCACACAGAATGCATCACAAGTGTCTACCTCCTCTCTATAATTATTGCTGAAACTAAATTGTAAGTCACATCTTCTTTTTTGCTTAGATGGCAGTAATTTTCAGATGAGACTTGACTGTTAATTACACTCTATTTCTTTATGTTGATCGCAGATGATTTAAGTGCATCTGTATTAATCACCATTGAGAGAGATTAACATCATCTACACAGTCAGTTACTACTTCTCTTGAGAGAGGAAAATAACTTTTTCTTAATGACTGGTAAATTCCTAATTTACTTGAACTTGTTTGCAAGAGGATTTAAGACTGCCCAGTGTTATGATTCATCTGAACAAGGGGGAAGAGAGAAAAATAATATTAATGAATCACTTAAATACTAAAAGCTAAGAAATCGGGCAGAAGACCAATGTATGTGTAACATGGATATCTACTTCACATAAAAAAGCCTATTCAAAGGCATAACAGGCATTTTGTTGAGATGCAAATCATTTGCTGTCTCTGTGTAACGAGGTGTGGTACATGATGTAGGGATGAATTTTGTGGTATTTCATACAAATGATAATTGTTTTTTATGTCTATGATGACATGCTCAGTGGGCATGATTTATTATTGGAGATGCTTGTCTGGAGATAATTAACTTACACATTAGACTTTAGGGTAATTTTAAAGACAAATCTCAATGAACTCATAAACCTGTTGTCAACTAAAGAAAATAGATTACTTTAAACCTGGCCCTGAAAACTTAGGTTGTTTTTATTTCTTTTGGATCAAATGAAAACAGAGATGTAGATATAGGAGACGTGACAGCAGCTAAATGTTCCTGAAGTTCTTAAAGGTGGTGTGTCCACATCTGAGTTGAAGTACCTTTTTCCATTATTAGACAGCATCCTAAGATGACACACAAAATTGGAACTTACTGAGAAAAAGAGTTGGAAAAAGTATATGTAACATCAGCAAAGACCTGCTTTGTAATCTGTGCTCACCAGGGTAGCCTGATAGATGTAATTTTTACCTGGAAAAAGGTCTCTGTTTCCTTACTGAGTACTTTGAAAATATTTAACTGTACAAAGAGGCATGTATACCCAGATCATGTGCACAGAAAACAGAGCCTAACTGCTTGCCAGTTATGTCAGTCTTATTGAATGAAAAAAACATGGCAGTCACAGCATTTCTAGGTTGGAAGAGACCTCAAGATCGAGTCCAACCCCTGACCTAACACTAACCAGTCCTCCGCTAAACCGTATCACTAAGCACTACATCTAAATGTCTTTTGAAGACCTCCAGGGATGGTGACTCCACCACTTCCCTGAGCAGCCCGTTCCAATGCCTCACAACCCTTTCAGTAAAGAAGTTAAACACGTTAGACTTCAGCATCATTAGTCTGCTTGAGAAGCTATATCTGAATGAGCTTCAAATTTTAGGTATACACATCAGTGTCTGTTTTGTCTGCTAGTGTAAAATCGCCAGCAATTCTGATCTTTTTTATGGAACTGTTTTATTTAAACGCTTAAGGATACTGTCCCAAAATGTCCTCAGCCTTATCCTGTCCTCCTCTAAACTCTTTGGGTCTACTAAGTCCCATGTACTTGTGCATGCTGCATTGATTATTCCCTAGAGTACAGACAAGTTAGTAAAGGAAAACTAATTGAAGGAAAGAAAAATTGACCTTCAACTTCAAAACGTGCTGCTGTTACTTCTGCTTTTATTTTGAGAAGTTGATTAAAATCCACTTCTAATTTATTTGAACTGGTTCACATTATGCATAGGAACGGTCCATCTGTTGTTACCTACTAGCTTGCAGGAAGGTATCTCTGGTAGCAGAACAGGAGTTGAGAGTAAACCTTTGAAGGTTAAGGAGCTTCCCACCCCGGTATGCCTGTTTATGGCTGCCACAGCTTGTCAGTATGCCTCATCAAGTTATCCTGATGACCTTTTGAGGTTCAGTCCCTGTTTTGTTGCCAGTGGCTGCACCAGGTGTATGAATGAATGTATGTAGCTGAATGCAATAGTGCAGGAAATAGCACACTGATGTCCTGCGGCTAAAGATGATAGATTTTAGATCCCTGGTTGCACTCAGGCAGCATGGAAGCTCAGTGCTTTGATACAGAGATTCATTAATTCCCCTCTCAGAAACAGTTTATGCGTAGATCTTAGTGCTTTCAGTGTTACTGAAGGTTGTGAAGCTGATGTGAGATACAGTAGAAAGAGCTGGAAGGGCTATGTTAGCATGAATGGGCAAGTTATGGTAATGGGCAAGTTACCACAGATTAACCTAATTAGAGCCACAAGTCTGAATATAATTTTAGGGCTTCAGTTCCGCAGCCTGGTTGACTTCTGGTGGACAATGGAGAGTGGAAAATTAAGAATTGGAGAATATAGAGGAAGAATCAATGGCAAATTACATAAGTAATTTTGTGAAACCTTCCTTAAAGATATGGATAACTAAATGCACTATCTTTGCTCATTTTTCCATAAAAAGAGAGGGCTTTGCTGTTCTTTAACACATCATCGTGTGTTTCATCAAGGAAGCTGGCTTCTACTCATAAGATTGTCATTTGGTGTAGAGGACAGAACAAACAGCTTTTTACTTTTCTCCCCAAATACAAATCTGCTCATTTTAGTGTTGTATATCTAGCAAAGCCAGACCCTAGTGCTTCAGTGTAAGTGCAGAAATAAAAAATATGCTCCTAATTAGCAGCAAAAATCTTAATGCGATTGCTGTTGAAAGATTCATCCCTGAATATACAGTTTCTGTTGAAAATGAAGCTTGAAACCTGTTTGATTTGTGAATATCTGTTTGGGGCTCTGCTGTGGTTCTTTAAATCACTGACAGCTGTTAAATGATCGGTTCTCAGAGCCTTCCATAGTATCTATACAAAGACCCTATATGACAATAAATGTTATGTTATTGCTTGTACACTATATAAGCATACTGTGTTTTGCTTAATATTTGTTTTAGCATCTCCTGTGATTATAATATTTGTAGAATACTTCATCTAAGGCTTTGATGTATTATAATTTCAGTATAACTTGAGCTGAACTGCCTTTACTGCTTTGCAGTACTTTTTTTTTTTTAGTATTTCTCAACTAATTGGAATCTTCACATTTTGGAGCACTGTCAGTGACTGAGTAAACCAGGAAATATTGGGACTCTTTCTGATGCTGAGAAAATAAAGATTTTGCCTCTTAACATTTTTGTTGTTATTTTTCTGAAGAATTAAATACGAGGTAGTGAAAAGGTGGGTTTGGGTTTTTTGTTCATTTGTTCAGCAGGCTCAAAAAATAAAAAGAAACACAGACAAGCTCCAGGGAAGTTATTGTCTTGAAATATCAAAGACCTGAAGGAGTTAAGTCTGAGTCTTTTAGTGTTCATCTCTTGTATTTGTAGACTTTATACTACCAACTGGCAGTCTCTGTATTTTTCTTTATAAGAAGCACGGAACCTACAAGTTTGTTCAGACCAACACATCTTCCTTCTGTATGCATGGATAAGTTGCACTAATAGATTCTAAATTAAATCTGTTTGTAATTAAAGCCTTTATCACCTTCTCTATGGTTGCATCTAAAAAGTAAAATAAAATTCTTGATCTTGGTGTTAATGGATAGCAGCAGGGTACGGTAATAACTCACTGTGTATTCAAACATACCAAGTACTACTCAAAAGCAATTAAACAAGGGCAATCGTCAGTTTAATTTACCCCTGACTTGGTATCTGATGTAACCTTCTCATCAAAGGTTAACAACTGCTTGGTACTACATCAGTTACAGCAAAATGAATTGTTTCTCTATTAAGCCTCTAGGAAGAACATCTTAGATGAAAAACATATTATTAAATAGTACTAGCAAAATGTACGTCTTATCTAGTCCAAACATGTACATGTTTATAAAATTAATTTTTGAGGTTTTCAAAATATAATGCAGAGAAATGACAGCTTGATCAATGACATACAGCTGGTTCTGGGGTAAAAATCCCCTTTTCTGTACAACAGGAAAGAGTAATCCTGCACAGTTTTACATGGGAAATGAAGATGCTGCTTTTTCCATTCTAAAAAGACAATGCAGAGATAATTTAGAGGAGAGAAGGATACAGAACTAGAGTTCTGCTTGAGCTCCAGCATCTAAGTTCCTGCAAGCTTATTCATTAAATATTCTCTGAGTTTGCAAGAGAGCGGTACAGTTTTTTATTCAAAACAGTTCTTGTAACTGATGTTATAATGGTTAAAACATACATGTATGCATTTCATGTTAAAAGATCTATACAATCATGATATATCTTAATATCCCTTTGAAAGGTACACATGAACGTCCTAATAGAATGAGAAAACAGAGATTAAATGACGTAACAAAAGCTATAGCACCAGAATCAGAGGTGGTATGCTCTGAATGATTTATCTGTTCTTAAAACAGTAAGGTCTCCCAGTGCTTCCTTGTCTGCCCTGAAAGAGTGGTTCAGTACCAACTTCCAGGGAGAGGTAATGTCTTTGGAACTACTGCTATTGCCCACAATGTATGAGGACCCCAAGAGGTGCCCCACTTTTATGGCAGGAGGTGGTGTATGGTGTGGGTTTGTGGTTTTTTTTTTTTTTTTCAGTTTCCATTTAAACGCAATGGGTCCTGAACTTGCTTAGCTTGTGTGTTGTTGAGATTGTAGGCTGAAGTGGTATTATTTGTGCTAATAAGCCTCTCCCATTAGTTAACCTTTCAGTACATAAAGCATGATTGAACTGAGAGCTTCCTGCTGGTTTGAAAAGCTTTTATGTTAAATACATGATACAGGCATTTTCCTCTTCCATCTCCTTATGCAAAAGAAGTAGGATGGGGGAGACTGCAAACACAGTCTGAAACACAGTTGAAGTAAATCTTATGTAGTGTGAAAGCTCTCTTAAACTTCTCTTTTTTTTTTTTCTGCTACATTTAAATTCTTGGTGCTTTAAGCAATTTTCAGCCTACAGAGACTGCCTCGTAACTGGTATAATTTGGGCCAATGTAAAGAATCAGCTGAGAATTTTGCCTGTATGTGATCACCAAGTACGTTACTAGCTCGGAAGGTCCAAACTTACTTTGAGTGCACACAGTTCCTGTTTTAGTTTATCCTTTATTCTTGTCAATTACTGATGTCAGGAGTGCAGTTCATAGAAGCTGGATAATAGAAATCATTCAGTATGATAAAGAAAAATACCTTATACTCAAGCTACTTCTGCTATTTTATCATGTTTCTCCTATTATTTTCAGGCAATCTTATCAGAGACCAATAACATACAGGATTTCAGCTTTTGGATCGTGTAAAGCTCTTTAGTGTGATGCTGTTCAACCTTAAAGAGATGATGGGATTATTCATTTCTGTGGAGAACCATATTATGCTTCTTGTATGCAATTTATACTAGAGATAGTAAAGAGACTCAAACTTCACAGGCATTTCCCCTTCTTTAAGGGGAGCAGGATCTACTTTTTCCTGGACACTGCTTTGGATGCATTAAGTTTTTACAAACATTCTTATTTTTGGTAGGTTATCTTTTTGTAGGTAGTATATTGTAACCCAAGTACGTTTAGAGAGTAGGGCCATCACTGCAGAATGATCTTTTGGCATAATTCAGGTGGGCTGGACATGCTGCAGCATTTCAGATAGAAGTAAATGCATCTCTGAAACATGAGAGGTCGACACAGCCTTTCTGTGGCAACTGGTGGACTTGCTCAGGTAATGAGTTAGGCAGCACTTCAAAAGAATTGAAGACTGCAGCTAGAGGGGTTCCAAGGGAGAGAAGGCTTCCCTACAGGTCCTGTTTTATGGATGGTACTATACGTGTGTACTGAAGAGTTGGGGCAGGAACGGTCATGTAAACAAGGAAGTCTGCTCATGCTGAGTGTATACGTTTATACTCAACAGCTTCCAACGTCATGGGGAGTGTGAGACTGTCAGCACCTCACTACAGATAGTTCTTTTATAGAACTATCCCATTCAATCACCACTAAGACCTAACTTATTTTTATAGCCTTATGATATTGGGAGGGGTTTAAGAGAGCAATTGTAGTCCATCGTTGTGTTACGCGGAAAGGTAATGCAATAACGTCCATTGTTGTGTTTCCCGTGATATGGTAAAATCTAGCTGTGCTGACTCTGTTCTCTTGCAATACTGAGTAATTCTCTTTTTGTATTTGTTTCAAAGAATGTGTCCTTATGTGAGACTTCTTTATTTCTTACTCTTTGTGTGTTGTTTTTTTGTTTTATTTTGTTGTTTGTTTGTTTTCAAGCGCTTGCAGTGTATTCTTGTCTTCTGTCCTCTGTTTCTGTGCAGAAGAGCACTTGGTTGTGGTTACTCATTCATAATTCTTTAAATCTTAACCTGTGGGGAGCCAAATTAAATGTAGCTCTTCTATAATGGTTACTGTGAATTACCTTAATGTTTTTAAATGAAATGATCTCCACTTTGATTGGAGTCTGTAAGAAGAAGACACACAGTTCTGTAATACAAGATAGTCTGAACTGTTTTGCTTGAAACTGATTTTAAAACCCTTATTGGTTTGTGTTCTGATCAGATTTTGTTTCTTGTGTAAGAAACATTTACTGGCTTTCTGATAGGGAAAAATATTTACTTTTGAAGCTTTGCAAATGGATGACGTTTTTTAAGATGGTGGCTGTGCATCTTAATTTAACAATGTAGGGACCTAGATAGATTCATGGAGGGACCTAGATAGATCATCAAGTTTAGCCCCCCTATACTTGATGGTGACTGTACCATACCTTCCTCTTTTCTGGCCTTATGGGATTTACTTCATCCCTTCTGATTTTCCCCTTCTGCTATTTCTCTTGAAATGCTGTTCTAAAAAATTTTTTTTTTCCCCTCAATGATCATCTTAAAGTTTAACTTATTTTCCAATCTATTTGCCTTCATATATGTCATTTTAATCTTGGTTTGTTTTGTGCCAATATTGTCATTCAGCTCCTCTCTGTTTTTGATCTTCATCCATCAGCTGCATTTATGGAAAGTAATTTTATTGCCTGTGCTTTCTATCAGTGGCTCCCCCTCAATTCCCCTTCAGGCTTTTCTGGGCTATCTGTATAGCACAATGGGGCATCAAGATATCCTGGGGCTAATATTCATTCAAACATAGAAGTCTACAGTCTGCAGCTATAGACAAACTGTATTGCTTCTGCAGCTGAACTATTCAGCTGTGTTCAAGACTTATTCAAACACAGTACCAGATAAGCATTGCTGCTTTGTTATAGAATCACAGAATGGTTTGGGTTGGAAGGGACCTTAAAAGATCATCTAGGTCCAACCCCCCTACCATAAGCATGGATGCCTCCCGCTAGAACAGGATGCTCAAACCGAAGACCCAAATTGGGTCTGTGCTGGTTACTTTGGGTGTCTTAGAGCTGTATGTTTAGTTCTGAGCTTGGCTGCGTAGGTGTATCAAGCTTACATGTACATGCAAGGTTCTGGTAGAAGGGAGAGTGCAGTGGTGTTTTCTGGGAGAAGAGTCCAAAATCTGCCCCGTGTCAGATCAGAGCCAGTTCTAGTCACCTCCAAAAGGGACTGGCTCACTGCTGGCCAGAGCCAAGTCAGTGAGCAACACTGGTTGCACTTCTGGGAGAGCAGATTTAAGAAAGGGAAAAGGACTGCTCTGCAAAAAGCAGCTAGGAGAGTGAGGAGTGAGAATTGGCCTGCAGCCATCAAGATCAGTGCAGCAGGAGGGCAGGAGGTGCTCCAGGCACAGTGCAGAAGTTCCCCTGCGGCCTGTGGAGAGGCCCCTGGTGGAACAGGCTGTCCCCCTGCAGCACGTGGGTCCCACATGGAGCAGATCTCCACGCTGCAGCCCCCCCATGGGTGGAGGAGCCCCTGCTGGAGCAGGTGGATGTGGCCTGGAGGAGGCTGCGGCCCATGGAGAGCCCCCGCAGGAGCAGGCCCCAGGCTGGAGCTGCAGCCCATGGAGAGGAGCCCATGCAGGAGCTGGGGGTCTGGGGGGAGCTGCCACCCACGAGGGACCTGTGCTGGAGCAGTTTGCTCCTGGGGGATGAACCCTGTGGTATGGAGCCGTGTGGGAGCAGTGCTTGAAGAGCTGCTGTCTGTGGGCAGCCCCGCAGGCTCAGTTCAGGAAGGATGGCATCCCGTGGGAGGGACCCCACGTGGAGCAGGGGCAGAGTGACCGTGAAGAAGCTGCAGAGACAAAGCGTTAGGGACTGACCGCAGCCCCCATTTCCCTGTACCGCTTGAGTGGAGGAGGTAGAAGAGGGTAGATGTGGGAAAAAGTGTTTTCACTTGGCTTTTATTTTCTCACTGCTCTACTCTGTTAATAACAGGCAATGAATTATATTAATCTCCCCATGCTGGTTCTGTTCTGCCTGTGATGGTAATTGCTGAGTGATCTCCCTGTCCCTATCTGAAGCCTTGAGCTCTTTCCACTGTGTTTTCTCAGCCTTTCCTTTTGAAGAGGAGGAGTGAGAGAGTGGTGTGGTGGAGTTTAGCTGCCATCAGTGAAACCACCGCAGCTCAGTGCATTTGCATGCAGATGTCGTCCATTCGTACAAACATCTTTTGTTTCAAAATCCTTTTACAGAAGTAGTGCGATCAATTTAAAGAACATTCTCAACTGAAGGCTTTAGGTTCCTTTCCAATGTGTTGCCATGTGTCATAACTTCAATGCTTTGTATATATAATTCTTCTATTTGATCACTCATTTTTACAGCTTTCAGTGGCAGCTGTGTTAAATGATAATGCTGAGTTAGAAAGGAGATGGGCTGTCCTCTGGTTTCTTATTGTCAGCCCAGGAAATGATAAGCATTTTGATACGTTAGCTGACATGTTGGCTCGGTTTATAAAACCTGTATCAGACTGGAAATCACGTGATACATAGTCTGGAGCCTTGATTCCTGAGATGGTTATTAATGGGCTTGTGAACTTGTGAATAGAGCATGGTAAATCTGGCCTTTGAGATAATTGAAAAGACATCACTTGTAATGTGAGCAGCTGCACTGAAGGATGATTGCTGCTCTTTGGGGACAGAGGATAATACCTTGTTACATGCAATTCTGAAGCAATGCACCCAATATTGATCTAGTTTGGCCATGTCTTAACATCCCTGGAGTGGCTGCCCAATGTATTTCATACTTGTCCTGCTCCTATCTCCTTCCTATTGCAAGGACAATCTATTGGCAGAATAATTTGATTTCCTTAATGAAAAATTAGGTTATGGAACTGGTCGTGATAGCCAAGAAAATGATAGCTTTATAGAGGCACAGGAAAGTATTTTGCATTTTAAAATGTAGGAATAGGCAAAAAGTAAAACTTGTGAGCTCTTCTGTCCGCTTCATTTACATATTGTATTACTGCTTTCAGTATTGTTTTTCATGTAACTCTCTTAATCTGATACATGTTGTTGCAACCAGAGAAACTGAAGATATGATGACAATCCAGTAAACTTCTTGATAATGCTGCAGTGACATGTACATGGCTTCTGGTTCGCACTGCTATGAATAAAACAAAATCTTCAGCAAAAGCAGAAAATACTAGTTTTTAAATGAGTTAAATACACTGAGGATGTTATCGTTAAGGCAAGTTTTGATTTCAACAGGGATATTATGAGTGCAAGATCTCTCCATTAGGGTTCTTGAAGCTGTGTGGGAATTTGGCTTACGATACATGTTCCACAATGCTCACTGAAAAGCTCCTGATTTGGACCTACCCATGAAGGTGACACTAGATGTTAATCATTAATCGTCACTGAATAATTGATGATTAATTGATGATTCCTTGGATTCCAAAGAAAAAAAAAAAAAAAAAACCACCACTGTATTCAGGTTCTTATAGAAGCTGCTTGCCTCTTGCAATTTGTTTGTATTCCTGTGTCAAAAGCCACCCTTCTCCTGGGAGGATGAGTTGTGTTCACAACTCACCAGAACTCCTTCACCAGAACTACTGATGGAGGAAGTTGTCTGGGGGACTTGGAGGTCGCTTGTATCACCAGGGCAAAGCCAGGTCAGAGCAATGTGTTTGAACTAGTCAGAGCTCAGAGCTTTAGCTGATGACTATTGTTCAGTGCTTCTTAATAAGTCATTCATTTTTAATACTGATATGTTAGCAGCGGGGGGGGGGGCGCTGCAGTGCACCTGCAACCAATTCTTTATGTCTTCTGCCGATTGGAATTGGCCGCTTGTTTCTGGAACCAGGTGAACATGGGGTGGGATGAGTTCATCTGCAGGGCTGTGGTCTCTGGAGGGATTGTTGCTTTCTATCTTTATCTAGTGAGCTGATTAGTGTTGTTGCCTCTCTTTACTTGAACTGTGTTTTTGCCACATAGAAGAGTGAAAGGGAGAATAGTTGTTCTTGTTAGTGGCTTAAGATCAGAATGAAGACAATAAGTTCTGGGTACTTTGGGACTCTAGGCTTATATTGCTTCAACTAAAGAGCCTGTGGTCCCTTTCACTGTCAAACTGCACTGTATTCAGTGTATAAATTAGGTCTAGACATGAGAGGAAGCATTACAAACTAGTGTAAGTGGACAGATCACTGTGAAGTTACGCTAATCAAACATAAATGCACTACATCCATAGACATGAATGCAACTTGTCTAAAGGTCAATGGGGAGAGGCAAGAGAGGGAATTGTGCAGCCATGTGGTAGTGTTATTGATACACAGAACCACGAATGGGATGTAAATGATGAGGGGTTGGCAGCAGGAGGGGCTGTGGGGATGGGCTTTGTAAGGAGAGGTCAGGGGCTGCCCTGTGCCAGACACCAGGTCTAGCAGACCCACCGCTGGATATGGCCACAACTGATAGCCCGTCTGGCGGTGCTTCTGTGATAGTGCTTAAAGAATGGTAGAAAATGCCGTAGAGAGAGAAGGATGGGGAAAGTTACAAACATCAGAGGAAACTCCTAAGTCAGAGGAGGAGGTGCTCCATGGCGGGGAAGGTGCCTGCTAAGGCCCATGGAGGACCCCGTTTTGAAGCAGATAGCTATTCCCAAAGGAAGTGTGGCCTTTGGAGAGCCCATGCCAGAGCAGAGGAAAAGGGTGAGAGGGTGGGAGCAGCTGAGAGAAACTGCTGTGTATTGACAGTAACTACCTGCCCTGGCCCTTGCACAGCTATGTTGAGTGTAACCTGTGGTAGAGGCAATGGCAGAGGACAGGAGTGAAGTTCAACCTGGGAAAGGGGAAACACAACCCTTTGTGTTTAAACTTTGGTCTTTTTTTGTTTCCCAGTTACCAATTCAGTAATCAAATGTGTTAATTGGTAATAAACTGATTCCCCCAAATTGAGTCTTTTTTTTGCCTATAACTGTCCTAATCTTGCTCCACGAGCATTTCTACTTCAGATCTTCCTTGTTTGTCCTTTGTTTGCTGAGGGGGAGAGAAATGAGTGGCTGGGTAGAAGTTTGACTGCTACAAGGGCCAACCCACCACTAAGCATCAGCAACACAATTTTATGCAATGGGAGGGTATAAATCCTTTAATCCTCTTGTTGATAGAGCTGAGCCCACCCCATATGATGTTGGCTAAATTTGACACTAAAGACTGCATTGAGTCTAAATATATATTTTTTTTAATGAGGATGGAAATAGGCCAGGATAGCCAAAGGTGTACACCTCATAGTCAGTAAACTTAGCCTTCAAAGATTTGTCACTGTCTCGCATGCTGTCTATTTTTTCTCTTTCTCATGAACTTTCTCATGATTCTTGCTTCCCTTTCTATGTCAGAGCTGCTTATTAACATACAGGTGGTATGCCTGGGAATGTGTAGTTATGAGGGTGAACAGCAAACACAACTCTCAGATTCTGTGCTGATTTAGATGAGACCACAGAACAGAACTATACTTATTTGTTGATTTGAAAGAATCTTGAAACCATCAAAGGAGATGGAATTAATTTTCAGGGTATGGTAGGAGTTATGTTTGAAGGTAAAAGGGTGTTTTATTGTACTAATAGATATTGTACATTCTGAATGTACTTTGATTATTCTTGATAGGAAGAGAATGTTATTTTAAGAAAGTTCTCTGAAATCAGTATTAGGTCTGAAGGTTTGATAAGGATATGGTCTCAGTAACAACCCTGGTAGTTTTTGTTGTTATATTTCTGTATTACTAACGTCCTTTCTGTGACAGACTTACCTTAGCCTGAAGAAGCACACCACACCATTTTAGCCCATGCTTCTGAATATGTGCATTTCCGAAAAATCTGCCAAAAAGGTGCAAGTTAATATTTAAAATGGGCCAGGCCTACTTGAGGGTTTGTACAAAGGAGAATGAAGGTATAAAACAGTCCCAAACGTCAACAGAAGTCAGAAAAGTCCAATGTAATCTTCATTTCAACTCAGCACAGATTCTGTTTTGCATTTTCTGAGTCTTTTTCACCTACTCTACCATTAACAAGTTATGAGGATTTGACCACATTGTAGAAGTGATGATTTCACACCTGAGTAGGGTTTCATCTTTAATGTGGTAATAAAGTTCTTAATATAAATTGTTGAAAAGACATGTTTCTGTTAATACTACTTAATTGAACATTTTCCTCTATGAGGGATTTGTTTTTTCAAGGGAAATAAATTTCACATATGTGAAGACAATTAATAGAATCTGTTTTCCCTTTCCGAAGATAACTTTCACTGCTAATATTCTGACATCTTTCAAAGCTGCTTGTGATTAGTCAAAAATAACTGTCTGGCAATGTCCTGACAATTTCTTTACTATCTTAGCATGTGCATGTTGCTTTCACTGATGCACTTTAACGTTCACCAGATGTTGCTCTTTTTTATAGACCATGTAGACCCTATATAAAAACCTGTTCTGCCCCATGGTTTGGTGCTTCATTTTTGGCCAAAACTCAGTGATTTGGATGCAAGACCAGAGCCCACTGCAATGCCAGAATCAGAAAGGTTTTGAAGGGTTCATCTTCTATTTTGCATCACCCAGATTTTTTTCTAAGAAGTCTGTCTAAAAATATATTCGACTTTCTTTACCTGTGAGGTCCAATCATACAACCAGAATAATACAGTTGCTAAGAGGTATCAACCCTAAAAACTAGTCACTGTCTTTATAATACTTTTGGATATGGGAAAAGAGAAGAGTGGACAAACTGATTAATATTTGATAGCCTTCATTTAATGGCTTCAGCCTTCGTAATTAACCTTCTGTTTCACCTGAAACGTGTCTACATTTTCAGGTCAAGCACTTGGGGTGGGATACACTGAACTGTCAAAATGAAGGATGAAGTGATGTGCTGGGAACTACAGGTTATGCACAGTACTGGGAGCCTGAGACAAGTGCTATTTAAAATTCACTGTTGTGTGCCAACTTCATTACACATACTTGTATTACATCAGCTTTTTGGATCAGTCCACCTGTAATGCTACAGCAGTTGAGTAAATGATAGGAGGAAGGAGATGACTCATCCTCGAATCCTTGTGCAAGATCTCCGTATGCAACATGAGAGGGAATGTCATGCTTATATTGCACACAAACCTTTCAGTTAAGCTCACTTTTCCAGCCTTTGAATATCACATAGGCCTCTGTTTTGCTGGGTTTTGTTCTTTGGCTGAGGAGAGTATTCCTCAAAACATTGACTAGAATCAGAGAGTAATCTAGCTTGGAAAAGACTCTCAAAATCACCAACCTGACTTACACAGCCTCATCATTAATGGGAGGAGCTGCTGACTCTGACTGTAGAGAGGCCTTGCAGAGAGATCTTGACAAATTAAATTAGAGGGCTAGGCAATCACCAACAATATGGAGTTTAACAAGACCAAGTGACATATTCTGCACGTGGGATGGGGCAACCTGGAAAATGGGTACAGACTAGGGTGATGAGAGGCTAAAGAACAGCTGTCCAGAATGGGATCTTGGGCGTTTTGGTTGATGGCAAGTTGAATATGAGCCAACAGTGTGCCCTGGTAACCAGAAGAGCCAGTCATATTCTCAGGTGCATCAAACTTGGCATTGCTAACCAGTGGAGGGAAGGGATTCTCTCTCCTTGCTCTGCACTGGAGCAGCCTCACCTCAAGTACTGTGTGCAGTTTCGGACGTCACAGTATGAAAAGGACATAAAACTACTGTAGAGTTTTCAAAGGAGGGCTATGAAGATGATGAGGGGTCTAGGGGGGAGATCCATGAGGAGCGGCTAAGGTCCCTTGGTTTGTTCAGTCCAGAGCAGGCCCAGGGGAGGCCTCATGAGGGGAACGGAGGGGCAGGTGCTGAGCTCTGCTCTCTCCTGTCCTGACAGCAATAGGAGCTGAGAGAAGGTCATGGAGATGGGTCAGGCTGGATATCAGGAAAATGTTCTTTAACAAGAGGGTAATCAGGCACTGGAAAAGACTCCACAGGGAAGCAGGCATTTGGACAACACTCTCAACCACATGGTCTGATTTTGGGGTGGATCTGTGTAGAGCCAGGAGTTGAGCTCGATGATCCCTGTGGTTCCATTTCACCTCAGGATATCCAATGATTCTAAACCTTTAGTGCCATGACTAGCTTGCATTCCAGTTTCAAACTGAAACCTTAGAAGACACTTATTCCAACTCAGTACACACCCCCCCACCCCCCCAAACACTCTCTGTAGAGGGAGCAAGGGCTCTACTGGTAACTTTGGATGTTTTTTACTAGGTGCCACTGAAATTAGGGCAAAAGAACTAGTAACAGCTGTGCCAGCTGCCATTTAGTTTTACTGGACTGTTTCTGCATTTCATTAAAAACAGCCCTGCTATATTTTATTTTATTGATATAAATAAACCTCTGTTATGTTTAAAGATAGAACCCAATGGAATGGAGATCAGAAAAATCTACTTTAACAGCAATCATCACTAGCAATAATAAAGAAATATAAGGGAATATACATGGGAAATAACATCAACAAATCAAAACAAATTCACCCCAGAAAAGTGATGTGAATTTACAGCAATTATTACTTTCAACTTCCATCTAAGCTGAGTGAGACCGAAACAGACTGACCCAAGAATACTTTAATGGGAAATAGTTGATGCTTCAGTAGCCTAAACGAAGAGCTGATTCAGGCTCCATTCACTAAGAAAGGCTGGTTGAAACTATTAACATTTCTGCTTCTATTTGCAATTATAAGAAACATTATTGCCACCTCTTGGAAGATGATTAAAATAATTGCCATCTTTTTGTTCTTTTCCTTCGACAGCAATCACTGGGTGCCTGCCTCCTTATGCGTCTTGATGTGTTATGCTTTGAATCTGTTTTGCCAGGGAAAAAGCTAGGCTCAGCATAATTGGGCCATTTCCCTGTCACAGTGGTTTCCTTTTGAATCTTGTTACTCTCCACGGGTTGTAGTGAGGTCAATCACATTCAGTCAAATGGCTGAGCAGTTAAAAAGTGTAGTAGAACGAAGTACCTGCTGTCCATGAAGGCTGGAGATAAAACATGGAAGGGCAGTCTTGGGAAAAGAGGTGCCTTTGCTGTTTTTAGCAAAACTTTGCCCAGTTAGAACTTGCCTTCATCTGGATTTGACCTGTAAAGAGAAAATTAAATGTCTCTGTGATGCAAGTCACCACGCATTAATGTCATACGTGACAACTGTGTGCCATAGTATCCCGCTATACTAATTTGTTGTCACAGGAAAGTATCTCTGTATATTCATGCAACTTCATGGCATAGCACCACTAAACTGCTGCAAAGTGACCTTGCAGTATTATGCAAGTTGATGCAACATCGTAATGCAAAACTGTCTCAGACTGATGGAGTGCCATGACCTGGCATAGCGATTATTGATTCAACATTAGGGTTCAGTCTCATATGTACTGTGCCATTGCCATCATTATTGACTTAGGAGCATGATGCAAGGTTGTTCTGTGAGACATCACGGAGCGCTGTTGAGATCCACTATCTTTGAATATTGATGTAATGCTATTTGTTGTTACAGTCTAGTTTAGTTTTATGGAGACTGTCACATGTTTGGGGCAAAGCTTGTTCCTGTTTGTAAATTATTAATACAATATTATAGACTGAATAATCCTTTAGCATTCTTATGTACTGATATTCAAATATTCTTCATTAGTAAAACGGTTTAATCAGTATAAAATACTGATCATCAGACAAAAAATACTGATACATTTGCAAGGGCACAAGTATATTCTTGCTCCAATGAGCGAAGCCCTTACTTGTTACCCCTGCATATTCATCTCTATTGTCACCACCAGTGCACACCATACAATTGTATTGGAAGATTGTTATGAGGGCTAGGAATTTTTTAAAGAGCGTCCATGGATTTGGGGACAAATTTACTATCCTTATGAAACTGTTTTAGCACAGGATGGCATTTCATGTATTCAAACAAAGCTCCTGTTGCTTTCAGTTGTAGCTGTGACTGTTCAGAACTTCCACAAATCATATCCTAGGGTCTATAGTTAGCAAGTAAAAATGAATAGTCAATTAATTCTGTTTACTGTTTTTGAGTACCTGGCTATGTAAATACTTACTGTGCAAAACTAACTGTTCTGTGTGTTCTCCTCTTTTCGGGTTTCTTGGCTTTAACCATAACAAACAAACCTGAGATTCTGTTATGTGACATTATATGGATGTATCCAGATCATAACAGGACTGGAATTTTAACCAAAACTTCACTTATTTTTCCTACTTAAGCTAGTACAGGAATTGAAATACTATTATTTTTGTTTAGCTCTAACGTCCGAAAGATCAAAGCAAGATTTGTATGGTGGTGAAAACTTCCAGAAGACCAACAAGCTGATGGGGAAATAGTTTTCTTCTTGAAAGCCATAGTAAACCAATGTTATCCAGTTTTTGGATGTGAAGAAAGGACTTGCATGCCCCTAAAGCTTTTTTTCTTGCTGTTTAGTCTAATAAAAGATGTCACCTCACTCCATAAACTGTCTGAAGGTTGTTAATACTATACTTCGTGTAAAGCAATTGCTAAAGTGAATTGAGAAAATGAACTGGATGAGTCACACTCATAAATACTTGTTTAAAGTATAGAATGGTTTGGTTCAGGAAGTTGTGGGGGGCTCTGCTTGGCTCTAGAGAGGAGCAGTAACGAAGGAGCTAAAATGAAACAAACAACCTAAGGCAGACATGTAGTATGGGAGACTTATAAATATTTTAATTTTGCAGTTATAATAGCTTGAAATAAGTTATTTTAATGGGAAATGTCAAACACCATTATTAGGAGGAAGTCCCCTCTGTAATAGGGGGCTGTTGATCTGTTGTTTTTATTTGACTTATCTCACAATTCAGACTTCAATTCTCATTAACGTAATGCTTATTCAGAGGTTGCTTGACAATATCATTTTATATTGTAATTTCATACTGCAGAAACGTTTGTCATATCTCAAACACTGGATTATGCCATCAAATAAATCAGGCAAGTTCGGCAGCACAATGACAAAACGGGGGAATGGAGAGGATATTTCTTCATGTTGGTAATTAGCAGTGTAACAAAAGGAGGCAGAGAAGTTAAATGAGACTTTAGCAGTAATATGTTTACAGATGGCCTGAGGTTAGTTGAATGTTTTTTAAGCTAAACTGCTAGGTTATTCCTTGAGGTTGTGTAACTATTATTTTCAATAACAATAATTTCAATATCTAGCATTTTTTTTTGCCTTTTTTTTTTTTCCCTCTTACAGTTTTAGTTTACTCCGTTGGATTTTTATATTGCAACTTTGTGCCTTTTGCTCTCTATTGCACTACAGAGAAAAATATCGGTATATCCAAGTTTATACTGTTAATAGATGAAACAAGTTATCTGGAACTATACCAGATATCCCTGTTAGAAATACATAGTTAGAATAGTGAATAGGCACAAAGTATCTCGTTTTCCCCACTGCAAGCAAGCACCTCAGCCAAGGAGCAATAACTAGCTTTGGCTGGAATTTGTTTGGGGTACGTGTGTGTGATTTTGTATAAAACTAGACTCATCCTATAACTATACATAACTTATATATAAGTTATATATATAACTTAAATAGTTATACTCCTATTGCAGATGCCCTTATCAGAAGTTAAACCACTTCATGTTGGATGCTCTACGGCACTCAATTCATGCTCCAAGTTTTTATTAAATCAATCTTTGTGAATGTTCTATTATTACTGTAAATGAAATGATAGGACTAGTCAGTTTGCCCTTAAAACTATGTAGTGTTTTCACTTAAGTCTTCATTGGCTTGGAATACGTGCTCACAAAATAGAAGACATACGGAGTTTATAGGAGGACAAAATGGGTCAGGTGAATAGCTGAAAAGTATTTGAGAAAATTATCCTGTATTATAAGTAGGTAGAATCGGATAGTAGGAGACTTTGTTCAGCGCTTTTTTTTTTTTTTTCCCCTCTAGCTTTATAGATGTAACAATGCATATGGGTGTGAAGTCTAACTGTAGCCATAACCAGATCATTGTCTATTGTGTATATATTGCTTAATGTTCCATATCTCAACCTTTCATTCAAAGGGGCACCTGTCTGAACAAGATGGAAAGATGTTTGTGGGAAAGAATGTTTTCAAGTGTCTGTAAAGAGATTAATGATGAAGATAATCATAGGTATTATCAACATTGCTGTATGAATAGGTAGCTAGGGTTTCTACTGTGATATTTTGTTTGCTCCAATATTTCTATTACTTTATTTATTTATTTATTTGTTGTGGGGACCAGCTGTATTCCAGGAAGCAGTTTCTGTCTAGAATGGTAATTTTGATGGATTTTTAGGTGGTGCAGATGCTATTTGTAAGGAACCAAAAGGAAACCATCCTCTGACCCAAATATATTTCATAAAGGCTGGAATGCATCCATTTCCTACTAGATAATTCACCTGAAGTGAATTTTGAATTAATCACTTTAAGAAGGAAGAACATTTAAAACCTGGTTTAAGCTGTTATGCAGAGGCTTTTGAGGATGGATAGGGATGAGTGGAGGGAATGAAATTTGCAAGACAGGTCTTGCACTTCAGGGGGAAAATTATGTTTTTCAATAGAAAACAATTATTTTTATGCAAATTGTTCCAGATTCTTTTCTGTAATTGTAATTTGTAGTTTCAAAATCCTGGCTGTTGGGTTTTCTGATTGTGAATACTGTGAGGGAGCATGTGCAAGATGGTCCCTTAGATGTTCCGGATAAGAGAAATGCAAAGCAATGAAGGGAAGTTTTACCATCACGCAAGGAGTGAAAGTGAAGTGAAAAAAATCAGCTGCATTTTGAAGTGGGGGAAAGAAAAAAAGGAAGAAGAAAAGCTCCATCATATAATTATGTTGTTCTATGCATAGTTAAAAAAGAGAGAGTTACGGTAATTGGCATAGCTCTCAATGAGCAATACCTGAAATGGATGGAGAACTATTACTGAAGGAGGAGCAGATGCTGAATGCCACACCTTTCAAATCATGGCAAGTTCTGTTATTTTTATATTAGTAGCATATCCTGCCACCTTTGTTTCTTCGTTTGTTTTTTGTTTTTCATTTAGAAGTCTTTTTGTACTAAAAAAAGTGAGATGGACAGTAGTATTGAGATTCACATGGTTTGTAGGCAAATTTGAGTCTGTGGTTGGATGTAACAACACAATTAAATGGATTTGCCACCTGTAATTTACAGTAAAGCTTCCTAGGTACTCAACAAAAACAACAAAAGAAGCTACAGCTAACTTCAGAAAACATCCACACACAAGAGTGCTACCTGCAATCCCTGCTGTTTCCAGAACCAGCCAGGATAAGATTGCACGTTCTTTTTTGCCTTCAGTCTGGAGGGTGTCTGTTCCTTGGGTACTTTCAGACTTTTCATTTTTAGCCAGAGCATGTACACAGGAGCTTCAGATACTTCATAGTAAGTAGGTTTTAAAAATAAATAAAAATTGGAGCTATAATTTTTTGCCTTTTGTGACATCTCCACCTTCAATAAACATCGTGACTGCCAGTCATAGAATAAACACTAAAAGTTAGTTTTAGCACAGCTGCTACTGGCAATTGTGCTTTGGTATCGAAGTATGCAGGTGTATTTAAGCTTAGAAGGGGTTTCTAGCCCACATTAACATGCTGTGCATTAACTGCTTCCAGCAGATGAGCGGTAGTTCAGGTCTCTGCTATGTTGCAGTGATGCCTTTAGACATGTCCCATAGTCAAAAGGTCTGTAATGCTGCTTTTTTCTTTCAAAGAACATGGGAACCCCTTAGTAAAGGGAGGTTCCTAGTGCCCATTAGGTTGTTCCATAACTACACATTGACTGTCCAGTTGCTTCTGGGAATTTCTGCCTTGAGATATACTCGAAGCTACAGTTCGTCTACAATGAATGTCTAATCTCTTTTGATCATCAGTCATTAGCCACCTCTTTCAGCAATACCTATGTGAGTGTATGGGTTAAAACTATTCCCTTTGCTTTTATATATTGCTTGATAGGGCTTTTCTATACTCAGAAAAGGGGGTTCTTCCTTTGCCCTTGTTTAGTAACAAATAGTCTTTTTCTTTAAAAAACATTCAGTTGTTAACAGATACCTGGTGTTTGTTAAAAGAAGGTACTACTTAGAGCTAGTGTCACCACTTCTTTCTTTGCAAGCAATCACACATCCATTTTTGCTGAAGGCACTATACAATTAGAATAGGCTGTTTGGTGTTTTGGCACTGTTTAGGACCTTGCAGGTATTGAACAGCTGTATTTAGCTGACCTGAAGAACAGCCTTGTAGGTACTGTCAGGAGAACAATATTATTTCTATTCAACAAGTATGGGCAAAATGAGGCAGAGAGGTAAGTGATTTACCTTAGATTTCACAGCACACCACTGGCAAGGTAGACTGCAGCAGTTATGGCTTAGTGCAACTTCAGTAGGAACGACCATCTGGAAACCACACAGTTACAGAATGTGCAGTCAGGGCTTTTCACTGTAAGTGGTGCTCCCACTGGATGAATTCAGGGTCTGAGCTCAGTGTTTTAAAATTAAAAAAAAATAAAAATCAATAATACTTAAAAAGAAAAAATGCCTCGATGCAGGGGTAAGGAGTAGCTGGAGTAGCTAGATGGTCATTATTATACCTGTTTTACAGATGTGGCAAATGAATCTTGGATGTATGAGCTGTTTAAAGTGAGGCCACACAGGGTTTCACTGGTAGAGCCAGATACGGACTCAACGAGCCCGATGGTATCAAACGGAGCCACCCTAGCTGCTGCACTGCTTTATCTGAATCCACCCTGCTGCGTGCCTGAAAAATGCCACTGCTAAAAGGTTTCCAGGAAAATCATGTTTACATGACACGGGTCAATCAGCTAGGCTAGCCAGTCTTTTCTTCTCTGCCAGCTTGGAGAGGGCTTGAAAGCCTGTACTGAAACCCTTGAGACTTGTTTTGTTGCCAGCTGAGGATGGTATTGTCTTTTCTTATGTACTGAGATTATGCAGTATGATAGATGAGTGGCAAAGAGTAATTAAATGTAGCCAACAACAGAGAGACTATTCCCCTGCACATTTCTGTTTGTGTGTTCCTGAGTCCCCAGCTGTTATGAACAGAGGCATTGTTATAACTAATCCAGCCATTCCTAAGGGTGGTTTTGCTTGCTTACATTAATGTTAAAGGTGGTTTATACATATAAATGCAAAACAAATTTGGGGTGTATGCTTCTCAGCCTGCTTGATTTCTAAGACAGAAGAAACTGTGAAGGAGAAACTGTTTTCATCAAAGGGAATTCTAGAAGTCTGTACCTAGAAGCTATTTGTCCCTTTGTGCATCTCACAGTTCATATCTTAAGTGGAATTGGGTAAAAATGCCGAGAGAAGTGGCGTGGAAGTTACAGTGAACTATTAGCACTTCAGAGGACTCCCCAGGGAGATATTATGCTAACAGCTGCAGGAACAGTCCCCAGCTTGGGGAGGATGCAGATCTTTTCTTTGTGGGCTGGCTGGCTGCATGTACATATGCTTGCAGAAGAGGAGGAGAAGGGTGGAGGGGAAAATCTTAGCTTGCAGAAAACTGAGGTTTCTGGGGTTTTAAGTGTAGAATAGGCGGATCTGTGCTGTGTATGTCTGTTCACTTACATGCAAGTTGAATCTGCTCAACCTAGTTGGCTGTAGGCTTTGAGGAAGAGAATTTAGTGATTTGAAGTTATCCTTCATTGTAATTGGTGGGAAGGTCCACTTAGCTCGGAAATGGCTGTCTGCTGCCTTTTGTTCATGTTTTCTGTAGCGGTTTCTTGCTTTTCTTTTTGTGCTTATCATCTGTTACTTTATGTAGAAGAGAACTTTGAAAGAAAATGAGTAAAAGATATTGAATTTCAGAACTTGGAACTATTACATATTCAGAAAGTAGCTGAATTTGCATGTAAAAGAATGTGTATGTTATCCTTTTTATAGTGTTGCACTACTGACCTAGTGAAACAGGAAAGACAACAGATAGAGCTGCTTATATAAATTGAGGGAACAAGGAATAAGAGAGGAGTAACAGGTATGGGAGGTGATCTCCACACTTCACGAGTGATGACAAATTTTAAATAGAAATTGAAGGAGAGCAGTAGGGTACTTCTGTGTGTATTTAATTGTGAATTTCTCCCAGGTATGAAGCACAGTACTGGCAAAAAGATGCCAGCATGCAAATTTGCATGGAGGCTGACACAACAGATCATTGGAGGTGACCTGTTAATAAGAGAGAAAAATTAGGCATGCTAGGCTGTGAAAGTAAAGACTGTCCCTGTATGTTGGGCAAAGAGGGGAAATCCGTGGAGCAGCACAGAGCTCGGGTGACTGTGATGTGTGACCATGTCGCAGTGACAGATTAGGAAAATAATCTTTGTGGCAGAGTTATAGATGGCTATGAAGTGTTAGCAGAGATTAGTGTTGTATCTGCAGCTGTCTGAAGACTGTAAAAGTTAGTGGCTTGTTAAACTTTTGTAATAAGAGCTCTTAAATTCAGATGAATTTCATCAACTGATATGGTTTATTCTTATCCTGCATTTTATCTTTTTGTTTACAAAGGTACATGAGATCCTGAAGCAAAACATAGACTAAAGTCAAGCAAAATCAAGGTCAGCTTCTGACTTCTCTCATACAGTACAGGAAACTGGCCTGAGTGAACTTTTTCACCTATAGATACCAAGTTGAGATGCTTAAGTAAACCAAACAGTTCTAAGTGTCAGCAGACCAATGATAAACAACATTTTGTATATTTTCTACACATCATGGGTGTTAGGCTGAATACAGCAGTATATGATAAGGGTGAAGACCATTCTCCCAGAAAGTGCTGGCCTTCACCATTTGGGGGAAAAGTATCTTTACCAGATCTTAGCGGTATATTGTATGAATCACACAGATGTAACTAACTAATGCTCTGTATATCTAGAGGATACCATTTTATATGTATGTGTGTGTGTATATATATATATATATACCACACACACACTTGAAACAACATTATATGGTAAAATTATACAGAATACGTGCAATATGTGTAATAATGCAAACCATGCATACCAGGAGACAGCCTCCCAGGTCAAGATGTTGGAGTCTAGTTTTTCATGTGACATCAGCAAATGGGAGCAAAAACAAATACTGCAACACAAATTTCAGGCTTATAAGGCTGGATGCAAAATTATTTCACCCTTGCTTGAGTGCCTTCAGAACAGTACATTTATTTGATAAATTTGTTGGCAGCTGTGGTATCATAGCACTTACTGGCTTTTGGTATTGATGAAACAAGCCCGACTCTTATTTTTCCGTTAAAGACTGCAATATCAATTACTTGGGACCCAAAGAAGGCATGAAGTCCCACTTGGCATACCCAGATCAATATTGGTATTTTAACCAATATCAAAACAAGTATCGGTGTAGCATGTACCAAAACAGATTTTACCTCTGAGTCTGAGCAAACTTTTCTCAAATACATAGTGTCTGCTGCTTTCTCATCATGCCCAGTCACTTAACTTACAAAAAAAAAAAAAAAGAAAAAAAAAAAAAAAGACTATTGTGAAATGGTTTGGAATATCTGGGGTTTAAAAGGCATAAAACCACATTTTTTTTTATGTAGTACCTAGTGTAGTACCGAATATAGTCACTACAGACAAAACTGTTTCCCCTACAGTGTCAGTAAAATCAACATCACATCATGAGCAGGAGCCATTTAGGCAGGCATGCTGTGCCAGCAGCACAATGCATTAGTCAAAGGTAGGAGCCCAGACGATTTATAATGGCTTTTGCCACGTTGTTCTTTTTAAGCTAAAATTACATGATATTCTAATAGGTGCTGGCTGCAGATAAGTAGTCTGGTGGAGAAGGGAAAAACTCCTGAATTTGTGTAGTCTTTCAACTGGAACACCCTTGTGGAGAGATGGGCATTTTGATAACGCTACTGTCTAACCTGCGAAATCTTAGAGCTTCAGCAGTTCTTAGCAATAGCTTGTTGCCTTTGCAGCGTTTTGGAGTTATTCTTCTCTGTGACATCTTAGAAGCAAGGCTCATGATTTATTTCCATACCTGTCACATAAATGGCCTTTGAGATTCACATTAAACCCATACACATATTTACATGTGTATTTATTCATGAATATGCGTATAGTATGTGTTTCTACCTATACATGGGTGCGTGTATGTATATGTGTATATATATTTTGGGGGATTGGAAGGCAGGGTGGGAGGGAGTGGGAGAGGCTGAGGAGTAAGTGGAGAGAGCATGAGTGTTACGTAAAATGTTATGTATTTAAAGGTAAATTCTACTTACATTAAAGGTATGAGGAAAGCTGAGGCTAAGACTTGAATCTACAGGACAAGATTACACAATGTTGTCTTGGTTCAGGTTTTCTCCATATACCCAAGACAGATCTAAAGCAGCAATGGAGTGCTCAGGTTTGCTGAGATTTTGTGCCAAGCATTAGAGACGTTGTCAATTCTAGATTTAGATACAGGGCCAGACAGTAGTTTTGGGGAAAGTGGAATTTTTGAATTACCATGAAGAAGTTATGCTTATATTAGCTGACTAGAGAAGTAAATCAGATGGATTGAGGCATTACCTGATGGAAATTTCTGTGTGTTCAAAGCTTATTTTGAGACTCTGAAACAGTGATGCTTGGTTTTCAATGAGCAAGGGGTTAGCCTCAGCTCAACCTTTCACTTTCTTTCTTCATGGCATAGGGAAAGAAGAATAAATCAGCTTAATGGTCGTGATCAGGGGGCTTTGAAATGGGTTGAATCCTATGCTCATTGTAGAAATTACAAGATGGGGGAAATTTCACGTTTCCTTTTACGCCTGCCTGCATTAATTTATTCTGTTTTCTTGTTATAAGTGTCTTTCCTTGAGGACAATATATTGCTGAGATTAGCTGCATTTGTTTCTGATGACTCATGCCACCAGCATGCATCTTGATAATTGTTACGTGTGTATTGCTTCTGTCTGCTTATAGGTCTGGGCATAAGAACTTGCTTGTTTGTGTGTTCTGTGTCACCCAGTACCTGGTAAAAACTGTGAATGTTACTGCAAGGGTTACCGGAACAGGAGGTCAATGTCCTTAACCTTCCTTTCCGCCTGTCATGTTATCTTTAATTCTTTACTTTACTCGGGCGGACGTTCAACAGCCTCATCTCCAGAACCTGTGGAGAGCTGAAAACCCCCATTTTAATCTTCAGTGAACCCAATGGCAAAGCTACAAGACCTACCCTGGTCCTAAAGCCACACCAACTCCCACAGTTCCCCAAAGTTGAAGTGTCTTCTTAATTTAAGTCTGTAGTTTACATTGTGTAATGAAAATTCTACTTGGGAGCATCTCTCGTTAAGTCCTTAAGCCTTGCTGATTTGTAGAGAGCTTCTAAATGTCATTGAGAGTCCTAATTTCTGTTGGCTGTCCCTTTCTGTGTTGATTGCCCAAACACTTACCGAAGAACTTCAATCAGTTACGGTTTCTCCCCAGTACAATAGTAGTTAAATGCATGCAGCAAGATGGAATGCAGGCTGATCATCAGTTGAATATGGCTCTGCTGTTTTGAGAAGTGTACCCATCTGTAGAGAATAACACATGGTTTAATTTGTATCTTTCACAGACTACCTCATACTCCTAATAGAAGTTAGAAGAAGTGTGTAACCTACCGTTGTTCAACTACTTATCTGGTAGCATGAATATTAGTTTTCTGGAAATTAAAATGTCCATTAGTCATCTTCCTTCCGAGTTGTTTGACTTGTCTGTTATTTTGTGCACAGTCAAGAGCCCTTAATGAAATGAGCAGAATGTGGTCTTAAATTCTCTGAAGCGTGTCCTAGCATCAGGCTGTTGCCTGTTCAGAAGTAGCACTGGTCAAACAGTAGTGCTGAAAAACTTCATAACAACCAGCTTTGTTCCATTTATGTGAAGGAATATTTGGATGATCTTAAACACTTTTCAGATATTCTCTGTTAGAAAAATATTATCTGTCATGTAAATGTGACAGTCTCATTCTGTGTTGCTTGCACCATATTTTGTGAACTTTAAATACCTAGAAATACCTTCCATCTCAAACATGGCTATTCAGAGTTGCAGGCCTGGACTTTTACCTAGCGTAGACTTTCAGTGGTTCCAGTAACACGAGAGGATTTAGCCCAAACTTACACAAGTGAAAATGCGAACGGGATCTGGCTGGTCTCTCTTCTGCCAGTGGCATTAAATGAGGCTCAGCGGAGTGCTGGTTTCTCCTGTTACCAGTAACATGTGTCTTTCTGGTTCACTCTGTCTTGCAGAGCCTTAGGAGAAATGCAATCTGTAGTGAGTGGAAAGAAGCTGTGTCCCATGTATGTGTTCAGGAGAAAATTATCTTAACAAAATCTTCTTGTCCTGAAGGTAGTTTCTATGGTGTATCACAGATACTGTGGAGTATAGTGGCCTATGCCTTCAAGGTGCTCACTTGTAGTTGCCTCATGCCTTTTTCCTTGAACCTTAATGAGGATCTTACCAAGATGTTATGGGAATCAGAACATGGTTCCTAGAAAAGGATTGGGAGACTCCTGGTGCCTCCAGGAGTTTTTAGTTTTAAAGATCTGTCTCTAAGTGGACCTGATTGCAAGAAAATGAAGCAATCTGTGTTAACAGACACATTAACAAACAATGAGTTAAACCAAAAAGCTGTATTTGTTTACAAAAGCTTTTTGGCTAGGCTCTGTGTAAGCAGCAAACTAAGCTTGAGAGAAACTTGTGAAAGTGCTTAGGCTCAATGCAGAGTGTGGTTTAAGGTGGCTAGAGCAGAGCTAGGGGAAAGGCATAGGGAATGGGCTGAATTAGTAATGCCGTCTAATTCCAGATTGTATATGTGCTCTATAATACATGCCCTGACTGCTTCCATCATGCCAGAATCCAATTTTAACTGAAAAACGGCTTTGAGTTTGAAAGGCAAATTAAAAATGATAGATTATTTAAATAAAATAGCCCTTTTTCTGTGAATGACATTCAGCTAACGACAGAGCTTCAACTGCTCTTTGTATTTGTGCATTTCTACTTCCAAGCTTCCCTCGAATACTCTTGAAAATTGCTCTTGGGCAGTTAGCTAAGGAGCAAATCTAATACATTGTCTATGCAGGCAGTGTTTGCCTCCCCCCTTACTGGTGCTAAGTTTTACAGTCTGTAGTCATTGCCATTGTACAAAACAATGAGGAATGGGCTGTTAGATTTTCCTCTCAGCAAAGAGAAAGAGAAGGAAACAGTAGAGAGGGGGAAAAAAAAAAGAAGACCAACTGCTTGTGAAGAATAAGGAAGAATGAGGGACAGGAGTTGTTATGTTACTACACAAACACTGGTATTTGCAGTGCAATGTATGCAACTCTTTATGAGGTATGCTTCTGGCAAGGAGGAAGGTGGGTTGTTGAAACAGTGGTGATTAAGGGGCACAATCACTTGTTGTTTTTTTTTGTAGCTACGCTTGTTTTTGAAGAAGCATTGATTTGTACTATTTCAATCAAAATTAGCTTGACCTTAAAGCCATACAGTCACATCACTATAAAGTGGTGGGATGAGAGACAAATGAGATTCATCATGCAGAGGAAAGAGCAGTGACAATATCTGTGGCTGTTTACAGACTTCTGCAATGCTGACTAGCACAACAAATGCTTTGCCAGCTTCAGAGCTGTAAAAGTAGTTTGAATGGAATCTGTATAATTTGCCAAAGATGTTCTCTTTCTTCAGATATCTTTTTTTTCAATAGTGAAGCCAAAGGCTGACTTAACCACAAGTGGAGTTGTTTTGCAGTTCCTTATGCTTTCTCTTTAGGTCAGGAGAGATAACAGTGGTCAGTGGAGGTAGCCAGAAAATGCAATTTCAGAATCCAGAAATTCTGCAACAAGTTGGCTTTTTAGAAAACATTTAGTGGTAGATCTTCTCTGGAATTTTTATGTAAGTGCATGGGCAGGTAGATGAGAGCCGTCGTTAATTCTTGGAATGTCCTTGCAGCCTGTTTGTAACTGGAATTCCTGTGGATTCCTTTGCATCCTGCTCAGTCTTCTCACTGAACACGATTAGGAAGAGGGGGAAATGTGGCTTGGGTAGGAGGAGAGTGGGGGGAACTCATGCTGATGGCATGGTCCATGGAGTTCTTTGGTGCACAGCAGTGCTTTAGAGTTTGGGCAGCTTCATCATGTTGTCTCATTTGGAGATTTATTCTAAAAGCCTTATCTAAGAAATAAGGATGAAGGTGGTACTTTAAAGATACCTTATGTTGTTCACTTTATCAAAGAGGTTCTTATCCAAGATCTTGCAGTCAGCAGTGCTGCAAAGCCAGAAGCATACATTCAACAGCGTAAGCTGTAGTTTATGCTAGTTTTGCTCTGAGCGTGTGTGTGCTTTGGCATGTGCAAGATAGCGTTTTACAAACGGGAGTGCTCTTTATAGAAGATGCATTTAATTTTTGTAAGATGTTAAGAGTTCAAGTGAAATGAGACTGATGGAGTCATGATTTAGAAACTATAGGACATTTGTTTGTTTGGCAGAATTAGCAGAACAGGATGGAGGTGACGATGTCACCTTGGTAGGTCTGGGAGCTGGAATAGCAGAAACACTGCTAATGGTGGCAAGGTGCAGCTGGAGCAAGGGTGTCCTGTGCTGGAGCTAACAAGGCTTCTGGAGGTTAGAAAACAGGTACCTGATCAGTACAGGACAGGAAGATTTAGGAGACTGAAAGGGGGGAGCAGATGCATTTCTTGTATTCTTCCCCCTCCACCCACAGGCATGCAGTTCAGCTGCAGTATGAACTTCTCCTCAATAGATAAACACCAGTTTCCCCCACACTGTTCTTTCTTTCTCTCCACAAAGCTGTTATATCTGCAAAGCTACAAAATAGCTTCCAAGAGACCCCCTGCTGTGTCTGTGCTAGACCTGCCGTTCCAAAATATATCCGTGTGTGGCTCTGTGTACACCTAATTTCAGAACAGCGGATTATCATAGTATGGTCTTCAATTCGTGAACACGTTGCTGTTGTAACAGACCACACCTGAGTCTAAAACTGACTGAGGCTTGTTGTTGACTATAGCACAATTATTATACAGTTGTTTTAACCGCATTGTGATCTTTTGTTTAAGGGGCCAGTTGTGTGTAATTAACAACTACAAGTAATAGCAAGAGAAAAAGGCCACCACACGTGAACGTGTAGTCATTGTATAGGTTTTTCAAATGTCAATGAACTTGTTTGTACCAGCTGCAGTGCAGTCAAAATGCAGAGAATGCAAAGCTGGAGGTCAGAGAGGAAAAGTCATCTTTGTGCTGTAATTTCATATGTCTGCACTATTGTACTGCTCTGTGAATTTTCATCTTCATTGGGCTTATGTAATTTGTCGAACTCTGCTCAAGAACTTACATGGCCCTAACAATTTTAATACAGGATTTATGGTACTAGAGACAGAAGACTGATGATCACGAGGGGACGGATAAGTTACCTCAGGGGTAGTATAACAGCAAGGCAATTTAGCTGTGCTCTCTTGTCACATCCCCGTCCCCCATTCCTCCTGTGTCAGCAGCATGAGTGTGTATGAGGCACTCATCTCTGTCAGCACTCCTTTCCCAAGATCGTCCTTCTGGAGTGACCGAGATGGACCCTGCACCTCTCTCCTCTGCCTTTACAAAGCAGTCACACTGCTCCTAAGTGCGTGCTGCATGATAGTTTTGAGAGATGTTTCCTTATCTCCGGTCACGACTTGTTACACTCTTACTCATATTTTGTTCTAATAGGAGACCTAACAGCATAATAAAATGGAGGGGGGTGGAGGAGTTGGGGGTTATGAGGCAATATTTCATGGTGTGGCTTGTTTGTGTGTAAGCCCGAATCTGTGAAGGACCTGACTGGATGAGTTCCTCGGTCTCTGTGCAGCAGCTGGGACAGCTGCAGGCACGCTTAGGCTATACAAAGGCACTAGTTATATTCAAAATGAGAAGCCACGGTGATCTTGCACCATTTCCATCTGTACTTAGCTCTTTGTAATCAGAAATATGCGCGGTAACAGTACATAGCCAAGGCAATCTTTTACAGTTGCTACATGTGCTGTACTTACTGCATGTATATGGATAGTCACCAGAGCACTTTTCACTAACGCTAAGTAGATATAAATAAAAGGAAAGCTGTTAAATTTGAAACTGGCAAAGTAAATGTCATGAATATGCTTTCATGTTGAGTGCAAGTAAATAACAGATGTGTTGTCAAATTTATTGGCCTATATTTGTAGCAGCAGAAATGAAATTAAACATGCACCACTGTGGTAATGTAGGCAGTATTGATATTGCTAGAGGGATTTAGTCTGTGGCATTATCTAGGATAAACATTCTCCCTATAGGACAAAATAATTTATATTCACTGTTTCAAATCTATCAGCCCTTGTATCCCCACTGAGTCCACTGTACTTTTTCCCACCGCTGCTCCTCTCAGGCACTTTTTGGCTTGGCCTCTGGATCCCCCAGGAGTGGGAGCGCAGTGCTGGGAGTCAGTGCTGAGCTGGCTCCTGTGCGGCACTGGTGGTTGCTGGCGCTGGCTGACTACTTTGATGTTTTCTGCTTTTTGTCCCGCTGGTGAGGGAGGATTTTGTCCCTGGAAGTCATTACTGTTAATCTCCAGAAGTCAGGCTGTTGTCTTTACAGACGGGAGCAGTTTGAGAAGCAGGTCTTTTCATACTGGTAAGTGGGCAAGCGCTTTCCAAATGGCAACAACTGTGTCCGCCTTGCTAACAGTGGGTGAGTGCTGTCACCTGCAAAATGGGCATGTGTGTTTTAATGTTGTCACTAGGCATTAGCAGTCAGTCTGAAGGTAATTGCACAGACGTCTTTTCCCTTCTGCAAACGGCTCTGTTGCAGTTTCATTTCTCCATGCCTGAGAGAAGAGGATGAGTGGTCAAAAGCTAATCCTACACCTTAGAGAGTTAAAGAGCCTGAGGAAGTGGAGGGAAAAATCATGAAAGTAAAACAAAGCAAAGAAATCGTGTAAACAAATTAATTAATTGTCTGGAAGTGAAGTGTGTGTATGTAATTTTGCCCCTGTCGAAGGGAAATTGAAGTTCATTATGTTCACTGACTGATTTAAAAGCTCTTTCCTGCACAGCATCACCTAGAGAGAGAAAGAGAAGGAGGCCCATTTGGAGCTCCTGCATTGGCTGCAGCTTCAATTAAAACAGGAATTCATTACTGGAAACCTCCAGAGAGAAGGCTGTTACTTCGCTCTTCAGTGTGGGGGGAGGAGGCTGTGTTTTCTTTTGCTGATTCACTCTTTTGTTTTAGTGTGAAGCTTTGGTTTTCTACTAAAAAAAAAAAAAAAAGACATTTTGGCTCAAGCTAGTAATCATCTTGAAATGCTGATAGAGTAGGAGATGCGAGACCATATTTGGAGGAAGGCTATGCTATCTTTTGCTAATATTTACTGTGGTGTTTATGTTAACAGAGGCAGCATAACACATGGAGGGGAGGGAGGGGGCTTGCAAAATTCAGTTTCTCACATTATGAATTCTAGGGTTGATGCAGAGTGAATCTGATCACAGAACAGCAATTAAATATTTCTAATTAGGTGCATATGTACTAGATTAAAATCCCACAACATACTTCTCAGCATCTTTAGCTACCAAATGCAAAAGCCTTTAGTATATCTGACCACTGATGTCTGACAGATCCCCAGGCTGTGTTTTGTTCTGGACCACGGAAATGTGTGGGAGGGGTAGGATCCACATTCTCTGAACTAGATGGTACAAAATAGAGGGAAAAGTAAATGTTTTTTGAAAGCTTTTCACAATTCTATTTCAAAGGCTTCACAGGTTGTATGGGCAGAAATGCTTAAACAAGGTCTCTGTAGAGAAGTGAGCTCAGGGGTTTGGGTTGCTTCCTTAAACTTGTTTTTACCTCTTATGCTTTTCCTTTTTCTCCCTGTAATAGGGAGTCTACTGGGGCTTATTTTTCTGTGAAGCACCCACAGATGGTGGCTGTCATGCTTTTGGCTGGGATAGAGTTAATTTTCTTTGTAATGGCCTGTACAATGCTGTGTTTTGGAACTTTGAAGAAAAAAGCATCAATAGCACACAAATGTTTTAGTTGTCGCAGAGCAGTGCTTACACTGGGTCAAGGACTTCTCTGTTCCTGCTGCTGCCCTGCCAGCAGAGAGGCCGGGGGTGCCCCAGGAGCTGGAGGGGACACAGCCAGGACAGCTGGCCCAGGCTGACCAGAGGGTGTCCCATGCCATGTGGCACTGTGCTGAGTAATAAAAGCTGGGAGGAAAGAAGGAGGAAGGGACGCTGGTGGTGGTGGCGTTTGGCTTCCCAAGAAACCGTCACACATGATGAGCCCTGCTGTGCTGGGAGCGGCTGAGCACCTGCCTACTGACAGGAAGCAGTGAATGGATTCCTTGGTTTGCTTTGCTTGCATGTGTGGTTTTGCTTTACCTGGTGAGCTGTTCTTATCTCAGCCCATGAGTTCTCGCACTTCTACCTTCCCAGTTCTTTTTCCAGCCTCACCTGGGGAGAGTGAGAGCTGAGCTGCCTGCCAGGTTAAAGCACAACAGTTGTGTTGTCCTTTCCTCTTGTTCATTACAAATGCAAAATCAGAGCTAAAAATGAAAAACACAGCCTCCTTCCTGGAATTAGCAGATACTAAAGCAATTTAAAAAAATTTTTTTTTTTTCCAAAAGTAAGATGTTTGGCATTTCTCCAACTCTTTCAGCAGGTGCACTATGCCTGAGGCTGTGTGCCATGTGTACATCTCTGAGATGGTGTGGTGGTCCTGTGTGGAGCCAGGAGCTGGACCTGATGGTTCTTGTAGGTCCCTACCAGCCCAGGTTATTCCATGATTTTATGAAATATTGTAGGCCACTGTTTTGGACCTCAAAGTGCTTGAGGAAAGGAAGTTCGTGCCTGTATATGCACAGATAAATTAGTCTTCTGTGGTCAGTAATACATACTGATTAACGAGCCCTGGATCAGGGTCAAGAGATTTCTAATTGGAGATGTTAATTCCCTAAGAGCAAAATGTTCCATACAAGTATTTTGGTTTGGAGAAATCTTTGAAAGAAACCAAATGGATTTGCAATGGAAACCTGTCTAGCCTCCTGAGAGGCGCCCATCCAACAGACTGCATGCTATCTCCTTTCCCTTCTTTTCTGGCATTGTATACAAACTGCCTGGAGATGTCCCAGAGGTATAGGATAATGGTTTCTTCTTGGCAGAGTGCCTAGCTTGGAACTTGGGATGTGGAGATCCACAGACACCCAAGGCTCAGGTTTCTGGTACCATGAAATACAAGAGATTCATGTAGAAAAGTGCTTGGGAGAGGCTTCTGCATTTTTTAAGCATCCAGGGAAAATGAGAAACATATTTTACTTAGGAAGCTAAAATACTTTTTGCACCAGGAACTTGCTTGTACTTCTAATGCAAAATACCTTTTAATTTCTACAAAAATGGTTTTATAAAGGATGGTGAGGGATTTTTTTTCTTTTTTATCACCATAACCTTGATTTCCTCGCTATCTTTTCTTCTGATTTCGGGGCACATCACAGTATAGTGGCGCATGTGTTTTCACATGAACATGTAAATATGTCTGCTGTTGGACTGTAAAAAGAGTAAAAGGTGTTTTACATCATCTGAACTAGCTAGTACCTGAGGTACAAGCCAGAGAAGTGTCAGAAGAAGCGCACGGGAAGTAGCCAGGACTCCTTAGCAGAACTCTTCTCCCCCACTCTGAGCATCTTCCTTTCGCTTGCCGCTTTTGTCCCCCAGTCAGTTGTGACCCTTGATCTTTCCCATGGCAGATGACATGGAAGACTGGGCTGGAGAATGGAATTTAGGTCCATGCAGGCAGAGGGCATAAAAGGATTTATGCTAAGAAGCCAAAATTGTGGAGGAAGTAGGATGAGTGGGATTTTGAAACTTTTCCCTCAGTGGAGTCTCATTCTATGATAACAGGACATAAGTCCTGTTTGTGGTGGTGGAGGGGAGAAGGAATTCATGAAAAGGGAGACAGCACAAAGATTATTTTTCTTTTTAGCACAGTCTCTTCTCTGACTCTTCCTTCTGTGTCTGTCTTTTTTTATTTTTATTTTTTCTTTATTGTCTTTTACAGTTATGTCCTTGAGTCTGGGCTGTCCTTTGTAATATTTGCACAGCACAGTTGTGTCCTGACCTGAGGTCTTTTCTGCGTTATAGCAGTATAAATATTTAACAATAACAACAACAAAGCAAGCATGCTTATCCCTTGATTTATTTATTTATTTATTTATTTATTTATTTATTTGAAACATAAAACTGCAACCTTTATGATTTCAGCAAATCTGTCTTTCCAGGAGAGTTACCAATAATAAATACCAGCCATATTGTCCAATATTATATAGCCTATTTTTTCCCTTGCCATCCCCCACCCTGGGGTGGAGGAAGCCAATTGCCAAGCTTCTCCCAGTTATCACGTGGCAGAAGCTCAGATCCATTCTTGCTATGTCAGAACAGATTTGCTCATTCCCTGCTGTCACTAGCATTTTCAGCTTATTGATGTTGTCATACCTTCCCCCTCCTATTAGCCTCTCCATATGTTACAGAAATGTCATTATTAATTGGCTAATGCTGGTTCAGATCTTTGTGATTTCTCCCGTTATTTTTGTTCTCTGACCTCCTACCCTATGGCAGCGTTCTGCAGTACAAGACCTTGGAGTGTGCTTTGTCCTATGGGGATGTGCCCCAGTGTGTTTCATCCTGCCACTGCTTTGCCCTCATTTCAGTTTGGGTGCTAGGATTGCAGGTCATAAAGGGCCCCCAAACATCTTCCCTTTAAAATCAGGTGGCAAAATTAGAGCAACTTTGAGTGTTGGGGGATTGATCACAAAGAAATGGCAGAAAAAGTAAAAGTCTATAATGGGTAGTGAACATTAAAACCTGCTCATGGAAATGAGTGTTGTGGGGACTGTTGCATAACAAGACACGAAGCTAACAGGTTTTATGCCAGAAATGAATCATTTTAGAAGATGCACAGGTCAATAAAGGAAACAGAAGATGATTAGGGAAGGTGTGACTGTGTTTGCAATATGATGAAAGCAGAGAAGCAAATTAAACATCATTTAAAATGGATACAATCTGAATAAATCTTGGATTGGGTGCAATCTAGCAGAGTGCATGCAGCTCTGGGTTTCCACACTTGGCAAGACATTCGGGATGGTTATTAGAGTCTTGGAAGTATTTCTTCCATGCCAGTTTTTACATTTCAGTGAAGGTGCCCTAACTTTATTTTTATTGGAAAATTTGTGATGAGGCAGCACTGACTCATCTGAGCCATGCAGGTAATTTTATTTAGTTTCATCAATAGCCCTGTAATGTGGAGGAACCCTAATAATGAAGCAAGGAGCTCATTGTCTGCCCTGGAAAGGGAGCAGGAGAAATTCCCTGCCTCAGTGAACTTGTGATGGGAAGCATAAGGGAAGAGGCAGGAGCTGAATGAAGCGTGTACTTCATGTGCACAGAGACATGGGGTGGCAGCAGACATTATGAGAGTAAATAGGAAATAGTTTGTGAAAGTAATGAGGTCTTTGTTACCTCTGCCTCTAAGTGAGTCTTTCAGCACCTGCAAGGGATACTGTTTGTGCATTAGTGCTGTGAGAGTTGGCAGTCTCCTGTGAATACTGGGGTGTACATCAGAAACAGATGGAGGGAGCTCTGGGGTCTGTAGGAAGCAGGCTGCGGGATGTGATGTTGAGCATCTTTGCTCTGAGTGCATGTTCAGAACTGGTCTCCAGTTAGAGCAGCAGGCCTGAGTAGCCTCTCTGTTTATTTGTTTTGGTCTTTAGGATATTTTACTTTTCCATGCTGGGGTTTTCCCTCTTGAATCCTTTAGTTATGAAGTATTTGATCTCGCTAGCCTTCTGTCTGTAATTTTTACTTTTTCTGTCTCTCTGCAGTCTTTCTCCTAACTTTCTTAGGTGTTTGATCCAAGGTTTGCAGCTGAGCTGTATCAGAGCTAGGCCTTGGATTTTTGATGAAGTCTGCTAATTGTGTTGTGGAAGAGGAAGCTGCCAACAGCAGTTTTTGTCTTGGTTAGTGAGTCATATGGGAGAATATCTGTAAAGTGAAGGAGATGTTCCTGAGAGCGCAGTGTCCACGTTGGCTTGTTCTGGACTAATTTTAATTTCCTGCTGAGGAGTGAGTGGCTGTCAGTCACTGGAGTACATTAGGTGTACTTCTAGAGCTTGTCTTTCAGCTCAGTTACTCCGATGTGAAGCAAATCCTTGTAAGTGGAGACAATTGGATAATTTACTTCAAAATGCACACCTTGCACCGCTTCACATTTTTGCCTGAATGGAAAGTTTAATGTAGATATGTACAATAACTTTTTGTTTCTCTTTATAGTCATGCTCTAACTACTAATCACCACGTACTCAGTACTCCCGATTAGGTCACGCTATAGAACTACTATGGATGCAAATCCCACTTTGCAGAAGGAGGTTGGGATTGTTCTCTTGATCCTGTGCTTTTATTCTGACTTGTTACTTTACGTCTAGATGACTCAGAATCACAGAATCACAGAATTTTCTAGGTTGGAAGAGACCTCAAGGTCATCGAGTCCAACCTCCAACCTAACGCTAACAGCCCTCCACTAAACCATATCCCTAAGCTCTACATCTAAACGTCTTTTGAAGACTTCCAGGGATGGTGACTCCACCACTTCCCTGGGCAGCCTGTTCCAGTGCCTCACAACCCTTTCAGTGAAGAAGTTCTTCCTAACATCTAACCTAAAACTCCCCTGGCTCAACTTAAGCCCATTCCCCCTCGTCCTGTCACCAGGCACGTGGGAGAACAGGCCAACCCCCACCTCGCTACAGCCTCCCTTGAGGTACCCATAGAGAGCGATAAGGTCACCCCTGAGCCTCCTCTTCTCCAGGCTGAACAAGCCCAGCTCCCTCAGCCGCTCCTCGTAGGACTTGTTCTCCAGGCCCCTCACCAGCTTCGTCGCCCTTCTCTGCACCCGCTCAAGCACCTCGATGTCCTTCTTGTAGCGAGGGGCCCAAAACTGAACACAGTACTCGAGGTGCGGCCTCACCAGAGCTGAGTACAGGGGGACGATCACCTCCCTAGCCCTGCTGGTCACACTGTTCCTGATACAAGCCAGGATGCCGTTGGTCTTCTTGGCCACCTGAGCACACTGCTGGCTCATATCCAGCCGACTATCAACCATCACTCCCAGGTCCTTCTCTGCCTGGCAGCTTTCCAACCATTCCTCTCCCAGCCTGTAGCTCTGCTTGGGGTTATTGCGCCCCAGGTGCAGGACCCGGCACTTGGCCTTGTTAAACTTCATGCAGTTGACCTCAGCCCATCGGTGCAGCCTATCCAGATCCTCCTGCAGAGCTTTCCTACCCTCAAGCAGATCGACACACGCACCTAACTTGGTGTCATCTGCAAACTTACTGAGGGTGCACTCGATGCCCTCGTCCAGATCATCGATGAAGATATTAAAGAGGACCGGCCCCAGCACCGAGCCCTGGGGGACGCCACTAGTGACTGGCCTCCAACTGGACTTGGCTCCATTTACCGTGACTCTTTGGGCCCGGCTATCCAGCCAGTTTCTAACCCAACGAAGCGTGCGCCAGTCCAAGCCAAGAGCAGCCAGTTTCTTGAGGAGAATGCTGTGGGAGACGGTGTCAAAAGCCTTGCTGAAGTCAAGGTAGACCACATCCACAGCCTTTCCGTCATCCACCCAGCACGTCACTCTGTCATAGAAGGAGATCAGGTTCGTCAGGCATGACCTGCCTTTCATAAAGCCATGCTGACTGGGCCTGATATGGCCCAGTGGGTGCTGACTCATCCCCTACATTGTATGAATGAACATTCACTTCTACATGACACTGCAAGATTAGCACCACGCAAAATTCCTCGGGTACAAGAAAAATTCCAATTGCTGGCTTAAATGGTAAATGTAAGCACAGCCATAGCAAAACCACTTTTGTAGTAGACCATTATTTAACATGCATATTGGAGGAACTTATCTCATTCTTATTCATTTTTAATGCTTTGTAGGGTCAGTGTGACTTTTCTTCGAGTCAGATGATTGAGTAGTCTTTATAGCAAATACCTTGAGGAGGGTAGCCAAGGGAAAGAGCTAGCGAGTTTTGAAAGAAAATACAATATATTTACTGGCTGTTAATGAGTTCTGAGAGCCTCAAGTGTCATAAATCCCTGGATGTTGGCCAATACTGCTAGACTGGTGCTTTCAGATGTCTGAAGTGAGGCTGCTCAGCTGGGAGTGGTGGTGAATCAAGGTGAACATTTTTGCTTTACAATGAAATGTGCTAGTATATTGTCTGTGGGGTCTGAGGGGTGATAGAAGGGGTCACAGAAGGCCTCCAAGTTGCTCAGAATTAAGAAAATAAATCCCAGTTGCCAATTCAGTCTCTGAAGCTGTGACCAAGAAAGACAAATAGATTTTCTTTTCCACTAGATTTACTCTCTGATATCTGAGTTTATCACTCAAGCCAGGACTATTCATCAACCTTACTGTCGATAATCCAAGCCTAAGTCAGCAAGCTCCACTTCTGAGATTCACTTCTTTCTTAAAAAAAAAAAAAAAAAAAAAGTTGCTGCTTTTGCCTCCAGGATTTAGCAAAAGGGAAGAAACGTAGGAAAAGTAGGTAAGAGAAATTGTTGTCCATTGAACGGTCTCCAGGAAGCATTGGAGATGATTTATGTAATGATGCACAGTCTCCAAAGGCTGCCAGCGAAGCCCTTGTGTGTAGTGAGCTGTAGCGTTTCCATCTCACGGCCATCTGTGTAATGGCCATCCATATGAAAAAGTGATGAATGAGTGAGTGGATTGGCCCAGTTTCTGATGAAGAAGGGTTCGTGTTGCAGAACTGGATGTGATAGTTGCTCCCTCAGAGAATCACATTGCTGTAGTAACCTCAGTACAGGCACTTGGTCATGGTTATTTTCATGGTGGCATCACTGGCTACTGGTGATTCCATAACGGCAGAAGTGCATGGACTGTATGTGGATGTTGCTGAATAGGCAGAAATCCCACATTTAGAAGTCAATACTAGAGCTCCCATGGCTAAGGGCCCCATGTATCTCTGTAGTCCTAGATTAATCCTGACCCAGCCTCTGCCCTTCGGTTAATACCATGCCAGTTTGCTCTTCTAGCTGCTGCTTTCTGAACTTTACAGGTCTCAAACAATATTGGCATCTCTTTTCAACAGCTGAGCATCCAGTATGTGTTTGCAGCCCGTATGTTAGTTCATGCAAGTTGTGAGAAGAGGGGAAATCTACCCCGGGGCAGAGGTACTGAACCTAGCACACAGTGCCCTCTGCTTTGCCCTGCTCATCTTCCTCTTTTCCCTCATCCAGATGTTGCCAGTGTCTTCAGATGCTCAGGATCTGAGAGTGCATCATATGTGCCTATAGTGTGAATGAGCTTTTCTGAACCTGAGCTCGTTGTTTGTTGTCAGCAGCAGGTGCCACGTGTTTTGTTTTTTTTTTTTCCCCTTTTCTGTTGTCACTGACAGACAAGAAATATCTATGCTACTTCCACCAGCCCCCCGCCCTGGTAAATACTGAAGAGTCAGGCTTTCTCTAGGTCTGCCTGCTGCTGCCGAAGCCTGGGTCAAAGACCCTGAGGGTGCAGGAGGTTAGCGCAGAGCTGTTTGATGCAGAACACCATGTGGCAAAATGGCTTGGTGAGTTATGAGAGACGGTTCCGCTGGGCTGCACCGCAGTCTCAGGACATCTTGTTTGCTGCCTCTGGCACAGTCTTGATAGGGGAGGGAGAGGTTTTGGATGTCTCAAACGCTCAGTGGGTGGAGAGGGGGGTGCAGAGGGAGGGAAGGAAGTTAGTTGAAGGAATAACGAATGTATACATACGTTAAAAGGGGAAGATGGGAAAGCGGAAGAAATTGGTCAGGCAAAAAAAATGCAAACAGTTTGATCTGGGAGAATTTTTCTTTCAGCCAGTATGCAGAAAGGGAACCATTACAAATTCCTCTCAATAAGCAATATTTTAGGTTAATGGGAATGGTGGAAGTACAGCATTAGTGAGATGATGTATATGGTTTGGTGACTCTTTTTATTTATTTTTTTAGCTTTCTAGCACTCCAGGATTATATTAACATCCTGAAGAGTGATGGGAGAGCCCGGGATGCTGCCACAACTGCAGTGCTCTCCCTCTCAGCATTGCTCGGGGAAATAGGTTTAGTCTTGGCCTTTGCGAAAGGGCAGCAGTGAAGTATGAGCTGCTTGCTGTGATGCTGCCGGCTTTCCGAGTGGGGGTTGAAGTGGAGAGGGGAATGGTTGAGTTAATACGTCCTTGAGGTATGTCTCGGTAAGGCTGTGAGTTTGTAAACATACCACGTTAATGATGGCAGTTGATTTCAGCAGTGAGACTGGCACAGCTCCTGTGAAGAGGCAACAATTTACTTCCTTTTGCTCTAAATACTGAGTAGTGACCTCAGAGGCCGACTTGTTTGTCAGCTGCTGTTGATTCCCTCAGCTCCAGTCCTAAAAGGGTCCAAGAGAGATGACTGGCAGACAGAAAGCCCACTCCTCCTCTTTGAAATCAGTGTTTCCTGGCAGTGAGTTCTCAACCAGAAATCCCCCGGTTTGGGAAGGCAGTGTTGTTCTGTTGACTACAGCGTTGATGCTAAGAGCTCCAAGCACTGATGGAGTGACCTTCTGCTTCCAGTCTGTCTACGTTTCAAATGAGGAGAAAGGACTAACTTAGAGTTGCTTCAGAGATGGGTTTGGTCATTTCTACATCTGAGGGCTGCTGTGCATGCTAACAGATATCCATGGCGAGATCTGGCTGTGTGTGAATTTACCTGTCTTCACTAGGCTCCTTGGTTTCATTGCATGATGAAATGATCACAGCTGCTTAAAAGTACTTAATTGTACCTGAGGATAGAAAGTCTGCAAGTTGTTGAGGCCTGGCTGGCTCTTATCTGTCCTGCTATACAGTTAAGCGTAACAGCAGACAAGCCACTTCTTTCCAGCAGAGAGAGACTGAAGCATCCTAGAAGATTCAGTCTGGGATTTCTGTCTTGTGAATTACAATTGCCTGTAAGGAAATACTGTCAGAGTGGCACTTCTTGTCTTGCTTGAATTCACATAATAAATATAAAATCATGTGTCGCTCTGCACTCTTGTGATTTTGAATTATCATATTTTTAGTCCATATGCTAGCTTTTCTATTGCTCTCTACTCATTCCTCTGAAGACAGCCTGAACACAAGTAGTTTCTGTTCCACTTAACTCAGTAGTTATACTGTTACAGACAAATTGCTGGAACAAACTTGGGTCTGGTCCTTGTTTCTTTGCATCCTTGTTCACCTATTCTCATGCCCTCATTGCAGCCTTCATTGTCTGCCTTAGCCCTTTAGCCCCTTTTTTTTTTTTGTGTGTGTGTGTGAGTTGTTCCGCCCTCAATGCATGCAAACCCTTGTGCCCCTCCACCCCAGCAAAGGATTCTGGTTAGAATAGTTTGGCTTCAGAAACCTTTTTTTTTTGTTTATTCTTTATTTATTTTACTGGAAGTCCTCTGAGTTGTCCAGACTGGTAATTGCCTGTGTCATCTCCGTATCGATTGCTTTTAGAGCTGCTGAGCTCTTATTACTGCAGCTCATTGGGGAGAGAAGGAGAAGAGTGAAAGATCCAGGTCATCATGGTCTCAACAATGGATGAGTCTTATCAAACCTCTTTTCTCACAGCTACTGAATAACAACTTTACTAGTTTTAAATAAAACAATAAAAGGAATGTGAGATGTGGATGAGAGTAAGAGGGGGGGAAAGAGACAGAACATTGTATATTTGGAAAAAATAAAGGTAGATGATGGGGTTCTGAGCTACCTGGAGCAATGAGAGAAGTGGAGGGATACCCAGCTGGGAGGTATGATAAAGTAGCACTATGATTTGCTCTCCCACTGACAAAAATCTCTTCTTCAGTACAGTTCCCAGAATACAGGAAAGAAAATAGTAATGGAAGGAACCGTTGTTCTGGTTATATTACATGCAAGATGTGGTATGCTCATTGCAACCTGCTCACTTCTGAGATAAGAGAAGGATGTGACAGAGCCTGAGCATTAGTCTCTCATCATTAGATCTAAAAGAGTTCCTATTCGTATGTATGTGTACTTCTGTCGTACATGGCTGAATATAGGGCTTCAAGTCCTTTAAACAAACAATGTCTCAACTGTAGGTGTCTGTTGCACCTGCTGTGTCATCTTGGTGTTGCCTATATTACTGGAATAAAAAGGTCAGTATCTCCATTGATCTTGGTAACATTAAGTACAGTGAAATCTAAGGCAGGTTGTGTTCTGGGGAGGTGGGTGCCATGCAGTGTGGGAAAGTGAACACAGCTGCAAGAGAGCAAAGGTCGCAGTCCCAGTATAGTCATCTGGTAGCAAAAAGACGTTTCTCCTCCCTAGCTGACTTATGGCTGTATTTTCCTGTGCCGTCTTCCTGCTGCATTGACAACTGAGAAGGCTGTGGAGTATTGAGCCTTATATGAATGCCTTTTAAAAGCTCTCATATAAGGATCTGTAAGAGATTCATAGTCTAGAAATCTCACCAGAATGTATTTCCTCAGGAAGCTGTCATTGTAATCTAATTTGGATTTGATCTATCTATTCTTTTACACTCTCTTTCCTCTCCTCTCTAGTGATAAATTAGCACATAAACTTGGGGGCTATCTGGCTATGACAAACCCTTCTCCAGACTTCTACCTTCAGCATTGTCCTAATCCTGGAAACACTGATTTCTGTTAAGAAAAAAAAGATGCTTTTCAGAGAGTTTTTCATGCGTTGTTTGAAAGTTCAGTCTGCTCCTTTAGTTAATCTAACAGGGCAGTCATCTTTTCCCAAGTCTTGCATATCCAATGGTCTGTTAATGGTTGGTTGATGCAGTTGCAAAAGCTAGTGTGGTGAAAGCAAGGAGGGTTGATAAGAAGTGCAGTGAACTGTAGGTTTCCTCTGGATATTTCCGTGAAGATTAACTGACATAAGAAACCTATGCATCTTAGTATGCTTGGCAATTCAGCCCTTTTTCTCCATGGTTGTCTGTGGTTTTTGTCTGGAAGAGAGACTGTTTTTATCCATGCTCCGTTTTGTTGGAATAGGGTTAATATTTGTGCTTACCTTTTTTGGGAGTACAAGGTTATGTTTTGAGTTAATCTGTGTGCTTTTTATTTTCTTCAGAACAGACCGGCAGAAGTGTTTCCTTGGTATTGCACCATTTGTCAGTGCTATGGTTTCCTACCCTTATGAACCTAGAAAGTGCCATACATCAATTCATTCTTATTGTGGTTTTTTTTTTGTTTGTTTGTTTGTTTTCTAGCTGTCATGAACCTGTGAACATAATTATTTAATTATGCCTTTTTGCTCCCCTTCCTAGCTGGAAGGCAAACTATAGTCATGTAGAGTTAGGTAGCTAGTCAGTTCCACAAACAAAGTGCATTACTTGAGCATCTTTCTCATTTCTGTCAGTGGAAGAAAATGGCTTCAAATTGGGACTGGTATGCAGTAGCCATCCCCCAAAATAACTCTGTGCCATCGTGACTTCCTAGCTTAGGGAAAGAAAATTGTAGCCCAGATGGCATCATGCAGAAGCCAGACAAAAACCTACTGCTTAAGCGGTGTGTTTTGCTTTCTACTTGAATTATGCAGTAGAGAGAGGGTAGGGGATTGTAAACGTTGTAATGTTGTGCTGCCAGGGGAAGATGTCCATTAAACACTGTGGGAGCGCTGTGAGGTTATGTACAAATATAGTTTGTTTGCTCAACTTGGTTCAGCTGGCTGCATTCCTGAAATTGTTTTCTTCTACAGCTATGTAAGGGATCCATATACACACGTGCACTTATACAAGCCATAAATATCTTCGGTCTCACCTTAAGGGGAAGAATTAACAGGATTAGGGTAGGGGGGAAGAGATAAGTCTTGGCTTTCAGCTTTTCTAAGGTTTTCCTTACTTTGCTCTTCCTCAGACTTTTGTCCTGAAACTGTGTACAAGTAGAAAGTAGCAGACAAAGATTCTATTGGGATCGGAAAGCCATGCTGGTTATTTTTCCATTTGCAGTTGTAATAAAGGCCTCCTGTTTAAATGACACTTCTTTTCACAGTGTGTAGTGCAAAGGAGACCCATCTCTTCTGTTGTGATGTTGCTTCAATGAGATACATGAAATGAGAACTGTTGTTCTGCTCAGAAAAGACAGCCTGTTTGGTTCAGAGGTATACAAAGGAGATGTCAAATGAAAAGTTAAATTATAAGCCTTGCATAATAGGGACTATTGTTCTCAAGTTTTTGATGTAATGTAGTAACAAATATTGTAATGGGTGTTCCTTTGATACAGTCATCTTCTAGGATATTCTTAGGCTCTACAGAAGTCATGGGATTTGGAACTATTCAGTATTTCCAAGATTTATTTGTTATGAAAGCAAGGGTTTTACAAAATACTTTACTTGCCTATCACCAGGTAAAAATTAAGATTTGCTGTTGAGGGTACCCATTCTGTACAGCACGGGGCATGCCATGTTGTGATGTTCACACATTGGCTTGGATAGACTTTGAGTTGTCATTCTCCAGTTGAAGGTGCTTCCTACAGTATTCCCTTCCTGTGTTGTGAACAACTGCAAGTAGGGAAACTGGCTTCATGCTCCCTGTGAGGTAATCCATGCTCAGATGTGGGTGGACAGAGCAAACTGTCCTCTTGGCTACGTGAAATACTAAATGAGACCAAAGTGTTTTTATGTTTCTTTGCACCACGCCATTCGTGTATGTGTTGCAAGTAATCTGGAGGCACACAAGCATCTGCTAATAAAATGGAGGCCGTTCCTTCTCAGTGTTTAGCATTTCCTGTTATAGTTCAATTTGGACAAAGTAGTATCCAGCCTGAACCAAAATCTTTTTTTTTTTTTCTTTTTTTTTGGGGGCGGGGGGGGGACGACGGGGACAATCTTTGAGGAGGAAGGGATGCAAAATGGACAACTCTGCATATTTCAGTTTTGTTGGTGTCTTGGAATGGCAGCAGTGATAAGGGGGAGCTACAATTTGTATTTACTGTTACTCCAATGCTTTTGCAACCAGGAAACAAAACTGTCAGAATTACATTTTTTCCAGATGCTCACATTCAAGCTGTCCTGCAACCTTGCTGTCCTACTGTATATGTTCTCACATTTTCTTCCATTTCACACAGTCTCACATTTAAGTAGGTCTTTCTCCTTAGAGTAGACATTGCTGTTCTTGGGAGGTACTCTGTTTCAGTCAGGTAGGATATTAAAACTTGAAAGAGTAATTTTTGTTAAACTTACTCAAACGAACTTTGAAGCATATCTCCCAAATATGCTGTGTACAGCAGAGACTGGGGAAAACACATCATTACATGAAAAATGTGAAATCTCTGCAACTGATTCTCAGTCTCATCAGAAAGCTCAAATTGCTCCTGCTGTAACTGAGGGTGTTATTTAAATATAAGCATCATTTGTAATGTACAAGTGGAATGATATTAATAGGCAGATGTTGGTTTATAATGGCTTTTAGCATGGGTGGGAGTGAGAGAGAATGGGTTTCCCACAGCAGGATCTTGAGCTGCCACCAGTATGAAGACAGACGCGTTTGCAGGGCCTGCTATATAATAGCATGATAGCGATTATTCTGACAGGGAATCTGTATTGTCAGGCTGCTGTTACTTCGGGTTGTCTAGGAAGATTATACCTTGCCAGGCCAGCTGATGAGTTTTCATAGCAAATAAATGGCATGGTGTAGTGTGCTTCCCCTTTTCCAGTAAATCTTCCCGGTTAGTTCCTTGACTGCGTTTTTCTATTAGCTCGCAGGAATGAGCCCTACCATTAGCACTGAGCATAGTCCTGCCCTTAAGGGACTGTCTTCAGGTGGCAGCTCCTTGCCAAAGCACTTGCCAAGGCTGCAGGAACACACATCAGTACTACAGGACACCCAATTACAACATTGTTCCTGTGACCTAGATGGTGACAGCCTAAACAGCTTCTCTTACTACCGTAGCTTCATTTATTCCTTTAGAATACAGGCTTTGACTCTGGAAAAGACCCCTGGTTACCAAGCCCAAGCCATTGCTATTGCAAATAGTCATGTAATTTATTTCCTTTTGTTAGTAATAAACTCTGTCTCTTAAATTATTGGATTTCTTACTCTACTGTGTTATTGAAAAGGTGCTGCAGAACCCAAGTCTTTTAATGAGGAGATAGTTTTTAATTTGTATCCCATCATCTGGTTTTAGTCCTTGTAGAGACCAATTCTTAGGGCATTGTTTTCCTTTTTCTTTACTTCTTTTCTTTCTCTTTGCCCATCTTCATTCTAGAGAAATTTGTGGGGAAGAAAAACACAGCTTTTCAGATGTCATTGCCCTGGCTAAATACTTAGGGTAACATAGGTGAAACAGTCTTCTTGTTGTGCAATGGTTTCTGATTTTCACAACACCCACTCTTTCCCTTAGCACAGGTAGAAACTGCTATGCCCTGAAAATTAAAAGTCTTGTTCTTTGGGGAAAACTAAATTGACTTACGTTAGGTGCAGACCAATGTCAATAACACTTCAGGAAAATGTGTGCAACCCCTCAACTACCCCTCCCTCTTTCTCTCTCGTATTTTAACTGTGTAGCCATGCTGTGTAAATGTTTTTTTTTGCATTTGTTTTCTTGTTGTTGTTGTTTTGTGTTTATTTTAAATGAACATTTCTCTCTGGCCATACTAGCAGTTAAACAATCCATAATTGCAATTAATGGCACAGATGACGGTCAAGTTCCATTTTATAGGTTGCTGCTGTCTGCATGCAGAGTTTGCTTTAAAATTGAATTAGCAGGACACTATCCCAAGATCTGGCTGTGTTTGGATGGCTATTTCATTCCAAACTAAAATGAAAAAATGGTTCTCTCTCTCTCTCTCTCTTTTTTTTTTTTTTTTTTTTTTTTTTTTTTTTTTTCATTTTAATCGAAGCTTAATGTGTGCTCCACAGTTTAGCACAAAAAAAATGTCAGGGAGACCCTAAAACTCCCACAGAAGCTGTGCTACTGTCTGAGATTTTTTTCAGCTAGCCGTGGTGTTATCAAAGTGTTGGGAGGAAAGAAAGAGTTGCTCAATGAAATAACTCCTGTAACTTTTTTTTCACTTCAGATTTACACTTTGCATATGTCTCAAGCTGAGCAGATACATACTTTGCAACGACTATATCGTCAGACCAAAAGTTACCATAAGACTTTGGTTTTTGCTCTTACCTCCATTTAAAGCAAAAGGTTGTCATTTAAAAAGAGTGAATTTAGGTTCAGAGAATTTAGAGATGACTGAATTCTGAATTCTTTGAATTGGTTCTCCTTCCTCTTACGCATACAAGACTTCACTGTAAGCATGACAGAATGTGATTTCCACTGTGCAGTGATCAAGTCTAAAATACAAGTTTCACAGGTCATGACATACTGTTTCAAAGTGAACAGAAACTAAAAAAAGGTCTTAAAAGTTACAGCTGGTAGCTCTACTGTAGCTCCCTTCTGTGTCCAAGGATGGGGGAAAACAACAAAAAGTAGGACTGCAAAATCCAGAATATATCCTAAGCATAGATTTTGTTCTTTTGTTGCTGTTGTTTTTTAATCTTGATGTATGCTAAGTCTGGCTTGTCTTGCAGTAGCTGAGGAACATCATAATATGTATGGGTTTTATACACCTAATGCTTTTAGGTCGTTATCATTTGTTTTCAATCACTTATCTTTGATTTAAATATAACTTTCATTAGCTCTCTGTCCAGCATCGGCATGCCATGGTCATAGGAGTTTTAGCACAGATCAAACTCCAATATTAATATCACCAAGAGTATATTTTAATGTTACAGACCTGTATTTCTGTACAGAGTATCTAGTAAGACACTTCTCATGTTCTGGTATTTAAATAAGCTGATGGATTGTCAGTACAAGCGACTGACCGCTGCAGAAATTGATGAGCTTGGAACAGCGAGAACTAAAGAATATCAAATACAGACAAAGATTGCCAACTGGTTATTATACATGGCTAATAAGCATTTAATACTGCCAAATGAGAGTTGGGTGGTGAGGAACCTCTATGGAGTTCAACAAACGGAAGTGCAGGGTCCTGCACCTAGGGAGGAATAACCCTAAGCACCAGTACAGGCTGGGTGCTGACAGACTGGAAAGCAGCTCCCCAGAGAAAGACCTGGGAGTGCTGGTGCTCTAAAGCCAGTTGTGCTAGTAGACAGACAGTGCATGGAGACAGTACGTTCAGGTATAGGGTAATGAGTTGAAAATAGTGTGAGAGGATGTACCTGAACGGATGTGGAAAGAAAACTCAGAAGTGGGCTAGGAGAAAGGAGATGATGGGTGCGGATCTTTTTTCTACAATTTTTCAGACTCTTTCCATCATCTAGGAGAGCTTTTAATATCCTTGATATTTTCTGCCCACATAAGCAGCTCTGAGTCTCACCCCTAGCAGATATTTCCAGCTGCATAAAGGTTTGAATAAATATGCTTGTGGAAAAAAATCCTACCTCTTTTTGACTATTAAAAATGGGAAGACTGACTTCCCGTTTGCAGTCACTAGCAAATATTGTCGGTTAATCACATGCTCAATCCAAGTAGGAAGATGTGATTCAGATGCAATGGGCTGTCTGCTGGAGAACTGATCAGTCGACGAGGCTGCTCCCCCCTTGCCACTCCTGCCCCCAGCTGAGACTTGCCTTTCTTGCCAGAAATAAAGAAACCTATGTAGCAGGAAATTCTGCATGAAATTTTTTTTTGCTTTTTCTGAACAGTTGCGAAGGAAGTAGCAAAGGCATGTAGGATTGCTTCAGTTTGGGAATGCTGCAAAGACCCGTCCTACTCTGCCACTACTCATGATCTGGACTGAAGGGGGAAAAGGAAGAAAAGAGAAATGTAGTTACTTTAGAAACTCACTTTCTTAAAGGCCTCCTTTGAAGTTATTCAAACCAGTGAATTTCAAAGCTCGGGAGCAGTAGTTACATGGGGAAAGATAGTACTCGTATGGCTGCTGTAGACATATGATCTGACTTCTCACAAATGGGAAGACATAGTGGAAAAATAGACAGCCATAAAGAGATAAACATATATTGCAGAGTAATCTATGTGGACTTCTTCATGCACAGAGGCAATATGTAGCTATGAAAACAGCCAACTGACAAAAGTTATGAAAATACTTGGAAAAAGTATATTCTTTTCCATGTAGTCAGCCCATTTATATCTCAATCTGTAGGTGTCATGGGGACCGTGGGCTCCCTGCTCCATTTGGATACAAATCTTTCCACCTGCAAAAAAATCACTCCCCTCCATCCTTTTAAAAAGTGAAAGAGGTAGATGGAAATTGTTTTGGAAGAGAAAACAGTACTTAGTGACAACAGTACAGCAGCCTGGCTTCTCCACCTTAACATCAGTCTCAAATTGCTGACTTCCCTGCATTTACTCTTCCTTGAACTTCACTTTGCCCATAAACCATTCTCGTGATGGCTGTGAGTGTGTGTTGCATAGCTCTTATGAAACTATTATACTGACTGTTCATGTTTGTGGAGAGACAGCTGCTCTTTTAGTGATGGGGGTTGAGAGATGAAAGGATTAACCAGGATACATCATTGCAGCACTGTGTACTGTAAGTAATATCAGCCACAAGTCTGTGAAGGTATCATAAAGATGCAGTCAGTTCCCTGGAAAAACTGATGGATGTCGAAATACTGCTTACTGTCATTACATAGCTACTTGTACTCTGAGTTTTTAAGCATTTAATTTACCTTTGCTTGCAGTGACATATTACCAGTACTGTTAAAGGAGAAGCAGGCCTGTTAGGGAAAGCCAGGAACTCAGAAATTAGTTCCTTATCATTCTCATTGCTTAGAGTGCAAAAGCAAACTTGGATTGAATTTAAGACAAAAACAAAACCACTTGCATCTTTGAAATCATAAGAGAAATAACTGCAGTATCCTTGTTTTCTGTCTCTAAAATTAAAACTCCACTGAAGTTATGAATTCATCCCATCTTCTCTCCCAAAATCCATTTTGAGTGTAACCACCAAGGAGGGAAAAGAATTTGTAGGGTTATCAAAAGGTTGTAAAAGGAAGGAAAGCATTGTAATTAAAGACAAGGAAAACACAGGTAGTGCTAAAGAGTAGAAACTCATTGCTAGTGAGATTCAGCAAATTGGGGAATGTAAAAGCCTAAATGCTACAGTAGTTTCCCTTGTGCTTGTGATATAGATTTGGGATTTTTGCCACTTCCCTTTGTATTGCTGATGATATGAATACTATAAAACAAAACAGGACAAAGCATTAGGAAATGCACTAAATAATTAAAATGTTCTAGATTTTTATTATCTCTTTCACCTGAGGACTATCAAGTGCTTCATAAACAAAGTACTTCATAAGCATCATACCTTCCCTGAGGAACAGATATCCTGTCTTAATAACGGAGAAGCTAAGGTGCTAGGAGAAGTTAGACAATCTTGCAATGGGCGAGAGGAAGATTAAATAAACATCTGTAACATTTTTCATACCTGATCGTTCACAAAAATACACAAGTAAAACATGCTGCTGTCATGAGTTACCTCCTTTCTGGTTTTCTTGTCATTTGATTTAGTTTGCCGTATAAGATGTAAACATCTCTCTCTCGTTCTCTCTCTCTGCTCTCCCAGATTCTTTTTCTGTGAGGAACATTGTTAAATACTGATCAGGTACTACTGGCCTAAATCCACTTAATGAGGGAATTGAAAGTAAATGCATGGGTTTTATCCCGTAAAAAATGATGTTTACCAATCTATGCCTTGCCTACTATTACATATCAAAACATTGTTAACTTCCCTTATAGAGCAGGAAAAGAAAATGTAAAAAGACTTGGTTCTTATGACAGACCGTAGACTTCTCATTGCTAAAGAAATAGGCTTTACCCCCCCCCCCCCACACACACACACACGCATTTATTTCAACAAAAAGAATGACTTCAGAAGAAGGAGGTAAGCAAAGTCTTCAGAGTTAAATGTCAACGCTAAAAATTGACTTCAGATGGTCCTGTTCGTTAGTTCCAATATGTAAAGTTGGCATGAAGGCCTTCTTGTTCATGAGAGAAAATGAGAATGGGCCTTAACCTCTCATAAGATTAGCAGGCTTCCCTAAATGAACATAACAGTGGAAAGGTGAATATTTTCTGGCAGAAACTGTGCTCTTTCTGTGCTCTTTTCTGTTTTGTCTCTGGGTCAGAGTGAGCTTCTCATTGCATTGCATCAGATTGAGAGGAAGCCAGCTAATTCTGTTATACAGCCTACAGCAACCCAGCCAGTTTGAAGAGATTGCCTTTCATTGATTGCATGCTTAGCACACCATTTAGGAAGAATGGAGTGCTTTTTTGTTGCCTTCCCTGCAAGGATCTGCCATAGTGGGCCCGTTCCTTCACTTGTTCACTTACTCATCTGCTCTCATAAATGAGTTTAATTCTGCTAGAGCAGAACAGTCCGAGGTCAGAACAGTTAGTTTAGCGTGTGATGCTGCACTTGCTTTATTTGATTGTTTTCCATAGCAGTGAAGGAACTGTTTTTTCACCTCTATTTTCTGCTCTAGAGAAGTATCTGTGTCAGTCAGCTGCCATGTCTGAACATCCTCAAAGTTCTGATTTTGCAAAGGGAAGCCACAATTACGACGGCAAGTCTTTTTAGGATTTTATTTGCTGAACAGCCTGTGAGGAACTTTAAAATTATAAATGGTCAAAATGGTAAAGTGTAAATATATGAATTCCCTAGCAGCAGTTCTTTAATAAACTGAAGCAATAGTTCCCAGTTCAACTCGGTGTGCATATAAAGCGGCAGCCTTGTTTTGCATTTGGTCAGCTTACTCAAAATTCTTTCCAGAATCTGTGATGGTAGGCTTGTGTTGAATCAAATTCTGTATTGGGTGCACGGTGTGTTCTTTCCCTGATTCTACAGGATAACTTATATGGTATTTGCTCTTCTTCTGAATTCAGCAGTTGCTGTGTTTTATCCAAGAAATAGCACTATTACAAGACTCTATTAAATGCTTTGAGTTCTCAACTAATATTAAATTTATATGCACAATCAAAGCCACATCCTCAAATTAAATGTACAATGTTGAAGTGTTTTTCTTAAGAAATTGTGAATAATTCCACCTGTAAAATTTACTGCAGTCTTTTTTTTTTTTCCTCTTTCTGTATTCATCCCAGAATTTCTTTGCTGCTTTTACATAAGTGAAGTATAACACTTAACTGAGATCAACCCGTGGTTCACAAGAGACCCAAAAGGGACCCTCTTCACTTACTCATAAAATCTCATTTATTTTGTGGAAATTATTTTTGAGAAACATGCAGCTGCTAAATTGAACGCACTTCTTCCAACTCTGAGAGACTATCTTTTGGCTTGTGTTTAATTGCAGGTTTTTGTCTTTCTCATGTGACATCTGTCAAGTAGAGCACAAGGGGAAAAATGCTATTCCAAATCTTACTCAAGCTCTTCCCCTCAAGACTTGGAAGCATCTGTGCTTCCTCTGCTTTTTCTTGTTTAGAATGGTATATCAACTTAGAACTTGTTAGGAGCAAATGCCAGAACTTTGTATAAATAAGAAGCCTTTTTAAGGCTTCCAAGTCAGTAAGTTTCTGATAATTTGAAAGGCTAATAAAGGTTTAAGAAATAAAAACAGTTAAAAATTACTTAACCTTCAGTTTACTTGGAAGGCTTGATTTCACATTTCAGCTTGTCATCTTTAACCTTTTCTTACAACTTTAACAGCATTTATTTCCTTTAAGCACTGAAGACCCATTCAGATGAAGATCCAAATAACAATATTGAAGATTGACATGGGGTCAGGATTTCAGCATTTGGCCCAACTGACATCATATTCAGAATCTGTCTGATATACGAGAAGAGTAAAATCCAGGTCATTGTCTTGGAACTACCTTTTCCCTGAATTATTGATTTCAGTACCAGTTTTGTCAGTCAATTCAGTAAATACATTGTAGAAAAAATGTGTGTTTAGTAGACTTTATTCCTCTTCAGCAGAGCCGCACCAGATACTCCTGCTGGTGAATCTGGCTCATGGGGGGGGAAAGACCTATACTACCTATATTTTCATTTATACGGTGTGTGAAAAACTGGCTGAATCACAGACTCATTGGCTGCTTATAGCATCTGTGCAATCTGCTCTTTCCAAATATAAAGCACGGTTGGACAAAGGCCTGAGCAACCTTCTCTGCTTTGAGCTGGGTTAGAAATATCCAGATTTCCTTACAACCTAAATTTGTCTACTTTCATTTTATTGAGTCTTTCTCACTACAATGAAAATTTAGGAAGTAGGTAATTCATTATAGATGACAAATTAATGTCTCATCACCTACCACAAGTCTGCTGGAATCATGCCTTGGAGATTTGAATAACATTTCTGTACAATGGAAAATGATTCTGAATATTTGTATTGTACTTTATTAATGTTTTAAGCAACTCTTAGTCTGTTTGGCTTTCTTCATCATGTGATATATGACAAAGAGGGAAATGATGTCCACATCCTGTGACAAACAGGTGTAGGTGCTTCTTAAATGTGACAAATAGACTGGAATTTGGAATGAAAGGAATGAAACTGCAGCAGAGGGAAGATTATTATTCAAATAATTTAAATTCAATAATTTGAAAGATGTATTTGAGGCTAGGCCCAAGTTTCTCCCCTCTTCAATACCATTCACCTAATACTATGGCTGAAGAAACTATATAAACCAAAAGGAAATCCCAGGAAATGAAAGGGTGAGAACCATGCAGAGAAAAGATGGATGGTATGTTAAAAGTTAAGTGTGAGCAATCTGGAATACATTTTATCAAAAATTGCTTTTTAAATGCTGCTTTCTCCTGCTACAGAAGGCATTATTGAACACACACACACACACACACACAAAAAGCCCAATGCAATTCAATTTGAATTTATCACTCTATTATTTTAATATATTTACTCAGGGTTAACAACTCATTAAGCACCAAATTGCTCACTCTTAATGAGTCCCTGATGGTAAAAATGGGCTGCCTAAAACTGTACAGTAAAATAACAACAATGTCATGGCAGAAGGCTGTAATAAAAAGCAAGTAAATGCTTTTGAATATTTGGTGTTAATGCCAGACTGGTTTACAGAACAAGTGGTTCCATTAGCATAGTTAAGTTGGTACGTTGGCTATAAGGCTATTTTTGTTTTCAGGAAAGATAATTTGAATTTGGCTTTTAAAGTAGGTCGAGGGGCCAACTACTATACGTATACAATTTCTTAGGCTTTTTTCTCTAATTAGTCACAGTAAATGAAAATAATAAAGCCAAGGAATCTGTTCTCTGAAACCCTCTTCTATATGGTCTTTTATGATCTCCTTGAATTAACTAAGATTTTCAGATAACAATATTTCTCCCAGTCTTCTGTCATTAATATTGCAGTGCCTGTAAGACATACTGAAGCACTAAAGCCAAATTATGCTAGTATCTAACTAAAACAGTAAAACTTAGTCCCTAGCCCTGACAACTTGCCAATGCCAAATCTGACAAATTTAATAAATAGGAGGAGGAAGGAGTAGCTGAACCAATTCTGTGGTTAAGTACACAGATGAACAGCTTGTAAGTTCTTAAATGGTTAAATATTGAATTAATAAAGGATCACCATGATAAAAACACACCTACAAAAACTTGTTGTTCTGGCAAACACTAACGTTTGCTGCCGCATCAACTGCTTCCTCCAGTTTCTTTCTAAAAAGATTCTTACCTGTTTTATTTTTTAACAACTGTATCCATATACTCGAGAAGTGATAATGGGCCTGTGTAAGATGTCTTTCTTCCTCCTGTTGGTAGTCCCATGGTGCAAACAGGTTGTCTTTGCTTAACTTTGTGGTGCTTGCTGCCAAGATGATGAGGATGTCACAATGACCTGAATGATGGAACAGGGTGCACCCTCAGCAAGTTTGCTGATGACACAAAGTGGGGAGGAGTCCTAATACCCCAGAGTGCTGTGCTACCATTCAGATGGACCTTGACAGGCTGGAGAGATGAGCTGAGAGAAACCTCATGAAGTTCAACAAAGGCAAGTGCAGGGTCCTGCACCTAGGGAGGAATAGCCCCAAGCACCAGTACAGGCTGGGGGCTGACCTGCTGGAGGGCAGCTCTGCAGAGAGGGACCTGGGAGTCCTGGTGAACAGCAGGCTGACGGTGAGCTAGCAATGTGCCCTTGTGGCCAAGGCCAACGGTATCCTGGACTGCACTCAGAAGAGTGTTGCCAGCAGGTCAAGGGAGGCAATCCTCCCCTCTACTCAGCCCTGGTGAGGCCTTACTTGGAGTATTGTGTCCAGTTCTGGGCCCTCCAGTACAAGAGGGACTGGATTGTGTCCAGAGGAGGGCTACTAGTTGAGGGTCCAGAACACAAATCCTGTGAGGAGTGGCTGAGGGAACTGGGGTTGTTTAGTCTGGAGAAGAGGAGGCTTAGGGGAGACCTTATTGTTCTCTACAACTATCTGAAATGAGGAGGGTGGGGAGCTGAGGGTCGGCTTCTTCTCGCAGATAACTAGTGATAGGACTAGAGGGAATGGCCTGAAGTTGCACCAGGGGAGGTTAAGGTTAGAAATTAGGAGACAGTTTTTTCTTGGGAAGAGTGGTCAGGCATTGGAACAGATTGCCCAGGGAGATGGAGTCACTGTCCCTGGGGATGAGGGTATGTAAGGAAAGGTTGGATGTGGTGCTTGGGTATATGGTCAAGTGAGTGATATTGGAGGTAGGGAGATGGTTGGACCAGATGATCTTGGAGGTCTTTTCCAACCTTTATGATTCTATGATACTAAGATGGTGAGGGGACTGGAGCACCTGTCATACGAGGACAGCCTGAGAGAGCTGGGCCTGATTAGTCTGGAAAAGAGAAAACTGAGGGGAGACCTTACCAATGTGTATAAGTATTTGAGGGGAGGACGTCAAGAGAATGGAACCGGACTTCTCAGTTGTGCCCATTGACAGGACGAGAGGCAACAGGCACAAACATAGGAAGGTTCCAGCTGAATCTGTCACCTCTTTACTGTGGGGGTGACAGAGCACTAGCACAGGTTGCCCAGAGAGGCTTCGGAGTCTCCTTCTCCAGAGATATTCAATCCCCGCCTGGATGTCATCCTGCACAATGTGCTCTAGGTGATCCTGCTCGGCAGGGGGGTTGGACTAGACGATCTGCAGAAGTCCCTTCCAACCTCGACCGTTTTGTGATTCTGTAATGTCTCTCAATGACCAATGCTCATCCACAGGTCAGATACCTGGCTTTTATGTTGTCGTAACCAGGTAGGCTGTTGTTATTAATATGTATGCCAATGGTGTGACGCCTTCCTCATTTGTCCCTTTTTCACACCTCTGCCCAATCTGTACTTCAGCTAATTTTACACTCTGTGGACATGAGACAAGTGTTCCTGAAGTTAGGTGCTACAAGAGAGCTGTGGTTTGGGGGAAACTGGCTACTTGTCGTATGTTGCTTTTCATATCTTCTGATTGGTGTCAGTTCTTTTCTCATTTGAATGATAGTGCCCGTTTGGCTCCAGTAGTTGTGTTGATCATTTAACAGTGGCATTAACTGGTGGAAGTAGACTCCTAAAATCAGCAAATTTATATCACCTTACCTAGCTAGCTGTGTGAGGCAGGCAAAACTGTAACATCACCAAAATTTCCTGAATGCAAAGTAGAAGAGATGCCAAGCCTTGCAGTGTCCTATGATTACTATTCACAGTACTTACAGCAAACTTGATGCCTTATTTTATTGATACTTCATCTCTGTGCCCAGCACTTGAGGATGAACAAGAAGTGCTGCTTCTACAGTATTTTTCTTATGAGAAGAGTCCACAATATGATAACTATCTCCTGTTGTGCAAAAGCTGACTTCCTAAATCCTTGTTATAAAAAAAATTAGCTCTGACTCTGTGCCAAGCAGAGACTCCATTGCCTACAAAACTAAAGGATAAACCTCATATACTGCTCAGAAAGAACTGGCAATGACAATGACAGAAGAATGCTCAGCTGACAGGCAGGTGTGTATGGTTTTATTTATTGGGTGTTTTTTTTGCCTCCCTTCAAAGCAGCACATAGATTTCTCACTGCGTTTGCAATGGAAGACAGAGAATTGCTGTGTGATCTAGTTATTTGTTTGTGATGGATAACTATTGTCTTGGGAACTTTGTTTCTTGTCTTCATGAAATAAGTGGAAGTTTTTGTTCCCCAACCTCTCTCTTTTTACCCCCTTCTCAAAAGGGCTCTCTGGACTCCTACAACTGCTAATGTAGCACTCACTTCGTGTAGGAGGAGATATTTGTCTAATGTAATATGAGTTTCCTGGCACATCATCAGTATGAAAATCTTAGAGGAGGAAAGAGAAAAACGTGGCTTAATTTTTTTAGGTTGTCTTCTTAGTATATTGATTGTTTTGCAGCATTAGCATCCTCCACAGAGAGGAAGGTCAATGCTATTATAATTCCCACTGCTCTCACCCACTCTTTAAAACAAAATTGAATCCTGAGTGTTATTGAAATAAGAAAAACATATGTGTGCAATTATTTTTTTTTCACTTTTTAAGTTACACTGAACAATGGACACCTGGCATATCAGCCATCAAACAGAAAATTAACTGTACTAATAGCAGAGCAGATTCAATGCTGATTTAATTCTTCAGAACTTAATCATTTCCAACACGATGGATGGTTATTTAATGAGAAGGATTCATGTGTTCTGGAAACCATGCTGCAAGCTAACAAATCAAATCTGATGCCTTCACCTCCTTACTGAATCACTGTTTCAGCACTGCAGAATGGTTGGACATCTTCATCACTCAGTACAGCCAGGAAGTGGGGGATTACAGCAGGAATTGAATTCTTCAAGCTGCTGTGTGTATGTGAATGTGCAATTCTGAACTAAACTTATGCACAAATAATTGATGCAGTAATAGGCAAAAAAAAAAATAAATAGCAGAAATCAAACCCTATGATTTTTACTTATATATTTATTTTTATATATTTATTACGAGAAATTATTACAAAGAGTTAATTGGTAATTTTGCATGTTCGTAGATCATTATCAAATGCCTTTTTAATAGACAAAATTAATTGAAAAGTTTATGGAGTTTCCTTTGACATTTCATTATCTTTACTATTATATATTTTTGCTTATTATTTTAGCCAAATTTTAACGAGTGACAGCTGTGTAAAGAATAGTGATGATCCCTTGTCATTTGATCAGTGGTTATCACAGGAGTGATCTGTGGAAAGTTCTTGTATTCCTCACTTTCTGTACCTGATAGGGTTGCTTTCAGGTGGTCCATGAGACAGTCACCGTTGGATTTTATTTTTGTTGTTGAAAGTAGCAAAAACAAGGGGAAATTATTATTGTACACTTCACTGATTCTGTAAGATGGACGTATCTGCCCACTGGCAACTGAACTAAAATCCACCTACTGGTTTCATGCAGTCCACTGAACATCTGATAGATAGCAGTCGCTTTCAGCCTCTCTTTATCTAGACAGAATTGGAACGGGTAACCCAGAGGCTAGGAGTTTCAATACTTTTCCTTATAGGCATCTAATATTTTGTTCTCTTCAGACATTTAACTCCTATAAAGTATTCTTTGTTGAAAGATCTTATACGAATAAATCTGTTTCCTTCTGTAGAAGATTCCACATGGTTTTAACCTTCTCTGTATCCTACAGTTAAGATAAAGAGAAGATGCCAGGGGCATTTTTACTAAGGTAGCAAAATATGTGTTACGTTATGGTATTTTTCAGTACCTGGAGTACACTCATTAGGAAGGGCCATCAGAGTGGTGATAAATGGCTTACATTAGTTTCTGTGTATCCAAATTATTCCTCTGGGAGATTCAGTCTTTGTTCCTTCCTGTTCAGAGGAACAAAGAAAGTAGTCAATTTGTTTCCGGTTAATATGCCATTCGAAGTGTAAGATGCTGTTACTGGGTAAAATGGGATCTCTATATATTATTTTACTCTTCTGTCATTTACTACTGCTGTAGAATGTTTAAGTGCCTGTGAGAGATACAGGTATAGATGCTATAGCTGTATCTGCTGTAAAGTCTGCTCTATATTGACTTGCCTCTAGTTCATCATAGTTTAAAAACCTGACACCTGACAAAGATAACTTGAATTTCCTTGTACATTATTTCACTTTGAGTGTAGTCAGTGTTCTTCCAATGTTAGTTTTCTGAAATCTTTTGCAGTGCTCTCTCTTAACTCACAAATGCTGTGATCTCTTAGGAACAGCAAATAATCATGCTTAAGAAATAATCATTTCACAAGTGTAATAATAAAAAGGAATCACATTTTGGCAAATACAGTTGTTGCTAATCTTGAGAGATACATGTCTGGTCTGAGGACGGTGGAGGCTGAAGGGCATGACTTGCAAGGTCAAAAACACATTTTTCGTGTGTGTGATCAAAGCTGATGAGAATGTAAAGATAACATCTTCATAAGTAAATAACTATCTGTTTATCAGTGTTTGAGGCATATCAAGGGTGGGGGAAGGAGTGTACCAGTTCTAGGTGAAGTGATAGGCTAACATTTTAAGGTCTTGTTTTAAATATTTTTTAGTGTCAGGGGAGAATTTAGAACTATGAGTTATTTTGAAAGAGTCCAATCCAAATAAGTGAGCCATTTTTGAGAAGAAAGCTGAGGGAAAATAGTTGCATGTTTGGATTCCTTGTGCAAGCAAAGGCCACGTGTGGCATCTGTCTAGAAGCTAGTATATGTGAGAGGTATCTGAACTTTCAGTCCCTGTGCACGTGGTTGAAAGGCTGTGGTTCAAAGGGTGAATCTTTAAGGCAAAGTGAAGCTGGTAAAGAATACAATGAGTAGAATCTGAAAAGAAAAAAAATGGTGTTTAGAAAATGTGAATAGCTGTTACTATGTAGAACCAGCTTGGTGGTTTTGCTTTGCAAAGCAGTAGGGCAAAAATTTGATCGCTGTGTCATGCACTGTTTTATAATGGTCAGGGTCTGAGATTCAACATTCAGCTTTACTTTGATTCCTCTATACGCCTTGGAAATGTTTGAATGTTGCTCACGTTTCTAGCAGGTACAGTTAAGGGATTCCTGTGTACTTCTAGTTTGGAGATTTGAAAAGGAAAATTCAGACTAGCCTCCTTTTTGGGAATGCTTCCTTCTCCCGTAACATGTTGGTTTTCTTTCTAGCCATAGAATAAGAGCATTCTGGGAGAAAATAGGTAATTTAGTAAAATCTTGCTTGTAAGCAAAGATGAGCAGGCATGGTATCAACATTTTAGAGTCATGATCTGAATTGGAAGGTATATGAAAAGTTTCAAAAGATCTTTGGCTGACTCCTCAAGCAGGACTTTTTTGCAGACTGCAAAAAGACACACTACATTCCTCCTATCTCAATGTAAATCAGAAGGCAAATTATTAGTAAGATGGCTATATGTCATGGAACCATCTTCCTCTTCCCAGGACTCACCTGTTCTGTGTCTCTGTTAGTAGTCTTCCCTCTCTGCAGCACTGCCAAGGACCTGTTTAACAAGCTGAGAAATTCCTGTTCTGTAGTGGAAAAAAACCCTACACAAACCAAGCACATGAATTGTCTAAAGTGTACAGGGAAAATGATAGATTTACTATTGCTGATGCACAATAACAAGAAAGAACAAGGGAAGAAGGGAAGAGAGAAAGGTGTCCAGTTGTGAAGAAGAACTAGAGTCCGAGTTTTCATATCCTACTTCTTTTTTAAGTCCTAGAGTTGTGGGTGAGGGAGGGAGCCATATCAGTCGATTAAAAACAGATGCATCTAATGTTGCTATGAAAGAAGTTTATATATGCAGGTAAAATGATTTCTGTAACAAAGAGCAACAAGCTCTTCTGGCTACTGTATTACCCCTTACAGAATTCAATTGAGGTCACTTTCTACCTTCCAAGATAGTTTTTAATGGTTCATTTAAGACTACAGAAGTTGCATCTGTCTCAGGTAGTGACACAAGATCTTTTCTTTGTACAGGCAGTGAGTTGGCTCCCATGTTCTTAGCGCATCTATTACCCTATCTGGAAACTAGCAGTAATAATGTATTTACCCTTGATAAAGAATATCCTTGGGTGTCAGTGAAGTGATTATTTAAATATATATATATGTTTCTTATTCATTTCAGTGTGAGATTTTTTGTAGGCTGGCTGTTGTAGCACATCCCTTGAACTGTGCACCAGTCCTTGTAGATGAAAATAGAGCTTAAGCTCCCAGCATACTCATCCTTACACATCATACATGAGACTTTCCAATTTCAGGTAAAACCTCTTGTGTCACTGCTCTTCCTAAGCCTGCCACTGTAATACAGCTCGGTGGGGGCATGACTCGGATCCAACTGCGGCCGGTAGGAAGCATGCGTCGCAGTCAGGAGGTCCACTGGATGACTTCAGTGAGCTGAGGACAGGCAAATATAGAACGGATGTCAGTGACGTATGTCCCAGCAGCACTGCCAGAGTCGGTGCTATGACTCCTTTAAGTTTAGCATCCTGGGAGCATGTGTGGAAGCAAATGTGGCCTGGAGGAAGCTTGAGGGAGCAGCTGTTTTGGTGGCTTGCTTCTGCCTTGCTCTGACAACAGCAGTCCCTTTCTGGGCAGCAGTGCCCACACTGGCCTTGTGTTGTCAGGGCTGGTTGTGGTGTGTGCATGGCTGCTGCCGTGTGCTCTGTGGCAGGTGGGCAACGGTGGAAGGGTGCCATGTGTGCAGCATGGGGGTTGCTGGCAGGCACTGACAAGAAGGAGAGGATGCCAGTTATGACATCAAACCTCAGAACAAGAGGTGTACAGTAAGAACGTGCTCAGGAGTCCTTGCTGGCAGATCACACCAAGCTGATGGAAGAATTGCCTAATTTGGATAATAAAAATACCCTGAACTCTAAGCTGAAGCTTTGTAACAGTTGTATGCTGTATAAGTAGTTAATGAGACTTCCTTTGTTTGAGTCTTGGAAAGTCTCCAAGATCCACTCAAGAGAGAAATTAACAAATGTCTTTTTGTTACCTGAAGCGAAATTGTCTCACTGAAATGTGGAGATGTACTCTCTCCATCATCACCACCTAATCAACACCAGAGTAGTTTTGGTGGGGGAATGAAAAGAGTGGGAGTACAGGGAAGAAAGACACTGGTAAATTAAGACTAATTGAAGGGGGAGGAAGAGAAGTGGTTTGAAAATTATCCAAGGTTTTTCTAAACAGTGGGTCTTATGGCTGCAGACATGAGGCAAATCTCCATCTAAATCATTCTGAAAGTCTTTTTCTAATGTGGGAAAATGATTAGTGGAAGAATCGCAAGCTACTAGAATACATGAGAAACTAAATGAGCCCTAATGCAAAAATGTTTTTGGCTTTGATCTGTTCTCTAGGCCAGCCTAGAAATAGGGCACATATTCATCAGCAGCTGGAGATTTTACTATCAAGTCTTATTTTTTTGTGTTTGTTTCATTGATGTAGTGTAGTACCTAAGTTCTTCTCCTTTTTATTTTGAGGAATCTACTCAAGTTCAGTGATCAAAGCAAGGATTGTAAGTAAATGTTCCTGAGCTGGGTGTCTTGCCACTGTTTTGAAATATGTTCATCTGGGCATGTCTTCTGCCCGCATGAATATATGCAGCTGCCTTCTCCCCAGTTTTAGTTTCCCCATCTGTAAATATGAACAGCTCTTCAGAAGTGTGGGATAAGTCCAGGTTATTTGAGGCTATGAGATACAAAACAAAACAAACAAACAAACAAAAAAAAAACAATGAGATGGGGACATTAGATGACTCGGTCTTTCAGAATGATGGACTACTTATAGTCTACTCATTCCTAATTTCTGAGGTTCTGTTATGACCCTTAAGTTCAGGGCTGTTCATCACTGCCCCTGGCCTTCATGTCGCTGGCAGCAGTAAAATAAGAATGGAGTTGATTTTGATGCTTTGGTTCTGTTTTATGAACCTTCCTTGCTCTCATGTGAAGCAGTGATGTTGAAGGCTAATTAAGTATGGGTGAGCATATTTGATCATTCCCATTGTTTCTTGTCAGTCTGTCTGCTAAAATCATGGGTTACACCAACTTGTCAAGCAGGAGGCCAAAAGCCAGAAAGAGAAATCAGTAAATCATGTATGAATCAGTGGCAGACAGGCAGAAGGGAAAGGTTAAGGAGGGGACATTATACTGCTTCAGTGCTACTGGGTTGAATTACTCCAGTGCAACCTTTCTAAGAAGAGGTGACACAGAAACATAACTGTTTGATGTGTCAGTGAACAATGGGCTGGTAATTAAACACAGGATTTTGAAATTAGAAAATTTGTTTATGGTTTTGAATATATTACCTGGGAAGTTCTTAATTTTTTTTTTTTTTTATTGTGCTATAGCTTTTCTTTCTGAATAGTAGGCCTGATACCTCCTTCGAAATTCAATTGGGAGGCTTATGGCATGGATATTTGTGAAGTGCTTTGAGATGTTTGACAAAGGACAATCTGTAAATACAATGAATTGCTACTATTATTATTGCTTCTATTAAACGTTTGTCAGCAAATGCTCATTTAGTTATTAAACCACAAAATGTACACAGTCGTTCCTGAAACAGCATATTCTTGAAACAGGAATATTTAAGCCAAAAGTTGCATTCTTTCATTCTTAGTGCGTATAAGCAGGAAAGCTCAGAGAATTTGGGAACCACCTGCAGTCAGGGCAGAGGCCAATAAATGTGTAATTCTGTGGGCCTTACAAAGCACATCCAAAGAAGTTATTAAACAAAACCAGTGAAACACTAGAGAAAATGACATTTGAGAAAGTTGCCTGTGGGGTCTCAGTGGGCTTCCTCCTTGTTTATTTTCCCATTCCAGGGGCCTGTAATACCAGTCTAAATAGTCACAACTCTTTTTGAATTCAGTGGCAACTTTGCTACTAGCTACGGCAATACAGAGTGATACAAAGCCCCTTACAGATGGAAAGTCTGTGGTGCTTAGTGCATTTCTGATTGCCAGTTCTTCTTTCCAGCTTGCATGGTATGGTTAATGCACCAAATTCCATCATCTGGCTGTGCGTGGAGGAGAGAATGTATGCAGTACATTTAGAAAATTGTCATTGCTCAAGTTATCCTTTTTTTTTTGACTGCTTTCCTAAATAGTTATTCACATTAGCCAGGGGCAGAGAAGACGATGAGAAAGGTAACTTAACCTAAAATCTAGCGATCAGTTAGAAAGAGGCATTCCCAGGGGAGGGATAACTAATTGCAGTTTTCTTGCACATTGCTCAGAATGGAGTGGTCTACAAGTGATGAAATAAGAACAATTACTAGAATTACCACCATGAAATGATTTGGTTGTTCCCCCACAGGGCTACATTTCCAATAATGCTTGTGTGTGCCTGACCTGTGAGCAAAATATATAATTCTATCTTAACATGCATCCAGTACTGTCCATCAACTAAGATATTACAAGCAGTTGCTTTTATTTTAATTTTAGAAAAAGCCGTGGTGGTTTGTTCTGGATGCAATGAATGCGAACAGATGTTTATACATACTTCCTTATCTGCATGCTTCATTGTCCCTTGTCTTCTTGTATAGTATTTATGAAATCACAAGTTAGCTGTCCTATAACTATCTTTAATGGCTTTCTGATATGCTTTGTGAATTGAGTCTCATAAGAGTATACAACTGACTGTCTTATTTCGCTGAATGAAACCCTTCTGAAACTTTCAAATTTTCACCTTTCAGAGTTGTTCGTATTTCTTCAGATAGAAGAAATGCAGTGTAGCTGTTTGAAATAAATATTTCACTCAGATGCAAGCCACAGAGAGAAAGTGTGTATACAAGATCCAGCCTGTGGAAGGGCTACTGCTCACTTATTTATGAGTGTAAACAGAAAGACCAATTAGTACAGAGACCTTTGAAAAGGTTTGGAGTGCAGAGTGGCCATAGGCTTTTACAGATGTGTTTCTCAGCCTGTGCATCTTGCCTTCATTAGAGAACTGAATCCTTCCTAGTTATGTCATTCATTTATGTCCAAATCTGCCACAACACCTTGGACAAATCTTAAGCCAATGTACTGTTGTTTTCTAGTTTCTCTAGAAATGACTCTTAGTACTTTTGTTCCTCTCTTGCAGCACAAAGTAGTTGTTTGGAGGTTGTGTTTTTTTCCCCATTTTTTCTTTTGTTCAGTTCTACTTCCACTTATTTAAGTGGAAAGACCATTGCTTCTACTATACGCCGTTCCACAACCTTTCAATCCTGTATGACTTACAGGGTAATTACATGGAATTTGTTATATCATTGCCATCCTTTGCAACTAGCCCTTTCTTTGTAATGCTACAGCACATTGTTGCCTGGAAGGCCTTAAGTTTGCATCCATAGTGTATACTGTGATCACCTTCTGTTGCTACTGTTGGCACCTCTATTATTCAGACGTGGTATGTTTTTTGATGTAACGGTTTGGTTTGACTTAGTTAGGACAATGTATAAATGATGTATAATTTTGAGCTAGAAGCTGCACGTACCTCAACTGTTTGTATGTGTGGTATTTTTCTTCCATAGCTCTCCCAATTACATTTCATGATGTATTCTCATACCTTTTGTAATGCCCAGAACCCTCCCCCCCCCCACACACACACACCATTTCCTGGGAGTTTTGCTGGGAAAAATGACAAGAATACATTTGTCTCGGTCTTGGAACACGTCAGTATTGATGCAGTTGTGATTAGGTTGCCTATAATTATGCAAACAATATTTTGTCAAAACTGGAACTATTTTGTGGTAAATAGTGAAGGCTAAGATGAAGCTGATCACTTCTCTGGAACATTGCTTTGTTTTGTGCAGACAAGCCCACAGCACTACCGTGTCACGTCTGTCTCTCCTCCAGTCTCTTCAGTGTTCTTTTCCTGTGTTGTTTCAAGGATTGTACGCAAAATTGTCAGTTGCATTACACAACTGCATTGCTGGTAATGGTCAGTATTGAATTCCAAGGGTGGTTAGCACTGTTTTCAGCAGTCTAATTGCTTCTCCTGTATCCACTAAAATGTTACATTAAACAGCAGTAGTAAGCAGATTGCATTCAATTTCCAGCAGTGTGCTTAGGTGGCCAAGAAGGCCAATGGCATCCTGGCTTGTACCAGAAACAGTGTGGCCAGCAGGGCTAGGGAGGTGATCGTCCCCCTGTACTCGGCTCTGGTGAGGCCGCACCTCGAGTACTGTGTTCAGTTTTGGGCCCCTTGCTACAAGAAGGACATCAAGGTGCTTGAGCAGGTGCAGAGAAGGGCGACGAAGCTGGTGAGGGGCCTGGAGAACAAGTCCTACGAGGAGCGGCTGAGGGAGCTGGGCTTGTTCAGCCTGGAGAAAAGGAAGCTCAGGGGCGACCTTATCGCTCTCTACAGGTACCTTAAAGGAGGCTGTAGTGAGGTGGGTGTTGGTCTGTTCTCCCACGTGCCTGGTGACAGGACGAGGGGGAATGGGCTAAAGTTGAGCCAGGGGAGTTTTAGCTTAGATGTTAGGAAGAACTTCTTTACTGAAAGGGTTGTGAGGCATTGGAACAGGCTGCCCAGGGAAGTGGTATAGTCACCATCCCTGGAAGTCTTCAAAAGACGTTTAGATGTAGAGCTTAGGGATATGGTTTAGTGGGGACTGCTAGCGTTAGGTCAGAGGTTGGACTCGATGATCTTGAGGTCTCTTCCAACCTAGAAATTCTGTGATTCTGTGATTCCATAATAAAATGGTGGGATTTCAGAATTAAGGTCTCTAGTGTTAGGTCACGTTGCTGTTCCTCCTTCTGTGTGTTGCATCTGAATCATTTTGTCCAGGGCAAATTTCTAATAAAGACTGTATGATGCGTGAGTGGCTGCAAGTAAGGGAAGAAAGTGGGAAAAAAAAAAAAAAAGAAAAAGAAAAAAAAAAAAGAGGAGGGAGTATAGAATGAGGCTATGGCCAGGGGAAAAGTGATACAGCAATTGTGTGTTATATAGACCACATCTCGACTAATAAGGAACTGTTTGTCAGTAAGGGTCCTAGAGCTGTAAATGAAGTGTGAAGCACCCTATCACAGTGTAAGGACAAGAAGAGGTGTTAATTGGTTGGGGACTGGTTGTGGGCTAAATTGACAGGCACTGGCTTAGGCCAAAGAAAATGAGGAAATCTAGTTTCCCACTTGGTCTTTTTGACACTACTGTCACAAATAATGATAGGGTCTTGTCTCAAGAGCTAGCCAACACTGAAATTGGTCAGTGTTGTTGTATTTTTCCTTTAGCAACCACCAGGGCACTGCAGCAATTAATTTGACTCCAGTGTATGATGTTCTTTCCTTCCTTTCCTTCCTGTCTTCCTTTTTTTGTACCACAAAAAATGTTTTTGTTTTGTTTTTAATGGCGAAAATGACCAGAGGTCCTTACTATCTCATTCTATGAAAAGATGCTCTTGGTCAAAGGCATGCAGCATCATATTTGCAGTAAACAAAATCTATCCATCCTAGAAATGCTATTTTGCTTCTATCTAAGGGTGCATTCCTGCCATGTTTGTGTGTTTTGATGTCTTGGGGTGGGATGATCCAACCAGTCAGGCGAAGAAGGCTATTGCAATAGGATAAAATTATTCCTTGTTATAAAGTGTCATGGGGTCCTTTGAACTCAGAAGAGATAAAGAAATGTGGTGGTTGAAACTACAGGGGGAAGGGACTGTAGAAGTCCAACCTCCTAGTCAGAGCAGGATCATCACCAACAGTGGGTCAGGTCTATCCAAAGCTTGGAAACAAAGTGCTTTTTGTCAAATTGGGCACATCACCATGCTCCTCAGTGGTTCCTATTCACCTCACATACTCTTGCAAGCAGACTACTCTGGGCACAGGGTTGGAAGTAATATTTACTGCTGCAATTTTATGCTGACTATGTACTGAAAAGGGTATGCTGTGAGTATATGAGCAGTGCAACTCTGAATGCTATTAACTTTGGGTATTATCATCAACTTGTTACTTCATAAATGTGCAAACTTACTGCCATGAAATTGAATTTGTGCATTACTGTAATGTTTAGAAACATCCAGTCCAAAATGACGGTACAGATATTTTGAGTAGTATGTACTCACTGCCCACCTGTTACAATAATGCTGTGTAGCATCAGTCCAGATTTCTCTGAGACATAAACTGGGAACCTATCTCACAGAAGAAGTCAACCACTGATCAAAATAACATTGCCCTCAGGTTTTCTTTAGTTGTACACTGTATAAGACAGTCACTGTTCTCACTACAGCCCAAGGAAGAGATTGAGCCATGAACATAAACATTTAATTGGAATATTTGTTATCTCTATCCCGTGTTTGTAAACAGAAAATTGACAATTAACTGCATTAATAAGTAGGAAAGCAGGGAGGAAGGAAAAAAATGTGCTACACAGTTAAGGACTGAAGGGAGAGAGAAGAATCATAGAATGTGGAAGACACTCTTGGAAGGAACAGGAATTAGATTCCATGGCCTGTTCTGCTCCCTGCATTTCTGATAAGCATCTCTTGAAGTACTCAGGAGTTATCAGTGTTCATGGTATGCTTGACTGGGAACTACATTGGCAACCTGTTTTCATACTCTTCTGAAGAAATTTCAAATATATACTTAAGAAATAAAAAAACCCACTACCAAATATAACTCTTATCTAGCTAGCCTCATCCCATTTTTTTCATGGATTGAGTCTTTCATTTATGTAGCATACATTTTGTTTTGAATGCTGTTGAAAGGCACACATTGCTGAATAGAAAGTGAGCTGTACACGAGCTTTTAGCAAAGAATCAGCTGCCTTTGCAGCCTGCAGGCTTTTACAATGTAATGTAGTTGTGGCAAAGGTAAGAAAATTTCATAGTCCTCTCACCTCTACTACTGTAGACACTGCTCATCACAAGAACATAATTATTTCCATGAATGTGGTACTGTAGCTGTCTCCCAGTGAACTCAGCAGGTAGGCTACTCAGTTCTTGGGTCTTGCAGCTGTGGCTTGTACTTTCTTGTAACTAATCTTCAAGCTGACAAGTACTCTTATTAAACTTCATTCAAATGAACCTTGAAGAAGTCTGATTCTGTCTGTGAGGTAGGGACAAATTTGAGTATCATGACAACAATGGAGAGCTAAAGGAATGCAGAAGAGGCAAGGAAAATAATGCAGTGAACCCATTTTCGGAACAGTACTGGTGATCACACTTGTTAGTAACTTCACACAGTGGACACTTCAGTGGTAGGACTGCAGCAGATGGTGGTCAAGGTACTTCAAAGAGACAGTCAGCCACTTAGTTGTGTGACTCTTTGTAGCTTTGTCTAGCACTTGTTCACATCTATTCATTTCTCAATTCTTAGGGAGACATCCTAATGGAGTATAATGTTGTTTGTGATTTGCAGTGCTCTTACAGGCCTTGCAAAAGTGTAATAAAACCACCTGTGCTGTTAGAGAATGTGAACTGTTTAATGGTCTTATTCTTTCCACCTTTTATAAATTGTAATAGACCATACTAATTTTTTCTTTGTGCTGATGTCAGCTGGGAGGAATAGGACAACTGTCATCCTGTGTTTCTCTGAGCAAAATATAGGAGGTGCAAATAGAGCCACTGAATCTCTTATAAAAATATATCTTTACACTACATTATTTTTGGCAAGTGATAGATGAGAAAATGAACAGAAAATGAACAGGGTCTTAATCTTATGGTACAAAACCAGGTGTCTTCAAAGTGAGTTAAAGATGCACAGAAGCCAATAAAGATAAGAATTAAATATTTAATAGGTCAAGTCTAATGCGATCAATCAGAAGGATCAAGGACAGAAGAAAATCCATGCTAGAGACTGATGGCAGGTGATTGTTCACACATTGGAGGCATCTCTTTTTTTTTTTTTCCTTTTTTTTCCCTGATTTTCTTGATGACAAAGACATTGGAAAAAATATTTTTTTACTTTGAAATTCAATTACTTTGGTCTTTCAGAATTGCACCAGGAAACACCTCCCTCTGCCCTCATACATTAGCAGCAGAGATTACGGGAGGAGGGAAAGAAAGGTAGATGTTAGGAAATGGAAATATAGGCTACAAGCATTGCACTGCTGCTTTGTCTGACCTACTTGCCTATGTTGTCATCCAAACATATTTGTCAAGATAACAGGATATTACTTTTGGTATGCCAGTAATTCTGTGCCTGGTAGTAATATCATTGTCTCTCTGAATTCAGTTAAATTAATTTTCTTCACTCCCTGCCCTGAATTGCTGCATGTTGTGTTGCAGTCCATTGAAGAACTGTCATATATTATCCACGAGATGCCTCCATTTCAGTGATGGACTCCTCTATGGTAGCATGTAAAAATCTGAGGACTTGGGGAGTGAGAAGTGCTATAACACTGCACATGCAGAGAGTGTTTAGGTACTGGATAGGTGAAGTAGAAAACATCAGCCAAATAATTTCCCATTTGGTGCAAGATTGTAAGGTTAAACTCTCAAGACAGGAAAAACAATCTTGGCTTTTTGCTAATGTTTTATGCAGTATGCTGTACGTTCAGAATTTAATGCAGTTTATTGCTGTACAGGATGGGAGACTTCTGATCACTGAGCAGGTCAAGTAATCAGCTAATGACTTGGCTCGACTAGGACTCCTGCCAATAATAATTATATGTTCTTTGTTTTTTGGGGGTGGATGTCAGAGGAGATCAGGGTATGTATAAGAAACACATAATAAAACAGTGGCAAGTGGTGTTAAAAGAGGAGAAATGAAACACAGCCAGGACTATTGTCAAGTATGGGAAGAAATAAATGGGATAGCCCGAGGAACAGCCTTAAAGGAGAAAAACGTTCAGGGATGTGGGTTATCTTGGTCCCAGAATGAAAGGAGGGCTTGGTAGCATAACTTTGCAAGAGAGTATGATTAGGATGGGGACCACAAAGATAACCTTGAGAAAAAACATTTTGTATTGCCTTGGAAAAGACCAAAATATCCATCAGAAAAGCAGGAGGAAAAAGGGTTGTATTAACTAAGCAGGAAAAGTGCTTTTAGCAGTATGTGCAAAGAGAAATGGGGAAAGTATTGCCAAATGAGATGCAGAAAGAGTAGAAGAAATACTTCTTTCTGATCCTTACAGACCTGTAAGGGATAGGAAAGGATGTACGAGTAAGTCACAAGTGATGGTGAAAGGAAAGATTTGGGGAGGTTAAGTTGAGGAGCTCCACTTCAGACATAGTACACTTGAGTGGACTGTTCAGAAACCTTTCACCCTGACTTCTGTGAGAAGGCTAAATGTTGTGTACAAGCTGGCCAGAAGGCTAGACTGAGGCTGTGTTGAAATGTAAGTAGGCAAGGTCTAGTAGAAATGTAGGTTTGAGTCAGTACAAATAATGTACAAAACTAAGGCAGAATATGGTACCAGAAGAGACTAGACTGAAGGCATTACATTTCCACTCATATACAGCTATTCTCTGTTCTTTAATATTCCAGCCAACAGCACTGCTGATGCGTTAATGGAACATACTTTTCATACAGCATACACAACAATTGATCTTTCTGCTCTCTAATTTATTAATTATAAATATTTATGAATTATTTATTTAGTTAAAATATGGTTGTTTAGAGCAGCTGATGAGGTGCTGAGTTATTATAATGCCATTAATGAACAAATCATAAAACAGAAATTTTAATGTGCTGAATACTGAACAGGGAAATTTAACTATTAGAGTCACTTCAGATAGCTATTAGGCATTTACAAGAAAAGAATTTACATAATTCAACTGATAGGTTCTTCTGGTGTTCACAAAGGTATATCTCTGGAAAAAAAGAAGTTAAGGCAGTACAGTGGCATGATAACCATGTCTCCAGTAGATGCTTGTCAGTAACCTTGTACGATTTACCTGCAACTACGCCACCATGGCATTTGAGATGTGTTGTTTCCTATCCCAAGAGGAAGAATGTCATTCCTCAGAAGCTCTGTCTACTAACAGCTTGGAAATATTGACTGTTAACTTGCAATTGACATTTGAAGAATGCAAACACTGAGGAAAGATTGCTTGGAGTAGATGAAGTAGATTTAACTATGAGGAATAGTTCAAAGGTGTAAGCACAGTATTGTACTTTCATTTTCATTTCAGAGAAGAATCTCCTCTCCTCTGGCCTTTAGGTATAGGATTTTGAGTAAAGCAGGATGATTTTGATGTTTGAATGGTCAAATATGGCACTGCAAACAATAGGAAGAGGAAAACTCTTAAAGGTGATAAAACTGGGCTGTGTGCAACTACACAAGCCCTTTCTGCCTCCAGAATCTATGGAGCTGTCAATCAAACCATGCGTTGAGAAATACTGAGAAACAAACTGAGACGTGCCAAGGGACTTTCTTAGTACTGTCTCTCTAACAGACCTAGAAGATAGGAAATGGGGTGATGCTTTGCTGTAGGTGTGAGTGCTCCTTTCTGAGTGGACCGGTGCTAACTCAGTGAGCTGTAAGCCCTGTGCTGCTGATGGAAATGCTCTTTTAGCTCCAGTGGGAAAGGCGTATAGTTTTGGAGAGGCAAGTCTGAAGTTTACTCTTCTTTTGACCCAGGAGGTGAAAATAACTGTGCAAGGTGGCAAGCCAGTATGGTAGCCACAAATGTGTTACTATAGAACTGAAGAGCAGGGTCAAAGCTAGACCAAGTATGTACTAGTAACACCCCCCAGTGGAAACAATTATGAGAAGACGGTTTTATCTGTTCTGAGCTATGGATTTTTGCCTTTATGTTAGTAGTGTTCAGTGCTACGGGGTGATTATGACAAATTGGGAGGGAACAGACTCTCATGGCAGCGCTAATCAAGGAAGACTGCTTTTATCCAGCTTTTTGTGTGATGTGAAAATCCTGCTGTGGGAAATGCAACTTTAATTCCAAAGGGAAAGCTGCTGTCCCAGTGAGTTAAAAAGGAATATGCAGCTCAGTAGCTGGTGAAAGAGTGCAGTAAAGAACTAAGTGCCCCCCTACCTCATCCCTTCAATTATTGTATTTGGCTGTAATATTTTCAGTTAACATTGCCACGAATACAGTTGTTCTTATGTTTTCTCCTTGTTGCTTATAGCAACTTCAAACAAAATCTAATACTATGGTAGCTTCCAAGCATGTCTCCTGAATTCTCTGTATTCATATCTTAGGTTGTCTAGTTCTGGGTTTACTGATCTTTTTACTGCATAGAAAACATTAGCTTAAAAACCTATGGCTACTTTTGGATCTTGTTTCATACCACCTGGTGTACAAAAAAAATACTGCATTCAGAATAGGATTTTAGTCCCATTAGGACTGCAACAAAAAACTGTTTTGCTGTTTTGCCCTCTCTGAATGATGAGATGAGGTGAAGACCATTGAAGGCAAGGTGAATAAGAGTGCACTTACTGTGGTAAGGGGATCTATTGTGTGTAAAGAGCAGTTGTAGCTCTTGACAACAAGGACTAGCTAGATGTGAGGAAGAAATGTGGCAGCTTTCCATCTCTGGTAATAAGTATTACTACAAATGTGGGATGAATGATGAGTGAAACTTTGATAGATTTAATGATGGAATTCTGCAGTTTACAATGAAGTATTTTAAGCTCAGTCATCATTCCTCAGCATTCTCAGAAGGACCTACCAAAGAGGCAGTGGTACACTTTAAAAATGATTCCAGATTGCCAGAAAGAAGAAGCTGCTTTTTTATTTCCCCTTCAGCAGTTGCAATGTTTATATGCAGAGATAAAGTGATTGTGTCACATAAGCAAAGGACATTCATAGAATGCGCTTCAGCATCTCATCACAAGCAGTACAGCTTTAGCTGCATTTTGCAGCTGATGTGTGAATGTTTGTAGTTCCAAATTCATAAGGTGCATGCCATAGGCTGCTACTCCCTTTCCTCTGCCAGTCCTTGCTGCCTTTTGACCCAGACTCCTCCTCAGCTCAGTCACAGGCTGATGTACCAGTTCAATCAAGTCCTATTCCTTGCAAGCTGTCTACGTGGTCCTCAGTTCTCCCTTTTTGGGGGCATTTTTTTGTTGCATTTCCACGTACTCTAATAACCAGTCAAAAAGAAGATACTGAACAAAGATACTTAGATCCAAACAGAAGTACATCACGAACTGTGCTTACCAAATCATGATGCTTGTTTTTCAGTCTCATTCACCAATATGCCGAGATTTTTTGTTGAAATTTGACTAGTAAATTTCCATCTTCCCTGATGTAAATCATTTTTTATTGCAAACTACTTGGAAGGTATCACGTTTTTATATTTTTAATGAATGGGTTGAAAACCCACTGAGCTCAAATGGATTCAAAATCCACTTTGTTTGGATAATTTTTAAATGGGTTAGAAAATTGTTTCCAAGTGTTTGTTTGTGTTTTTTTTTTTTGTTTGTTTGTTTTTAAGTTCATGGATAAGAGGTGTTTTTTTTGTTGTTTTTTGTTTTTTTTTTTTGGTGAAATACATCGGTTTGGGCCAAAAGCCAAAATTCTGTAACAGGAACATTTCCAAACAACTGTTTAACTGTTTTCAAGTTGCTCATCCATTCTTAAAATGTCACCTTTACCTTGAAGGGACAAATTGTGTTTTTATTTATTCCAGAATGTTTGCTATGTAGCGTACTACTGACAGCTAGTTGTTATCACAGAAGAGGTCAACAGATTTTGAGCACGTCTTTTTGTAGAAGAAAAGTATCTAACTCATTGTTAAGTTCAAAAACTCTTTTAAGCCCTTTTCTGTGAGATAACCAGGAAACCTCTGTCTGGTACAGGAAAGATTTTCACAGTCACTCCCCATCTCATGACAAAGTATTGCTTTGTCAAGACTCTACTATTTAAAGGTCTTGTTTTTATAAAATGAACCACACTGATGACATTCTGTAGACCACTAACAGTGTTAGACCACTCCTTAGACCACTTCTAGCCTCAGTAGCTTGCCTATCAGGGATCCAGTGCATGAATTTCATGTGCAGTGCTACTTCTGTAACCTTACCCCAGAATCCTTTTTTTATTCCAGTCAAAGCATCCACCATGAGTGGTTACACTGGCAGTTTTTCCGTAAAACATTGTTTTTAGTAAAGAAGCCATTTACTGTTGAAAATTTGCCAGTACGTCTTTCCTATAGAAGCTTACAAAAAAAGAAGTTATTCCTGCCTTTCATTACTGAAACAAAATCTAGCAAATCCCATAAGCTGAGACATGTTAGAAGCATCTGTACTTTCACCCAGCCATAGAGCAGACCTCCCACACTGTGTAATTTGTTCTGATACTCATTTCTTCAGATCTCTAGCAACATTTTCTATACATCTTCCAGCAGTATTTGCAGAGAAAGGAGTACATTTTAGTTCATCTCCATATTTTCCATGTATTTCAGACATTTTTACCGTAACAGGAAGAATAAGTGTTACTGTGGTGTCATGTGGCTTTGTCTTTTGCTATTCAGTAAGAAACCTCAGAAAAGGCTGCTAAACAGTTACCATTACATTTTGTAAAGTACTGGATTTAATATCTCATGACTTCAAACATTGCTGAAAAAAATTATAGAGGCCTGTCTTCATGTTCTGGATGCTTAGTTTTTAAATGTCTTGCTAATCATGGTGGTTTCATACTAACATTAGTTAATACCTCAAAGCAAGGTTGAGATCATGAAAGAAACGTTGTTGAGATCATGAAAGAAAATCTGTATTTCAAATAATCTTAATTTTTCGACAAATTCTTGTCAGATCTGATTTAGATCGCTGTTTTCACCTCATAATTAGGCAGATGAGGAGCTTTTGTACTAGAAGTGTCAGCTCTGCTAGTTTTGTTTTCACTTGTTTGCATTATCAGTCTAATCTTTGGTCTGCCATTTCTTCACGGGAATCTTTTTAGGCCACTTGCAGGTTTTGTGAGTTTTAGCTTACTTAATATTAGACAATATAACCCACTTAACTGGGCACACATCAACTGCAAAAAGTCAAAATATGCTGACAGTGAATGAATTAGTGAGGGTGTAGTGAACCTCTCCATGCTACAGAGCACTCACTCATCCTACAGGTCACCTCATAGGCCATGACATGGACAATGGACTCTGACATACAGACCAATGGAGTAGGGGCACTGCTGTCCAACTAAATATCATATATTAGCAAGCTTATTTTCTTCCTTATTTTTCCTAGGTAAAAGATAAACGGAAGCGCTAGAGTTTTTTTTCAGGTGGTTTGTCTTGCACACCCTCAGTGCTGTACACACCCCACTTTGGAGACCACTGCCATACTGACCACTGGTCAGTAGTTGAGTCGGTAATGTTTAGCATGTTCAGTAATGGTCTAGATGATAAGATGGTGTGCGCTTCCAGCAAGTGTGCAGATGATACAAAACTGGGAGGCATGCCTGATATATCGGATGGTTGTGCTGACATTGAGAGGGACCTCAACAAGCTGTAGAAATTGCTCCACTAGTACCTCATGAAGTTCAGCAAAGGGGAACACTAAGTTCTATGCCTGGAGAGGCATAACCCCATGCCACCTATGTGGGCTGGGGGCTGAGTGGCTGGAGAGCAGCTTAGGAGAAAAGGACCCGAGGGTCCTGGTAGGCAGCAAGCTGAACCTGAGCCTTTTCTGCCAGTTTTGGCACTGTGGGCTGCATTAGGAGTGTTGTCAGCAGGTCAAGGGAGGTGATCCTTTCCTTGTGCTCAGCACTGATGAGAACCTGTATGGAGTTCTGGACTCCTCAGTATAGGAGAGAGAGAAATACTGGAACAGGTCCCACACAGGATCACAAAGATGATTAAGGGGCTGGAGCACCTGTCCTATAAGGAAAGGCTGAGAGAGCTGGGACTGTTCAGCCTGAAGAAGAGGAGGCTCAGGGGCAATTTTATGAATGTGTACAGGTACCTGATACGGGTAGTGAAGAAGACAGTCAGACTTCTTCTCATCGTGTCCTGAGGAAAGAACAGGAAGCAATGGGTTAAAATTTAAACACAGAAAACTCGATTTCCTGATTAATATAAAAAGATGTTTTGTCATTTGTTTGCTTTCTTGTTGGTTGTTTTGTGTTTTTGTTTGTGTTTTGTTGTTGGTTTTATCTTTACTGTGATGGTGAATGAGCACTGGAAGAGGTTGTCCAAGAGAGATTGTGGAGGCTCCACTTCTGGAGACATTCAAAACCTGACTGGACACAAGGTCCTGAGCAGTCTTCTCTGATAAAGGGTCTTGGACTAGAAAATATCCAGAAGTCTTTTCAAACCCCTGCTGTTCTGTGTCTTTGGGCTACTTCATTCTCTAGTGCAGTCTCCCATAAGATCCAGCTGAGCAGATTGCCTAACAATCTGAAATTCACAACCCTGAAGTCCAGGTTTTTACATATCTACATGATTTATTTGCTTCCCTGTTGTGATCTACTCTCATTCATGATTTTGTTTATGATCATTCCGGTAGTAACTTACATATATAGTTATTGATACTGCCTAAGAACACTCATCCGAACAACAACAGATGATAAATAACTATGAAATAAATGTCAATTGATGTAAGGCTTTCAATTTATATCAGTCATTTCAATGTTTATTGATTAATGATATGTTTTCCCAGACCATACTTCTTGGTATTTGTCATGCCAATTAACAGAGTATTCTTTTAGTACAAGGAACCAATAGATCTTTTAGATGAGTATTTGCTGACCTTGTGGGTGAATATAAAAGTACTTGGTGAAGTATGTGTTTTATTCCAGCAAGACCTGGGGTCCTTTGGGCTGCTAAGTGTTCTGCAACAAGGAGGTGGGGTGAGCTCACCCCACCTCCTTGTTGCAGAGGGTTTTTTATGGATCTCAATAAGAAAGGCCCAACAACAAATGGATTAATGGATTTATCTTATTTTTTCAATAAGATAAAGTGACCAATCATTGATCCATTCAGATCTTGAGAAGCCTGTTTTCACACAAGCATTGGATGCACCCCAGAAAGATTTTCTCACCACATGTTATACAGATCTTGTCTGTGCACAGGTTCATATCTCTCTCCCATCTTGTAGTGCCTTTTATTTTGTGTAGAAAACAGAATTGTATATTATCTTCTGACAGTCTGGGATGTTATTTCTGTCATAACATCTGCCAAGAGGGCACCACAGGCCACCATGGGGCACTCCAACAGATTCCTCATGCTAATGTATATGCTTCTCAAGCCTTAAGTACCACACCAGGTAGAGCAGACATGGCCTGGACAGTATCACTAATACCCAAATGCAATGTCTTCCATGCAGCAAGGCTTCCAATACAGTAGGTAAGAGAAGCCTGCATCTCTAGGAAGAGAGCATGGCTCGTATGCAGGAGTAGACAGTATTTCCATCTGAAATTCAACAGAAATAGAAAATGCTATGAAACAACCAGAAATAATGAAAGCTATAAAAGCATGCTTTTTGTTGTTGTTGTTTGTTTTTTAACTATTGGAGATTAAAACAAACCATGTAGCACTTTAGATAGTTGGAAGATCAAAAAGCTGGGCAAGCTATTACTACAAGGCTGAAGGGGATCATAAAGATTTGACACAACTGAAGGCAACTAGCTGTTATGTTCTCAAGGTGACTACTGCATAGCATTTTAAAGATCTCTCCAGTAAAATAGAACAGAAATTGGCATGAGATATTCCTGCACATAGGTCTTCTGCCCACTTAGAAAGATCAGCTGGCTTGAGAAGAGATCTCCAAAAATTCAAGAAAGACATAAATAATCATTTTAGCTAGTTTTATTAAAAATAATGGGGGAAAAAATGTTCAGCTGACAGAGAAACAATAAGAGTGCGTTGTTTACGAAAACTTGAAAAGCAAAATGTGAGTTCTGTTTTCTTTTCAGATATCACTAGGCAAGAGCTAACTGACTACAGAACTGATTACAAAAGTAACTGTTAAAATATCATTTCACAGTATAACTCTTTGGTCTGCACAGAAAAAACTCCAAGTAGGTGAAGGGAAAGAAAGTTGAAATGATTTTTCTCATTTTTCTCCTGTATTATGAATGAAACAGCTAGTTTCCTAAAAGGTTTTGATTTGGTGGAATAATGGGTTTATTTATAAGTGGTTGAGGGGTAAAAAAAAATGTAAGATTTTCATAGTTTTCAGTAAAGTCAGTGGAGACCTTGCAAGACAGGCTATAATCATAGACTTGTAACAGAAGAGGAGTGAAAAAAGAGATGAATAAATGAACATTAATTTCAGCCTGAATCTAGTTATTGCTTTGATTAATTTTTTTCTCAACAAAGACTCTGAAAGGAATTTATGTTTCGAACAGTCTGTACATAGAGATTAGGGACCTGACTAATAAGTGAAAAGATTTTGAATTGCTCATTTATATGCATAATTTGACTTACTTGAAATTATGGAAACCTAGGAGAAAGAGATGAGATATACTGGTGCTTTTCAAACTATTGAGGATTGTATGCATGGATTAAAAGAGTGGTGAATGACACTGTAAATAAAAATGTATCAACCACATGCACAGTGTGTGTGTGTGTATTTCTTTCCAACTCACTGAAAAGTGAGAAATAAATGATTTTGAATGTTTATGGATAAGTGTCATAATGGAGAAAGCATAGATAACTTTGCTGTTTGGAACCTTTAAAACTTGCAGGGAAAAAAAGGCTGTGTTGTTATAATAATCAACAGCTGCAGAAGATGTATTGCAAAGTCCTGAACATGCTTTTGGCTAAGGATTATAAACGGACAATATCCAGTTGGTAAAGGATGTTCTGCTGAAATATTGATTATGGAACTAAAACGTTCTGGTAACTTAGGTCTCATCCTGTTACATTTCTCATGCGTATGCTTGTTTGGTGTTCTAAAAGTGGCAGTTTGATAAAAGTACAAATCATTATGCTTTGTTGGAGGGAAAAAAAAAAAAAGGAAATTGTAATGGCATGAAGCTGTAACTCCACTTGATTCTGCACATGTTAATAAACATGTTGTTATGATTAAAGATGAGAAGACTTTACCCTTCTGCTTTTAATGTCTTTGCACATGGTAGTGTGGCCATATTCTTTCAGAGCTCTGGGAAGCAGGGTTTGACTGAAGTCCTGATCCCGCTTCGCAGTAAGGGCTTTATAAGCATGATGATCTCAAATCTGAATAGAGAAGTGTCGTCAGTGATTTGGAACGGGAAGTCACCTCTTCTGTTCCTTAGGTAGTCTTTGTGGTGTTTCTGCAAAGCTTTCTTGAAATATAAAAACTGTGAGGACAGTATTCCAGAAACAAAAATAAACTCCATTATCTGTTGGCGCTTTTGTGAGGCCACCGAGGCTTCAATTCATTTGTTACACGTTGCCTTTGCTCTCTTAGCTCTTCAGGCATGCAGTTCTTTAGTTCTCAGCACTGTGGAGAATATACAAAGAACTGCAAACATTCTTTTCAACGATTGTCCTCAAACAAGTGTTAGATCACTTTCTAGGCTTTTCTAGAGATGTCTCTAATCTGTGATGTTTTTGTCTCCCTCTGTAATTGTAATGGCCATTTGATCACATAAGGCGAGAGGGACATATCCCTGGGGAAGAATAGAGAAGAGTTTCACATCCTGAAAATTCCATGGCTGGATGAAATGTGGCACAGGGTACCCTAATATGGCTTTTAAAGTAGAAATAATTGCATTATATAAAAAGTTGTCAGTTCTTTGTTGTCTTTGTCTTAGAGGATAATAGAGCATTTGCCTGGGGGGCTCTTTTCTGGGGATTTGTCATTTTCCTGGGGATTTGTCATTTTTAGTGGCTTCATTGCCTCAGAAGAAAAAACTACCAGTTGATGTTACTTCCCCTTCATGTGAAAAAAGCTGTGTGACACCAAAGGGATGTGGGAGGATAAGGGAAGGCTCTCTTAAGAAAGAAGGAAGCGACTTGTGGCTTTCTGCTGAGTGCTGTGGAAAAGCGCATAGGAATGCGGAGTTATATACTCAGGTCTGTGGGTGCTACAGTTTATTTTAAATGGGTTTCCAGTTATTTGAAATAAATGCTAGCACTGTGAAATGCTATATTAGTGGTCCTGAAGGAAGTGACTGAATGGGTACTTTGCAGTTTGTGGTAGAACAACTTTATCCACCTCTAGCAAAAGATTTTGGCTTTTTGTCATAAACTTCAAATCTGTTGCGTAATTTTCTGGAATGAGTGTGGTATTACTCTGCTTCCATGTAACAAGGTTATGCCGCTTCCATCATAGTCTTGTATGTTGTTGGAATCATGTGTGAGGAAACTCCGTCCTACATGCTATAAACAGCAAAAATTTTGCATTTGTATTGAAAAACAGAACTGACCTAGATAACACAGTAGAGAAAGTGTCTCTTTTTTTATTTGCACTACTTAAAATTGAGAGTGTTTCAGAGACTCAGAAGTGTGAAGATGAAGCAAAACTGCCAACTCATGCAGATTTAATAATATTGCATGTTCTCTAGTGCTTTTAATCTAGTTTTCTTTCTGTTTAACCTTTGTTGTCTTTCCAGGATCCTTGTAGGTCTGAAATAGGTGACTGGGTTAAGCAATTACCTTTTCAGAAACAAATGAACAAATGTTGGAAAAGCAGTGGGTCTGTACTGGCCAAAAGACAGGGAGGACATATAGATACCTAGGGGAATGCATCTATGTTACAATCTGATAGTAGCATCTAAACCTTTAGAGGGAGATTTTGGAGAATGGCAGCCTCATCTTGTAGTGCAGCCTATGATCTGGGTTAAAATCAGAACAGAATCAAATTTTTACAACAAATCTAGCAAGTGAGATTACAGAGCTGAATTGCATGCATGCTCCATAACTATCTGCAGTAAAATCAAGTGTATATGGGAATTGGAGCCCTTCTGGCTTTCAAAACTAGGCCTCTTCTTCTACCAAGAGAAGTGTCTCTTGCCTATAATGTTTAGGGCTCACCAGAGTAGGCTAGCAATTCCTCTTATCACTAGCGTTGATGCAGTTTTTGGACTCTTCTGTCAATTTAGCTGACAGGAAAATCCTCTTCTCCCAGGAGATCAGACTTGGGAGTACCTCATTCTGAGTAAACTGAGGAAAAGAAGTTAAATCTTTTTCTCCTGTGTTAAATTGCAAGCGTAAATAAATAATTTCTATCTTTAAGAAAACAGACTAGGCAGTTTATAATTGCTATGGAGGGGAGGAGAATGGTTGCCCATGGGAAAATTATCCTAGAAGGAAGTGGTGATATCCGTCACCTCTTAGAGGCAGAGAAATAGCCAGAATACGACATTCTGTCCTTATATCAGTCTTCATACCGTGCTGGCTTCAGCATCTGTCCTTACACCATGCAGGCTTCAACTTGCCATTGCTAGTAATAAAAAGGCTCTAGTGGCAGTATATCTACAGTTTCTGGATTTATTAGTCAAGGCCCAAGTGTTAAAATCCGAAAGATATTAATCAGAGCCGAGAACCTGTAGCCTGAAAGAGGCTTTACAGAAAGGAAAACTAGTTGTTGGGGGATATTTATGGAGCAATCACCTTTGCCTTGGGGAAATTTTGAAGAAGTTTGTCAAGGGCTCCTCCTGAGGTTGGCTCAGGACTAGATCTAGGCAGTAAATAAATTTTGCTTGGACCATGACAGTAATCTAGCTTTGCTTTCTGACTTAATGTCTGTCCATCTTTTTTTATGCAGTGTGCAGCTGCAGTTTGCCCTGAGCAAAGCAAGTACGTAGGTCAGATTAGCCCATCAGAGCCATCCCTAGGCTCGAAGAAGTCATGATCAAATTATCTGGTACTTACATACTTGTTAAGAAAAAGTAGTTGAGTGTCCCCAGGATGGGGTTTCCAAATCAGCATCAAAGGAACAGTGAGCACTAGGTTGGGATAGATACTGATATCATTTTTCCTGTTACATTAAAAATCTTTTTTTTTTTTTTTTCCCATGCAGTATTTCTACTAATAGGAAAAAATACTATGTTTTGAAGGACTTCATGGCTATCATCTATCCACCATTGGTTAAAATTTTTGGAGGACTAAACATGAAATTGATTCTGGAAAGGCTTGCTGAATTTCTTTACTGCAAGCTTTGGCATGAAAGAGAAGGATGTGCTTCCACCCCACCTGCTAGCACTATACTCATCACCTGTGAGACTATAGTTTTCAATGCATCTGTAATATCAGTCTTTGGGTAAAACAAAGTCTGAGTCTATGACTATTTAGGGCTGTTAAATATCCCACAATATGAAATATGTGCTGTTGTGAACATCTAGGACAAATCCCTCCTTATGAATTTGCACTCTGTTCTTATCTTACCCTCTGAAGTTACATTTGGCTATATGCTACTTAATTTCAGATCCTAACACTGTACTGTTATAGTTGCATACTGTATCCTCTGCATTGCTTAGAGGATTAAGGAGGAAAGATGTTCTAAAGATGCAGGCTATTGCAGTTAGGATGATAAAAACAAAACAAACAAACAAACAAAAAAAACACTAAGGCACAAATGACAGCTGAAATGCTCATTCTTATCTACAACCAATTATAGCCTCTTCAGTTCAATATTTTGGACAAATTGTAATAAGTAGCTGTGTGTTAGACTGGCAGCCATTTAACCAATGACAGGGTAGTTGCACCATCTCAAAGCGTAACACAAATATGAGTTAATAACTGTGATTGTTTATGAACTCACATGCAGGAAAGCCAGAAATGACTGCTTTGCTTATTTAGCCTGATGGTCACAAGCTCATGGATCTTGCCTTGAAATTCCTTATCTGCAGAGATGCTGAGTCCTCTCATTTGCAGCCTAGATTTGCAGTCCCAAGAGAGTTAGTAGAAATCTGCACTCCATGAAATTTATTAATACCTCAGCTTGAACCTGTCAGAAGTTGTCCCTGGGTTACCTGGAGGCCCCTGGCTTCTGTTGATTATGTCCCACTTTTTCTCTACATTTCCATAGGAAGAAGGGAATATCAAACCAATACACCACAAAGCAACATTCTGACGCATATTTGTCTTTCCGTCTTTAAAAGTGCAGATCCCTAATTCATGAGACTGCATAGTTGTATATTTGCTTATGAATAATACACTGTGTGGGTTTTTGTTCCCAGTTCTCCACCTCCTCTTTCATTCTTGTTTGGATGCATTCAGTAATTGAGCCCCCTCCCAGAGGGGCATCACAACACACCACAACTAACTGTGAGAAATCCTAGTGTCTTGCATACGCCCTACTTCCCTCCCACACCTCAGCTCAGAGAATTTAAAGAGCCCTCATTAATTAACACTGAACCTTGCAGGGTATTCATGAATCACAGCAGCTGTGGTTAGGGACTGAAATGTAATTAGAAGCACATATTAAGAAGGTGATTTTTGGAGTTTGAAACTGCAAGAGGTAGGAAGTTAGCTATAAGTATGTTTCCGTTTACAGGTGGAAGAGGACTAAGTGTGTGATGCTGCCAGTTTTCAAAGTCAGAAAAAGACAAAGATCTAGTTTAACAAAAATTATCTTGCTTTTTCAAAGGCAATTCCAGGAAGGCTTTGTCAAAACAATTCATGAGAAATTCAGTATTGCTATTTGGAATTTGATACTAACTGCATCAAAATCTAATGAGAATGTGGTTCTTGGAAAAGCAGGATTTTTAAAACATGAATGCAGGAAAATAGTCCAACAATAACACTACTCATTTTAATTATCTTTCTGTTCTAGTTTTTGAGTAAGACAAAATAGGCGAGTGCTGTAATGCCTGTTGGAGCAGTGGAGGTGATACACAATATATTCAAAGACTCGTTTGCTTGGAGAAAACAAAGCTGTGGCAGATTTGGTGACATCATCTATATGTTAACTATCACTCTCCTACTCTAAGCGTTTCCATCTATATTTGAGGTGATTACAAAAAATAGGGGCAAATGCAGTAATTGCAGTAATTACTTGAGAGCATGTTAAGCGGTGCCACTTGAGGTCAATAAGCAATGTTAGCTGATAAAGAATGGCAGGATTTGGAATATTTTGAGATCACAAAATGGCTAAATGGCTGAGTTTGGAAGGGACCTCTGAAAGTCATCTGATCCAAACCCCCTGCTCAAGCCAGGGCTACCCAGAGCAGGTTGCCCAGGACTGTGTCCAGGCAGCTTTTGAAGATCACTCCATCACCTTCAGAGTAAAGAAGTGCTTCTTGATACTTAGACAGAACGTCTTGTGTTCCAATTTGTGCCCATTGCCTCTTGTCCTGGCACTGAGCACTGCTGGAAAGAGCCTGGCCCTATCTTCCCACCCCCCTTAGCGGGGGTGGGAGAGGGAGGGGTTACAACTAGATAATCTTTAAGGTCCCTTCCAACCTAAGCTGTTCTATGATTGTATGATCTTCATTGCATCCTCCTTTCTGACAATATATATATACATTGATCAGATCTCATCTTCCTTTGGGAAGCCAGAAGACCAACTGGACTGTAACACTTGTTTTGGTACAGAATCCAAGGAAGAAAATAATGGAAAGAGCTATAGAAAGAAAGACAATTTGGTTGTAATGTGAGATTCAGATTACATATCTGAGCTGTCTGAGATCTTATGCTTTTAGCCTAGCATTGTTTTCTGGGTTCTGTTTATAGCAAATAAAGAAGGATAAACAGTTCCAGTGAGAAGATCATGTCATCAAGATAAATGGGTTTAATTGCACTTTGAAACTGTTAGTATTCAGTAGCATGTATGGAAGGATTCTAGGCATCTAATTTCGAGTAGATGTCTGATTTTCCATGTCTAAAGCTGGGAGAGAAACCCCATCTTTCCATGCAAAGAAGGTCTTGAAGGACCTGTAGATAGTTGGTTGTTCGAGCAATTTACTACTTATGTGCTCCATTCTTCTGTATTTCTTTTCCATATCACAATGAAGTGTTTGTGCAATTGTAGACATTGTGTGTATGTCTATGATCTTGGTACCTTTCAAAAAATAATGGGAGTTTATATTTTGTGTTCACACGAGCAATTCCTAAATCAAGTGCAGGTACTTTGTGTATCAATGAGTCTCATGACGGAGTGCTAGTCTGAATTGCTAGGAAGCCAAGAACACTAAAAAAATGTATTGGCCTAACATCTAGGTTAGATTATGCTATACTTAATTTCTATATTGCTTTGGTTAAAAGAAAAAAAAGTGTTTCCTGTTTTAAACTGGTATTTGACATTTCTGTGTGCTCTTAAGGAACTGTAATGCTCCATCTCATTTAAGTAACAGTGCAATTCATCTGTACAGATAGATCAGTGAGTCATGCTTACATATTGTTAGTATGGTACTTACAATTCACGGTGTGAGGTTCTGGTACTCAGCGTATCTCCCATACAGGATTTACTCCTACACACAGTGAGAACTTTTTATGTTTTCTGAAGGAGATGGATGACTTATTGTCCATATTAACAGTTTCTTTGAAAGTGGGTTGTATTTTCATTTGACAGCAACCTCCACAATTTAATAATCTTGGCATCAGTCAGATTGTCATCTCCATACTTACAGTATGTTCTCATTCCTCACAGCTACCCTTCTTGGGAAGGTGAAGGGAGAAGCTTTGTTTAATTCTGAAATTCACACTTGGTTAAAGCTATAGAGAATCTAATCTATGCTAAAAGTGCGTGCTATAAGAAAAATGCAAAGTGGCCACAGAGCTTATTGGAATCATTAGCTGTGCCGTATCAAAGATAAATCTTGGAACTCTAGCTTAAAATCAAAGTCAGCTTCTGAAAGGAATAGATATGTTCTCAAAAGTATGATCATTAAAATTTGGCTCGGCTGTCATGTGATGTATGTAGTGATTCTGGCTCTGAATGGAATTTGTGTAATGAGTTGTCTGCTCAGATCAAACAAGCTTTTGAAACCTGGGTGGAGCAAGTATAAATGTCAGCCTGTTTGTGGTTGTTACTAGCATTGTTTTCACCTGTATTTCTCCCATCACAACTACTTTTTTTTTTTTTTTTTTTTTTTTTTTTTGTGAAATGCTGACTAACTTTTCTATGGCAGGTCTTTAATAATAATAATAATAAAAGAAGAAAAACATGGGTCTCATGTTAAATTCTCTTATAAACCTTGAGTGTTGTATTTGGTTTCAGCTGCAATCTTGCTTAGTCCAACGAGGTATGTGAGTTGGAAAGGAGCTCGTGTAAGGACAATTCTAGATGGTGTAGCTACCTGAAGCTACCTAGATCCTGATGCTACCATTCAAATCTATTAAAACTGGATACCTAAAGCTCTTGCCTTGGTCTCAGAGTTGACAAAAAAAAAAAGGCTTTCAAATGGTGTTGGGACAGATGGTAGAACTGACATTCCAACCGTGCTTGTGTTCTTTAAATATCTCTCCGTGTTTTTCACAGCAGACGGTGTGCTAGCCCTGGTTCCTTGGCCCAGTTCAGATTGGACAGTAATCACTTGGCACCTGAGATTTAGACCTGTACTTCCCATTATGGCCTTTTTCCCGGTATTTTTTAGAGAGGACTGACTTCATGGTAGCAAATTAATTCCCAGCCCCAAAATTGCTTCAACACTTTTTATTGCAAATTTCATCTGTGCCTTCATTTAACTGATGGCCATTTTGCCATGTCATGGTCTCAAAATGCTTCAGAACGGTTTGTGGTGGTCTTGGGGCTGTGTCTGTATAGAATAGAAAGTTTTATTAAACGGTAGTAATAATAGTGACTGTACTGCATTATGGACTTTGCTGGAGCTCCGGCACATTATTCCACAGCTCTGTTTTCTTAAAAGAATTTATAGAGAGAACAAAAAGGCTGAAAATTTCCTACTATCTCTGTTGATTGGTGATTTAATCTGTGTCCTTTCTACTTCTTCCCTCCTTCTGAGACTTTGTCTCCGTATTTCCTTGTCTCTTCCACCATTATTCTTCCAATATCTGATCCACTGCTAACAAAGTCCTGTTTGAAGAGAAGCTAAGCATTACCTTTTGTGCACCCCGTTGTGTTACGTGTATCACATATCACCTCCTTTATGCTACAACTGCAGTCCTATCACTGAATGCAGCGGGGCCACTTTCCTGACGGCCCCTTCTTGCTCTGCCACAGGATAAACTATTATTGTTAGCATTACCAGTATTATTAGTGTTGATTTTCTTATTTCAAGGGAGCTCCAGAGAAACAGTCAAAAGCTTCAAAGGAACATGGGTAAACCTATGCCACACATTTTGAATCCTTAGCCTTCATGCTTTTCTATGATCTGTCTCCATTTATTGGGTGTACTAGATATTATATACTTACAGAGAATGAGAGAGGAAAGTCCTTTTTTATTAACTGCAGTGCTTTCCTCTCTTCATACTGCCTTGCCTCTAAAGTGCATCCAGGAACAGAGGTGTTTTTTTCAGATGAGATTTAGATTCTTTTATGGATTAGACACTAAAAGAGAGAAAGGGCAAAACTGTGTGCTGAAAAAGAATGCTGTTGGATTCTGTCCTGTTTTGTTTCCTGTTTTGTATCCCTTTCTGTCTGAAAACCATTACCAGTGAGGTGCTCTATTTTCTTCCATCTGGGTGGGTGGGGAAATTGGATGCCTGTTTCTATCCCGATGCTAATAGCTTTTCACTTCTGCACCCAAGTGACCATCCAGACCAGTGTGTGCATATGAGAGAAGATGCCATTTGGCAAGCACTGCCAAGCTCCCTTACTTTGTTTCTCTTTCTGTTTTGCAGCAATTCAAAAAGACCAGTTGTATGACAGTGGCAAACACACTGTAAGTCTGGCTCTCTCTTTTAGGACATGTCTGCGTGGTTCGCCAGAAGGGCAAACAAATCCCACAGGCCTGTTACCTACACGGACACAATTACTCAGAAAATAGTGAATGGCACAGGCAATAGGAAAAATATCCTAAAAAGGGAAAAAAAAATCTATTGAATGAGGCTGCACACATTCTGGTCCCTTAACTTTCATCAAGCTGATATAATGAGACATGGCAAGTGTTAACCCATAAGATACACCAGAGAATTTGGGGCATATGTCATTCTGTTTTTCAAGTGTCCTTCCAGCTATTGATTGCGCTACTGAACGTACTTTCTTCAGACTTCCAGACTTTGGGTGGTGTGGTACAAACCAAAATAAGCTACCAAAATCTGCGAGAATTGGCTCAAATCCTAAGTAGTGATTTTCTTGTAGTACTTTCTTCAGTGTGCAATACCTACAGGTCCTCAATGCCCTTTGCACTTTTCCAGGTACTGAGATAGCGCCCAGAAATGACCAGTGTATCTTTAGGGTAGTGATATTAAAGATAAGTGGTGGGAGACTGTTTTCCTGGCATAAGAACTTGCAGAATTAGTTAGCAGTAATAACTGTGCTTATATATATCAGAACTTATGGCTTGCAAAATGAGTGGGAAACGAGATGGTACGTCCCTGCTCAGGGAACAGCCTAGGAGAAATGAACAGCAGGTAACCGTGCTGCTGGCAGAGAAAGTGAGAATGCTCTTTGGATTACTCATGCTGTTGTGGGAAGAAGAGTTACAGAAACAGCTGGCAAGATGTCAGGTTGATCTTAAGGAGTAAAAGTGAAATGTCTTCTACTGGTATGTTAATAACGAGTTATTTGGATTAGGCTGTGGAGGCAGGGGAAGAAAAGATGAGGTCTGCTATTAGCCCATTTTCTCTGATAGAGATATATGTCGGACATCCTGTTTCTTGCTTACTTGCTCCACTAAACTCATCCACAGCCGTACTTTCTTCCAAGCCTATTTCTTGATATCCTAATTTCACCAGGCCCACTGGGTCTTTTGGGGTTTAAACCACGTATGTTGTTAGAATGTAGGATTCTGCTGACTAGGACAGAGACAGGTAGAAAACACCCAAATGTGTGGTTGTTCTGAACAGGTCTGGGTTGGGTAAGGAGCATATCAGTAGACATAGAGATTTAGTATATTAGGGACATCTAGGCTGCTGTCTCATCCTCTCCCCCTTGCAATTCTCCCATCTCTTAGGTTATTAATAAGAATCTGAAAACGGCGATTGCTCTGAAAAAAAAGGGTGTTTCTAGCTCATTCTTTTCTCCTTTTCCTTTTGTTCCTTTTTTTTTTTTTTTTTTTTTTTTTTTTTTTTTTCTGACATCTGAATTCTGTCCTCTCACAGCGTGCAGGACCAAGAGGACATGTATGGTTCAGTACTGTTTTGTTAGTAGCATTCCTTTGTTTTCCATGCTGAGATCACTCCTGCCTGTTATGCTTTGCCCTTATGTTTATCCCAGTAGGGGCAGATAGAAATGCAATGATCCTGCTCTAGTAACTTCTAAAATTGAGTATATTTGCACAACTACAAATGCTTGTACATGAGCAAGGTAGGAAAAACTGGGAGCCCCTTTGGCTTTCTTGTCTACCTTAGTTCTGGGAAGCCCAATGTCTGCTTAAATGAGATCACATCCATCCCAAAGTGAGTTTACTGCCCTGTTAGCCTGTTTTTTGTTTTTTCCTCCATTCTAATTGTGTCAGTAGGGAGCTCTGTGAATTGGGGGAAGAGTAAATTTTTTTTGTAGCTTCCATTCCTTAGATGCATTTTCTGCATCATATATCTTGTACGTTTAACCCATGGTTATGCTGGGAAAATACTCTGAAGGTTTTTATTCCTCCTACACCCTACATTCCTCTGACGGATCACATTCTCTGCTTCACAAGTTGTTACAAAACACTTAATGCAATGTGAATACTGCCTCCATTGTTTGCGTCGCCCACAAAGTCAAGCAGGCTTTTCTTTTGCCTTGCTGCGAATGGGATCCCCTGAGAGCTAAACAAACTTGGCTAGTTCTTTGAGCATCTTTCCAGCATGGATGTAAGCCTAAGCACGGCTTTGGTTCATTTGACATGAATCATCCACCCATCAGAGATGTGTCAAGTTGAGCTTGAGCAATGATTCCTTTGTAATCAAATTAAAAATGAAAGAAGATTGAATTTGTACCTTGCCTATGCATGTTTTGACAAAGCACTATCAAGGGTAAAACTGGATTGCATTGTAATACCATTATTATTCTTCAGAACAGTGGTCCACCATCCATGCGGACACGTTGCAGTTTCCATGATAAATGATGCTTATAGTGACCTCTTCATGCACAGACACATCTGTGGATGTATTTTTTTCCGAGTCTGTCTCCTTAAGGATATTACTTTTTTCTGGTCCCAGATCAACTTATGTTCTGACTCTGTCAGTGTCTGCCAAATTTCAATGTAAAAACTTGCTTATATCAAGAACGGGGGGGAAGAGGATAGGTTTCTAAACAAAAACCAAAACAACAAAAACAACAAACTACAAAAGAAACCAACTATCTACAATAAATCCAAGAGCATTTCAAGATTTCTGCCTGAGTGGTTTTGCTGTGTCACTCATTTAGGAACTTTGTCCCATATTGTATCTCGTGTTCAGGCCTTGTCAAGTTGAGAGATGTGTGCAGGGGCATTTTCTGGTGCTTCCAGTTAATTTGGAGCTCAGCAGCATATATGCAGTTATTAGTTATTTTGAGCATGTGTTTCTTTGCATCTGTCAACAGTAAATTTAATTTGCCATTGTTTAAACCATTTTCATAGGGCTCCTACTAAGAAATAACTTAAATAATTTTATGCCAGCTGCGGATTTGTTTCTTTGTTATTTACCTCCTTTTCCACAGTACTGACAATTATGTGAGACAAGGCTTCTTAAGTAGAACTTCTCCATTGTTTTCTTTGTCATATTGGAGGGGGGGAAAAAAAACACAGAATTTTGTTCCCTCTTTGTTTACTGTCTTTTTTATTAGTTTCTAATTCTTTACAACACTTTTTCTTCTATTATGATTTTTTATAGTGTCTTTTGGTTGAGTGCTTTTTAAAAAGGCCTTTTGAAATTCTAGATGACACCTGTTTTCTTTTATCTGGTATTTTGCTATGTCTTTGTAAATCTAAATAATCCTTGTACATTTGATTACATGTAGTATGAATATTGGTTTTACATCATCATATTTTAATAATCTCTGACATTAGCTTCTGTTAATTTGCCTGGCAATGAGGTAAGGTTTACAAAGCTCTAATTCTTAGGAGCATCACATATATGTACGTCCTGAAAAAAAAGGAGGGAGGAGGGAAATAGATTGTATGGGTTTCCTTCCAGTACGATGTCTATACTCTGTAATATAACATATGAAAGGTTGCATCATTTTGCTAGCAAATCAACTTTGCTTTTAACAATTAAGTATACAAGTAACTGTTTGTATTTTGTTCTAAAAAAAATATGTATCAACAATTTATATATCTGTCAGTAGCTATCACAGCTCTTTGCAACTATTTATGGTGTAAGTTACACCACAGTCTCATGGGATGGTAGCATATGATTACTCTTGTTGCATGAACAGGGAGAAGCCAGGCCCGATAACATGCCTTTTCTACCTCTTGTGTTCCAGTGCAGTCATTTTGTTTGAACTGCAGACTGAAGATGGTTCAATTTTCTTTTCAAGTTACCATTTTCAGTAACAAACCTAGTGGGGGAAGTCCGTGTGATGAGGTTATGACTCTAGACATTTTAAATCAGCTGTAGAGTCTTCTAAACCTAAGTTGATTGCATTCATAGAGCAAAGAGTGTGGGTGCTCCAAACCAGCAGTGACAATGGAAGACTTCAGTAGCCTCTCAAAAAATGAGTCAGCGCTCTTCTGACACTATTCTGAAGCCCTCAGGGCTAAAGGAGAACTTCCTTCCTACCTCCTCCTTAAGATGTGTATATTCTTCTCAAAGAGAAGTTCCCTTTGGTTGATGGAGACAAAGGAGTGGAATAAATGGAAACTGAATTAAACGAGGATGCGATACCAAATGTTAACTAAACACTGAGGGGAAGTTGTGTGGAAGCTTGAAGATTTAGACCATGATGTGGTATGATTTGTGCTCAGAATGGCATTCTGCACTATTGAACTGTGCCCACATAGTACTGATACACACATTCTATCAGTAGAGAGAAAAGTTAAATCAATTACGTGTTGTGACTTCTTTCCTTAACTTTCACATAAATGGGAGGTGAAACATCAATAGTGTCAAGCTTTGTTTCTTCGTGGCCATTGAAGCTGTTTGACCCCTGAAAGTTCATCTGGTTGGGAAACTAACTGAACCACAGCATCCACCTGGATCTGAAAACTCGATGAAAACTTTCTCATGTAAAACGGAAACAATTTTATGTGAGAATTTCTAGTCAGACCACACATACCATGGTAAATCCTTTAAAAGCTGGTAGTGCAGGGGTAGCCTTGAAAATTAAAAAATGGGAATAAAAAGGTACGCAAAGATTCTTCTGCTTAGCTTCAGAGGTGAGGAGCAGTAGAATTTCCAGTGCTGACAAATAGCTCTGAATGGACGGATCAGATATTTTTAATGTTTATTTTTCCGTCCTCTCCAACTGAAAAGACCTTGTTTGTGAGATCTCCTATGTTTATCGCAGGCTGCAACAATAAACGGATAAAGACAGCCAGGATAATGATTGATCTCTGAAATGGCTCATTTTGTTAACAAAATTACAGGTTGTGCTATGGACAGAGACAGCTGGCAGACAGTATAGCCCAAGCACCAAGCCTTGCAGAAAGTGAAATATGTACTTGCCTCTCATTAGTGCACACGGTATCATTATCACCATTGCCATCACGACAAATGTGATGATTATATGTGTCCCCTTAGAACAGCTGCAGACAGAATGGGTGGACTGAGCAGGGAAACAAGCTATCCTGCAATCGGGAGCTGTTCGGCCTGTGAGCACATTTGCAAACATTTCAGTAAGAATTCAGAATTTCTTGGCCAAAGTTAGCAGTTGTCTAGACTTTTCCCATTCTGGGATCTCTGAGCAGTCTACAAACATTTAATAAAAATATTGTTGTTCTCATTTCAAAGAGAAGGTAATTGGGGCAAAAATGCTATTATGCTTCCTGCAACCAGCACAGCAAGCCCCTTCCAGCATAAGGAGTAGGATTAAGATCTTCTGACCTGCAGCTCTGCAAGTCATTTATTAAATCATGATTACCTTCACAAAAACAGATGACTTGCTGTTTTGCAGTCACCAGAGTAAACATTCCTCTAGTTTTCCCCCTTTACTTAGAAGAAGGCAGTGATGTGCTACCTGTGTTTTCAGGAGTGGGTCCAATGAGAATTTTCCCTTAAGCTGTAATAAATCCTGTGGACAAGAGTGATGATGAGAGCACGAGGGAAACTGTTTGCTGGTCTTACTGTAAATTAACACTTTTCTATTATTTTTCAATTATTATGAAGAAAGAAACTTCAGTACATTTTAGTTGGGATGGATGGGACTAATTTTGAAAAATCAGGCTGAATATTTACTGCTTATGAAAGCACTACCCAATCTGTGATGAAAACATGCATAAAGGGCTCTTATATCCATAATGATAATTTTGAAAGTAGAAAAACGATCAACTCATTCCAGAAGAGTATTTCTAGGCCAGTAACTTTTACCAAGGAAAGTCAAAACAAGAAGGGAAAGCATCTCTAGATTTGGACCTTTGCAATAATATCCACTGTTAACACGGTAACAGCCACCAGGAAGGGAGTTTGCCAAACTGCCAGCTGCCTGTACTAAAGGGGTTGCCTGCATTTATTAAAAAGCATATCCCCTAGTGTGTAGAGACCAAGGAATCAGGCTGGCGCTGGCATGACTGTCAGACCGGATAAGCTAGTAGGTCAATTTGGAACCGTGGGTGCTGAACAATTTGGAGGTCAGGGCTCCTGTGCCCAGAGCTCGGTTAGCATTAAAAGTCTGGACCTATGGGTATTGTGGTGAGAGTTCAGACCACCTGAAATGTCCCCTCTGTCTTGTTGTTTTGCTAATCTGTTTCACTATCTTTTTTGCAATTTAACAGTAAAATTAATGAAGTGAAAAACAATACTCATCCTCAGAGCTTAGCCATTACCTTAATTAAAAAGAAAATATTTAACATGACATTGTTAAGGTCAGCAGGCCCAGATGTAACCAACTGTAACTTTGAAATACCACTTAAAACATATTTAATTCGGCACTTGTGAAAGTTGCTGATTTAACAGTCCAGGAAACTCAGCTCTGTACCTTTTGTAACACGAGTCATTGCGTCTGTTCCCTTTTTCAGACATCTCAGACACCCAGCGAAGGCACTGATCTGTGCTAGCAGTAGTATTTTGGTACATGGTGTTGAGACTTTTGTGGATCTGCCTCCTCCTTTATTTCCCTCATTTTTCCTTTTCATAGCCTTATGAGAGGCTCTTCAGGAAGGAGAAATTCAGATCATTGTTCCAACCCTCGTGTACAAGACAAAAAGCCCTATATCGTGCTATAACTTACTCTTGTGTAAAGCTCTGAAAGGGAAAGTAACACATACAAATGAAATAGTAGAATGTTTTTCCCAAAATTGATTGTCACAGCAAGAAAATTACACATAAACCTGTCTGTAGTCAAGGCAAGGAAATGTTCTGATGTGTTAGTGGTCAAGACCTGATATTGTGGCTTATATCAGTTCTGGAAAATGACTAGTCTGGATGTACCAGGGCTGTTTGGGTTGGACAAAAAGTAGTTCATCTCTTTGACAATGAAGAGGGGAAATCTTTGATTTGTGTTCAGTTAGCAAATGTGGCAGGGTTAAGTGCAGGTTCCATTTGTGTGTCAATACAGTGATAGAAAGGTGGCTTTTTCAAATAAACCACAGGTAAATCTTGGAAAATAATGCAGCACACCCAATTCTGAAGTGTTAACAGGGTTAAGAGTCAATGGATCAATTTAAAGCAACAGTTGGCAAGTCAAGTGTGTTTCCAGATAAATGTCACTGAAGTCAAGGGGATGGCATCAGTATTAAGCAATGCCTTTCCTTTCTAGTTAGCACATGAACTCAATCCACACAAGTAAGAAAAGAAGATCACAATTCTTCTGCAGCTGTATGGTAGTGTCCAGTAAATGAGTTAAGAGCCTCAGCCCAATTGATAATGGTCGGAAAACTGCAAAACTGTCTTTTGTATGCACTGTGACTGTCCTGAATGGCTGAAAAGATAATGGTTTGTGGGGCTTAAATCCCACGCCTTTTCCGTAAGTCCTCCTAGAAGGTTCGTTGGCTAGTGAAGATGGCATGGTTAGAGTTTCAGTGGCTGCTTGTTGCTCAGATGTGTTTAAAACAAACAAACAAACAACAAAAAAAAAAAACACCCCACATACCTAATTGAGTATCATATGTCTCATGTCTGTAAAATTATGCAGGAAAATGGGGAGACACTTGGCATCTTACAGGAGATTCTTGGCACAGCTCCCTCTCTATCGCTTTGATCTAAATCAAGACACAGCTGCTGGCTTTTTGATTCTATCATCAGTTTTTTCTTTTCTTTCTTAAATGCAGCTATTGCCATTAACCTCTCTCACAAAAACAATAAAGCCTCTTTCAAGCTTCCTTCCCATTTCAAATCATTCTGTTTGTGAAGCGTTTGCTAGAAAAGAGGGCAAGGCTTTCATGTTTCCTTTTCTTCTTGAAACCACCTACCCAGTTTCACGAAGAAAGGAAGAAATGCATCCCTGAAGGCTAGGAAAGCATGTGCATCCAATACCACCTTGAAGGCTGCAGAGCTGTTAACCACCGGCTGTGATACTGAACCCATTTCATTAGGATGGCATCTTTGAGTGTTTAACGTGCAATAGTGAAAACAAAATAAATAAAGATGAGGTCACGTGAAAGAAGAAAGTATCATGGTAAAAGGGAATTAGTAACTCTATTTTTAAATGCTCCAAAATTACTGTAAGATCCAAATAACTTCCCTTGAAAATTTTCTTAAAATATTAATGGCAGATGAAAATGTTGGATTCTAGCAGAAAGCATCTCTATAAACCTGCTAACTTAACTAAACCTATGAAGAATTAATATCACGTTTGGAGTGCAGCCAGGTTCTTTTTTCCAGGCATGTGTTATTTGCACTTCCACTGGTTTTGAACAAACTCCAGAATACATGTACAACATACCCAACAAACTTTTCTTTGCCACCACGTAGCACATGCTTCAATGTCAAGAAGGGTCCGTGTCAGAAGGCCAGCTATGTTATCTCTTGTGATAGATAGGAAATGCCTGATAGTTCTTATTGGTCCCTTGAGATAACACTGCCTAAAGTTTGTCAGGGAGATTAAGGAAAGCCACCCTCTTCAGCAATAGCCATGTGGGCTCTGAGTAAATACATTATACTAAGAAAGGTGATTATGACATGTCTTTTTTAAGATAATAGTAGAAGCCTCTACTTACCAGTTCAAGGTGGCTGTGCTCTGCATGTAATTCCAGTTGAGAAACCCATATCCGTCATTGTGAAAGAAAAGGATATATAAATAAAAACAATGACATTTTTGATTGGACATATTTTTAGAGTTGAAATATTCTCCACTGAAATTGATTTTTGTTTCTTTTAGAAACTTGTGCCTTCAGATAAAATGAACATCTTAATTTTAGTCTTACAAATTTTAAGAATATTTACATGTTTGCTTGTCTTTTCTTCTGCTTCCTCTTTTTTTCAAAGAAAAGAGGAGGACAAAAGTAAAAACCAAGTGGAAGCAAAAGTAATGTGGCTAGAAATTCAAAATTTGGGTAAATAAAATCACTTTTTTTTTTTTTTTTTCTATGCCTCCTTCATTTTTCTACAGAAAATGTTTGGGTTTTTTTTGTTTGTTTTTGAAATCCTTGATATTTTTTTTACAAAACTGAAATGCTGAGCCATCTGTTGTGTTTCCTGAAGTATTCTGGCCATTCATTGATGGTTTCCTTTCATGCGCTGGGATGTTCCTCTGTTAGTGTGTGAGACCTGAGGGTGTGAAGCTGTGTAAACCATTCTGAAACTTTCAGAGCCCTGTCTTAGGAGTTTGCTGTGCATTCAGGCTGTCATTTGTATCCATCTATTTAGGAAACTGTAATTGGGTTAACTTGTGTTGCAGTGTGAGAAAAGAACATTACAATATCATGATACAGAGCCACAATCTGCTTGTTTTATCCACCCCTGAAGCTATAATATAGGTTATCCCCGCGTGCGGGCTGATGTTATTCATATTGCCTAGAGCTTCTTTCACTTATGTCATGTAATGTCTTCCTGTCTGGTACCAGAGCATGACTGATGTTTGGTGGATCAGCATAAACTTCTTCATATTACTTACTCCTAGAAAAAACTCTATCAATTTTCAGAAGGAGAATCTTCAATGAGTTATCATTCTAATGAAGTAGAAAGCAATTTGATGGTAATGATATTTATTCAGAGGAGCAGTGAGATTCCACAGAGATGAACAGGAATATTTTAAGAAGTAGACACAGCCTATTTTGTTGTATTTTCTGTTTCTGCTCTTTGTTGCTGTACCATGAGGAAAACTAGAACACGAGATAGCTACAAACACAGAATCCATGCCAGCATTCCTTATTTTCTTTTTCTAATGTGCTCCCATATCTGTACACATACTGTCTATTTAAGGGTTGTTTTTTTTCTGGTACAGCTTTGTTTATGTTGCAGCTTGACAAGGATATGTTACCACAATTGCACACTGATTTGCAGAATAATCTTTTGGATGCTGATGTTTATTGTCTTCAGATGTCACAGGCATTAATCTTCATCTACGAAAGCCAGTGCTCTAAGAGTTAAATGTCTGATATTTCTGATGCATTTATTTTTGAATTGGCAATGCTAAAGTTTTTATTGAGCTGGCAGGTAGCTGTCCTTTAAAAAGTTCTTGAAGGCCATAGTCTGTCCATAGCGTGGGTATAGCAGAGACATGGAAAGGATCACAGAATCACAGAATTTCTAGGTTGGAAGAGACCTCAAGATCATCGAGTCCAACCTCTGACCTAACGCTAGCAGTGCCCACTAAACCATATCCCTAAGCTCTACATCTAAACGTCTTTTGAAGACTTCCAGGGATGGGGACTCCACCACTTCCCTGGGCAGCCTGTTCCAATGCCTCACAACCCTTTCAGTAAAGAAGTTCTTCCTAACATCTAAGCTAAAACTCCCCTGGCTCAACTTTAGCCCATTCCCCCTCGTCCTGTCACCAGGCACGTGGGAGAACAGACCAACCCCCACCTCACTACAGCCACCCTTGAGGTACCTATAGAGAGCGAATCAGTAGCCAGAGGATCTGGCTACTGACTCATTTACACTATTGTGCATGGACATAGGTAGACCCATCAATAACATTGAGAAAGCAGGTCATTTTTAATGATCTATTCAATATTTGGAGGGTCAATTTAAACTAGCCTCCCCTCTTTTGATTTAAATGTTTAAAAAAAAATGTATCACAAAGAGTCTGGCCAACATTCTGACATTTTTTCCAGTCTCTAGAGAAGCCCCTTCTGTTTTACAGTATTGTTTAAGTGGTTTTACATAAAGAGAATTAAAGATGCCAAAAGGAAATAAACAGGGAATCTACTAGGAGGAGAAACAATCCAAACTGGTATGATTGTGTGAGAAGAAATGTTGTCCAGGATTAGTGTTAAAAATCAATCCGGTATTTTTTCAGAAGAAATAGGAATACACTATAATTCCACAGGAAGTTAGGTCACAGTTAGCGCAAGAGATTGAGTTCTTGGCTTCAGTGGCAGGATGACTCTGTGACACACAGGGTGTGATTCTCCAAGGCCTGGGATGCCATATTCCTATGTACCTTATCATCATAGCTGTAACAGGAATCTTACTTGAAGGACAGCTGCTGTCTCCATCACTTTATGCTTCTATATATCACACCAGCCAAAGTGTCCAAATGACCGTTGTCTAAATCACTTGGTTACCTGTGCTGTGGTAAAGCTTTCAAGGAGCAAGCAGTATTTGTAGCATTTTATGAGACTTCTATCCAGATAGCTAGCCTCTCAGATCGCTGCCTGGATGTATCAAATGGAATGGTTATTGGCTTTAGCCCCTTTCCAGCTGAGGCTTCCTGGCTTCCTCTTTACAGGCAGAGAGGAAGGGCAAGCAGTAGGAATGATGATGGGATCCTAGAGGTCTTGGTAAGGTCTAGAGGTGAAGAAACTAAGAAGGTGGTCAACGATTCAATCTGTTAGACTTGTTTGTTATCCCCCAGGCAGCTTTGGGTTTACTGCCTTTCATCAATAATCTGTTCTATCTACCTTCCAAGCCCAAACTCCCATGCCATATGCTGCCAATACTGCCCTCCATCTGCATGAAGAACACCCACAGCCAACAGCTGTAATAGCTGGCCAGAGATATCTATCACCCTTATCTCTCCTTCACTTTTTATTTAACACAATCAACCTGTTAGGACTTAATTGACTCTTCCAATCAGCTCATCAGGTGGGTTGATTGCATAGGAAGGAGAAAGGCTGGGTGGGGCAACAGTCATATTGGAAACAAAAAGATGAAATAAGGCAAATCTTTTATTTCCTTAAGCTAAATGGCAACTCTTGAAAATTCGATTTCTAAAGGCTATGATATTTTGTGCTGAACATACGGTATCAAGCCAAATCTTTTTTTTCTTCTTTATTTTTTTTTCCCTCTAAATCTGGGTCCTCTGTAGGGCTTTCTCCTCAATGCAAATGTCAGAGTTTGACCTATTAATTTCAACAGCATGCTGACAAAACAAATAATGAGGGGAGGAACTCTGTTCTTCTACTTGGGTGATATTTACTGAGTGGCCAAATCACGAGGTGCTGGACATAGGCAAGAAATTTTCTACTACCAGTTTTTAAATAGAAACAGTCTAAATCACAGCAGTTATGTAGCTATAATACCATTGGCTGTTCCTGTTGGTTCATAAAAACTCTGATCTAATCAAGGAATAGACATTTGTGGTCTGTTCCTATACAGCACACTACAAAGTCATTTTATGATCTTTATGTCTTGTTTAGGTAAGCTATTCAATTACCTCACATTCTTCCAACATCTGTCCAGCATTGCTGCCATAGGAGTCTCTCTGATTCCTTCTCTATTTTTATTTCAGATGTAAGCTGTCTTATTGTTGCACCATGAAATAGCGTGATTCAAAGAAGAAGGCTTCCCAATCCGTGACTTATATCTGTCTGTAATGATCTTGCCTCCCATGCCCTTGACACTTCATTACCCTAGTGTTCCTGATGGTACCTACAAAAATTTATGAATTTATGAAAGGTTATCTGTAGAGGTGGTCCTTTATCTTTTCCTTCAGGCCTAAAGAAACGTAGCTTCTTCCCACAGAACCTAATGTGAACAAGTGATCAGCCATATAGAGTTGGAATCTGAATCAGGAAGTGAATCAAGGTCAGCTGTAATTGCAATAGGGTTACACTCTCAGCATAATCCTACGGAAGCGGTTTCATTTCATTTATTGGTTGTCCTATCACGTCTCATGATAATTTTTTTTCCTAGATGGTAGAGAGGAGAAAATATCAGAGAAAGGTACAGAAGTTGACATTAATCTTCTCTTTACTTTTTCCACACCTAATATGTCAAAAATGAGTCCTGGAAATACTTTAGCTTTCTGTACAACATCCTTTCCCGATAATCAAGTTTGAATTTGACATCAGGAGTTCTGACTTAACCAACATATTGCAAACTTGGCAAGGCTGTCTGTCTGATAGATCCTTGCCAAGCAGCTTTACAGTAAGTGAATTCCACAACACAAAGCAGGCAAGTCATAACTTTTTTCCCAGAGGCTCATCTAGATTTTGATTCAGTAAAATTGCTGTCTTTTCTACAGAGAAAAATTCAACCTGAATGTAACGTAATGTTTCCTACTAGGTTCAGAAGCAACTATTGACTTTTGGTGAAGATTAATGCAAAAATTCCCTTGGTCTTGGAGGAGCCAAATTCCTCTCCTGGGATAGAGGCACTCCGGTTAAAGGGCCTAGAAATAATCAAAATTCTAGACGCAGAGATCCTCCAACAGTGGATCTTGAAAAAAACACACATTGAGATAGATTAAAAAAAAAAAAAAAAAAAAAGTTGCAATGGAAAATGGGAGGGTTCTATGTGAATTTATTTAAGCAGGAGGTCCTACGCATACATAAAATGTGAATGTTTAAAGTACTTAGTGGTAATTTTGTAATAACTCTCATTATTATTTTTTTTTCTCAAAAATAACTGTTTTTTTTTTCTGTTCCTGTCACTTCTGTTTCCTGTGAAATTCTGGCATTTCCTTTTATCTCTGCTTTCTAATGCACAAAATGGAAATGGTGCTGGTGGTCTCCTTTGAGCTGTGTGTTCAAAAGCAGTTTGTTTATCTTTTAGCATCACTGTCTAATATTCCACTGTTCCTTACTCTAAGTAGTGCTGTGTCATAGAAACTTATTAAAATCTGCAGATAAGTAAATTAGTTTGGGCAATTTTCATTAGTAATATGAGTATATAGTAATATGAGTTTCCCATGCTGTGATATTCACAGTGTTCATGTTCACACATTTTTATCTGCATTTCTCACTCCCATTCAAAGTTTTAGGAAACCAATTCAGGATAGGAAAAGCCTTCTGCTGGAGTGCAGACACATCTCAAAAGCCATATTAAGCTTTCTTTAAAAAAAAAAAAAAAAAAAAAAAAAAAAAAAAAAAAGGCAGTTTAAAAAAGTAAGGTTTGAAAAGCTAGAAATAATCTGTTGAAGAATCCAGTCACTGTTTGTGTTTGCATATACTCATATTTTCCTCATTATCTTGTCTGATTGGGGAGGCCTATTGAACTTGAGCTCGTACGCCTCGTTCTCGTTTCTCTAGAAAAGACGACTTACTGCTGTGTTTACAATACACTGTTGATTTTATATATAGTTTGTGAAATCTGTTATGTTCATCTCAAAAGAAACATACAACATAGACTCTAATGTATTAAATTCTGTTAGAATTCTATAAATAAACACACTGAAAAAGGAAAATATAGTGATACATAGTGCTTAGTAATAAAATACTTTTGAACACGTATTTTTTGGAACTCTCTGAAACACTACAATACTGTGCACGACTAAGGGTAGAATAGGTTTTATGAACATACTCTAGGCAAAACAAAGTTTAGATTGATTAATTTCATCCAATGCAGCTGCAGCCCTTGTACTTCTGTATCTGCTATGCCTGGGTTAATTGGATGGTGGCAAGCTGATATTTGTGATCACCTTTCCTGTCAGGCAGCGGTGTCCTTTTTTAATGCCATTTTCCTGACAAGTGCTCACTTTTCTATGGGTTATGGGTTGAGACAGACAGCTCTGATTGCTGTTACAGTGTGTATGATATATGCTGCGCCTTCAGCCCACAGACATCATGCAATTATACCAGCTCTCTTGATAAGGAAGCCTACTAGTTAAGGTACGCCGTTTATTTCATGCTGCCTGGATCAGATCTCTGGTACTGTATTTTGTGTAACTGACACTTGAGCTTCTGTCAGCATAAATCTTTGGCAATGTTACCCAGTGGAGTAAAACTCCAGTGGAGACGTTTTGAGATGGATGGAGATGCTTCTCCTGGAAAGTGGGTTGCTTGCTCTTCTGCCCTTCTAAAATATGACTTGTTATGGCACCCTTTTCCTTACTGAGCGGATGTGGCATTTTTAGCAGCTAGTCACATTTTTGTCTGAGGAGTGAGTTACATGACAGCATTTATGAACAGAAGTGGAAGGGGCTGCTTTTGACTTCTGTAATAAAGGAGAAGGGTACACTTTAGGGATGCTCTAAGTTTAAAATGCAACACACGGTGTGCATTGTGTCAGTTCTTTAGAGAAACAGAAGTTGACATCAACATTCAGGGTGGTTCCTGTTTTTTTCCTAGTCCAGTATTATATCTAAACCGTATCATTTCTCAAAAATGTCCAGGATATGTTATTAATATTTTGAAAAGGCACAGGCTGAATGCTTAGTCCTAATTATAGTTGAAGCTCATACCATCATGTAAGGCAGGTTTTCCTGATGCATATTGTAAACTGAGGGAATAAATTTGCTATATAAATAATGTATTTGCCAGTAAACTGATGGACAGGTATTGCTTTCATAATGCTTTTTGCATTCTGTTTGCCTAAGTAATGCCCCATTTTCAGCATGTTGTTAATTTCTGTTTCCTTACTTGCATTATGGTGTCCCTACATGAGAAGGATTAGCGGTCTTACAGCTGGAGCTTTGCTAGCTGTGTAGCAACAGTTGTTTCCACAAATTGTATGGCCTAAACACACCTGAGTGTATTTCTTATTACATTTCACTGCTTGGTAATTGACTGGCAGTGCACTGTTGCTTTGTTAGGTCAGAGGAAGAAACGATTTAATTGGGCACAGCCTCCCTCTTAAGACTCCAGAACGTTACTGATCGCTCAGCTTTGCTCAGCGGGTGTCAGGTTTAAGTGAGAGCAACCAGATATGCTACATTGTTCCCCTGATTTTGAGGAAACGGGTTTAAGGCAAGCTTAGTACATGCCTGGTCATGGTAATAATGTTGTGATACTATATATCAGGATACTCTGCTCAGTGTTAATTATTTGTACAACAGCATCCAGATACTAGGGCTCCACTGTGGTAGGTACCACGCAAATGCACTGCATGATAAGCCAGAAACTATATAGTCTAAAAAGATGGAGTGGCTTGTTTAAGGTGTAACTGAGCAGCAGTAAAAGCAGAAAATAAATCTTTTCTGCCTTTCAGCAATGTGCTCAAACCAGACTAGATTACATCTATGAGTGAGTCAAAACTTCAAAAGGTCTCAAGCTGCATTAATAGTATCACCTTTTAAGAAATAAGGAAACTTCTGGTGCCGAATTAATTCCTAAGTTTAATTCTGTTGATACTGTGTATTAAGGTTACATAAAAACTTGCAATGATGCATAAACCTCTTATCAAGTGCAAGGTACCTGGTTTGAGGAGCAGGGAAGGAATGCAGCTTCCATATTGCATATGCGCTGTTCTTTAGCTGCCCCTTGTGAGGGGCATTTTTTATTTTTTTTTTATTCAGGATTAAAAAAAAAATATATCAGAAAAAAGGCAAACATTGAAGGGTGGAATGATGAAGGGAGAGGACAGAGAGGACATAAGGTAAACTGGGAGGAATGATTTGTTAAAAGAGCTGAACTGTCACAGACAACTGGTAACTCAGTATTCCCATGGTGTTGCCAGGGAGTTTGGTCAAGAAAAAAAATAGAAAAGGCATGCTTCAGTAGTGCTTTATTTCTGTGCTATTCTTTTTTGTAGTATGGGCCATTAAAAAGTATTATCTAATAGCTTGTGCCCCAAATACACAATCAAAAATATAAAATTGCTTTCCGGATATCTTGGTGAGCTCTTAGTGAGGAGCGTGGCTGTGTTTTACTTCAGCTAGAGGCCATCTCGCAGTACAAGGGGCACTTCCTGAGAGCACTCCTGTATAAGGCTATGGAGTCATGAGGAATGAGGCTCAACTGGTGAGCCCCCAGTGTAAGATTGCAGCCAAAAGATACAATATGGCCTGTGAACATGTAAACCAAACTGGTTGTGTGATTTCTGTGAACTGAGGTTGAAAATTTATGTTGACTAAATTTGAAGAAAAGTATTACTAAACTGGAGGAGTTTCAGGGGTCATGGGAAGATTAAAATAAGGACTGGAAAAAGTGCTTTCCAATGAGAAAGACAGAGGACTGAGTAGGTATCTATTATGCCATGGAAAGCTTTGGGGAGTGTTTGCAATCACAGAAAAATGAAGTTGGAATCTCAAGTCATCTGCTCTAGCACTTTTCTTGCTTTAAGGCAGGACTATTTACACCAGCATGACTCTGGCAAATCTTTATCTAAACCACGCTTTCAAAACCTTTAATAAAAAAGATACCCATTAAACTTTGCCAGTGTCAGCATTTCACCACTTTACAAAATGAATAAGAAATGGCAATAACATTCAAAAAAATTTGACTTGATCAGAGTCTTACAATTCATTTCTGGAAGTAAGACATGAGATTTTTTTTTTTTTTTAATGCAGGAGGTAAAAGTTAAAACAAACGGTAATGATCTGCTTTTAAGGACCTGCTGAGCAGAAGATTATATTCACACTGTTGTGTTCAATAGCTCTTGATTGACTTTCCTGCCATTAATTTGTCTATTTTTGAATGTATCTTAGGCATGCAACATACCCTGTGAGAGTGAGTTGCACAGTTCAGTTATGTACTGTCTCAAAATGTACTTCCTTTGCTTAAATTTTATTACCAAATGATTTTATTATGTATTTGTAGTTGAGTTATTAAAAATAAAACATCTGGGTTTTTTTATGTTTTTATATATACCGTTTCAAGTTTGGTGGTTTTGAACCTTTTATATTTCCTCATTTTCTTTTCTGATTGAGCTTGTACAGATCTGCGTACTGTATTCAGAAATTAAAGTCAAAGGTACACCATTAATTATAACAGAGATTTGCCTTTAGTCTGCTGTTCCTTTTCTTTATAGTTCTTGACACACCACTTACCTTTTTGACTGTGTTCAACACTGGGCCAATCTTATCAAAGAAGCAAATGCAATGACTGATCTGTAATGATTCTTTCCTCAGCTGTAAATGTTCAAATCACAATTGAGCGTTGTTCTAAAATATATTCTGTAGTTCAAAAAAGGATCAATTCAGGCAAAATATATGGTCTCATAAAATTTTAGAGCAGACTAGATGATAACAATTGTCCTTTTTAGCTTCATAAATTATGTATTTGTGAGAATTGCTTCTTTTAAAAACCATGGCCCTTAAGAGTAATAATTGCTATTTATTTTGACCTGTATGTATATTGTTCTCTCTGATAAATAGATTCGTAATTGGGATTTAGTGGATCTGGTTTGACATCTTAAAGAAGCAGCAACAAGCAGTACAAAACAAAAGATGACCTAATGCTTCTTAGAATATCACACAGAAATCACTCCAAATTAGCTGTCCTGTGTACACCTTGTCACCTCAGTAATATTTTTTCTTGTTTCAAGATAACTATAAAGTGCTTGAACCTTGATCAAAACGTTCCAAGTTGAGTGAGCCTATCATTTCTTTAACAACATTTGCAACTTTTGGTTCTTACGTTTGCCAAATGGCTGTGCCGCTCATTGAGCATGGCTTCCCTGCCATCGCTGTTTATTTAGTTAAAGGAAGACTTCAGGCAGTAAGCTCTCCCTTTACCCAACTGTAGAGTTATTAAACTAATTAAACCAATTTCAGAGTTAGTTCCAAGTGCTATTAAAAATGGCATTAAATATAACCAGAGTGAAAAAAGAAAAAAATATCTGCACTGAATACAGGCTCTAGTGTCTCTCCTTCTTAAATTCAGTGAAAATATTTATCCCAGAAAGGCCTGTCCAGCCATGCGTTTCCTTCTAGTTGCAGCTCAGAAGGGCACTCTGAGTGCAATGCTGGTTTTCACCCCCCTTCCTAGTCAGTAAAGAACTTTGACATCAAGTGCTTTGACATTGTAGTAACTCGTGAATGTCCTCCAAGGAATATACATCTATGCCTTCAGTTCTACTGAATACTTCACTACATTTAATACTATTGTGCAAAGTCCACCAAACCACAGAGAGTGAGTGATCTGACAGCTGGGCTAACATCCAGAATCCATTTTTTTTTGCAAAGAAAAAAAAAAATACAACCCCTCCCATTAAAAAAAAAAAAAAAAAGAAACCAAGCAAAGACTTGAACAGACTTGAACAATAAGTAGGGGGAAAAATAACTCCAAAGAGGGAGAAATACAAGTTTGATCTCTTTTGGCTCTCTTTGCGATTCTGAGGGCCATATGCAGAAGGAAGCCATTCCAGGAAGAGTAGTGCTTGAGCTTGTAAGAAAAAAACAGTTTTCCTGAAAGTAAAGGTAGCAGACTTAAAAATATACGTATGAGGCGTTTGGGAGGGGGAAGTTTACAAAACCTTCCTACAAGGCAAAAGGCTTGTTGTATTACTGAAGGAGCATGTGTCGCTTGGAAAAGTGAGCAGCACAATCAGGAGTGGTCTTCAGAAAGCAGTAACTAGGAGTATTGTCTGCCAGGTTTGGGCTGAGGTCTAGTCATGCTGGAACCTGCCAGGGTGGGAGGAAACAGACTGCACACTTGTGACTTGTGAAAAATAATAAAGTAAAATGAGTGAGAAAACACAGTTACTTGAAATCCTACTGAAATTGTAGGATATGCTTTATTTTTTTTTCTTTTGCACTTAGTTTCAGAAAAAGAAGTAAAACAAAATAAAGATACTGGGATAAACTCTGCTTCTGCTTGCATCAGTAAGAATTCTGAGTTTCTTCAGCAGAATTGCTGTTGATTCATATCGATGCAGCCAAGAGTAGGATTTGTCCTATTGCCTGGGGTTCTCTCTCTTGGTTTTTGGAATGAAATCCTTTCTGTACACAGGGAACAGCTGTATACTCTCAGTCTGGGTGATGTGAATTTTAGATTAAGAAGACTGAAAGATAAAGCCCTTTTGAGAGTACACAGTATATGTGGCTATTGGCATGTGGTGTCTACCACAGTGCAACTGCTCATCTAACAAAATTACTGCCACCCACATTTGACTTTCCATCTTATCTTCTACAGAAACATAGGTGCCTTTAAAAATGCAAGGGCACATGGAGGGGGGGAAGTGCCAACAATTACACAACAACATACATCACATGAAGTATTTGCATGCAGACAGGCTCTATCCTTCCTTGGGTTAGGGAAAACAAAAGAAAAAAAAAAAACTACCTGTGAAAATGTCAAACCTCAGAAATGTTTTGGAGGTCCCTTCAGAAGAAGGGAATGGGTTTCAGAGGAGCTGAAGGTAGAAGCTGAAAAAAGCTTAGGACCTTGCCCCACTTGGATTGCAGCTGTTTTCAGGGATGAGACGGTTGAGGGGAGGTAGGACACTATAACAAACCAGCCAAAAGGTTAGGATTTCAGTGCCAAAAGGCTGGAATTTCACAATCTCTGTCTCAAACTAGTGCATTGTGAAGCTGTTGGATAGTACTCTCTGGACTAAAAGGATAATATCATGCTCCTTCAGTGCCCTCCAGATTCTTCCAGTCAGGTTTCTTTCTGTCCACCAAAGTGAGATGCAGACATTGCCCTTGGTGCTTTAATAGGCCATTATCAGATCCTGCCTGCTTCATATTTCCAAATTGTGTTTGCTTTTTAAATTATCAAAATGTCATTAGTGTTTAAGGAAAATGTGTTTGGGTTACAGGGCTTGTAAAGCAAGGTAAGATAGGTGACCGTTACCCCTCTTTCACAGATGAAGAATCTGTTTCATGGAAAGGTAAAAGAAAACACTGCCCAAAATAAAATAACACTTAAGAGTGAGATTCCAGATCCCAGGCTATAGATTAGCCCCTGTGTTATGTAATGATGTTCTTAATGTTTTGGGAGCCATGTATATAACAAGCAACTGCTGCCAGGAGCTTGTGGAAGGGTGGCGTAGAATAGAGACACCAAGGAGAGGCCCTGTACATTCTTTTTAGTACTTTGCTTTATTTTGGTAATATAATTTATCTGAAACCATTCAATTATATAATCATAATTATTTGTCTGAAGTCTTGGTGGAAATTTATTTCCAAAAAGGCTGTAAGTGAGGAGAAGGCAATGTGGCTTTTGAAGACAGCAGTTTTGGGGGACACATGATCACCCTTTCATGGAAGGTGTTTCAGGCAGCCCAGTGAATGCTGATGCAGGGAGGAAAAAACACACGCTGTCTATTAAAATTCTCTGGAGCGTATAACTTGCATACACTGTGTGCCTTTGTATTCATCTTTTCCCTTCCTTGATGGTTGGGATTTTTCTTCCTCTAACTACAAAGTAAACATAGTGGTTCAAAGGTAAATCTTTCTTTGACATATACTTGCTGGTCTAGTTAATACCCATGTCAGGTAATGCTAAAAAAAAAAAAAAAAAAAAAAAAGCTACTATCTGTACTGAAAATTGAATGAAAGAGGTCATGTCTGTCATGAAATGTTAAATTTTAATGGTAATGTTTGTCTTTCAAATTTAGAAGGAAGGAAGAAGTCTTCATAAAAGCTGCTTTTAATGAGGTGTTGTAGTGTAGGAAACTGTGGAAATGAAGAGATCTTGAAAATAAATCCTGGATTTGCTCTGTGTCCGTAGTCATTGTTCTTTGCTGTAGGTTTTTCTTTCTGGTTTTCTTCTTTCTAACAGGAATGAGTAAAGTAATGGTTGCTTTTTTTGTCTTTTTTTTTTTTTTTTTTCTTTCTTTCTCCAGAGAGAGCCTGGTGCCCTAGAGATATAAAATACCATGAATAAACTGTATCTTGAAGTCTGTGTGTGCAGTTTGGCTTCAGTAGCCGTGCTTTCAGATAATTGTGTTACATTGTGTTTTGTCCTGGTAATTGGAAAGGAACCATTTTCATGACAAACTCCTACTCAGTCCAAGTAAGAGTATCAAAATCTGGCTTAATGTCCTGCTCCTGCAAAACTTAGTCACAGGGAGCTCTGCCCAAGAAGGGACTGAATAAAGCTGGAGGAAGCCTTTGATTAGGGCCGTGATTTGTTTTACACATTTTTTTTTGGGGGGGTGTTTCTCAGTTGCAACCAAGTGTTGTGCTACTTTGAGAAGGGGTATGTTTCCTTGGCTGTGAGAGTGGGCAGCAGTCTGTTTGGGGTAGGGGAGGGTACCAGTTTGCTCATTTCCCTCCTTTCTCTAGCAGCTTGAGGGGCCAGTTCGTAGAACCACAGAATAGTTGGGGTTGGAAGGGACCTTAAAGATCACCTTGTTCCAACCCCCCTGACATGGGCAGGGATGCCACCCACTAGATCAGGTTGCCCCATCCAACCTGGTCTTGAACACCCTCAGGGATGTGACATCTACAGCTGCTCTGGGCAACATGTTCCAGTGCCTCACCAACTTCTGAAGAATTTCCTTCTAACATCTGATCTAGATCTTCCCCCTTTTAGTTTAAAACTGTTCCCCCTTGTGCTGTAACTATCTGCCTGAGTAAGTAGCCACTCTCCATCTTTTTTATAAGGCCCCTCGAGGTACTGGAAGGCCTGCATGAGGTCTCCTGGGAGCCTTCTCTTCTCCAGGCTGAACATCCCCAACTCTCTCAGCCTTTCTTTAATAGGAGAGGTGCTCCAGCCCTCTGATCATCCTCATGGCCCTGCTCTGGACCTGCTCTAACAGGTCCTTGTTGTGCTGGGGGCCCAGACCGGGATGCAGTAACACAAGCTGGGGCTCAGTTTGCAGTCCTTCTCTTCCAGAATCTTCCCCTTTGCGGTTTATCCTCTTATCCATGGGTTATCACTACTTCTTTAAATTAGGTTTGCCCTTAAAGCCTGGGGAAGGGAGTGGCGAAAAGCACTATCTCATTTTCATCAAAGGGGACATCAGAAATGTTTTCTCTTTCTTCAGGGGAGATTAGTTAAACTTCTCACTGTCTCCTTCCCCATTTACAAATTTTTATCTCTGCCTCATTCAGCCTGTAGGGCTTGAAAATACATATCTTTCTCTCTGCTGAATACCTCTTAATCCTTTCCTCTGTGGTGGTGGTGGCTATCTGTTCCACTAGACATGGTGTAGCTTTTCATTTTACATGCTTACACTAAGACTTACCAAGGTGGACTCTACTCTAAGTGGTCTCTGTGCTAGTGTGGAGAACATGATTGACATTCTGAGGGTGATTGAAAAGCAGTATGAGAGGTTCTCTGGGAGGTTGTTTATAAGGCAGCACCTTGCCAAAACACATGGAGACAGTAACCAGATGACCTGGTCAGTAGACATTCTTTGAGTCCTGCTGTCTAGGAAGAAGTAATCACTTGCTCTTTGCTAATTACTATGGAGACACTTTATTAACACAAAAGATTCACTCACAGTGATACAAGATCACTTTATAAGTCAAAAAATGGTAATGCCAGCAATAGCTTTACTTGGTGTGGTGGTTTTACCGTGCTAGGTAGCTAAACACCACAACCACTCTCTCACTCCCCCTCCTTAGATGAGGAGGGGAAGAAGTAAAGAACAACTCATGGGTTGGGATAAGGATAATTTAATTAAAGAAAAAAAAATAATTATTAAAGAAAAAATATTATTAAATAAACAATTTAACTACAGGGAAAAAAAATGGAAAGGGAAAAGGGAAAAAAGAAAAAACAAAACAATGGCTATGTGGAAGTGCAGAAGAAAGAAATTACCCTCTGCTTCCCACAAGTGAGTGATGATTGACCACGTCCTTGAAGCAGGGCCTCAACGCAGGTAGCCGGTGTTCAGGAGGAGAACCGACGTTTTCACAACGAGCGCCCACCCTTCCCCTCTTCTTCCTGTTTCCACCTTTCATTGCTGAGTGTGACATCATATGGTATGGAATATCCCTTTGGTTGGTTTAGGTCAGCTGCCCTGGTGATGTTTCTTTTCTCCCTTTTTTGCCCACCACCTAGGAGGGTTAGAGAGAGTCCCAATGCTGTGCCAGCACTGCTCAGCAGCAGACACAACACTGGGGTGATAGCACTGCTGTTCTAGCTACAAGTGTAGAGCACAGCACTGTATGGACTGCTGCAGGGAAAGTTAACATCCCAGCCAGACCCAATACGCTTGGAAAAAACCTCTGCTCAGTGAAAACTCATGTATTTTGGGGGTAGCATAAGAGAGGAAAGTTTGATTATTTTCAAATGATGTCTGAGTTCATGCATCTGCTGGGAGCGTTAGTCCACTTACCCTCTGTTACAAGGGTAAAAAGATTGTTATCTTGCAGAGACGTCAGTCCAAAGCACAGTAGTGTGAATGAACATGAGACTCTTGGTATCCGGTATGTACATAGTAACATCTAAAATTTATCATTATAAGAAGAAAGAAAGTAATATTAAGGTGCATGCTATTACAGTGCAAATTCCAAGTAATTGAAGCACAGTCTAGTTTTCTAGTGACCTCTAACTACAGGACTGTTTTCCTTTTGAACTGATAACAGTATTGTAGTTCAAAGAATGGGGGGATGGCATTAGAAAAAAAAAAAAAGAAAAAGTCTGAGTTATGCTGCAGGTCTGCTTTGAAGAGGTTATATTTAGATATGAGACAGTTATCCACTCTCTGGTTTTGTTTCTTCCTTGATTTTTCTATTAAAACAGCTAATAAGGCTAATGCCAATTATATGGTATGGATGGTCAGCACACTGATGCCCCTCCTTGTTGAAGGCCTGAAGATGTGTTTTGGTTGCTTCCGTATGGTACACTGTTGGGAATTTCTGGCATCCTTTGAATTAATATTTATAATTTTATTTATCTAACCTGAACATACTTTGGGTCCACTTTTCACAACCTCAAGTCATTGAATCTAGTTATTGCTTGGAACTAGATGGGGCGAGCTGCAGGAAAATGTGTTATGATCAGTAAAATTGCATCCATCTGCTCTTGCCATTTAGTCAATGGCTGGTGGAAAGTTTTGGGAGAACACTGCAGGGGACTGCTTTATTAGTAAGTCGTTGCTTGGAGTGTGTGATATTAAAAAGTAAAAGTAAAAAGTAAAAAAAGTAAAAGACTGCAGCCCATCCTTCAAAAGTCTGGAATGTTTTCCATTTGGCTTAGGAGTAATTAGCATCCCTCAGGTAGTCAAAGTTGGTTAATACATTTTTGCTACCTTCTAGTTCTTTCCTCCTTGTACCTCTGTTCACCCTGCTGGATCCCATGGTTATTTGTTTGGGGGTGGGGGCTGTTTGTTCTGTTCTGTTAGTCTGTTTGTGAAACAGTTGAGTTAAAGCCTGCCTGTGGCTGCATTTCAGATGGCAATTGAACAAGAGAATAACTAATCAGTGGAATTGTTGCTCAAGTAACTATATATCCACATTGTTGCGAGGACATTTGTTGTCGACGGAAGGAAGACACAGACGCTCAATATGAGTGATCAGTGAACTTCAATTTATTGGATAGCTCAGTCGTCTTTTATCTAATTCAATATAATTAGCTCATACATATTGCAAAAGCTAAGCTCATGATTGGTTAGTGCATTTCTCTATTTTATCATCTAGTTTCCCACTCCCATCAACCGAAATAACAGTTAGTACTTTCCCAGACCACCAACAGATATCATGTCCTTGTACCTGAAACCTCCCTGAAACCTCCCTGAAACCTCCCAGATTTTACGTACTTTCTCAGACTCATTTACGTACTTTCTCAGACTCATATGAGCTGCGTTCGATACTTTGTTAGCTTGCGACCTCCTAGTTGCTCAACATTCACATGACCTACTTCACTTAACCATTCCTCCACACCACATCTCTTTGGTTTTATTGCCTGATTTCTCAACTGTCCTCTGTGATGTTTTAAGAGAGCAAATGAGTCACTATGTTCAGGTGAAAGCTGTAAAGAAGAGTGCAGAAGACAATGTTAGCATTGAAGCAGAGCCAATGAAATGTATCCTGTCAAAGCACAAAATGATGCTTCTGTGTATTCTGTAGTGCCATCTACTGGCACAATTACCCATTAGAGATTTATAGGCCGGGAACGTTCTCCTAATAGGCAGCAATTTGAAAACATTTTTTTCTTTTTTTTTCTTTCATTTCAGGAGCAAGGCAAGATTGGTGTGGTCTTCAATATTGGTACTGTGGACATCTCTATTAAAGAGGAAAGCACACCTGTAAATGATGGCAAATACCATGTGGTGCGCTTTACCAGGAATGGGGGCAACGCCACTCTTCAGGTTGACAGCTGGCCAGTGAATGAACACTATCCAACAGGTACATACTTTTTTGCCTTTGCTTTTCTCTTTCTGTCTGCCTGTAACTACAAACTAACATTTAACGACAACCAGATACTATATAAATCTTTGTTGCTTCATCTCAACAATAAATTGACCAGAGCCTAGTGGTGCATATTCTGTCTTTTGGAAAACACAGTAATGTTTTGTTTTTTTTTATATATATAGGAAGAGTAAAGCATGACAACTCTGTGGTATGATACATGTAGTTTATGCTGTTTTGGAGGTCTCTAAGTGAATCCTGGGTCTGCAGAGAGTCAAAAATCTGATTCAACAACAAACTTGGTTTTGCTGCTTGTGATGTTTTCTAACTATTGAAGCAAGAAACGTTTTGAATGAACCTTATGAAAAGGAGAGTCATCGTAGTCAGTCATAAGATACAGACTACATAGATATGTAGCTGAACTGTAATGTGAGAGATTAAGTTGCAACTATTTGAATGAACCTTATGCTTGCCTCAATTTTTCCTCATCTATTTTTCACTCTTTAAGGTTTGCAGATATAGAGACTTATATAAAACTCTAGCCAAATCTGTCAACTCTTAGACGACTTTGGGTCAAAATACAGGGGAACAATTCAGTTTCTCTGTGGAATTCATCACACCAAGTACGCTAGGAGTAGGGAACAAGTGGCTTTTGAATCACTGTCCTATATGTTCTCCCACCACTGGTGATACACAACCTTATGATACCATGTCACCATGTTAAAAGGTCAAACTCACCCCAAGTGGCAAACTGATTGCTGTATGTCATGCTGACAGTATATAAGATAACTGAGTCTTGGTGATGTGGATGGTTACAAAAGGCAGGAGGAGCACAAGAAAACAATTCCAAGGGTAGCCACATACTTCTTATTCACATTTGGTTGTCTAAGATCAAGTGACAGTCTTTTTGCTTTCTAGTATTAAGTCTACGCAACTTCCAGTTCTTCCTTTCTAGGTTCTTTCTTTTCTTTTCTAGTTCTTCCTTTCATAACTGACCTGGGATAGAAGAGGGAAGAATTTACTGATAAACATAAGGCAATTTGCTGGTTGTGTAGGAGTTGCCCATGAGCCACTTAACCTCAAATAATGAGAAATATCCTAACTGTTTACCTCAGACACTAATAATTTACTCTAAGGGGATAATTTCATCTCTTCCACTTACACAGAAAATGCAAAGGGAAGTTTTTAATACAAGTGATCTATTCTATGGTGCTCTCTACTTCATATTCAATATGATACTTTGTCAGTGTTTTGATGCTGTATATGCAAAAGAGTACGTTTTAATAATTATCATTATTTTTGTGAAATAATAGCTTTCCAAGAAAGCAATGACAAACATGCTGAGTTAGATTCTAACTCTGCTTTCTATTGGTTAAAGAGGATAGGGTGGCTAGGAGAGGCCCAAACTGAGCATCTTTCTTCTGCTCCTTTCATCAATTATTTTGTGGTAAAGTGCCTCTGATCCTGTTGGCAGCCAATTATAGACAGTAAAAACCCCATGAATAAATTTTCTTCTTGTATTACTTGTTGTAGTAAGTCCCTGGTGTAAAGAAACAAAATGTTCATCACATTGCTTTAGAGACTTTTTTAAAAGGGAAAATAAATCACACTCGGAGTATACCTCAGTACCCTCTGCTTCTGCCTTGGTTAACATAGTCCTGTGTTTTCATTAGAAGATGTATGGTTTTATAGTATTAGCATTAATCTTACGCTCTGTGTTAGTATAGAGCATAGGCTGTTGTACCCCAAGGGAAAAGGACACCTTTACATTCCACACCTTTTCCTTTCCATGTGTGTATTTCAGTTTCTGGCTGTTTGTAGGGAATATAGTTTTCAGCCCGTCCCTGTAAAAGTAAGACTTTGGGATCATACTTTATGTGTGTGCGTGTTTCTCCCTAGCTCTTTCCAGTTGATTTCAAATGGATTTTTTAGCCAAATTTGACAGAGGGGACAAAAGTCTGAAGAAAAAAAAAAATTAAGGTCCTACATGGCTAGTGAAAATAACCAATAGAGGAGTGCAACATTCCAGCCTTCCCAGAGGAAAGATCTGTGTCTTGATCTCAATTCACGTTAAATGACAGAATATCCATATAATGAAAAGGCATTACAGATGTCTCAGCTTTGCAAAAACCTTCAGTGAAAGAAGCCAACAACGACAGGAAACCAAACCTTATTAGTTCAGTTTTCTGGGGAAGTAATGGCTTAAAATACAACTGAACAGGAGCTTTTGAAATGAGTATTTTGTTGTCTTTCACAGACTAAACATGCAACTAATATTTTTCATACAGAGATTAAACTGATATTCAGCAGAATTTCAGCTTTGGAACAAGCTTTGTGCTTGGGTTGATTAATCCAGTGTGTTTCAGCTAGAGACTGCTGAAACTGCAATTTGTATCAAACTTGTGCAATAATATCTAAGGAATCCTGTATTTTACACGTAGAATTAATTCAATTCTGGAAGAGACAATTATATTGTTATATGTAATGTTTAAAAAACCAACTTCTGGCGCATGCGTGTTTGGGCATGCCATGTTGTCTTGTAATATGAACGATTTCACAAGTACATAATTTCCTGAACAGAGCAGCAGCCTAATGTTCACAAATTTGACAAAATAGTAAAAGTATCTTCTTTGTCATCACACATACTGCTAACTTCAGGCATCAGGATGGCATTCTTAATGGTATTTCTATGCTCGTCTCTGAGTTTTATTAGCTTTTGAAGGATTGTACATTAGACTCATAATTACTTGCTCAATGGAAAGTACAAATAAAAGTTTGATGTTCATTATGAGCAGAGAGAGAATATTGGCTTTCCTTAAAGTGTGGTCTTCAGTTAAATTGAAATTAAATGAAATTAGCCCAATGGGATTCAAAGACTCCAAAGATGCATTTTTGCAACTTTGTATAAAAGACAAGGAACTGGAAGGAAAACAGAAAAGCAACAAACCTACAATTCAGATGCTGACATTTTGTTTTTTATAACATTCAATTACATCTCAGCCACCTGCAACATAAGCTTTATGCTTTCTTGTGAGGAAGAGGGCTAGAGATAAATTGTAAATTAGGAGGGAATTAACTTGAAGCTAAATTTGGCTAAGCTTTGGGTCTGAAATAATCCCAGTCATTAAAGATGATCACTCAATGTGCATACCATTCCAATTCTACCAGAGTCTCTCTTCCTGGGCAATAAGACTCTGAACAGTGACCCAGTGCAGGTATCTGAGACGAAGCTCTTGAGAAACGAGAAACAGCAAGCAGCAGTTGCAGTGGGACTGCTGTCTGCTGCTCAGCTGTTGTGACTTAGTTCAGGCAAAGCCGTTGAGCCGTTTATGATTTATTTGTGTTAGTTTTGCTCTCTCTCCTCTCCTTCAAGCATGCAATAAGGAGATGGGCTTTATCCCTAGGCTGAATTGATAACCAATTCCTTGATGCTTAGTTCATGAAGTTGATCATTGCAATGTATTTCTCAGGCAGGGTATGTATACCCTTTTTAACGAATACGTATGAATTTTTGTGCCCTACAGTGCAGTTTTCAATGACTGCCTCCCTTCTGCAGTCTCACATGCTCTCAACTTTTGGTGTATGTCCCAGATAACAGATTGTATGTACTTGGTGGATGTTTTTCTTTCTTTTATGTTGTTGCTGAGAGCCTTCTCTAAATCTAACTTAATCTTGTTGGTGATGAAGTTGGAGTCAATTTGGGATAAAAGTAAGACAGGAAAGCTACTTAAAGCAGATGAAGCTTCTGACATGATGTTGTTTCAGATTACAGTGAAACCCTTAAAATTTGAGGCACTCAAATTTGGTGAGAAGAATTCAAATCAGGAATCCTGAGGTTTGGGAAAGAGTTGACAATTCCCAGAAGGGTTAAAAACCAATCTTTTTATCTTGACACAGATACTTCAGTGCCTAAGTTTTCATTAGTTCTGAGGTGGGAGTTGTTTTTTTTTTTTTTTCCCTCTCCACTCTGTTCACAAAGAATTACTTTGTACATGTATGTTGCCAAATTTGTAGCATACATTGAAATGAGCCTGATGTTCCCCTTCATCCATCCATGCTATTGTTCCATCCATGCTCTATGACTACATCTTCTGCAGTAGAAAAAGAAACAAAACTAGGTGTAGAGAAGCTTTACAGTGAGAAAGTATGAGTGAAACAAAACAACAAAAAAGTCTCCATTGGAGTAATACTTAAAAGGAGAAGATTAAAGTAAGGGAGGTAAGAGACAGGAATATGCTGTCATTTAAAGAAATGCATGTTTTAGAGAGAAACATTAAACAACTGGATTCTTATCTGAATTCATTAGTTCAGTCACCCAGTAGAGATTTTATATTTTTCTCCCGTATCATTCTTTTGAGTGATCTCTGTCTTCTTCTAGGAGTCTCTGCCCTTTCAAATGACATTAATTTGCAGTTCTATTGGCATGAAATATAAGAAAAAGATTTTGTCTTCTGTGCCCCTACTTCATTCTCTGTCTCAAGTACACATTTGTGAGGAATCTTAGGAAGCTGGACAGTTAGATCTCAATGACAGAACTTCAGGGACTTTGTGACTGCTCTGGCAACTTCTGTGGCCTCCGAAGAATATGTCTTTAAAACAAAAAGTTGGTTCTGAGGCCCCTGATGAGGTTTTTCTTCAGACTAGTTCCGGTCTCCAGGACTGAATGTCCCTGAACAGTTGGAGTGTATCTTCTGTGTTAATTTTATTTGAAAGGAATCCAGTTTGCATTCCCTGAGAGCATTTCAGTATGTCAAAGTGTAGCATGTAGAGAGTGTTAGGAGGCACACCTCGGAGGCATGCTCCTGATGAAAAGGAGTATGCCTTAAGAGCTAGAGCTGGACAATGGAGTTCATTCTTTCATTACTACATCTCATACTCATGTTGCTTAAACAGTCAAATTTATTATTTCTGCTCACATCTTCTGTTCAGCATTCTATCCCCCCTGTAACTGGCCCAGGAGAAGAGGGCACATGATTGCGAAAGTGAGTGTCCATGAGATTGGGGAAGATAAATTTACTTCCTTTGTCAGCAAGGCTGCTTTATGCCAGTATAATGTCTTTACTGAACTACATCCTTAGGAGTTTGTGAGAAAAAAAAAAAAAAAAGTCTTTTTCTCACTTGCTGCTGCCTAAAACAAATTGCTTTCCAGAAGCACACGTTAAAATGATAGTGCTCTAGGTTGTCTTACCTACCTAAAATGTGAAGGGCATGAAGTTTTTCTTCCAACAATACTCACTTTCATTTACTCAGTGGAAAGATTGGCAATTGCTTGTTAGTACCAGGGAGGTGATGTGAGGCATGGAAGAAAATTGGCTGAGTTTCTACATGATCTTTCAAGAGGTTTTCCAGCACATTGTTCCACTCCAGTGGTATCAGAAGATATTTGGCAAAGGTTACAGTGTTTTGTTTAAATGAAAGGAGAAGCTCTAGAAAAAAATCTAGTGACTACCCATTTTAAAAGTATTTTTCACCTTATCGCCTTCATCTTTGAGAAAATTACCTAGAAGGTTAGTTTTGGGACAGCTGAAATGATGTATTACATCTGTGTATTGATTTAATGGATACTACATGTCTCATCTGTTTTAACTGTAGAGAAGGAATCATAGTGGTGGAAACAAGTAAAATATTTATGTTGATTATCCCCTTTTGATACAATTCAACAATATGCATGATTCCACCTTATCTTTCTGTTACTAGACATCTATGACTAAAGAGATACAGATGGAGATGTGTTTTTTTTTTAGTTCTGCTGATGGAGTGGTCCAAGACCACTGGATACTTCAACGAAGTGCTAAGTATGTCTTAATGGGATGATAACTTTTTTTTTTTTTTCCTTAATACCTACCCAAAATTATTGTAGGGATTTTAAGAAAGCAAAAAACATGCAGCAGTACAGTAGACCAAACAGAACTTGAGTTACGTGAGCATCAGGAATTTTACAGGGCTTTTAGGATGGAGGGAAAGGAGAAGTGAGCTGTTTCAGGGAGAGGAAGCTGAATATTATAAATGTGAAAAGGGAAGGGCACTTAATAAGCAAGGAAACTGAGGTTGGTTTAAATATTAAGTGTTGTATTGATATCTTGTGTCTAATAATAGGTGCAGTTGGAAGTTTCTGTGAAAAATAACAACTGACTTTATTGTCAGAAATGCTAGTTGTTCACAGCTTTATCTGTCTTTAAATGGAGTATTGGTACTCAGTATCTCTAAAAACGGTTATTCACATCTCTACAAATCAAATTCTTTGAGTTTTACATGACTGCCAAACTAGAGTTCATAGCCTCCTTTGAAACAGGTCATTTCTTGTCCTACCTGAGCCATTTATCACCTTTCCCTTGATATTTTCAGTCTCCTTCCAAAGTGGTGTGACCTTTTTATTCAAAGTCCCTTTTCCACCTCATCCCTCCACTTGAGAGACTTTGAGCAGGGTGTTGTTTCTTTTCTTTTCTTTTCTTCGTTCTTTCTGGTTTTATTTAGGTTTTATCAGCAACAATTTCTTTCTCTCCCTCTGTGATTTCCCAGCCATGAGATAAATAGCCTTGTATCTTACAAGCTAAATACAATTACTGCTATCAAAAACAGAGTCTTTCTCTCCCTGTAAATGTCTCTTGGAAGCTGATAAGATGTTCAAGGCAAACTGCAGGCTGCTGCCTAATCCTGAGATTAAACATAACCACCCAGAAGACAGCAAGAGATAATTTGGGGGGTTGGGGGAGGGCAGGCAGGAGAGGAAGAGAGGAGGAGAAACTGAGATCCTCTCCTGAGATATTAAGAGGACATGCACAAGGCTCAAGGTTATTTGTAAAGGAATTACACAAAACACACAAGGGCTTGTTATGATGAGGAATTTCCTCAGATAATGCAGTGATTGTTGTAGTTGTTAAGGACAAAATTTAGCAGGGATTTGTTTGATGTGAAGCGTGCAGGGGAGCACTAGGAAACAGCTTCCAGGCATATCTGCCGATTTTTATATATTAGTCCCCATCTTGTCCCTGAAACACGAGGTCTCACAAGGTTACATCCGGATGCCTCGTGCATTCTGGCTTGGGTATGTCTCACAGGCTTGATGCTGAATATAGAGACATGGTAAATTTCCTGAGAGTAGAGCAGGGGTCTGAGCTAGCTCTGCTTTTGTTACCAATTGACCATCTGAACTCAGGTAACTTAACCTCCTGTATGCAAACTAGAGATAACACTAATCTTTTAGGAAATAGAAATGCCTTAATTAATTATGGAGAAGTAGTGTGTTATACCTGTAATAGTCTTCGAATATAGCCAAGGCAGGATTCCTGGAGACAGAGTCTTTATGAGTCAGTCCAGTACCACAGCAAAAAGCAGCCTTGCTTCTGGATATGCAGGTTCCCCTAGTTCTTTCATTAGCGGCATTTTCTTTTTCTCCCTCTGTAAAGAAGCTTTCTTTAAGGTCCTGTGTTTCTGAAAGGTTGTCTGTGTTTTCAAAATGTATCAATTGGCCTAATAAGGGATATTACCTCTCCCAGCTTTGCTTTATTTAATTTGTAATGCATTAGCCAAGAAGGTGGAGAGGTTTGGATAATCTAATAGTATCATCACTGGAGGATTTAAGAGAAGACTATATATTCTTTCTTCAGCTAATATGTCCTCTGATACTGGAGATGATATGCAAATACTGTGATTATTAGTTCTTATGAGCTCAGTAATGCCAAGTCTGATGCTAATTGGGACATTAACAAGGAAAACTCAAAAGCAGAACTAAGTGGGATGTCTGAGTCACTGCAAAATGTTCTTCCTTTCTAAGTTTTTTATTATCCTTGCAGAGTACCTCTGCATGGCTTGTCTTGTATTACTTGAGTGATTTCCAAATATTCGGTTGATGAGCCTTATTAGAGGAAACAGGTAGCTTTCTGTCTTCGCAGAGCTTGGCTTCTCCTCCCCCAAACTCCTTCTGTCTGCTCCAAAGTGATTTTAGCATCTCTTCTTTTTGGCAGCTACTTTCTACCACCCCCAACTCAAGTTTCTGCCTTCTTGTGCCCTTTAGTTCTCCTTTCCTTCCTTTAGACTTGATTGTTATGATCTCTCACTGATACCAAAACCAAGGTAATAAGAAACTTGGCTGAATCCAGTTGTTTCCATGAAGAAGCACATGGATCTTGTACATTACCACTTGCAGTCATTAATAAATTCTATTGTTTGATGTGAAAGCTGAAGGGATGTCTTTGTGGTACTGCCAGATCCCGCTGTGGTTTTAATATTTTCCTATCCAAATGCCCCTGTCAGTGGGTAATGAGTTAAGAACAAGAGCACTGAATTTCGATTAGCCTTGTGGGTTGAATGTGATCCCCAGAGTTCCTGTCATACACTTGTTTGTGGGTTTTGATTTTCCATATCGTACTCATTTTGTGGGACTTAAATGAGCTCATAGATGCTTCCTATCAGCATGAATTAGAGAAGGCATGTAAAGTACCTTTGACAGATTTACTGCGTTTTATAATGAGGCTAAAACATATAAAAAGACAGGGTTAATAAAACAGCATTGGAGAAGCACATTCTGAAGGGAGTACTGTGACATATGTTGAAAGATCTGCCAAGAGGGATGATTAAAGCATGACAAGTTGATGAAATCAAGAGTTGATTGTAGCTTGTCACTCTAGGGCCATAACATCTATAATGTATTTATAAGGTAGAAAAACAGATAGATGTGGATACATGGTATGAACACTCAGTTTTGGGACCTGTACCCACTAAGATATAAACTTACGCATACTAAGACACCAACAGACAAATGTACTTTCGAATTTGTGCAGAAACACCCATGTACACATGTTAATGCATGCACATCCATACGGAATGATGGGATAGAATCTCACATGATAAAAAAAGTTACGTAAATGCTGCCACTACACTCACAGTTTCACTTCTGCATACTTTGTCTTTTGCTTTCCCACAAGAATAATGCTGTGGTTCTTTTTAGTGTTGTACTTATGCCCAACCAGTTGCATGGAGGTGTGGTAGGACTTGTCTGTCTTTGAGGGCAAAGGAGGGGAAAGACAGAGGAAAAAAGAACAAAGTGACTATTGCAACTTTCAATACTCATCCTTCCTGTCAGAGTTTCGTTTCTTAATACTGGTCCAGGCTTTTATAATATGCTGCACACAATCGTTCTGCATGAGATACAGCCTTAACTTCACCAAATACCTCAAGCCCACGTGACTGGTAGTTTATCACACACCTGCATTTCTGTACACTTAGCATTAATCAAGAAGGAGATGCTTAGTTTCTTATAGAGGAGTGTGAGCTAACCAGGTGGAACAGATAGTACAGAATTATTTATCAGCAGTAGGACTGAAAGAAGAAAGAGTTTACCTAAGGAATTGTACATATAGAATGGTACCTTCATGCAAGTAGCCTTGATTTTCTAATTCCTATGTAGGATCCCACAGAGAGTCCTTGAGCTATGGGAATAACATACATGTTTACATAGCAGTCTTTTAGTAATGCCACATAACAGCCACATAAGGTTGTTCTAACATTTAAATACATGTCACAGAGGCAATGTTAGATTTTAGTTAGCCAAAATACTTTCTCTTGGTTGTAGCCTTGGGTAAAGAAATTGCTGTCAGAAAGCACTGACAATTTGAGGAAACTTTTTGTCAGTGCAGTCTAAAAACACAGGGATATGTATTATATTGCTGTATGTACTGTTGAACATCAGACTAGATGTCCAGCATGTCCAATCTACAGGTGAATACAAATACAAAAGAATAAAGTTTGCTAGAATGGTCCAAATGACACTTCTCTCCAATGGTCCTGAATTGGGAATGGTTTCTATTCTGTCCTATCAGAGCCTGCTTGTCCATCTAATCAGCTTCTTGAGCCAGAGAGCAAACAAGTGGATGATACTTCAGAGAATGATAGTAAATCCACCATGGTAACAATAAAAATGTGCCTTGAAATATGTTCTTCTGAGAAGTTTTATTCTATTCTTGAGCTTAGTTTGTGACCTGAAACACAAGGTCACATAAACAGTACATGTTTATATCTTGTCTACAGTCATTACATTTGCATTACTTCATAGGAAAGCAAATGCTTTCTTTTTTCCCCCATTAATTCATCCGGGGAGACACAATGATGTGGAAATATTCCAGCTCCCTCTTCAGCTGGAATTTGATAGAAGTTACTGTGCTACATTGTAAGCACATCACTCAGCAAAAATTTAACACAAAACAAGACAAAACAAAACCTAGGCAGTTAAGGGGCATCTCTAACTTTTCCTCCATCTCTGGTTCTTTTTCCATGGATGATCTTGATTCTCAAATTGCAGTTCTTTCCTCTAAGCTTAGTCCTACAGACTAGTATTGCCTGTAAGAGAAATTCTACCAACACAGAATGAATATTTATAAAAGGCCATGTTAACCTTTGACAGTGGCAGTATGGTATGTAGTATAACTAGGGAGGAAATGAGCTTTACATTTCCCCAGTTGTAGACGTGCTATATGTCAAAATAATGACTCAAAGTATGCCAAGATATAGTATCCATAGGGCACTAATGCATCTTTCTATGTAGGTGTTCTCACCCTTCTCACATCTGATACAAACCCCTTGAGCTGAGGAATTTCCCTAAATACTAGGATAAAATTCCTACAGTCACTACAGGCCTTTGAATCCATCCTTGAGATACAGTGGTGAAAAACAGGTGTATTGCATTCCCAGAGGGATCCAGGGCATGTTATTTTCCATTGCATTTCTTTGACACCCAGCACACTTCTTGGTAAAGTCATCACCATGCTATTTTCCAGGAACAGTCATTCCACTTGACGAGATGTAGCTATGTCCTGATAGCTTGGTCTTGCTAACAATTCCAGGCTAAAGTCTGTGGCTGCTCACATAAGCATGATTATCCTGACTGAATATTCAAATGCTGTGAACTGTGTCTTTCCAACCTGAATGATTCTACCCGTTTGTGCCCACTGGTCCATGATTGTATAAATGCCCAGGTACCAAGCATAAGCAATCTCATCAAAAATTTCTGATAGATTTCTTGTTTGCTAAAGGAAGATGAATTATAATGGGTTCAGTTATCTGCAGAAACATATAATGTATCTGTATAATGTAGTGCAGAGAAAGATGGAGAAATATTTCTCAGATATAGAATCGGGCTAAATAAGATTGCTGGAAAGTAGGAATTCCACTAGACAGCACAGTGCAATGAACTCCCAGACATTAATATAGTTATGTTTCTCTCCTGGGTTAGTACTGTTTCAGTTTTTGTGGTCAAATGGAGTTGCTATAATATAGCCTCTTTTTTCTCTCCCTCCCATTCTGTCCCTGTCTCTCTCTCTCTTTAATATACACTCCCCCCCCCCCCCTTCCGCCATACACACACACTCATAGAGTGAGAGAGAGCAAACAAACATCTTGCCTGAGGGATCAGAGGCTTGAACAACAACTTTGTGCTTTTCTGATCTTATTGCCTCCAGAAAGAACAGTGCCAGCTGTAATCCCAGGTTGACACAGCTGACATGCAGTGACAGAAGGGGCTCACACATTCACATCAGCCTTCTCCCTGCTCAGTAAAAGGCACTGGAGAGCACAAAGTCATTGAAATCGAATGGTGTGACTGAGGACCGAAGCAGAGCTACTGTGTGAAAGGATGGTCAGAAATGAAAGGGACCAGACAGAACCAGAAGCCAGAAGTTCCTGAACTCCAGTCTCATCTGTATAGATGCCATTCTTTGCAATCTTGGGTAATGATTTTACTACTCAGTAAAATCATCAGTTTTCTGATCAGTAATGTGGGGTTAAAGCCTCAATTTACCTTATATTCAGAGACTTAAATAGAAAATATTATACAGTGCACTGAGTATTAAAACCTTTCTGTATCAGCCAACCTACATTGTCACTAAGTACCTGGAGCACCATGGAGATTGAAATTTGCACAAATTCATAGTGAGATTCACTTTGCATAACAGTCTGATGTGCAGACTGAGTAGTATTTTACCCCTTCCCTACTACCTTTTCCATAGCAGTTTCCATAGCAGGTCACTTCCAAGAAAGCAATTGATTTAAAAGGTTAGATTGGAGAAAGCATACCTACAAAAACTACAAGTACCTTTTCCCACAGGTCTACCTTACTTCTGACGCTGTTATTCAGTAATGATTTTTTTCACAGGATGTTTCCTGTGCCTCTTTTTCTTTGCTTGGCTTTGTGAACCATGCCTGTCTTTGAGAAGGCTTATGGGGTCACTACAGACACCTGGAATTCTTTGCTATGTCTAGGGCAGTGCAAACAGAAGAAATTATTTCAAAAGGAGGCAAAGTTTTCAGATTTGTAGTGAACAGAGTTGGGAAAGACGTGGTTGGTCCAGTTTATTCCATAATCAACTGATATCCCCCACCATATTCTATGAGGCTTTATCAAGTATAATTTTAAATAATGCAAGAATTTCCCTGGGGGGACTAGCACTGTCTAATATGCAATCTTGATAGGAAGTACTTCTTAATAAACTTCTTTCATCAGTTTCTTACTTGCTTTTAGTTGTTTCCTTGCACTTACCCTAGGGAACTTGCCTCCTTTCCATAGGATTTGTACATTTCTGTGACTTTTCACTGGTCAGTTTTCCACTCCCCACTGCATATTTGACTAAATGCTTTTTGTAGTCAACATTCTCATTAACATCGTTGACTGAGCAGCCTCACCAAGCTATAGTCCTGGGAAAGTACTGAACATGCTTTCTCCATTTGTTGTATATTCAACTTTCCATATCATCTCACTGATAATAGGTGCACAGGGAAAAGAGAAACAGAAAGAAATGAAAGCTTCTGGTGGAGGCAACCCAGCCTAATCACTGCCAGCACCAATCCAGGGACTGGAAGTCCTGCTGGAGCTGAGTCATTTCCTGTATAGCTACTGGAGAGCCTTTCAGCACCTTCCACCAGTGAGTCTTGTCTTTGGTGTAATGGCCAGTAAACATCAAGAAGAGCCCTTCTTGAACAGGGAGCACAGAACACAGAGCCCCATGAGGTTCAGCTTTGACTGGACTTCCTAGCCCTATCTCCCTGTTGGCTGTGTCAGACCTAAGCTAGTGGTCTACCTGTATGCTCTTATTTTCAGTAGGTGTAGTAAGGCCACAGGCTTTCATACCTCACATTCTGTACCACAAAAAGGCTATTGTTCTGTTTTCCATCTTGTACTGACCCTGAAAGCAATACAGCTGCATTCACATAGCTCCATGTTTAAGCCAATGCCTGTAAACTACATTTTTCCCTATGGTTTAAACTACAGTGTTTCCCTACCCTGACTTGCATATCCACAACTCAGCTAAGCAATCCCCAGATCTCTGTTTCATATCTCTTCCCACAAAATGAAATTTGCTCTGGTTTAAATTGGAAAGATCAATATGTAGTTTAGTTTCGGTTGTTCTTTAATAGTCACTTTAGCTTTGGCTGCCTGACATGGGGCTTAATTTGGACCTGGACAGTGAAAAAAAAACAAGAATTTACACATTACTTACAGAATGTCCCAAGGATATGGTAATACAGACAAACAAATTGTTTTTGTATATGTAAAAAAAAAAAAAAAAAAAAAAAAAAAAAGCTGAACTGGTAGCTTTCTTCTCTATACTGTACCGTAGTTCACTTTTCTAATATAAATCAAGAGAACTAAAGGAGATTGTTGGCATCTCATGACTATGACCTCAGCTTCTTTAGGACAGAGATGATTCAGTATAATCTGTCATATAAAATAAAATCTGGACCACGTTTTCCAAAACTAACTTTTCTTTTGCACCCTTGAAGAAGTTAACTTCCACCTTTGCTAGTCTGAGTTTTCTTTTAGTTTTGCATTTATTGTAGTTCTTGATTTTCAGAGCAAGTCACTCATTTTCTCATCCATACAAGACAGCATAGAAATATTAATCTAAGGGTGCTTGAAATGTTACTAAGATTTAAACCCTAGTCTCCTAGTTTGCCTCCAAATGTCCTGGTGACTTTGGCCTACATGCTGCCTTGCTTTGAATTTGGCACTTACGTTTGCTTTACATTAAAATCCAGAATTATTCAGTTCAAAATTGTTTAAAAATCAATTTGTACCTAGCATACTGAATCTGAGTACCTGAAGTAAAGAGATGTTACATATGAAAAAGTAAATGTTGGGAAATACCAAAATAGAGTAGAGAGTGGCCACAAAAAAAAAAAAAAAAAAAAAAAAAAAAAAAAAAAAAGGCAGTAGAAACTTAGAAACAACTTCAGATGCCAGATCAGGGGAGTAACTTTTGCTTTTGTAGTCTTCCTAGATAATTCTCTTTCCTATTTTTAGTACTTATGCTACACAGACCTCGTTGTCTTTTGTCATGAGGGCAGTGAGCTGAGGAGAGCTGTAGTGTGAAGGTCAGCTTTTAACTCCATTCCACAGTGAGATGAACGAAAGGAAAGGTGTGGCTCCTTGCAAACAAGGTAATCAGAGGGAATTAAAGATAAAAGTCAAGGGTATCTGGGACTAAAGGGAAAACAAGGACAGGAAATAAAATGAGAATTCAATGCAAAAGATACACCTTAATCTAACAGTGCAGACAGAAGGGAAAACGCAATATCCAAGAGCTGAAGCAAAAATAAAAAATGTCAAGACTTGGCTATTCTTTAGTCTCCTTAAACAAAATAAAATCACAAATTTCAATTAATCTTCCACAGTATCTTCTTACATAACGCAAAAATGAACCTTTGCAAGAATTTGTAGAGGGACAATTTGTGGTAGTTGCAAAGACAGATTCTAGATCACCTACCTTATAATTATTTTGTTTAGTTGCATGGCTGTCTTGCTTCATTTCTGTGTAAGTCACATCTGTGGTTTCAAGTTTGGACTTTTTCCAAGTGTTTTATAAAAACCACTCTGAGTAGACATTTTTTACATGTTTTGATTTTGATGCAAATACTGCCTGTGTTATATAACATAAACCACAATATGGCCTTACAGTAATACAGCAAAGTACACAGCTATGCAAAAATAAGCTTTATTTTAGTGCCAGCAATAGTGTCATTATTCCTTCCTGATTTATGGAAGGGGGAAGGTTCAAGTCGTAAATATGGACTTCACTAATAGGCTTCTGTCAGTTTCCCTGCTGAATGTAAAGTGATAACAAATAATAGCTTTACTTAATAGTTTTCAGAGCAAAACACGTATTTAAGGAAATGAGAAAATGGGACTATTTATATACTGATACTGTAAGTTTTTAAGTGCATCTGCTTGCAAATAGAAATGGTTAAATAGGTACAGTATGTGTCTATCACAAATGTACTTCCAAAACTTTTTAAGCTGGCAAAGTCTGTGCCTTTTATTAGAGTGAAATGGTCATTTCTCCTTGATACATGTGAGCCTCCTTTTCCAGAGTACATTTCATCAACTCTAGAGGAATTTGGGGGCTAAACTGAACTGGATCGGATTATGTCAGAAGTGGATTTAGCACTCTTAAGGTCAACTTTGCAGACTACCATGCCGTTCTACCATATTCATGTCAATTAATTGTATGTAGATCATGTTGAGATTATGAGCTCAAACCAAAAGCTGTTGGGAGCACAAAGCTATCAAACACTAACTACTTACTGGTCCTTCCACTGAAATTCCATCTATAATAAGTAAAAGGGAGGTGGAATCAGTTTAAACCTTGAGGACTGATCTAGTAACATTTTCTTAAATCATTAGTGTCACCATATAGCCTTTCATTTCATAAGTGCTCATTAGATTATATGTCTCTTTGTTTTTAAAAACTTATAATCAAAGAAGAAAACATTGCTGCTGTATTTTCTCTTCATGAAACAGCCTTTGGCATTAATTTAGGACAGATGAATGTTTTCTTATGATATTCTTCTTAGCATCTTCACAGACTTGACAACACATCAGGTTGTATTAATATTCTACCTGGAAACAAGCACTTTCTTTCTGCCCAGTGCAATTTGCTGGAACCTTTCAGCTTTTCTCTTCCTTACCAAAGAGGCAGTAAATCATCGTGATTGGTATCTAGGCCAAGAAGAAACATTTTTCAGTGCTCCAATTGCTCTTTTACTTTCTTTGGCTTAAGAATCCATTTTGGTTTAGAAATAGGCATAATGCAATAAAGATTGATTGTTTTCTTAAAGGAACCATGAGACAGCAAGCAAAACATCATCCAGTATTGTAGGGTTTGGGAGGAAAATTTTGCTTTGCCCATGAGAAAATTTAAAATATCTCCCCCTGGACTGTTACACTGTATCAAAAGCATTTCCTGGGGGAACTGCTAATAGTGATTAGCAGAAGCAAGTTCTGTTGATTTTTCCCAATTTAGTTTGATCTAAATTGAAAATTATCAAGAGCTAAAGCTAGAAGTGCATCTGATTTATCTGTATAGTCAGTGAAGCAGGAGCACACTGAGGGTTGCAGAAAAGAAAACAGAAGACTGGCAACCGATCATATTTAACCAGCAGGCTGTGATTTTTATGATTTAGGTGCCAGGCTTTCTTGTGGCAGGGGGAACAAACAATCAGATCTGTCTTTTCTGCCAGATTCCTCTCCAAAACATAGTTTCATCAGGACCGTCTGTGGTATTTGAAATATTTTGAATATTCAGGTTAAAAAAGTCTCAGAGATCCAGAGGATTTCAAAATGCTACCATTAGAATCCTGATGGTCATAGTAGCCTTGATACTTACCAGTTTATTCGAAAACTGAGGTTTTCATATATCTCTGCATTTCCAGTATCTGTGTAACACCTAGGAGATGTAGCTGGATTTCTGTTAATCACACATGTGAGTATTAAAAGAAAAACAGAATTGTTTTACACCAGTCATCACATATCTAGATTTGACAGTGCTACAGAATTTTGCATAAGGAGAAAAATTAGGTGAAGGAATGCATTTCTGAGGGTTTTTTAGATGAAGCTGAGTCATGAAGCAGATTGTAAGTGATATTAATAGGCAGGAATTTGTTGTGCAGAAGAAAAAAAAGCATGGAGATTATTTTAAATGACCAGTTCTACTGGTATTTAAATAACTACTAGCGATGGGAGGAAAAATACTTAGTCAATCACAAGTAGCAAAACTAATTAACACAACTTTATTATAACAAATTATGTCCTGCAGACCTTTGAGACCCACATGGATTTTGATTGCAAAAGAACTATGGGATTAAGTGTATTTTCTAAATTAAACTAAAATGACTTTTTATTTACATGTTCTTTTCTGAAGTAAAGAACTTGAATCTGATTTGGACTCAAAGAGAAAAAAGGGAGTCTAGATTATGTGAGTGAAGGCATTTTTCAAACATGAACATATGTGTCATTTAGCTCTAGAAAGGCATTGCACTGAGGTCACAAAAGGATTTTTACTGAAAATTTCTGTATATGAAGATGGACAAGAATCCTGCTTCATCACATTATGTAGCTCAGCTGTCAGAGGGCCAATGAGCTTACTTCATATTAAATTTACATCACATTGTTTTGCAAACCATGATATTTCCTTTTTGAATTCTCATATCAAGTGCTGTGTTTATTTTTTTAAAGCACAACTCAAAGTCAATATTAATTTAATAATTGTATGTGTTTAATGGTATTTACCTAACATCCCTAGCTCTTAACAAGGCAAAACTTGTTTTTTAACTCAATATTGTAACTGGGTATATCAGTGAACACATTCTCATGCACGTATTTTTAAAACTCATTCTCACTAATGTCTGAAATAAAATTTAAAAGCAAAGCCAAAACAAAATAGCTCAGGTACTAATATTGCAATTTAAACCTATTTGAATTTTCTAATGTCCTTCAGTTTTTCATAGATTTTAAAGGTATGATTTTTATACATATATTAATTTTGTTGAATCTATCTACCTAATAACAATAATCATAAAATTAAATTAAACCTGATTTAAAAAAAAAAAAAAAAAAAGTCTTTAAAGATGTGGTGGGCAATAGTTGTCATTTCTGGCTTTCTTGAAGGTCTAGGACTGTATTACAAGAAACCCGTTTTATCTGTCATTCTTTCATTGTCCCATTTCCTTTTTACCTTAGTCTTGCTGGCCTGTTCTTTTGAGATGCTCTATTTCTGAGAAATTTCAATTCACTACATTTTTTTCCCTTCTACAGTCAGCCCTCCAAACAGAGGAAGAAGCACTCCATGTCAGACATTGGGCTGACACTTATGTTCCTATGAACAGTGGATCGTTCTTTATTCTGAAAAACAATTCATTGCCTCTGGTAAAAGGTTGCTTACGTACATATTGAGTGAAGCCAGTGGAGCTTTTTTGTTCCAAATAAAGTGTGCTATAGAATTTCTTTGGCCCCATAGAAAATGTTCCTGCTCATCAACATTGACATTTCAGTACAATTTAATCTAACCAGAAGTCCTTACTCAAACTATACACTCTAAAATGTTGAATAACATCCATTTTTACTGAAACTATACAGTTTCTATGCAATACAGGTGTATTACAGGAGTAGCAGACTCTCCGTAAGTGTTCAAGTGTGGGTTGACAGACTAATTTAGTAGTTTACGTAGAAATTTAGGACTCTAAGTCCCATTGAAACACCTCCTGAGTGTCTTTCAAAACCTGGTACTCCTTTCTTACACAGTGAAAAATATCCCTGCTGAAAACAAAAATATCCTAAAAGAGATGCAGGATTCCTGTGATTACATTTATGAGGTTTGGCTGGTTTGGTGAAGAAATGTGTGGATTAGTGTGTTACAAGAAGGCCTAATGGATAAGCTGAATGCCTTGCTAATTGTTCATAAGAAAGAAATTATTTTCATAGTAAGCTTGAATAGATTATTCTTGTTTCAGTTCTCTCCAAACTAGGTATGTTCCCTGACCTGTGAGTAGATCTTGTACTGAACAAGATTCAAGTTTTCTGTTTGTGAATATATCTTCGCAAAAGTACAGAAATGACTATTGGTATTTTTTGGTGGTGCTGATGAATTATGAGATCTGGGAATGTACTTAAAGGTAACTGTGAATGACTCCCAGCCACCACACTGTTTGATGTAATTTGATGCATGACTGACAGAGTGTTGTGTTTCTAGTATTCTATCTTTTCCTTCTAGTTGATCAGAGTAACCAATTGTACACAGCATGCATCTGACATGGGACAGAGAAACTGGTACCATCAGCGTGTGTCAGCTAGTGCCTAATTAGATCTTTCTGCTGTGGAGAATAGCAGTTTCCCACAATGGATCTGTTACATGGAAGAAAAAAAGTAGGCACCTTTCCAGGGAGGTGATAATGGGTCAGACCAGTAAAGTCCTTCTTAGAAGTTTTTACATTGTTTTGCCTGTTGCCCCAAATAAGCAGCTCGTGAATGTTCATGGTTATAGATGGTGATAGTAAACCAAATCCAGATTACTGTCTGTGTTACATTTGAATCCTTGTAGGAATATTGCCAGTATATCACAGTAATGCCTCCAACCCGTTCCAGAAAATCAGAAGTGACAAACTGATCCTGGAGTGGGTAGCTGTGGTCAGCAGGTACCTCTCACAGACTAGCAGCATTTTCTGAACAACAGTTAAAGAGTAAGGATTATTGAGCACACGAGGTTCACCAGCCAGTGTCTGAGGTTTGAAAGTGTCTGCTGTAGAGCATCCTCCCAGCTGTTAGTTGCATATATATATTTATATATATAGTCTCTATATTTTTTTTCTATGTGTGTCTTTACATTGAAAAAAGATTTCAGCATCTCTTTCAGAAAGTCAAATAAATATGAAGCCCTTTTAGATTATTTATTTGTGAGATTTCAATAGGTGCACTGCAGATTCTGCAGAACGGTTGTGACTCTTGCACTGCCATTTATTGCACACGTATTAGAGTACTACTGACTAGCAGGAGTTCTGTTGATGGTAGTATTACTGTGGTAAGATTGGGGCTTACTCTAGTTTTCTAGTTTCCTCAGTATTATTTTGATTCTTTTCCCTAAGGATACGCTCTTTTTATGCCTACCTGACTAAAGAGCTTTTATAAAAATAATACATGAAGCAAGTACTAGAATGAGTCATAAAGTGACTGTAGCTGAAGAAAACAAAAACAGAATGATGGCACTTGTTTACTGTCACTCTAACACCATCAAACTGAACTCCTCCTTTCTACTAAAGCTTAGACTAACCCTTCTGATTGGTACCTGATTTTTTTCAATAACCATTGAATTTGGACAATGACTTTGTATGAATCTTATTCCTATCTGTATCATGTACTGTGCAAGTGATGAGGGTTTTCCTCCAAAAGTGCACTTTAATGAATAATACTATTATCCATCAACATGGAGCAATGGAACTGTATTTGCCAGAGTTTACATTTTGAGTAATCATTCTACTTTCACTTTAGTTTCCAAGCTTTTGTTTTTCTCCTGCAAAAGGCCCAAGTCTTTGGTAAACAGACACACACCCTCACATACCTTTAATGAACAACTCTTCAACTTTTTTAAAAATTTTACTTTTTTTTTTTTCTATCTTCCTACTCTTTGTTTTTTTTTATTTATTTTTTTTTTAAATCTGCTTCTACTACATCCTTTCAATATTAATTTCTTCTAATTTCTTCAGTACTTTTTTCTGTTTACTGGGTTTCTAGTCCTAACGCATATCTCCTACTACTGCAAGAAGGTTTATCAAAATAGTGCTATTTATATGTTTGTGTAACTGACATATTCTGCCATATTCTTTTGTCATCAGATCTAGAGTCTGATCAGAATGTTTTAATTCATGTCATTGAGTTCACTCAAGGTCTCATGTCCTGGACAAATTATACATGCCTTTTAACCAATCTGGATAAACAAATACTCTGAGAACAAGAGATATGTTATTCATGGGATTTAACTTGTTTGACCTTCCAGAACCTCAGGCAATTGTATGTATAACTATTCTCCACCATACTAAAGATAAAACTCTTTCTTTTATAATATATATGTACGGAAACATGTGCTTATTTATTTATAGCTAAATAAGGTCATAAACCATCAAAATCTAGGATGTGTTAACCATTTCATTGACTTTTCAGATTGTTTTTAAGCTGTTTTTTAAACTTTAAAGGCAACACTGATAGTGAACGGTTCCAAATGGTAAAACAGAAAATCCCCTTCAAATATAACCGGCCCGTAGAGGAGTGGCTGCAGGAAAAAGGTAATAGTCATTAAAACTTTCATTTTAAACCCATTTGATTCTAAACCCTCATTTTTAAAGCCTGCAAATAAATGTTTCTTAAATGATAATCGCCTGCTGCATAAATGACTGTTTTAATTTTCATTATAATTTGTGTCAGCTTCCACCTGCCATATGTTGATAAATCATGCTATAATACATTGCTATTAAAATGCAGTTAAAGGGACGAAATTCTGAGCTTGCTATCACAGTAATGACAAACAAGCAAAAATTCAGGAGGCATTTTCTTAAAAAAAAAAAAAAAAAAAAAAAAAAAAAAAAGAAGAAAGGAGAAGAGCAACAACATGTATTATGGCAATTTAACCACTGCATGATCTTCCTGTTTTGGTTTGTTTTTAAACTACATTACTATCTTTATTATCAAAGTTTTCATTATAAAAAAAAAAAAAAAGTGTATTTCAAACCTACTTGTTAAACCACTTCCTGTAATTTTTTTTTTTCTCATTAGTTTCATTAGCCGCTATGGCTATGTGTTTTCTAATTGTATTCAAATAATTAAACAATTTTTTAAAACGTTGTAAAGAAAACATTTTTTAATGTTTTCCTTTAAACTACAGTGAAGGAGACAGAGAAAGATGATGGTTCTGTCACTTTTGTTCTATATCTGAAGTGCAGTTTCAATGCTCAAATGATATGTTTTTCTAAGTTATGGGTCAAATTCTTCCCTAACTTACTCTCAGGTAGTGCTATCAAGTTTTGTGGGCTTGCATAGGGTAATTGGCCTCAGTTCAGCTAAAGACTTAACAACATGCATCGTAAGTCCAATTGGCTTGAGTAAGAATTCTGCATACACTTCAGTGATCTGCTGAAATGGGACTTGCGCCTGAACACTAATGTTCTTTTATCAAGAGTTTAGTGAAAAATACAATTTTGGAAGTAGAGCCCATTCCAAAGCTGGTTGAAGGTAACAGAATAACTCTCAGTGATTTCAGCAGGGTTTAGACTGGGCTAAACTGTGGGGAGTAAGATAGGGGTACTATTTATGTATGCTACCTGTGCTATTTAAAATAAAAAGTCACCGAACTAGTTTATTTCCTTGATGTCTTGGAAAAGCAGAACACAGTCTTCTCTGATTTCCTTTAAAGAAAGTAGTGCTGATAAAAAGAAAACGGGGGGAATAGGGGGGTGACCTTTGAACTCAAATCTTGCATTTTCTGTGTTGACTTAGACTATGAGTGTTACTACATTTTCCAAGAGGGAAAAGTATGTTGTAGGATGGGAAAAAGATCGTTTATCTTCTAACTTCTTTCTGCAGCTGGATTAGCAAATTGATTTAGCTAGAAAAATTATGTTAAGTCCACGAAAAATGTGGACAGCTGCAGTTAAAGTATTTTTATGAGGGATCTGATCCTGCAAAGTGTTGTGCAAACTCAGTTCCCATTGACTTCAATGAGAGCTGACAGTGTTGCCTGCTTTTCAGGTTTGGTTTACAACTGTGTAATGTTTGTAACAAAGGCTAAAATATTTGTGAAAGTAAGTGAAATTACATGTGTAACTAAAGCCATAATGGTTTTATGGAACAGCGAATTTTAGCCAACTACAAAGCAGATATTAAGATAAAGGTATACAGAAAATGCTTATTGAGTCTCAATGGGATGCCCTATTAATTTACAAGATCAAACTAAAATAAATAACGTTTGTCACTAAAAAGTGGATAATTTCGGTAAGTTTGAATTGCTAAAGTCCCTTTAACACTAAAGACAATGATTGCCTCAACTTTATTAAAACAGATGCATGTCTAATTCCTTGATGCAATTCATGTGCTTGAGAACCCCATTTTTTTCTTGTTTTTATTTCTCCTTTTTTCAGTTTTCCATAATTCTTTTGTTTTTTGTTACTGCTTCTCCAAGTTTGAGCTTATAAGCATGCCAAGGCACTTTCATTTGTAAGCCGTCCTGAAGTTTTGAACTGAAGTCTACCTTTTGTGGATATTGATGCTTTGTTAAAAGACAATCACACATGCAGTGGGGTCTGAAAGACAAAATTTGGGAATTTAGGCATTCTTAAAGCACCAATTTTTATTTAGGCTAGAAATGTGTATCCATGTTTTTACAAGAGTGAAAGGAAATTCAGTCTTCACACTCTGTACTAAGGAATGGCATCATGCAATGCAACACCTGAGACAGTACAGCTTTGTTCCTTCGTTCCAAAGTAGATAGACCTTTTCAGCAACTTAGGTAGCACTCAAATTAAAAAATTAAAAGAATGAATAATTTACCTAGCCATTCACCAATCTGCTCATCCATCTGCTCATCCATCCAATACTTACTGTACCGTGGAAGCCTTCTGTCAGAAGACTTTATAAAGATGATGAGTGAAAGCATAGCTCACTATCAAAATGGAACAAGGTGAACTGATGGGTGAAGAAATAGATAGATACATCAGTGAAACAAAGTATAGAATAGCTGTCTTCCCCATATGAATTCTTGGCTTGAGTGAGGTAAGATTAAACACGTTTTAGTTGACATTTTTAATGGCATAGGTTTGGTATTATTTTGGTACCACTGTTATATTGTTCGTAATGAAATGTTACATTGTTGGAAAACAAACATAACACAATGTCTTTCTGAAGTGGCATCATTACTGTTTGGTGGGTTTTTGGTGGTGTTGGTTTTTTAAATTTTATAAATTGTGTACAATAGTTTTAAGAAAAGCACAGAGTTACAATCTTGAATTTTATGAGTAATAAGCAAAACATCAACCACTAATAACTTTGCTGAGATTATGTGACTTAAAAAAAAAAAAAATGAAATGTTAGTCCTAAGTTGTTCATTTTAAGATGTCATAAAACCAGGAGATTTCATTAGTAGAATACTTGGTGCCTGCTAAGTTTCAGGTACAACTTGTTCTGCAATAGGAGGAGCTAATAAAGACCCAGAAGCATCTCATCAGAGGGACTGATCCTGGAAGTCCTTAATTCTGCAAATTTCTTTTACTTAGATGAGTGTCATTGATGTGAGTGACTACTTGTGAAGCAAGAACTATTAATGCGAATTATGGTTTGCAAATTCAGGCCCAAAATCTCTCTTAGCATTACAAAAAAGTTAAATTTCACTAAGATTTCTCTACGATATTTTTAATTGGTATTCAGTTTCTTGAATGAAGAAGTCAATGGGAGAGCAAACAAAGAAATGAAAGCTTGAACTGTGCAGAATATTTACAAAACACCTCAGAAATTTAAGATATGCTTGTTGTTTTCCTCTACTGTGACACTAAGCAGTAGGAAGAGTTCTCTGTGGAAAAGGCAGGCTATAAGTTTGCAACCCTCACACAGCTGGTAGAATTTACAAATACATTTCCTCAATCAAATTCAGTGGCCAAATAAATTTTACTTAGGGAGAGTGAGAGCTGCAGAACCATATAATCAAAAGAGTTATTAGAAGAGGTCTATGGTGGCAGAATTGTGTGTATTTTCTCAGTGATTTTCTATCATTCCATATGCTTTTCCCTGTTGTCTTTATTCGTATGTGTGTACACCATCAGAAAGAGCGAGGAATGACAGGTTATAGGTAACTCCAACAAGTGATTGTTCTTTTAGCAAACAGTTCTAGTACCAGTGTTGTCTACAGTGTTAACCGTTTGGTGCAGTGCATGAATTCTCCTGGACTGGCAGACCACTTACCAAACAAGGACAACCCCCAAAATTCTTAATCAAAGTTCCTTTTTTTTTTTTTTTTTTTTTTTTTTAACCTGGAGTGGGGCCACCTCCCTGGCATATACTTTTTTTCAGGATTAGAACCTAGAAATGGAGAGGTGATTTTTTTGCAGCCCTAAATACTAATTTTTGAAAATAAAACAAGAGATAAGACAGACACGTACTATGAGCTTGAGTAGATGACATCCTGAGGAAATGCCATAATCCTTCAGTAAAAGTGAAGGAACCCCTTTATTTCCCAGCTTGGGGAGCTTTCCTCACTGGAACACTATAAATTCTTCACCATCACCTATCATCTCTCTATGATAAACGATGATAGAAAGAGGCAGTATTCATTCAAGGGGAGAAAATAATGGAAATATGCATTTTTCAGGGATAACAGGAAAAAAAATAATGCGTTTTCAGGGATAACATCTCAAGATTAGTGACATAATTCCCTGGCCTTTACACATCTCACCTCCACCTTCTGCCACTCTATTATAAGTGAGGTTGGAAAGAGGGAATGATACAAATTAAATTTCTGGGTATGTAGGGGCAGGGACAGTATGGAGGGAAATATAGTGTTAGGGGGACGGAATATGCAAGGAGAACAGAACATGGTGAAGTAAGAAACTGACAGCATATCCATTAGAAAATCCAAGGCAATACAGGACAGAGCTATCAGGAAGAAAAGCAACCTAAGAACATGCTATGTGACAAGTATATCCTTCTACAGTGTACAGTGCAACCTCCTCTGGCTTGGAGAGGAGCTGGGCTGAGAAGGCTGAACGTTTTGATGGGTGTTTTCCTCATAGACAGGAGAAGAGACAAACTGCCCTGATTTTATTTGCCAGGGATGTGTGGCTTCAGTGCATGTTTCTAGATGTTTTAATTAAATTGCCTCTGGTAAGTTTAAAACCTCCTAAGATGCAGAATACTGCATCAAGTGTTTCAACACTTTCCAGGTGTAGGATACCCTCCATTTTTATTTCTCATTTCTTCATCAAAACAGTTCCTTCACCCTGATCAAGTCCTAGTGTTTCATTTCCAAACCTGTGGGTGAGGAGCACAAAAGATGTGCAGCCCACCTCCATATATCCATAATTTGCACCTCTCCATACACTTTTACTTGGTTAGCAAGGGCCGTCTTTGGGGACAGGAACTCCTTTCAGATACATTTCTTCTCTTGTCCCCATTCTCTTCCCCATGGTCCATCCTGTCACCATAAGATGATGCAACACCGCATCACCACTTGACTTCGAGACCTGCCACGACGACCACCAAAATTGGTGAGCTCCCCATTGTATTTTGATCTACTTTAACCACTGTTTGTGAAGAAATGAGCAGTGGGTTATACTCTGTGCTTTGCTATACATGCTACACCTCTAGTCAGGGTGGACTAGAGACAGGAAGCAGAGAGTGAAAACTGGGGAGAGAGGGAATGGGATAGGGACACATGGTGCAAATTTCATAAAAATAGGAAAACACAAATATTTGAATGATGATAGACATGATACTGTTTTGATAACTCTCCTGAGCTCTGCCCAGCCTGGATGTATGGTAATTCAATAGATTTCAGGTGGCATGGCCCTAGTCTTCTGATGAGCAGTGAAATTATAGGCACTGCCTTTCCACTGCATGAAACAATTTATTTTTTTAACATAGTCCATCAGCCTAGGACATAAACAGTATTTATAGAGTCTAGGCTGAATGTGATTTAAGTGGCCTGCAAAAAGTAGAATTAGCAATTGTTACAAGCATTTACTTTTAATAAATTTATTTCTCATTATGTATGATACCAGCCCCCTCCTAATACTCAGAGTGTGACCTAGAGAAAACCACTTAACCTGCCTACACTTGAAGTTCACCATCTGTAAGAGGGTATTCACAGGAATGGCATTCTGGGGGTTAGTCAGCTGAAGCACTTTGTTGTCCTTACTGCTTCAAGAATTTTGCTCTTTCAGAGACATCACGATGTTTGCATTTGGCGTTTTCTTGTTTTAGCTTTCTGAGACTTCACAACACAAAATTTCCAGGTAAAAGATTGTAACTGGACCTACCTTAAGTTACCTTCACAATCCAGTTGGTCAAAGTCAATTTTTCTGATGTTTTACTCTCCTCAAGCCACTCCTTTGCATTAGTAAAAATGGCTTTATGATATAATCCTATCCTTTGACCAGTGAAAAGAGAAGGGTTTTTAATGGGATAAAGCTTGACAGGTACTGAGATCTGAATTGATAATAGAAAAATTGCCACATATCAATTTCTTATCTGTAGTTGAAAATGGGTCTGATTCTAGGGCTCATATTTCTGACTGAATCGAATGTCCTCCATAGTTTTGATGTATGAGTGGATGTGGAAGTATGAGGTTCAGGTTTAGCTGTTCTTGCTTTCAGGATAATTTTTATTAGCAGTAAGTCTTAGGCAGCACATTTTCGTGCTGTATTTCTACCCTACAGTCTTCATAAACACTACCAAGAATGAATCTACTACTTTGTTGTCTGTCATTTCTGGCCAGGACTCAATGTAAGATACAATGTGAAGGAAATGTCTAGCAATAATGTTATTCACCCCCTTCACTAGGACGACAGTTAACGATCTTCAACACCCAGGCGCAAATAGCCATAGGAGGGAAGGACAGAGGGCGTCTCTTCCAAGGCCAGCTCTCCGGTCTCTATTACAATGGCTTGAAAGTGCTGAACATGGCAGCAGAGAACAACCCCAACATTAAAATCAATGGAAGTGTCCGACTAGTTGGGGAAGTCCCTTCCATCTTGGGAACAACACCCACAACCTCCGTACCACCAGAAATGTCTACTACAGTCATGGAAACCACAACTACAATGGCCACCACTACAACCCGAAAAAATCGTTCACCACCCAGCATCCAGGTGAGTCAATTTGTCTTCTGTATTTCCTTGGGTTCTTAGCTTCTTGTTTTGCTGCTCACTTGCAAGTTCACAGGAGCCATGTTCTCTGAATCATGCTCCATATAACTTATTTTAATAATATTGTGAAAGATAAATCATCACACAATGTGCTGCCCTCTTGTGCTGGTGATCAAACTAGTTGAATTATTATTGTACATGTATGTAATAGTGTAATAACAAGTTTTGCTCCTGTTGTAGTCCAACCCCATTTAGGTAAGTAAGATTACTCCAGTGGAAACGAGAACAAGGTTTTAACTGTTTCTGTGGTTGCATACACTGTGAAATGTATTGCTAAGTGAGTTACAAAGACTTATGGGGGGTGGGTGTATAGTTATTTATTATTACTATAATATGTACTGCTGCAACAGAGAAGTTCATAATGGAGAGAAGATGGAGCATTACTTACAGGTTGAGCCATTTTTCATTTTCCTTCTACAGCCTTCCCTTAGAAAATTTTAAGGGAATGCTATCAAGTTCAGTTTCTTACAAAATGTAGTTGTTTCAACACGGAGCAGTTCCAACATGTTTGGTAAAACTCATTTCTATAAAAAGTGAATTTCAGATGTTCTAGTTTAATTATGCCAATGTAGTGTTTTCAGTCCTAAAAATGTATTGGTTTTGGAACCACTTGTGTGGCAGCCAGACTATGGTATTGATTAAAAATAAGCACCTTAAATTGTCTCTTCTTATGTGCACAGGTAAAAGAATAAGGCGAATAACCACTTCTAAGCAGTGGATTAGAATTTGGAAATAATTTCAGTAGCATACTATCATGTTACCAACTAGGATGAAATATTTGTTTTATGATCTTTATTTACATCAGAACCTCAACAAACAGAAATAACATGCCTTCATTGATACCTGTGTACACTGGTTGAGACACTAGCTAGGGATTATTGGTCAGAGAGGACCTTCACTAAATCCCCAGAGAACAGTGTATTTTTGTCTATTTAGAGGAAATGTGTAAATGATTCCATCTCCTTCCATGAAACCATTTCTGCTGCTTGGGGCAGAAAAGCATAATGAAGTAAATGACTTTGAAACCTGGAATCATGCAGGTCGTATGCTTGCTTTCTAACTGATGAAGTTTTCTTCAGAAGACTTAATCAGTTATTGTGAGTATTTCTGTATATATGGCTATTCTCTTTATTTTTAATCTAACATTATTAGTCACTTAGGATAGGCAAATACAAATATCCTCCTCTTAACCGTGTAGGAGCTGAGGCCACACCCAGAGTACTGTGTCCAGTTCTGGGCTCCCCAGTACAAAAGAAATACGGAGCTACTGGAGAGAGTTCAGAAACGGGTCTCTAAGATGATTAAGGAACTGGAGCAACTCTCCTATAAGTAAATGCTGAGAGCTGGAACCGTTCATTCTGGAGAAGATAAGGCTCAGGGGGATCATCTAATCAGTGTGTGCAAACACCTGCAAGGAAGGATATAATGAAAAGAGCCAGGCTATTTTCAGTAGTGCCCAGTGCCCAGGACAAGAGGCAGTGGGCACAAATGGAATCACAGAAGGTTCCATCTAAGCATCAGGAAACACTTCTTCACTGTGAGGATGACAGAGCACTGGCACAGGTTGCCAAGAGTGTCCCTTCTTGGAGATGGTCAAAAGATGTCTAGACGTGGTCATGGGCAGCCTGCTCTAGGGGACCCTGCTTGAGCCAGGGGTAGGACCAGAAGACCTCCAGAGGTCCCTTCTAACCTCAGCTGCTCTGTGGCCCTGTGAGGTACCTCTTACTGCAGTAGAATTCACAACTATTAGAGTAATTAATTCTAAGCTAAGGTTTAGCATTGCCCCAGCCCCTTTGACACTAAATCCAGTTGGTAGCAGGACTGGGATTAATAGAACTAATAGCCTCAAACACCCAATAAGTGAGTTCTAAAGTTCCAGCCAGATAAGGGGAAAGTAACCCTGATTTCGTCATTTGGTCATAAATTGTAAAAAAAAATTACAGTTCCTTATCCTCAGTGGCTTGCTCTAATTTTAGAGAAAATCTTTGTACAATTATATCTCCAGAAGAATAAATTCTGTGGTCCAGAACCCGTACTTGTTACTGTAGTTGGAGATTTTCTATAATTTATAAAGGCAGCAGAACTGCATTTAGCTATAGGAGTGTAACAGAGAGTAACACTGGACCTTTGTGGTCTAGGTGAAGCTGGAAATCACCCTGCCTTACTTGATGAGGAAGTCTTCCAGAAAGCTTCCTGCCAAAGCTATATGACAGTTCACTGGGACTGTAGAGACCACTATGCGCTGAAAGCGCATCAAGAAGATTTAATAAAGTGTCAAAGTGCTTCTAAAAACATGGTTAGAGCAATGATTTCCTGGATACACATGCACCACAACAAATGGCCTCATCTCAGATGATATTAAAGCAATAACTCTTTGACACTTCATGCTGCCCACTGAAAGAAAGATAAAAGTCAATATGTACCTCCATTACAACTTTCTGCATTTCAATAGCAGGCCATTTTATTGCTGTCGCAGCACAGATGGCTCTCCTTTCTTCCTTACTGTTGGTAGAATTTGATTCTGTCAGCTTAAGTTGCATTATTTGTACGGTAAAAGTGAGAAGAAATTGTCTTTTTCCGTTTGGGCAGTATCTCCAGCTGTGTTTTTGAGATGCCTAATGGTTATTTTATCTTGCTAGTGTTAGACATCACCATTGTCAGGCCTGCTTACAACTTTAGATCTAAGTGGTAGAAAAATCTAATAGAACAAGTTTGTTCTTTGGGGAATGTAAAATATAGCCACCTAAGGCTATGCACAGTACAAATACAGTTAGTTTTTACCTTACTTCAGCTTTCTCTTCTCTTTCTCTCCTCAGAACTAAACAATTTTTCTTCACTTTCAAGACCATTCACAGTTTATCCTCTTCCTTTCCCATTCTGATCAGCACATGATTAGAGCGTTTTTATTTTTGCTCACTTGTTAAATTTGATCATAAGAATCTTCCTACTTCCTGTTACCATCCACAAAGCAAGATCAGGTTATGCTTCCAATGCCGTTGAAATACTGCTTCAATCACATGATGCATGCACAAAGTTGTCAGTCATTAGGTTGATGATGTTTTAAGGCACCTATTTATTGAGCTGATCTATACCACCATATTTTTCATCTTCATGTTCTCAGTTTGTCTGTATCCGTGTGCAATATCTTGTTTTATGCTTAAATTACAAACTCTGAGGGTTCAAAAGTACTGTTTATTCTGTATGTGTATGCTGCTCAGCATGGAATGATTGTAGTCCATTGCAGAAATACCAACTACGTTACAAAGAAAAGTAAAGCATCTAATGTATAATGGCAAGAATCAGGATAGATAGAGAATTATTATTTTAATGTCTTAAAACAATCTGTGCTATTTATATTACTCATTTTCATAGATAAGTAATTAAAACTCTTCCTTGTTGAAATGCATACAAAGCTTGTGTAGAATTCTGGGTCTGTCATCCCAAAGTGATGCAGAATCCAGGGGAACTTCAGTAGGGTTTAGATCTTACACATCACTTGTCAGTGTAGAAGAGCATAACAGCAAAGATTTATTCTATTTGTAATGTACACCAGGATACCTCCTACAATTAGCTAGCTTGGATACCAATCGAAGTGTTTTAGAGCACAGTTAGACTAAAATAGCTGGGAAAATGAAATGCTCTAAAATACATAGTATTTGCATAGACCATTGACGTGCTTTTCAGTTTGTCAAGATCCCAAATATGGGATATAGTCTTGGACAAACATCCAGAGCAAAGGGAAGTGAGAGAATATTACTGGAAATATCATGTGGCAATAATATTTAAAATGTCTATAATTTCATTATGCTTCAAAATTTATATTTCTGCAAGGCAGTGAAACTAAGATCAGTGGAGCACAAACAGGATTTGAGTGAGAAAAGGGCGAGATGTATGACTGTATAGTAGTAAAATCTCTGATAGAAATGTCTGTAATTCAAATATCCTTCAGGGTGGCCCTGAAGGAAGATAAAAAGAGCTGACCTTTTTCTGTTAACTGAAAACAAGACAGAAAAACTACTGTTTATTTCAGTGAATTCAAAACAGGGTTTGTGCTCTGCTGTCCCTGAGTAGAAATGGTTATTTGACTTTTTCACACATGGTTTATGCCTGGATTCAGGCATGGTCTATACACAAGTGGCATGCATTGTATTAAATTGCTGCTGGCAATCTCTGCTGGCCCTGACATACCAGACTCTTCTGTAATAATACCTTCTCTGGGACTTCTGCTTCTGCCTTATGAAGGCCACAAAGACAAGCCATTAGCTCTTGCATATGGTTAAGTAGCATGCCATGCAGGCTGTTATTAAATGAGTTATTAAAATACTGTGTCACGTATTCTTGCAGGACAGATGTGTCTAGGAGGGCTGCTTCATTAGCAGTTGTTAAGGATCCTAGAATTCCATGTGTCTGTATTTCTTTATTTTAAGCACAGTTTCAATTATTAGTGAAGTAGCTCCATGATTTCTGTGTTTGGGAGACTTGTCTGAAAATGGATTAGAGACATTTATTTCTTCTGCTTCTATAGCAGCTGCTTATATGCTAAGAATTTCTTCAGTAAGCTCCTGCTCAAAGCATTTTAGATGTCATATGCTCTCAGGTGGCAACGTCTGTCCAGCTCACAGCTGAGCCATTCGGTTTTCAAATGATTTGTGTAAAGATACCTCTGAAGTCAGTTACTAAGTCAAGGTAGTCTGGAAAAGCATGAATGGTGATACGTAAGTCTTTCATACAAAACACCTTCAATTCAGAGCATCCATGACATGATACATTCCAGATGATGTATGGACCCTTAAGATCTGCTCTTGATAAGCTTCTAGTATCTCTGCCCCATGGCATTGGATGTCTGGGGTTACAAGACCAGAACCACAGATTGTTTTCTGTGGAAAAGAGATCAGGACCCTTCTGGGAGGATAGGTGGATTATGTTTTCCTTGAGGAACCAGACAATGTGTGCTCTGTTACAGATCCAGTGCATGTCACAATTTCTTGATCTTACAGATGAGGATAATGATATTTGCCAAACTGTTCAAACTGTAGCTTAGAGCTTAAAAGAATAAATTATTTGTGGATGTTTTCAGCTATTATTGTAAAGCCATGGAATGATGGTGCGCGTTATATAATATGCAGAATGTTTTTTATAAAGAGTAGAAGAGGGTATCTGCCCATTATCAATACAGAGTCCAGCTTGCTGGCATGGCTCAAAACAAGGTTCTCAACCTTTTGTTTTAACCATTGGGCTTTTCAGCCTTTTAACTTTGTTTTAGATGGAGGTTCCAATAATCTTGATTAATGTCTTTCCATAATGTGCAGCTCCAGGCTAAATCCTTTCTTGCCGTATATCTCACAAAGGAAAATAGCACAGAAGATTTGTCAGTCTAATTAGACTTTCACTGTCAGCAAAGACAAATATAGTTGTGTCACTCTTGGACTTGCCTAGGTACTTTCTTTTACTCTCATAGATAATAATTTGGGGAGGGGAGGGGGGGCAGAAATTGGCCTTTAATTTACTTTTTGCTTCTTATAAGTCACTAGTGACATTTTCATCCCAAGACTGCAAAACTCTAATGAAAAAAGAGCTTTTGATGAGTCTCTGCTTTAAAGATGGACTTCGTTGGCCTATTGGTGCTGCTGAGAACTATGTAGTCTGGCTTTCATCTCTCCCTTTCTGCTTCTTCCTGAACCGTTTTTTCTTAAAGAGACCAGAGCCTCCGACCTGTACCTTCTTTCAGAGTAGAATACTTTCTCCTACCCTATAGTTCTGTTGAGTGAGATCATGGATTTGCATTATTGCAGAGAAATGCACAAAATGACGTTTGCCTATTCAATGTCATATCTATTAGGTGGTAATGTTGTTCTGGGGGGGGATGTAAATTATATTTATTGATGTAGTGATTGGGATGCTCAGATTACCTGTAAAGCTCAAATAATCTAAAACACAATCCTGTATGTTCATTATTTCATTCACTTTGTGCAGATGATACATGTGCTGCGCTTCTGAAACCAGAAGATCAATCCAAAAATAGAATATTATTTTCCTGTACTATTATCCATGTGATCAGACGAGGGAAAATGACCTCAAGTTGCACCAGGGGAGGTTTACGTTGGATATTAGGAGAAATGTATTTACTGAAAAAGTTGTGCAGCATTGCAATAGGGTGCCCAGGCAAGTGGTTGAATCACCATCCCTGGAGGTCTTCAATAAATATGTAGATTTAGAGCTTACCAGTACTAGGTTAAAGGTTGGACTAGATGATTTATAAGTCTTTTCCAACCTGAATAGTTCTGTGATTCTATGAATATTCTTGAGTTACCTGTGCTCCCAAGTGCTGACAAGTACCCATGATGGGAATAAACTTTGTTCTCTAGTTCTAAGCCCAATAATAATACAGACCATTGCATTTGTAAAACAGCTCATGCACATTCTGGGTTTTGCTGTCAACTGTTTATGTAATCAGCAGCGATAAATGAATGTTAAACTTGGAAACCATTGTGAGCTACAAATGGAGACAACTCTTGCATGACTCTGGCAAGGGACTTGCTTGAATGTGTGTAGCAAACTTAGTGTCATAAATTGATGCAGACTATGATTTCTCAATATATAGCTTACTTCTGGATAACCTGTTTTCATGTAGTGGCCTTGTAATGTCGCTTCAGCCACTTCTATGGGTGTACTGTTGAGATCCACGTTTTCCTTCTACTTTTTCAGGATAATAGTTCACCAGAGGCCCAAATCAGCTGATTGATTTGTACAAGGATTCAGTTTACATCGTCTTTAATCTGCATATCTGAACAATCATTTGGGACTTGCAGCAAAATCTCATCTGGTGTTTTTGAAACATATACCCAGTCCTGTTCTACTGTGAATTTTTGAAATTAAAACTTGGCCTACCATATAAAGAGGGGGCCTGGTCTCGCACTTTTCTAGTAATTTCAGCTCTTTTTTAGTTTTTCTCTGGTAATTTTTTTATCTTGATTAAGAACTACTTGAAATATTTCCTTGATTTCAGGTAACCAAAAAGCACACAATTTTCTGTAATAAAATGGTAAGAAGCTGGAATAACAACTGTAGTAAACTGATAATTACCTTATTCAGACAGGCAGACATTAGTTTCTCAGAAAGTACTCTTAATAACATCAGCATGTACTTTTTTTTCAAGGCACAGTATCCCTTTGTGTACTTAGACATGTCATTTGCCCTGCCAGAAAGGTTTTTTTAAGTCACATTGTTTTCAAAATCTGATTAATACAGTACTCAGGAACTCAAGCTACTGTAGTTGACCATACATTTGATCACAAGCCAAATGAAAGGATAGAAAAATTATGTTGTGCTAGGGTGGTTGTACAGCAACAATATGTGGTAAAGACTTCCAATACTGCAAAAGCAACTGCTTAGAAATAAATGACATAGAATCAATGGTTATAGCTCAAATATAGTTGTAGAATTGGATCACATTTTGTTAAAGTGTATCTGCTTTGCTTGCTTGCTATTTATATACTTCAGGGAAATGCCTAGAAGCTGCAGACATTGCCAGAATGCTTCCAGATCATATAGCTACATGTTTGTTTTTTTTTTTTTTTTTTTGCTTCTTTGGTTGTGTTTTTGTTGTTGTTTTTGTTTGTTTGTTTTTACAAAACTGGCTGAGGGATGGGAAGGTACCTCTTACTTTTGTAGCTTATCTTTGGATGAATATGCAGAAGTTAGAAACACATCTAAGCTGTTGTGACAGAACCACTGTCTGAAACCACCTAATTAATGCCTTGGATTTTTTGTGGAATGATAGTGTTGCTAACCAGCAAAAACATAAGGGATTCTGCTAGTTTTATCCGTAGGATGAGTTGTCACTGATTTGCAAGATACGTCTGTCATGGTAAGTCTTGTAAAAGTAGCTGTTAAGAAGCCAAGCTATGTTACTACCAATCCTTTCTCTCCTCCCTTAGATAGTGTGTGAACCACTGGTATGTCGTTCATTTTGATGGCAAAATTACTTATATTATAATGTCAAAGATAAGAATTTGTTTTCAAAATTTTTTCTTCAGAAAAATAGAGACAAAGTGGTGAGGACTTGGATTCCGGTTCTCTTGGTACTGTGTGGGATGCAGATGCCCCTGTTGTGCTTTCTAATAGTGTGGTTTTGGAGAAAAATTGGTCTTTTGTCTCTTTGCTCTTACTACTTTGAGATTTTCCACTGGATCTGTGCTGTCTCTTTTGCTGCATCTGGGATTGGGTGTGTTTAAGGAAATGTTGTGGGTAAGTACAATTCTAGGCATACTAGTAGTTTATTAGGAGGCATGAACCAGAGAGTAGGGAATGTTAGGAATGCTCTAATGGCTACATGTATGAAAGTGAGTAGAGAAAGGATGAATATTGATGTGTAGAAAAGAAAATTATATCCAGGGGACAAGATACATCTATCTTGTAGAGATACTGGAAGGGAACATCAAGACTTAAAGATGGAGAAACACATGCCTAGAAATGGTGGAGTTGTACTTTTAGCTACTCTGTTTTGAATAAACAAGGATTTGGAGGAGAAACTCCTACCCATGTGGCTTAGCAGCCACTCTTCTACTTTTTAATTTCTGCTTTGTACCACTCTCCATCTTCCTTAGGGATAAAGGGAAGTTCTTTTTGCCAAGTTAGCAGGAACTCATTTCAGTAGAAGGACTATTGGCAGCGAGCTCTGAGGAACCACAGCTTCTTCCATAGCAGCTCAGCGTCATGCTGAGTTGAACTGTCACACACGTGTATTAAGACCATATGAAAAGTACATCTTCCCCTCACCTGCAACAGCTGTGTTCCAGGAACCGTTTTGGAGCAGGAAAACTCTTTCTTAGTGTATAAAGAGTCAGGTGAGGTAAGAAGGAAAAACGACTATATGTTGTTTTCTTCTAATATTCAAGCAAAACCATCAGTGCCCAAGCCATATACAGATATTTGCTTAGATAGTTTGAATTCAACTTGATCATAGTGTCCTTTTTTTCTGAAAGATGACCTCCAATGAAGCTGTAAGGACATAAATGATTTTAATCTGTGGTAACAATGGAGAACTAGTCCTGACTGACTCCAACAGCATAAATATACAAAATGACAGATAATCCTGCTACTTCCCTCCCTGCTGCCTGAGCACGCATACATGCACTCAGTAGCACACAGCAAAATTCAAATTGGTCTTTAGCTTTTATCTGTTGGCCCAGTGATTAATGTGGCTCTTGCTGGGAGACTAATCAAATGAGGGGAAATATGGAGAAAGAAATATGTATTTCTTACACTATTGTTATCAGTGTTATCATTATTCCTTTAATTCATTTTCCTCCTGTTAAAACCAGCTTAATGTACTGACACAGCAGGAGAGGTGAGAGCAGATTGGATGGCAGGAAGATGAATGGGACAGACCACAGCAAGTGGAATTCTGCAGGAAGGTGGTGAGATGCTGAGCTGCTTTGGGGTTATGGCATTTTACCTAGAAAACCAAGAGACTGTAGTGGGCTAAACACAGTCCTGAACCAGGAACTACTATTTTCTAAGCCCAGCTCTTTCACTCAAGAGCTGCGACAAGCCTCCTCCCTAAATTTTTCTTTAGTTTCCATCTATAGTGAAATAAGCATACATTGGTCCTTGTTCTGTTTCACAGCAAAGTTTACAAGCACTATACTGGTAGTACGGGTAATAATTTGAAAATTCCCCTGAGTGTTTTATTCACCGTCCCACCCTGTCCTTGGTACTGTTGTTTCATGGTGGTGCTATGAACCTGTAGTTACAGCTTTGATCCTACAGATCTGTACAGCATAGAGCAGAATATTGTTTCTTTGGTGTGGTTAAAAGAAAAGAAAAAAAAAAAAAAAAGATTAGGTATGACTTAGATTTAAGTAGGACATCTGTCTTCTAAGCGAGTAGAAATGGATTTTAATTGTCTTGCTTCTTCAGGATATTAAGAAAGCAGACTTCAAGAATGAGCTACATCCCAAACCAGGTATGGGTAGTGAACTCTGGCACTATGCATAATTTTTGCTGTGATATTGAATAGCTTTGCTATATGCTTTTTCTAAGCTTCATATATGGTAATTAAAAGGTCATACCTTATTTTGTTTTCCCTTTGAGAAAAAATGCAGAAAGGAGCACCTATAATAACAACTAGACTTGTTTGAATTAAGGTTCATGTTTCCTCTCTTCTTATTTCAGCATTGTGGCTGTTTTAGCAAGTGTGACCACTCATTTTTTCTAAATACATTCTTGCTTTGCCAATGGAAATCAAAAAAGAAATTAGACAAATGGAATGACTCTGTATCTATACTACAGAAGCACATTTTTGTATGATCAGTGCTTTTTGTTTTGTTACTCTTCTCTGTGGGTATATTGGCATAATGCGGTCTGTCTTCACAGGGTAGACTTACATGTAAGACTTGCAAATGTGTTTAGGGCCCATATCTTAAGCACAATTATCTTAGCTTCCAATTTAGGCACCAGTTAATACAGTTGTTCTCTGCTAAATCAATGCTCTTGCTTTCTATTAACATATACATTAACATGTGGGTATCTAATGGCCATGTTTGTTTCATTGTGGTGGATGTAACCTCATTAGAGACATTTATAGAAAAACAAATGAAACATGATTGTGTACACCTGGTATATGCAACTCCTTCACTCATGCTAGTCCCATATATGTCTCCCAGTTTACATATGCTACCTAACCTGTCATCTCACTGCCTAATGCATTGCCCTTTACTGTCACACTTTAAACTGTATTTGCACGATGTACTGATGTTGTCTTCAAGCTGGTGAGCAATGGTTGTTCAGGTGACCACTGTTGTCACCTGCTTGTCTTACCTTGAAATTTAGGAATCTCTGGGAATTAAATTCAGAAATGTAGGTATGCTGCGCAGGTCAGAATATACAGCCTACACATCCAGAATCCCTGAAGGCATTCAGCTTAATAGCATCAGAGAAGGACCTGTGCGACACAGCTTATGAGCTTCCTCAAGAGCCCTGCTCTGTAAGAGTTGGGTAGGGGTGCTGGGGACACCAGATAGGTTTTCCAGCTGCTCAACACAGATGAGGGTGCCAGGGTGGAAAGGGCAGAGAAAGATGGGAGGAAGAAGGAGGTTTGTATGTTGTGTGAGGTGTGGGGGAGGCTTGTGTGTTGTGTGTATGGCTCAGAAAGAACAACTGCAGTGGGAGCCTCTCCTGTAGAGGGCTTCTTCCCCCACCTCACATCTGACTAATTGAGAGGAATTGTTGCTTGCTTGAAGATGAATAATTCTTTGGTGCTCAGATGGCTGATTACACATTGTCCTTCTGTTTGTGGACTCAAGCATAGCAGAGAAATTTCTGGTTGTTTGGCTGTAGCATTTGTTACCCTGGCAAGAAGCAAGCACCACTTACAATCTGCTGTAAAAAGGTTTGGTGTCTCTCAGGCTGCTTCTCAGCTAATGTGTGATGCTTGTAAGTTGTTTGTTTTGTCCTTTCTTAACTTAAGCCATGGAAATGGTGTTAGCTCCTGCTCCCTGTGTTTCTTGGGGGGGGGGGGGGGAGGGGGCGGTGGCGGTGGCAAGGAAGAAGATGTAGAGGAGAGCAGGGGCCTGGATGTGGATTATTAAGGAGCACAATCTGCAATATTTGCCTTTGCCTTAGGAGATGCTGTAGCAATTAGAGTGAGTTGCAGCTCTGCAGTCTGTGCCTTGCTCATTTTATGACAGTTTGTTGTACAGTACCTACGAGGTCCCTGGATAAGGTTCTGAGTCTGAATTGCCTCTCATTTCCATGTCAGATTTTCTTTGGGGGGGGGGGGGGGGACCTGGAAATCTTTTCTGCTGCAACTCTTGGCAGGAATTTATGCTCTCCTGCTTACTGTTGCAGTGGTGGGGACTAGGCATGAGAGGCTGCCAGAGGATTAGAAAGTTAAATGGCACCAGTGCTTCTGCTGGGAGGGGAGAAATAGGGTGAAAGGAGGGCAATGTAATCACCTTCCATCAGAGAATTGCAGATGAAATAGACCAGAGGATGTAAATAACAGTTTTACAACACCAAGAATCATTTTAGAGGCTGAGGGAGGGCATGGCACAGACTGGCTGTCCCTCTGCTTCTGTCAGGCTTGGTCACTTTGAATTTATTGACTGTTTTTCTTCTATACAAACCCCATTTAATGACAGCAGTAGCTGAAGGTCAGGAGCATTTGGGGATTTTTTGTTGTTTGTTTTAACTTTTTTTTTTTCTCTGTTGTTAGCTGTTCTTCCTTTTTTGTTTGTTTGTTTTTTCTTTCTGAAGCTGAGAGGCAATTTCTGTGGTGACAATGACAGGTGACAGTGGTTAGGCAGAATCATACCCTATTTCTTGCAATGGGGCATTATGGAGAAGATAAGAGGAGTAATTAATATCATCCATGGGTACAGCTAAGCTCCATCTGGCAAGTTAGATTTGCAGTACCTGTCACGTGTATTGCCTTGTCATCTGTGAGTCTTTCAGCAGCATCTACCTGCAATGGTCTATAAATTCAGACTAAGGTTGTGAGGAGAAAAAGTGAATTATTAACTCAAAACATCTATGTACTTTTACCTAGAAATCCGAAATCCACTTATGTCTCTTTAAGCCAGAAATCTTTTATTTCTATCAGTAAATTTTATCAACAAATTTCTTTTACTATAGAACTGCATGTTGAGTGTAGGCTTTAGAAAACACAATTTTCAGGCTTTTTTGAGATGTATGGATAAAAATGATGGTAAAAAACACAACTTGAATTTTGGTCTCAAAATTGTCAGAGGTATCAGAGGTCATGAATGGCCATACTCGTTCTTAGAAGCCCATTTTCTTTAATGAAAGAAATTTCTTTACCTCCATGTAAGAAAAGCAGGTGGCCAGTTCTAAAAGCTGTAGAATAACAGGAAATATATTTCTGTTTGAGAAAATTGCTGTTCCTTCTGAAAACACCAAGCAATGCTTTAGCAAACAGTTCACATAACTGAAGAAGAGTATACTCACAAGCACTTGTTACGGAAACTTGTTTATATATACCCTGAAAGAGATATGGATCAGTTAAGTGTGGACTCTCCTATAACTCTGGCATGGAGTCCTTAGTGGGACTGTTTTCTTCTGGTCACTGTTTATGATGATTGCTATCTAACAGGATCACGTTGTTCCATATGCTGTTTCTGCTCCATTTTATTAATGCATCTGGCCTGATTCTCGTTTGCACAGAGCAGTGAAATTTGGGCTTTAACCCACATGGCAGCATCAGTGAAGCCAGTTTTAACTTGATTGACCTTCTTTGGCATCAAACCACATGCAGGTATTCATATGGTCATGCAGTCATTACTGGTTATAGACCCAGCTTTTACTTTCCCTCTTGTGTGTAATTTAGGGAAACTTGTAATTCAGTTGATGCCTTTGACATAGCACCAGGTAGAGGGGGTTATCTAAAGCAATCCCTTTAGCCAAATCTCACTGGGTAGGTCTGTGATTCTTTGTTCTGTAGCAAAGGAAATGAGTGGATTTCAGATCGCCTTGACTGAAGGCTTCAGTCTCTGGGAGAGATGATCTGGCATTTATTGGAGCACTGTGTATGCATGCTAGCAGTAATGAAAACAGAAATTAACAAAATATATTTCCAAAGCACCATATAGACTGAATCCGAGGATTGTTTTGTTCATCATAGCTACACAGCTAATTGTAGGATAGAATCTAATTATTGTTTAATAGTGCATAACTAAAGCAGCAGTGGTTTCAGATGGCAACCAAAGATGCCATGAAGGGAAAAAAAAAAAAAAAAAAAAAAAAAAAAAAAAAAAAAAAAAAAAAAAAAAACATAAAGAAACAGCATATCATTAACCCAGTTTTTGTGGCCTCAGGACACCACCCCTAAATCATGTATTAAAAAAAAAAAAAAAAGTTGTTGAATATTCAAATGGTCTCACTAAGACTGTTTTCTCACCTCAGCAATGGCCCCTTTCAACATGCAAAATTACATGCACTGATTAGACAATCCTTCCCATAGCACTGCATTTCATGGTGGTGCTTGTTTATCTTCTTAACCTGTGCAAGCAGTTATCTTCCACTGAGACAGCAAGTAAATTATTTTTTTGGTTGGTTGGTTTTGTTGTTGGTTTGTTTTTTTTTTTTTGGTCATCCAAGAAAAGGCAGGTAGGTCTGGACAACAGTGAAGCAATGTCCAAACCAGATCTGAATTAACTCATTATAGGCAGTGAAAAGCATTCACCATACTAATTTGCCACACTGCTTATTGAGAAGCAGGGGATGTTAGCTCAGGCAAACTAGTTCACACGTGACTCCAGATTGACATGATTTTATTGCTATGTGGTTATACTGCATGTGTTTTCAGAGGCAGAGCTGGCATTCAAGACTGGCATTAGTACACAGTGCAAGCGGCCAGCTTCAGTGGCAGAATCAGAGAGACAGCAAGGTGTAAATGTTTGGGATTCAAAGACTTCCCTTGCTGAATTTTGCAGTTTAACAGGTCATCATTCACACGTCTCCATCCACCCCTTTAAGCTGCCTCCTGGCAGACCTGGCAGAGCAGGAGGACATAACGCTTGTGCCTGAGCTGCCGCTTCAGGTCACCCAGGCTGTGCTCCATGCCAGCGCCTTCAGATGAGCAGTTTACACGGTGTGCTGGCTCCTGAAATGGAGCCAGAGAGGCACAGGCACACATTCCTTCTGGTTGCCCTTGCTGCAGAGGCAATAACCTCTGACTGGTGGGTGAGGCAGAGAGCTAGGGATGCTAACATCTTAAACTACTGCTGCAAGAGCCAAAAATAATGTCTGTCAGAACTTTTTGTTATAAAACAAGGCTATTCCTTAATCTGGCAGGCTTTTTCAATGTGTTTGCGATGAATGCTTTGTTGAAGTTCCTCTGCATAGCATTACATTCTGTAGTGCCAAATGGAGATACGTATCCAAAGCTTTCAATGGGATACAGTACGTGCTTCAACAGAATATCCTTTTCCCTAGGTGTATTCACCTAATAACTTATTTCTGGGACTGCTGTTCCTTCTGTGACAGCTCTGCCACTTTGAAATCCGTCTTAAACCAGTGAAAGATTTTCATTAGTTGTCGAGGGTTTTCATTAAAATGTTCTGTGGCTTTGGCCTCATACACGGAGATCTCTCTCCCTGTGTTGGCATCCCATGAGAATGGTTTATTCATTGCTCCTTCTGTACCAGGCTAAAATCTTACGGCTTCTGAGGGATTTCTTTCTCTTTAAAAAAGAAAAGTCAAGTGAGCCTAATTATTTCCCTGCCCAGGAGTGCGATGTTTCTTATTAAAATACACCTCAAGTGGCATACCTGCATGGTCCTCTCACTAAGGCTGAGCTGCTTGCTGTGCTGTTCAAGGCTTTTGTAAAAAGATGAGCTCACATGTGCTTTCCAGTCCTTACTGTGTTGTCTTTATCTTCAGATCTGGAAAACATATCAAAGAAAAACCATTCATGTCAAACTCTGGATTTTTTTCTTCTAAATTTAAAAAGGATTTCTGAGATGTGGAGCACTTCTGAATGACCTCCGCTGTGCTTCTGAAGCTGCTCTGCTGTGGAGCATTTACGTGCTGTCAGTGGCAGCTGTCTCTCCCCATAGAATTCGCAGTGGCATTGTTAGACTGCCAGGATTCTGACTTAACCTTTCCTGTCTCAGCCTGCATCTTTTTTTTTTCCCCCTCCTTTTTTATTTTTCTTCTTCTTCCCCCATCTTGTGCCATTACATCACATCACACTTTCTCCTTTCTTAAGCAGACCTACCACAACCCCCCAGTGCTTCTTCCATGCTTCCACATTCTGTTTATTATAATCTCAACAGAATACAAACCTTATCCACTGATATAAACTCACTGACATGGTATTGCTTTTCTGAGTCTCACGGATGATAGGAGTCCTGTAACACCCTTGCCCCCTTTGAAAAAGGTGTGCCCTTCCCTCTTCTAGCAGGTTCACAGAGCACAGAGAGGAGGAAGCTATTCCCTGGGAAGGATGGGAGGCATCTGCCTTGCAGGGTTAGTCCTATTTTCATTGACAGGCTTAGCAAACCATAGCTGAGACCCTGAAAGAGACAGGAGGTTTCAGAGAACACTAGTACCTGCCCAATGCACCTGCTTATGTCTTTTGCATGTGTGTGCTCTGTTTCTCTTGGATTCTGTCCCTGGCTGTTGATTCCCAGAATGTGAGGATTGACTGCCTTATAATATTATCCTGGCTACGGTTCCTGCAGGCACTATTCATGAAAACGCCTAATCCTCCCAGGATGTTTGTTACTCAATTAGCCATGGTAATATAGCAGTACATTTCACAAAATATATAAAGTATTGACAGTTACTTGTTTAAAATCAGTCGCTTTTTTCGTCTTAGTTTTGTATTACAGCAGAGCATAAATGGGACATCTGGTCTACCATACCTGTTACTTGATGTAGTCTATAATACAGTCTTTCTCTCATTTTCCAAACTAAGCTGTCCTAATCCATAACCACTGACAGACGAAAAGTCAGTGTATACCGGAGAAGCAGGTTAAGTCAGCTTTCATTAAACTCCATGCCTCTAAGAAGAATGCTCTTACTCCTGTGTAACTGTTAACTTCAAAGCTGAGTCACGTAACTTCACTCCGCTGTAGTCAGTGTAGTGACTGCACAGAGGTGAAGTCTTCAGCTAGCTATGAATTAAAATAACTTGACTCTTTTCTTTCAAACTGAAATTACGTGAATTAGAAATAACCACTTACAAGGCAAGTAGTGAGAAAATAAGTTTCTAATCTAGTTGTTACTTTATACTAGCCTTCTTTCTTTTCTTTTTATGCTCTCTCCTTTAATGGGAAATGACAAGCTCAAGGCCCAGTTTGAGACCATCTTATACAGTTCTATGACAATCTCAGCGTTATGTTGTATGTGCTACCCAGTGCAGTCCAAGGGCTGTTTCTAAAGTCAATTCATCAGGGATTTTTTGATTACTGCAGAAATGGGTAGGCATGATAATCTGGGATTAGGAGAATTGTGACTGTCTCCTTCAGTGCCTACCCGTGACTAGTGAGGACTTCCTTTCTACTGAAAAGTCTTGTCTTAATGGGTCTTGATGCCAACAGGCTGTGATCTGATGCTTGCAGCTGGGGTGAGAAAGGCCTACATTTACTCTTGATTACTGATGCTCAGGGGATTTATCTGCAACAGCTTTATTTGGATTGCTCATTTCTAGAGCAAACCCAGAATTCTACTGCCCCTGAATTGCCTGAGATCACTCGTCAGACAAAGTAAGAGGGAAAGCAAGAGGCATGGGTTTAAATTTTCTGAATATTAGCCTAGAAATGAAGTCATAAAAACAAGAGGTGTAACAGTAAAATGTAATTATGAGATGTATTTAAAAGTAAAGATGTTTCTAAACTCATTCAGTATTTCAGCTGGATGGGGAAGTTGTCAATTAGCTGTCTCTGCAGCTGTCTAGCACTGAAGTAATCCTTCCTTGGAGCATTTCTCTTGTCCTTCATGAGAGCCAAAATCTTCTTTCTTATCTGTCTGTATTTTCATGGCAGCTTCTGCTGCCATTCAAAGATACGAAGTGCAACCCTTCCCCTTTCTGGGAGCTTTTCTGAGATAACAATCCTGTTGCATTCTTTAATTGACATATGCTTTGCTGATAGTTAGTACTCTCTCTAGTACTGTGCACCAGATAAGACACCAGAAAAAAATCTCTAGGCCTGAACTATATATGATAATAGGAGTCCATTATAGGAAAACCCTAAATGAGTCACTGAGTTAAATTCCTCTGCTACTACAGGCACCATTTACTATGGTCTCTTCAGTAACATTTTGTTCCCAGGCTTTGCCTGACATTTCAGTGTAATAATACCCTAGGCATTTTAACTTTCTGGGTGCCTAATATTTACTTCCTTATGTAAAGTGACATTGATATTTCTATTTTCTTCTTTTGTAAACTATTATCAGATGTGTGGTTGAAAAAATACTAATTAATTTTTTGTATTAGTACCTACTAGGTAATGTCTGATGCATTTCTTCCTAGAGCCTAAGGACAACTCCCCTTAGCTGACAAATCATCATGGAGAACATTGGCAACATAAGATACCCTTCTTTGGAATTATTTTTATTTAAAGCACAAGAAACCAAGCAGAAGTAGAGTCAGAAGTAATGAGCTCCTTTTCGGATACCGTAGAAATGAAAGCTGCCCTTGACAGGACTCCGTTTGCCAACTTGCAAATTGAAAGTACACCAGTCTTAGCTCACAAGCATGGTCATATGGTAAAATGGGTGCTGTTTTCCCTCAGCCTGGTACTGCAGAGATAAATGAAAATGAACATACAGCTCAGCATTTGTCACTGCTGGGACTGAAGCTAACCACAGCAGATGACAAGCTGTGCATGCAGTGTGTTCTATTCTGAGCTGTGTAAAAATAACTTTCCTTTCCTTTTCTTTTCTGAATACTGACTTTTAGTTCTGTCCAGCCTTGTTCTTCCAGAGCCTTACATGAGCTAGCACAAACTTGTTAGGATTTCTGGGACAAGCCTCCACTTACACCTGGAAAAAAAGCAAGGGACACCATAGATGTTTAATAGCAACTGGGTGGTGCATCTTCAGCAAGCGGGTGTTGCCTGACAGAATCATTCCAGTGCAGGGAACCTGGATGGCTCTTCCCTGTGGCTGGAGTTGCAGAAAGAGCATTGGTCTGAACTTACAGTGACCAGTCTCAGTTTTGAGATTTTTTGATCTTACTCAAAAACATTCACTTGGCCATCAGTGAAAAAGCTGTAGTTGTGTCCCTTCCTCCATCCATTTTGCAGTGTCCCAGATTAGGGTAAAAGGATGTTTAAAAAAGCAGAAGGTGGCCTGAGCTGCAGGTCAGAGATAAGAACAATTAGGAAAGATTTTGAGCACTTAGGCTGTCAAGCAAAACGTGATATCATTCTCTTTAGACCCATTTTACATTCAGTCAGGCTATGTTGCTGAACTTACACTTCTTAATAATGAATTTGCTAAGAGCTTTCTTACAGGCAAACATACCGCATAATTTTAGCAGTAGGACTCAGTGAGCCTGTGTCCAGCTGACCCTTGGTGCTTTTTTTTTTTTCTTTTGTTCCTAGTACATACTTCAGGCTATTTCTTTGAGTTATGTAAAACTATAATTGCTGATACCACTACCATGGTATCTGATGGTTACCAACAGCTACCAAATGCTGTTAGTAGCTGTTTGAACTGTCAAAACTGAATATAAATGTTGGACTGCTCTTCATGTTGAAAAATGAAGATATACTGCCAAATATTATCAGTTTGGATTAAAATGTCTTATTGAAACTTTTGATGGGAAGGGGGAGAATTTTCACTTAATGTCATTTCTTAACCTCACTATTTGTTCCTGTCTCACATTGACTTCCTGTCACTGTTCCAGTTACCTCTTATCAGCCTCTGCCTGCTCTTATGTCTGGTATCTGCACCACACAGGAAAAGGATTATTGCTTTTCTTAAATTAATACTTGCAGTACTTTTTAATGCATGGATAATTTGTTTGTGTCTTAATTTCTGTAAAATGTTCCCTCTATAAAGCCTTCGGTTTATATAGAGGCTAGAAGAAAATTCTCTTTTAGCATTGCAGACCTAAAACTCCAACTAGTTTTGTCATCTGACAGCACTGCTCTCAAGACAGTTTTGCCTCTTGATTTCCTAATTTCTGCTGAATATATAAGAACCCCCAGGCTGGAATGTTGTCTTTCCCCTCTCTGTCGAGCTGCATGTCTCAGAAACAGACTGTCCCCAGCTGGAAGGACCTTAAAGGTGATTCAGACTTTGAGCGTCACAGCAACTTCTAATACTTCTTCAGTTATTATATGAGAAGCTTCTGCATTGCTGGCATGTGTAAGCACTAGTGATACTATGTTCACTGAGATGGAAGGAACATTTAAAAAAAAAAAAAGATTATTCATTTTTCTAGTATATAGTTTTTTATTAATCATCGAAAGGTTTTACCCACTTTTGAAATAAATGAAAAAGCCTGTGAATAATTCACGTGAATGAGAAAGAGACAGTATTTACTGCTTCCAGATCTTCAGAACACACCCAGTGTAAGTCAATAGTGGTTGAGAGTGATTATCCTTTGTAAGATTTCCATGGCTTATGTGAAATGAATGCGTAGGTATTATATTATGCCATAATGTGTATCTTATATAGTGCACTTGGCTCTAACTGTTTTCCTTCTTCATCTGTAGAAGTCTTCAGTAAACCTACCACTGATTCAGGTGTGAAGCAACATGGGCAATATGGTGGAAACTGGTAGTAGTACTAACCCATAGCCTGGTAGAATTGATCTTTCATTTGTCAAGTGTGGCACTGTGGTACCCTTCACCTGCACAGGAATATGGATATTATCTGCTGTTTTCTTCCACTGTTCATGTAAAGCCCTAGGCATTGCATACAGCTCACCTCTCCATTTCAGAATCATTTGTTCCCATGCTGAATATGTAACTATTTCTGGAGGAAACCTACCGGAGGACAGGGCAGTAGAATACTTGGGTCATCTTCTGGCACCATCTTCTCTTCAAGGAGTGCTTCCCTCAAGAAGAGACTCAGTAACCCAACTTTAGAGGCTAAAGACTGACTGACAACCTTCATCACTCTCACAGGGCTTAAGGAAAATAATTTCTAGGAATTTCAGAGCTGTATTCTAAATCTAGAAAATTCAAGTAGCCCACATTCCTATGCATATAGAAAAAAAATGGGGTAAACATAAAATTCAGTCCTTCATAACATCTGCTGTATCAGCCAGGATGCCATTTTCCACTATAGGCATTAGACTTGACATTTGAGCCACTGCCATAGGAAATTTTACTGGAAAGATCTGGACAGCTCCACTGTCCTGAACTTTTGTTCTTTACTAGATGAGTCATTCTTTCCAAGAGTCACAAGCTTGAAAATTCGAGTGGAAGTGCAGCTGAAAGTAAGTCTGTTGGAAAGCTCCTGGCTACTCAGTTTTTATTTATTTATTCTATTATGTTGTTGCTTTTGTGAATATTCCAGATTGTATCTGAAGTACCCTTGTGAAGGAGTAACTACAGGGAAACGCTCTTGCTGAGTGAAGAGGTGAGCTCCTTGGTGTCATCCCTGCAGTAGGTCTACACAACCCCTTGCTGCCATCTCCTCCTGTGAGGGATGTTTTCCACCAGAGCAGCCCAAAGGCAAAGATGATCCAGTGGCGAGAAAAGGAAGGCTGGAGAAACTTCCTTGACGGTGCTGTGCTACTGTCTGTTGCCTGGCATTTTCAGCAAGGACCAGTGGTTGCACAGAGCTAGCCATGCTATGCTAAGACTTGAAGAAATGATCAAATTAGCTCTGGAATTACATAAATCTATGGAAGTGCTGCCACAACAACTTGTTTGTTTCAGGTCAAGGCCCTGCAAATGCTGCTAGGTAATCAGATCCAGGAAAAACACTGGCTGCCTTGACCTTTGAAGCTAATATATTGTGTTGCAATCCGTCACACTCTTTTCCTTTCACACTCTGTCTCTCTTTTTCTCTCCCCCTCTAGTTTATGCACTTCATCAGTAATGCAAAGCCTTTTCATTTACAACTGAGAACAGGAAAGTTATTTCATATGATTTTTTTTTCTTTTCTAAGCACATAAATATAAAAACATTAAAGGGAGATTTTTGTGCAGTATTCTATTTAGTGGTTAACTGAATGCTAATGAAAAACACTATGCTCTGGGTACTGTTCTTGTATTTTCAGCAAAATAATATAGGCATCATAGACAGTAGTAGGCAATCTAGTTTATTTCGTTTAGGTTATTAAAGAGTATCAAGATTGATCCAGTGCCAAAACCGCCAAAATGGCAGTTTTATTAATTCATTGCTTGCAGTACACTGAATTAAAAAAGAAAAAAATGCTCTCCATAGCTACACAATATGTTACACCAACAATCGTATTTCTCCATATTCATATATTAAAGTGAAGGGATCACTTCTGTCCTGTTTCTGAAAGATTCTAGTAAGCATCACAGAGCATGCTGAAGGGGATGGAGCACCCTTTCTCTGAAGACAGGCTGAGGGAGTTGGGGTTGTTCAGCTTGGAGAAGAGAAGGCCGAAGGGAACCCTTATAGCAGCCTTCCTATACCTAAAGGGTGTCTACAGAAAAGCCGGGGAGGGACTCTTTGTCAGGGAATATAGTGATAGAATGAGGATTAATGGCTTTAAACTAAAAGAGGATAGGGTTAGATCAGGTATAAGGAAGAAATTGTTCACTCAGAGGCTGGTGAAGCACTGGCACAGTGCTGCCCGGAGTAGCTGTGCATGCCCTATTCCTGGAGGTATTCAAAGCCAGGTTGGATGGGGCTTTGAGCAATCTGGTCTATTAGGAAATGTCCCTGTATATGGCAGGTGGGTAGAATTTGATGATCTTTTAAGGTTCCTTCCAACGCAAACCATTCTATGATTCTGTAGATAGTAAAGGCATATATATATATATATATATATATATATATATATATATATATATATATATATATATATATATATATATCCTATAACCTGTAAAGCTGTCTAGATTGAGAAAGAGAGCCTTTAAAAGTGAAATCACCCCTGAAATCTTGTTCACAGTGGTAAAATCTTGAGCTTGAAATATTTTCATTTCCTGTATGTGTAAATATTGAGAATGTGACCAGAGCAGGCATTCAACCATTCCCATTACATAGCAAGTATCCAAGAGACCTGGGATTATATGGCTTTAGGATAAGGAAGTCATCTCAACAAAATATAAGATTTCTGCAAAATAAGATTATAGCATACTTTCTGAAGAAAGTTTGCTTACAGTGAGAAGCCTTTGGTCTTCAGCACTGAAATTCACTGTTGCCAGGTATTTTCAATTAAAGATGATCTAAAGGCTCAAAAGGGTTGTTTTTAGAAGCATATTTGCAGAGCTAGAGGTGATGCTGTTGAAGGCTAAGTTGAAGAAAACATGTTCTCAACTGTGCGACTCATACAGGTTGTTCATGTACTTCTATGCAGCTGTCAGTGTGGTCATACACAGGAGAGGAGAGATAATGATTTTCCATCAAATGGCCATCCTGCTGTTTTTCGTATTGTTGCCAGTCAGAAACCTATGGAGTATGTCTTTTGCTGCAGTACAAAATGATTAATTACTGGCAAGGAAGGAAGAGCTGCTTCCTTCCCTATCCCTTGTAGAAATAGCTGAGCTTTGATGTGTAGGTTGATACTAGCATAACAGGCACTCCCAAACTCTGTGACACTGGGGGATATCAGCAATGTTCCAGGAGCAGAAAGCCACATTTAATTTGCATATGAATTCACGTACATATTTTAGCTGTAATGTATTCCTGAAGCAACTTTTTTTTTTGCTCTTCTCTTCTGTGAGATACCATCAGCTATTGAATCAGCAGCATTTATATCAGGATATTGTCAAGACGAGTTGAAGGGCACTTTTGTATCTGCATTGAATCATGGATCTGTATATCGCCTTCTCCTCTGATCCTGGCTTCCTGACCTCTTGCTCATTCATTCTAGCAAATGATGCAAGAGAAAAGAGTACTTCTAATAGCTAGTGGTCATTTCTTCTTCTGAAACCTCTCTTTCTGCTTCTCTCCAGCCTGCCTCTCTATTCCCAGCGACCCAGGATCACTCTTCCAATGAGAGAACAGCCTAGGACAGAAGCTCATGATCTTCCTCCCTGCTAAGAGAAAATGTTTCCTAGGTGCATAGGTTAGGCTGATAAAGTGAGAGAAAGCAATTGATTCAGCTATATAGTCATTGTCTTTAATATACTGATGTAAAGCACTTGGGATTTGCAGTATTGTGGTTTAAGAGTTCTCTCATATAGGACATACTGCCCTGATCCTAAGGCAACATATATGACAATGACTATAAACAGAGTAACAGTGTAGGTTTATATGGTCATTGCTAGCTGTGAGTCTAGGGTGCTCATTCTGTATATAATGGGATACTGAATTTGAGATTAGAGAAAATAGTGTTCTCTCCAGGTACGTGATGGGACAGGGGTTGTGACTGTGGGGAACAAAGCTCTAATCTGCTTTGGCAAATGCTGTGTTACTATAAATTGTTCCAAATCACTTGGTAGAAGATTGAAAGAGGAGGCTTCACAAGGCAAGAGAAATGTCAGTTATCAATTGGATTCTTTCAAAAAGGCACACTTTTTTTTTTTTTGTTCTCTTCTGTATAGTGACTTCTACATTGTGCCTTTGTCACAGATCTTATTTTTTTGTATCTGACAATTCACCCTTTTCCTTTAAATAAAGAAATCCAAGAGCTTTCTCTGCCATGCATGTCCCCAGTTGCCACTAAGTATTGAAGACTGTCTTGGACTGAGGCCAGAACAGATGCCTCCAGGCTGCACAGCTATGAAATACACAGACACTAGATAAGTCATGTATGAAAATCAAAGCAATCAGTCCTGTAGTCAACAAAGAGAGAAGCAATCAAAATTAAGAATGCAAGATCTCCAGAAATAGGAAGATCAGACTTGGTTTTCTCAATAAGGCATACAGTATTCAGAATATCTTTAGCCAACCTGTACACTTTCTCCCCTTTTTCCTCCAGAGACTCCATCCTGATAAAGCATTTGTTATTCCTTATAATAGGTAGTTTAAAACTTGTAGTTGTTCCTTGCATATTTTGACATTGAAGCTGCTTGGAGTTTATTTTTGCAACAGGAAACTGGAATAATACACCTCTACTTGTCTTTGTAGATAAACAGAAAACTGTTTTACACATACACACAGATATATATCATAGCACAGAACTGGAAATCAAACTAACCAAAACCTGTTTTCAGGTCAGCCACTGTTCTGCTTTGCAGTGTTGAATTAATTACTAGAACTCTAACTTTCCAATCATGAAGTGTAAATATGCCTCTCTCATAGGATATTGCTCAGTTGAATTAACATTCATAAAATACCTTGAGATTGAATGAAAAGTAAGTGCACAGAAGAATGGTTTTGTACTTCCAGTCTTCTGCAGTAGTGGGATATCAGGTAGGAGGCATAGGAGCTAGGACCATCCATGAACCTCAGAATAAAAGGTTTTGTAGAACAACCTTTTCTTAGATTGAAACTATTTGTTCCACTGAGGGAAGTTATAAAATGCCTTCAGTAGGAGTGTGCAAGGAGCTGCAATCGTTCTGCCTGTAAGGGCAAGCAAAAGGCAGAGAAATAGGTTGAAAGTATAAGTGGTGACCATCTGCTGAGATCTTTCTGTGTATTTGTTGGGAACTATTTCAGCTGTTTTGACAGCCTGCCTGAAAGGATCAAAACACCCTGCACTGTGCAGGCATCTCGAAAGGTAGCAGAGAACAATGCCCTTGGCCCTTAAGTTATCTGAAACTGTATTATGGGAAGCATGCTTTTTTTTCAATTGCTTTATAACAAACCTTTCCAAGCAGGGTTCCTACAATGCTGCACTTGTGACATGTTTTTGAGGTAGAGGTATGTACTCTTCTTTTATAGATTGGAAAGCAAAGGCAGAAAGCTCAAACATTTTGCCTAAGGCTGCACAGTGAGTCAGTGCTAGAGGATGAATCTGGAGTATGTGACTCAGTTCCCTTACTGTGAATGCACGATGCTCTCCCTGATGGATGCCGTCATTTCAGTTAATGCTCACAGCTTAAAATGGGGAATAAAACAGGTATTTCAACTAGCACAGTGCTGCCTTATTTCCTCAGTGCCATATCCTATTCACATTTGCACAAGAGCATTCTGTTACTTTCAGCATTTTCCTTGAAGCTGCTTGTTCTATTAAGCTAGGATTGCATACAATGAGGCTTGGAAGAAGCTTATAAGAGTATCTGGTCAATCTAAATAGATTTTTGTGTGGTTGTTTTTTCTTAAAATAAAATAAAATAAAATAAAAAGATCCTAAAAATGAAGATTCTGTGTATCCTTTACCAAAATCTTCCCAATGCTTATACATCCATATCTGTAGGAAATTTATCCTAGTGTATGATATCTCCCTTCAAATCAAGCTCAGAATTCTCGTCATCCACATTACAAGCAGTGTTCTTTGCAGCACATTTTTACATATTTTAATATTGCTGCCATGTTCAGGCCAGAACTTCATGACTGGAGAACAGTTTTTTTCTTTCTTCTGGTCTCTCTTTTTTTGGAGCTCTGATTGTTCTTGTTGCTATCTCCTTGATAGTCTTCCAGCTATTTGCCCTGTACGTTATCAGGCTTTGTAGTGCTCAAACACAGCGCTCAAGAGAAAGTTTTACCAACATTGAACAGGAAACAATATAACACCTCTGGCTTGTATTTCTGAGATAAACCATAGCTCTCTTTATACATCTTGGTTTATTTTTCCTCATTTTAACATTAGTCTACTTTTTTTGACTTGCTTGTATCCTGTGGTGTACTCTTATCTCTAGGTCTTCCTCTTCAGAACGTGTGCCCAGCTGATCACCCACTGTTCTGCAGTCAGACAGCTTTATTTTTACCTGATGTAGAAATTTATATATATCTTTATTGGATTGCACTTCCTATATTTTCAATAATTTTTTTCATATTTCTTATTTCAAAAACAATTTCAATTAATTTCTGTTTTTAGCTTTGTTGCAAGCTCCCAAATGATTTAACCTGAGAATTTAAGTTAGCCCACCTTTTCTTTCATCATCCAGGTCCTGAAGAACTTAATGACTGATACCAAAATCAGGACAAACCTATTTAATGTTACCTTTTGTTTTCATTGTGAATTATTGCTAAGTATTCTCAGAATAAGGTTTTCCGTTGTGTTTGCACCATTTTATGTGCTTCCCTGTGGCATGTGAGATTGCATTGAAGGATATTCAAGGTATAACGTATTCTGTTTTTACACCTGTCAACGATCCATAAAGAAAACAGACTGGTGCGACACAGTTTGTTTTTGACAAATCCAGGTGTCCTGTTACTCACCTTCTTGTTATATTCTAAGCACTTGAATTTTGAATATTTTTCCCTTCTTCCATACTTGAGAATGTAAATTGATAATGCTAATGCTACCTACAAGTTATAAAAAAGGATCATAATGGTGGGCTTCTGTATCTCCTACCAGCTGACTTGGATGTGTAATTTGTTTTGGGAATCTTTGTTAACTGTCTGCAGAAATAGGATAATGATTATCACAGGTAGAGTATCAGAATCAGGATGTTCATTCCTATAAAATCCTTGGGTCAATTTTTGCTTCGTAAAGAGCGTTGTAGTGTTGCTGAGTAATTCTGTTCTGGCAATACAGCATTGGTATGCCCCAAACCTTCTTTTTCCATGAAGACAGTTAGTAGAATAGTAAAACGGATAGATGCTTGGATTAACAAGAAAAGGTTCCTGATAGAGTGGATGAGTGAGTGCATGAAAAACCACACCACCACCAAAAAAAAAAAAAAAAAAAAAAAAAACAAGCACTCATCAAAACTACTGTAACACAGAAACAGAAAACCAGTAAGTGATTTTTGATACGTTTTTGTATAGCTCAGTGATACTGACTTTAGGAAGGTTGGTTGAAATGGTGATTAGAAGAGCTCGATGTACGAAACAGCACTGAAGTTAATATATTATGAGAGAGAACCCGGGGTTAACTTTGCACTTGTCCAATCTGCTAGTATTTATTCTGTGCCATCCACACAGTGAAACAAGTAAATGGGACTTTTTCAGTCTTTCAAAAATTCTTTTTCAAATAGGGTAAGGAAACAAAGCTGTCAGAGAATAGGAGGTAAATGTCTGTCATTGATCTGAAACTAGCAAAGGACTGAAAACCAAAAAGAGAAATAAATGCTTGATTTTCAGGTTAATAGAAAAATGAATAAAGGTTAATGGAAAGGTGCCTCAAATTTCTGTTTGAGGGCCACTGTTATTTAATCAGTGACGTAGAAAAGGGAATAGGCAGTGATGTTGCAAGATTTACAGATAATGCAAAATTATTTATGGGAATCGCTGTTAGAGAAGACCATGAGGAATTTCAGGGGCACCTAATCAAGGAGGTGGTATTGACAGTAGAGCATCATATGCAATACATTGTTGACAAATACAAAGTAATGCCCATTGCAGGGAATAATTTGAATTGTTCATACACATTACTGAATTCTAAATTAACTGTGACCATTCAGGGAGAAAAAAAATAAACCTGGGGGACATTGCCAGAAGCTCAATGAAAACATCTGCTCATTGCACAGCAGAAGTCAAAAAAAGCAAATACTACACTGTGATACAGAAATAATAGGCTCAAAAATTCTACTGATCACGCCATTATTTAAAACAGTGGTACATCCTCACCAAGGATGTGGCATTCATTTCTGCACACAGTATCATAAAATAGCATAACTAAAGCAAGTTCAAAAAACAGCTGCTAATGTTGACAAGAAATACAAGAGTAAATTGCATCAGGAAATACTGAAGAGGTTTTGACTGTCACAGAAAAAGGAAGGAAGACATGATGAAAATTCCTGAATAATTTGGGAAAGCAATACTGAACCTTATTTCTTGTCCATTCTGAAACTGCAAGAACAGGAGGATTTCAATGGATTTGAAAGTTGATACATCTGAAGATGACAGAAGAAAATGTGTTGTATTCAAAAGATAATTAACCTGTAAAACTAATTAAAAAAAAGAGCCTAAACCAAAGAATTTATCAGTGCTCAGAAGAGGATTAAACAAGTGTATACTAATGAGAAAATCCTAAGTAATATTTTGTAGGTTTCCTAAAAGAGATTTAAATTTGTTTTAAGGCATTAATGGAAAGACACCATAGAATTAAAGACGTTCTGTAGCAGTGGGTCCATGTTGCTGCATAAAATGGTGAGTATAGGCTGTTTCTGGAGACAGCAGCTTCTCTTCTCTCTGGGGAGTACATCATGCTGATTTAGATAGATGGATCATTCATCTGATCTGGTTGAGTAATTGCTGTCTTCTTAAGGATGGCATTAAACTTAATAAATGAAAATTTATTAAGCATATTGCAAAAGATTGATTTTTGTTTTGCTTTTTTAGATGGAAATATCTTGCCTAGAATAAGAACTTGTCAAGTCAGAGGACCTTTGTTAGCACTGAGAGATTGTTAATGGTAGTATATCTTGTACTGTTAGAGATGCACTGTCCCCTGGGGATGTTTAAGAAAAGGTTAGATGTGGTACTTAGGGACATAGTTTAGTGGGTAATGATGCTAGGGGGACAGATGATACCGGGGGTCTTTTCCAACCTTTGTGATTCTATGATTAGCGATAGTATACCGCAGTATTACTACCGTTTTACTGAAACGTTACTGGGAACAGAATCCATCCTGATACCCCTTAGAATACAAGGATTTATTGTAAATAACAAATTATTGTGTATAATTCATCACCTTCTGTTTGAAGAAACCAAGTTAAGAAAATTTTGAGCTGGGGAAGGCTTTTCAGCATGTTCACATTAGCTTAAGAAAAAATATAGCCCATTTTGCCAACCTTGTACATAGTGGCGAGATCAGCCGTATCGTAGGCACCAAAGATAAGTAGTTGCTGTCTGTGGTACCACAAAAGTTGTCACTGTCATGAAGTCACTAATGTGATCAACTAATGAATCAATGTGATTCAGTGAAATACACAGCAAATGAATAATTAAATCTAGATGTTTCTATTGTTGATAGGCATGAAAGAAAAGAAATGACCACAAACTCTTTAAAAATCACTTAAAAGGTATGCTGCAGATTTACCTTCAAAGTGCGCTGCAAAATCCTTCCATGGCATAATCCAACATACTGATGTATAAAAACTCAAACCAGCTGGCTATTCAACACCCAATAGAAAAAAGTCTCCCAATTTTATGCACACTGAATATAACTAGCTTCACAATTTAGTTTTCTTAAGGAGAAATAATGTAGTTATCATTAAACTCCTTGGGAAACTAGCTTTAATAATGTTCTTTGGCTATCAGGGGTATCATTCTTCCTTCAGGCAGAGCTGAGGAAATGTGAAGTTAAAGCCGTCATTGAGTGTGATAATGAAGTCAGTCCTTTCCAGTGCAAGACCACAGCAATTCTTTATCACTGCAAATGGGCTGTGGGGCTGAAAGCTGTTTTTCTAGTCAGTGAAGTTGCTGAGCTCACAGATAACTATCATTTTTAGAACATGTTTTGCTGTGTGTGGAAGAGCAATAATATTTAAAGAATGCCCCAAACCTACCGTTCAAAACTGAAGAGACTGTTTTGAAAAAGAATCTCAACAAAAGAAAACATAATTCCATGGCCTTTCTAAGCTTCTGCCTACCTAAGATTTTAATTCAAATGGAGAGCCTCTATTTGCATCTATACTTGAACTCACATGCCTATCTTTCATTTAGCTTTACACCTTGCACACATACATCCCCACTCCTACTCACACTTACTTTTGCTCACATATATGTGTAGACTGTTCATTCACTGGCACTGGAGGAGTTTATCCTTACACATACTCAAAATGCATAGTTTTTCATGCTCCTTTGCTGTTCACACATACATGCATACAGGCATACAAAATTATATTAGATACATTGCATGTAAATACAAATTCTAATATCCCCACACAAAGAATTAAAAGATAAAAGCATCAGATAGAAGTAAAGTAGGTGTAATTAGTTTAAAAGTCATAAACAGGGCTGAAGCTTCATTGCGGTCCTCTACATGTATTCTCTGAATCATTTATTTAATATTCATTGACTTGCAGTCAGTTAAAGTAGCAGAGCTTCAGCATATCAAACATCTACAACATTTAATGCTCTAAAATCCATTTCCACTTTCTAATAATCCCTCTGTGTATTCCTGGACTGGTACTTGAATATATAATATGTACACGCACTGGTACAAATATGCAGCTGCTTCTGATGCTGTGAAAATGGAATTTGCTGCTGTGTTGTTTCCTGCTACACCTTTTAAAACAATTTGTTGTTGTTATCTTGGAAACGATGGTAAGAGAGCTTAGAAGTTGTGGTGTCCTGAACTTGCAGGTCACAAAACTTCATGCTGAGTTATTATGGAAACTCCTGCAGCTGTACCACTAGAGCAATGGTCTTGACAGTTCTAGTTAAAAAAAAAAAAAAAAAAAAAAAAAGTAGGGGTCTTTCTGGGCACCTTGCATATTGGAAACTCTGAAACAATTTTATGTGAATAAATCTCAAACAAAGCACGTGTGTACCATTATCAGAGGAACAGGGCATTTAGCCATCCAAAATGTCCATTACAGACACCACACAGAGTTACTTGAATCCTGAGGTTCATTCTGTAAGCCACAAGCCACTGAAATGAACAGTATGAACAGTACGTAAACGAACAGTAATGTTTTAGAGACAGTGCAGTGTCAGGCATGAGTCACACAGACAAAAAATCAAAACACATAACAGTTAGGTAGCCACAGTAATATTTATTTCTATTCCCTCTAAGTCTAGCATAGCTGTAGCTGAATTAGAACCTCCAGCTAGTGTTACCTGCTAAAAGAAATAGAGATGCTTCATCGAGTAGACTGCCACTGCTGTAGGTGTCAGAAACACAAGGCTCTTCCTAACCTATGTGAGCTAAGAAACCATACTGGTATGTAACAGACAATGCTACAAATAGGCTATGTGCAGACCTTGCCAGTACCAAAGAAAGAGTTTCAGAACAGCTTTGAACAGAATTATCTGTCCTGTGATGCTGCTGCATGCCACTTTATATGTCGAAATGGAAGAGAAAAAAAAATTAAAACATGATCCAAGCTGACAAGCAATGACGCAAATTACAAATGTGCTGTTTGCTGAATGATAGTGAATGTGGTAATAGGCATTAAACATTTAAAGAGTATAAATTGTTCAGAGTGAGGCATTGAAGGCATATAAATAGGAGTATCGGACTGAAATTAGGATCAAATAAATATAAGTTGAAAGCAGAAGCAGTTTCATAAGAGCAAGACTTGGTAAACTGTGGAACCGTCTGCAGGGAAGAGCTGAATGCATTGTTGCTCAGCAAACTTAGATCCTGATTGTGTGGAATACAGCTGAACATGTTGCTGTAGTGGGCTGTTTTATGCTGGTTATGAAGCAGGCAAGACTGGGTTAGCTCACAGGATTTAAAAAAAAAAAAAAAACTTCTGGTGTCTGGGATCTGGTTTGTGTGTAAAAGGGTCATGAGAGGCCTTCATCCTCAAAAACACTTAGGATATTTATTTGTAAAGAAAGCAATTGGTTAAGAAATTGAACCAACTGGAAATTTTCAAACAGTGATATTTTTATAAAGCTGTTGCAGAGAGGAAAGTGGTGATCTGTGCCAGCCAAACCACTATGGCAGTGCTAGCAACTAGCCAGTTATTCGTGCCAGTGGCAACAGCTGTCCCCAGTGTGACCAAACCAACAGTAAAAGCTGCTTCTATTTTTGTCATGATTCATATGGCCACAAGGAGAGGCAGCTTGATTTTATTTCAAACGTATCCTAGTTGTAGCCCCTTCTTTGTGTCCTGTCCATATCTGTGGTTCAAAACCCCGCAGATTACCCATAATGAATAGAAACTGACATTTCAAATGTGCCGGGGTTTGTGAAATGTTAATTAAAGCTTCGTGTTGCAGATGTGATGCAGATTATCTTTCATTCTTCTTGTTTTCTGCAAATGATTTCTTCTTGGCATTCGTGCTGGTATCTGCACTATACAACTTTCATCCTTAGCCTTTGTCAAGGAGCTTGTCCTAAATGGGACTATCTCCAACATGTATTGTGGCTTCACTGTCTTTTGCTTCAGTGACTTTGTTTTCTGTGAATTGTTCACGTGGCTCAGAGCTGCTGTAAGCCAGGTGCTGCACGCTCAAGTCAACAGAGCACAAAACTATCTTTGCCTTCACATCCCACTTCAGACTGAATTCTGTTACATTGCAAAACATTAGCTCTGAGCTATTGCTGACTGCTATTAAAAACAAGTCTAATAAGCAATACAACAGCTAACTCCATCTTTTGGCCTCTGAGCTTGCTCCTTTCCTTGGTGAAACCTGCACAGAGTGATGTAGTCCTGTACAGAGGTAGGCAAGATAGCCACCAAGCCACCAAGTAAGCTTGCATGGATATTAGGAGCAGTTTAACTATGGCAGCACAGAGCTCCATGCAGGTTTTGTTGCATGGTTGAGAAACTGGGAAAATTGGCCAAGGTGGTATGCATAGCTTTATTGCTTCTCATATCCAGATTTACTCACTCAGAATTCAACTTTTTTTTTTTTTTTCTAAGCACTGGATTGTGCAATTTTTCATCATTCTGTGTATAAGATTGCATACCTGAGTATTACAAAAGCCCTTGCTAACAATTTGTAATGCTATGTCCTGTTTCTCAGTGATGGAAAAAAAGAAAAATAGTTTTGTCTTTCAAAGCTAGTTAGAAAATTTCATGTGCAACGTTTTTCTGTAGCTTTGTTGAAAGATATATAGCTTAACTACACATATTTGGTTTTACAAATTCTAAGATACCAGTCTGTATGAATAGGCACCTTTGTCCTTTAAATATGCACACTGTTCTAACACACCATTTAATTTGCATGTACACTTCTGTTATTTCAAGCTTCAAAGTAACTGAATACTTCTTTTACACACAAGTATATAAAACTGGTAGGGAATTATTCTCATTCTAGTTTTGAAACAGTAAACTGTGGACTCTAGTATATTCTCTAGTATATTTCTCTATGTAGTAGTTCTCTAGTCTATTTTTCTTCCTGGTCAACCTTAATAGAAATTGTTTCAAAATTTACAAAAATATATATATATATATATTTCTGTTGTCAGTTGAACTAGGATTTGTTTGTCCTATGATTATCTCTAGTCAAGCTTGGCATAATTTACTATAATTACGATAAACTCCATGTACTTAATTGTGCAATAAGTCCAAATTGATCTTGTGTTTTGCCCTCCATTCAAGCTGTAATATGTAAATAGTTGCACTCAGCATAGCATAGTTGTATCCTTTAATAGCAGAGCTCTTCTACCTAGGTAGTGAAATACAAGTGTTTGTGGGTGTTTGTTTTTTTGTTGTTGTTGTTGTTGTTTTCTGTCAGAAGAGTTTGTGTTTTCTTCTTGGTTTGAAAGGACCACATTCCGATTTGGGAATGGGAACAGTTTTCATAAGCAGATGAGATTTTCTGGTTCTTTTTAGCTTTTAAATCTATTAGTGGCAGGTCTCTGCAGAAACAGTCCTGAGTGGAAGTTGTCTGTTCTTTACAGTTGCAGTGAAATCAGGTCTTTCAGGTAAGTCAGAGCACTGAATCCCATCTGATCTAAGTTTCTGTGAGATAGAAGGGGAGGAGTGGTTGGGGGAGAGAGGGGGGGACAAAAAAAACCCTACAATTTATGTTTGTAGAAGCATCTCTTAACCTGCAATAGCTATTGTAGCTATTGAGAAATAGTTAACAGATGTGGGTATGTGAATGTTTTTCTCTCCTCTCCAGTGGGATATAGCCAGAAGCCAACCTTGCCCAAAATATTCTTGTGTTTCAAGTTTGTTGTTGTTGTGGTTTTTTTTCAGTTCTTGAGAATGAAAGAGTGCTAAATGTAAATTATTACTGTAAAGTATTGATTGTGCAAGAAAGATTGCAGATTAATAGCAACAAAATCTTGTTTTTACTCAGCATTTTCACTCAAAGATCCCTAACAGGTTTATATATTTGTTTTTCTAGTCTTTTCAGGCATCTTTTCCCTCACTTCTCCTATGCAGCTATCTTCTGCAGAGTGTAGAAGCTGTGTGCAGAAATAGCACACAACACTAGAACAGGAGTTGGCTGGTGGTTCAGATTTGACCAGGTGCAAATACACTTAATGCCTAAAGTTGCATTTGTTAATCCCCATTTTCATGCAGACCATGGAGAGGAAAAAAAAAGGCAATAAAAGAAGGAAGGGCATACCTTGTTCAGACTTCTATAGGTACTTATCCAGTAAAGATGTTAGTCAGACTTCTCTATAAATGTTGAAAGATTCATTGTTTTACAAGTATATGAGGCATTAACTGCAGTCATGGAATAGTGTGATACATCTTCAAGCACCTTGTAGAACAAACTATTTATCTATTTGATTTCATCTGTTAAATTTTTGCAAGTTAGTACATCAGTGTTCAAATCTTTGTCCATTTTCAATGTAGAAAGAGGACGGATCATACAGGATGCTGAAGGTGTAGTTATGATTGTGTAAAGCAGTTTGCATGGTGAAAGAAATTGCCAGCCCTGGTTGAGATACAGCAATTGACTATGTCAGGGCTTCTAGTGCAGTACAAAATACGCTAATCAAAAGCATCAATGAGGGTAATTAAGTGAAACTGCTTTTATTTTGAATTGAAACTCTCTGGAAATTATAGCTGCTGCATCAGGACGAGTTTGTTGGCAGTATCTAGAAGCTGAAGGAGAAAAAGTTCTCAGATCATTTTAATGCAGTTGCAAAAGCACGTTCATTTTAACTCTTAGAGGTTAGAATTAGCTCAACTAATAGTATTTTAGAATGTGATTATACATTAGCAAGGAGGTGGTCTAGTCATCACACTGTGGTGTGAGGAGCATCTTCCCATAAGCATTACACGTCAGGTGTGAATGGCAGATTGTGCTGTGTTGTAAAGGATTCCTATTAACAAGACTAAATTTTTAAATTCTGTGGGAAGTGAATGTTTTACTTTTGCAGCATTTATAAAGTTAGGAAAGCAATAAGTTGTCTGATCCCTACTTGGTATTTGGAAGATGATGCTTTCAGTAAAGTGTAAAAGTTAGGAAAGGGGTTATGGAGGTTTTACTCAGCTGGGCAGCTGAGCTCAACCACAACTGTGCTCTCACTCCCCCTCCTCAAAGGGAAAAGGGGAGAAGAAATTATGCTGGAAAGAAAAGAAAAAAAAAATAAGGCTCACTGGTTGAGATAAGGATAATTTAATTAAAAGGAAAAGGAAGAGGGGAAAAAAAAAAAAAAAAAAATGCAAAGGCAGTGTGGAAACAGAGAAAAAAAAATTGTTCTGTACTTCCCATCAATGATCAATGTTCAGCCACATCCCAAGAAGCAGGGTCTCAATACACGTGGTGGTTGTTTGGGAAGACAGACATCTTCATAACGAGAACTCCTCTGCTCCTTCCCCAGCTTTTATTGCTGAGCATGACACCATGTGGTATGAGTGGTTCAGGTCAGCTGCCCTGATGATGTCCCTTCCCCAGCTGTTGCCTACCCCCAGCCTGGCTCTTGGGTGCTTGGAGGGAGTCCTGATGCAGTGCCAGCACTGCTCAGCAGCAGACACAACACTGCTGTGATACCACTGCTGTTCTAGCTATAAGTGCAGAGCACAGCACTTCATGGGCTGCTGCAGGGAAAGTTAACGCCATCCCAGCCAGACCCAGTACAGGGGTGAGGAGTAAAGAAGTGTAATGTTCAACCTCAAAGAGTTTTGTGAAAATAAAATGTGAAACTTGTGTGTCATTAAACATTTCACAGCACTCCCTAAATGTTTGCAGCCAAGTCATTTTGCCATTTCAGCTTCCACTTTTCTGGCCTGCAAATCTAAGAGACTTGGTATGTAGCACACCTGTCTAAGTAATGACCCATAAAACTTGTTTATGTTACATTAAAAAATGAGATGAATAAAGCTTAACTGCAGAGGGAATGAAGGACTTAATTATATGAAGATGTCATTCACCCTTATTGAGAGAACAAATCACTGCTTTGATGCCCTGGCCTTTTCCATAAAGCTAAACTGCAGATTTATACATTTCTGAATATGGCAGAGCACTGATGAAAGAAATGGAAGAAAGATCTTTGCTCAAAGCAAGAGGCTGACAGCTACCAAGCAGCACTATGGGAAGAGAAGAGCTGGCATAAAAACACTGGTCCCATTTTACATCTTTTTTATGTAATTTTCCACAGTTAGGAAAGAACTGATATATTCTAAGACTGAGTAGGTTCTGTTCCTGGTTTTGGTTATAAGCCAGACAGAAACTAATGTGATTTGTGGTTTTGATATCATTTGAGCCTTTACTGCTGGGACATCATTTTTATTTTTTGAAAATCATATCTGGGGATCACCAGTTGCCATGCTTGGGGTCAGAAATGAGTTTCTTGCTTACTTTCAGGGCATAGAAAGTTGCTTGTATTTTTTCATAACTTGTCAGTGTAGTATAAGAAAGAGAGAGTTACTGTGTTATGCGATAGTTTTATTGAAATAGTGAAGAAGGTTGTGTGGAGGCGGGGGGAAGATGTGAGGCCAGGATGGAAAGGATCAGAGGAGGAAATCAGAAAAGGAGAGAGAATGAAAGATAGGTAGGACAGTGAAAGTGAACAAGCGTTGACAATCTTGGTTGATTGTCAGCAGTTTTATCTTGCTGGTGACAGGATACTTGTTTCAGCCAGAACTCTGATATGCACTGCTCAATGCAGAAAAGAAAAAAGTTTTTTTCTACATCTCAGGAAAAAAAAAAAAAGTTTCATTCACATGCAAGTTCAGTTTCGTTTCAAGGCTCTGGGTTTTATGATATTTGATCCTAACCAACTTACCTATCTCAAGTCAGTAATATGCTTCTTGCTTTTAGCAGTAGGTCAGATGGAATTTTGCTATTGAGATCATCCATCACTGTAAATCACTGTATTTTCTCTTTCAGGCCAGAGTCTGAAATAAGGCTGCCTATAAAGAAATCTGGGCTAGGATGTGAAGTAGTTCCTATGTGAATTGCCGTATGTCCAATGGCAAGCTAGAGGACAAAGGATAGAAAAGGTTTTCAAGTTTCTCATTTCAGAATCAATTCTTATTATTTAGCGTGGAGACAGCATGGTCTAATGCTGTGATGAAGGTAATGGTTGTCAGATAATACTTGTTACTTATTACTTTTATTCTTAATAATATTTGAATGTTATCCAGAAAAAAAATAGTACAGGCATTTTAGCAGAGTTATTTTTTATTTATTTTAGATTTTGACTGTTACTTACAAAATATTAATGAACATTAATATCAAAATAATCAAAATATTAATGAACAAATTTACAGAAGAAAACATCTCCCACTCAATATTTGTAAGAGCATAGGAAACTTCTATTTCTTACCTGAACATTCCTAAAATACCCATCTTCATCATCTGTGTGTGCCCCAAATTAACCTGTATATGTTGATACTTCTCCCCCAACGCCCTAAGTCTGGGATGCTATGGCAGTAGGCAGATGGCCACACAGGTAAAGCTGTGTGACGGAGGCATTCTTTCCCTCCATCATCTGGAGGAAGCCAAGCCAATGTACCACATAAATTTTAGCCTTAATGCAGTAGGAGATGCTACAGTGATTGCATAGCTCAGGGATTAGGACATTCCACTGTTGAAAGTAGAGTCTTGGTTTTGGTTTTCATCCAAGACTTGTATCTTATAAATTACACAAACTATGCTGGGAGCAAGGAACAGTGTTGAGGATCCTTTCTTCTTTTTTTGTATACCTAGCAGAATGTAATAACCACTGCAGGTGGTGGTCCTGCTGATACTCTCTAATGCTGCAGTGAAACCTGCAGTCTTTGTTCCACTATGGCACAGATCCAGCAAGTGGGGGGGCAGAGAGGACTTGTCCAGGATAGCCAAAGTACTGTGGATGGAAACATATCACCTGGAAGATGGGGAAGAGTGTATCAGAGCCTTTGACACGATATCCATGGCCTCTTTGTCCTCCGCACTGGGAGATGTGGAGTTTATAGGTGGACAACAAGGTGAGTGACAAACTGGCTGGACTGTTGGGCTCAGGGAGTATTGTTTGATCATTCAGAGTCTGACAAGTCACAAGTTACAAGTGGTATTTTTCAGGGTTGTTGATATTACGCTGATTTTAATTGCTTTATCAACTTGAATGATGGGATGAATACATCCTCATAAAATTCACAGATGCCACTAACTTGTGGGAAGTGATCAGTGGGCTGGAGGAATGGGCCACAGGAACCTACTCAAGTTCAGAAAAGACAAATGTAAAGTCCAGCACATAGAACTTAACCCCATACCAGTATAGGCTAGGGACTACTTGGATAGGGAGCAGCTCTGTAGCAAGGAACCTGAAAATCCTGGCGGAAGATTTTTTGTTGTCCAAGAGTCAGCAGTGTGCCCTTGGAGGGATGAAATCTAACTGCACGGTCAACTGCAGCCATGAGGATGCTTGTGGCAGGTTGAAAGTGATTAGTCCCCTCAGTATCTAAGAGGCTGTGTTTGGAGGGCTGTGTCCAGTTTTTGGCTTCTTCCAAAGGGTGCATACAGACTGTGAATAGACCAGTGGAGGGTCACTAATACAGTTACAGCATATACAGAAGGAACTGGAGGTACCAGTGTTGTTTAGTCTGGAGAGAAGAAAAAAAAAAGGGGGGGGGGGGGATTTAACTGTATGCTTCCACTACTTACAGGGGTTTGTAACATCCAAAGATTGCAAAAGATTCACGTGAAAGGACAAAAAGCAACAAACACAACCTGTAGCAAGGAAAATTCCAGGGATATAATAAAAAAAATATATATATATATAAGGATAAGAATGTTTCTGTAGTGGAGCAAGTACCCAAAAGGTACTTGCAAGAATCTTCCCACAGGGAGATTTTGGAAACTCAACTGGGTGTGGTCATGAGCAGCTTTATCTCTGAAGCTGTCCGTGCTTTGGGCTAGAGACCTTTTGAGGTCCCCTCCAACATAATTTTTTCTACAATGCTACAGGATGGAGTTGAGTTGTGGTCTCCTACCTCAACAGTTACTAGGCTGATACATTTTCCTGAAGGAAACTCAGACTCTAGATGAATAACTGGAAAGGTACTCAGTTTGGACATATCACCTCAACTGGTGCGTCTCAGATTATCCTGTGCGCTTTCTGCCTGATCTCTCAGATATTTTCAGTTTATCCACCCAGATGTCTAACTTCTTTTGTGCACTTTGTAAGATTCATGAGCATACCGCTTCATTGTTTTGCCGTATGCTTGAGTCCGTAAAGGGAAATTAAACTGAACTTAATTTTTCTGTATCTGTCTGAGAATGAAAAAGCATAAATATTTGCAATCTGACAAAGCACATCAGCAGATCATTTTTAGATTAATGTCGTGATATGATAAGATGTTACAGAGCATGATGGAGTGTACAGTTGACCCCAGACCTAAAATATTGAATAGAACTCTATGTTTAGACAGCCATACTTTGTTGGAACAGCAGATCAGTATTGAAGACAGGAAGAGACAGGATGTTGCACATTTGCAGTAAGGACAATGGACAGTGTCTTTATGTGTCCTTCAGGTCTGGAATAACGAAGGATGGGGAGCTGTGAATCAACTCAAGCGTTCCAAAGGGGTGTTGTGACCCCAGTCTCTAGTAAAGAGGGTGCCACAGTTGTGTATGAAGATATGCTTGTCAGAGCCATGTGTTTGCGGCCTTTGTTTTCTAGTGAGCACTATCAATCTGTCACATTTTATGAACAGTAAAAAAAGTCAGCCAAATTATTAAGAGAAAAGTAATAAAAACTTAATAATTTTCCAGTTTCTGACAAGTTTCAAGTATGAAAAAGGGCTATCAGAGACAGCTGTCTGACTCCTACTTGAGCCACCCAAATGCTCACTTGCAATCCTTTTGGTCATTTTTTCACACTAAGGCCTTGTATTTATTTCTGCCTCTGACAAGTGGTTGAAAAGTTGTATGCCTTCTGCACCATGCTGTATTATGGACGGTGTATTAGCAGTCATATATCCAGCATGCCTTCTTTGTGGGTACCTAATAACTGTGCCTCTGCTCCATAAAGAAAAAGCCTATGGCAGGTTTATTCATCTTTTTATTTCTTTGTGGTGCTCTGCTCCCTGCTGGAAAAGGTTCCTTTCCACTTCAGTCTCTTTTTCTCTTCTCTGGTTTGTAAATGCAAGGTGAATTTCAGTTGCACAGGTGAATTTGCCCAAAAAAAATGCCAGTCATAGAAAGGAGATGTTACACATGCTTTTGTTTGCAAGGATCAAGCAACTTTAAAAGGAAGGGCAAGCAAAGTGCAAGGGAGCATCGCCCTTACTTTCAAGAGTGGAAAGGACACAGTATTAAATCTCTTGAAATGTAAGTCAAATCATGCGCATATGCCTCTGAAGGCTTAATTTTTGATCTGATATGGAATAGGTACAGGCATCTGATCTGGCTCCTATCAACTTCCTGTCTGCTTCCTGTGGAGGGAAGAGAAGACCTGTGGTGATATGAAAGTTTCCCATAGCTTACCCTCCCAAAGAACTACACATTTCTTGCATGTTGCACATGCATGATGGGAAATATATCCAAAAAGACAAGCTCCACAGACAAGCATATTGCAGGGACATGTATTCAACAGCCTGGTGTGGATGAGAAAAAAGGCCAAGAAGGGAAGAGCAGAGTAGCCTATCTGTTTGCATAACAAAAACTTATGTATCAGTCCCTCCCATACTGGCCAGCAGTAACTGAATATTAGGGGAGAGGGCAAAGGTTAAAGTATGGTTGGAGGTTCTCAGTAAGTTCATGGAAGTATATACATAGCCACATGTGTTTCTTTACAATACAACTTGAAATGACCACATGCAGTTTGCCTAGCGAGCAGACACTCTTGCTCCAAAAGTAATAGAAAAGTTCACAATCATGTCATTCTGTCTGCTGTAACTATTTCTGAGACCCACACATGTGTTCGTGTCTGTGTACTACACCCTCCTACATGTCATCTTCACCCACACACATCAATGCTCTCAGGTACAGCAAACTCCTTCCCACAAGCAGTGATCTCATTAAGCAAGCTGCAGGCACTGAGAAACACATGCGTGAGCCCACGCTCACACTTAGCATACGTAGTAGACTCAGCTTCCCATGCGCACACACAAGTGTAATCAGGTCACATTAGCATAGCCCTTAAAAAGCTTTCTATCATCTCCAAGTGAAGGCAAAAGAATCACCTCCAGAAAATCTCAGTGTCTTTTATAGGAGAATGCAGAAAAATTATAAACCACATAAAGGGGGCTTTGTACAACGGGGGCAATGGGGACTCATGAATTGATCTAACAGCAAGCACTTGAATATGATTTAGGACTTCTGTGCAACTTTTATTTCATATCAGTGCTTTTCCCTTTCACACCATTTCCTTTTCAGCTCTGATGTGGATAGGAAGAGCTCATGTAAATTGTAGGCAGAGGGTGATGATTACTTTAATGGAAAGAGCTCTTAATGAGGCAATTTGTTCTGCTGGGCTGATATGTGCTAGCTCCCCATAACTGTTTAAAAAGCTGGTAGCAGCAGTCTTCTTCTATTATTGTAAAAGTACATCTCAGATAGGCGTTAGCACTGCTCCTGCTAGCTTAGCCTGAGGGATTTTTTTCTGCTAGTTCACTTGAGGGAACTACTGTCACAGAAAAGCAGAACATCCCAGGTGCAGTGCTGAACTGCAGCAGCAGTCCTGTTGCAGGCAGTGATAAACCTGTTTGGCCACCATTAGGCTGTTGTTTTTTGTCTAATGTTACGCCTTACATTTCTTTCTCATTGTCATTCTGATCAGTGTGCACTGACTTGTTTGTGTAGGATTGGCTGGGTTGCTTCCTAATGCTGGTATACAACTCCCTGTAGGATATCCTTCACTTTTCATCTTTGGCCAAAATATAAACTTGGTCAATGCATTAGGAGCAAAGACAACCAGTATACTATAGTAATAAATTTTGAGATTTGTTTTATTGCCACTGTTCGCTGTCAGGTACCCACCCAAAACTTCCTGTGAGGTGCTTCAGAGCAATTCTTAACTGTGGCATGGAGCTTGGAGAGTAAACAGGAGAGCTCGGATGTTAGAGTTGAGCACTTCAGAAATATAAATAGAGTAGAAATAATAAGAGCATTTTATCTAATGAATAATATGGTGTAGTGATATTATCATTTATTGCCACCACTGCAAGATATGAGGCCAATGATTATTATAGTACACTGGACTTTTTGCAGTGCCTTTCATTGTAGAAATCTTTAAAATTGTGCCTTCTTACCCATCTTGGAAAAAATACAATTATATCCTGAATTAGCTGAGGTCATGACCACTTGAGTGGATATGAGCTAAGAAGAAAATTTTAAACCTGAGTCTTTGGAGAATTGGGTCAGTTCATTCCCATTACAAATTTCCCATACGATCTTAAGGAAGATATCCTTTCGGTGCCTTGGTTCTCCTCCTGAAAGTGAGGTTAGTAATCTTTACTATCCGTTATGAGGATAAATCATAAAAAGCGTTCAGATGGTATGGTAGTGGTGGCACTATAAAGTCTAATATCAGAGCCAGGAGCAGAAACTAGAAATCCGGGCTTCTGTCTCTGACTAAAATAACTGAATTACATTTGATCTATAGTTTTGTCTTGGGCAAAGTTAGATAACAGAGCACAGTATGCCTTTGTTCTATAAGGTCTGCAACATCCCGGCTTTTTATCACAGCTAGAGTGTCATGGGAGCTCCTGCTAAACTCCTGGTTTATCACCTGATGTTGCATGTGCAGCCATTATTGCCTACAAGGAAATTCTCTCAGTTTCTCATCGCAGAATGGTATCTCCCTCTTTACCTTCAGAAGTGTTAGTCATCGTACTCTGGGTCTTGCTTTTGTTTTGATCACTACTGTTATGATTCATCTTGGAATGGTGACTCCTCCTTTTGCTTGCCTGCAACCACTGCCAACCATGGCAGCCTGTTGAACACATTTACATGTACTTGAAGAGAAACAAAAATCTCAGTGATGTTGTTGGAATCATTATTGTAATTACTTTTTGTATCTGAGGAATGTAAGGTCCTGGCCGTAAGGAAAAGCACACACATTTTGTTCAGAATCATAAAAAGTTTTTCTACTCTGAGGTTCACAAGTTCAGTCTCCTTAAAGAACTATGCAGATATCTTTCTGTCCTGCAACTAGAATTTCCCAAGAGTCTGCTGCAATGCTAACATCTTTAAGCAACCATTTGTGAATGTCCTTTTTCTCATCACTCCTTTACAAGATAATAGCCAAGATATTGAAGCCATTGAGGAGTCAGCAAGGAAGAGAGAAGTAGAAAACTGACAGTAATTATCAGATGTGGATTTACTGGAGGGAGCTTGATAGGTTTTAACTCCTCAGCCTACCTTCTTTTTAATCCCCAGCTGAAGTGCTTCCCCTACTCATGGCATTGCTGCAGGAGTGTCTGTCATTGCACAGGAAAGAAAAATGGGGAGCAAAATTAAATCCTCTTCCCATGGCTGCAGCAAGCCCATACAGTCAGGACTTGGCTTTTGTGTTGCCTTTTGTTTCTCAATCAAATCATGAAAATTGATTCAAGCAGCTTTGAAATCAGCAACATTAAAGCAGAGATTACTTGGTCTCTTTTGGGACTATCATCTTTAATATAATGGCACACGTGGGATGACCTTTTACTCTGACCTTTGAAAAATCAGTCATAATAGGTATGGCATTTGCACAGTCACTGTTTTTTTGCATTTAAGATCCACTTTAGTGGTAATACCTTAAGGAGATATTAGTCATCTTTTAGTGACTATGTAGAGGAGCATCCATGTATCCATGTGTTTGAAAGAAGCTCAGATTTCAGACATAACCCTCTTTCAACATTTCACCAGTTGTTTGCCTTAAATCACAAGATTTTTAAAGGTGATTGCTAAACCTTTTCCTGGTGACTCCAGTGCACCTCAGGTAAGTGGTGTGAATAGCCTAATAAATAGCCCTCTTGTAAGCCATTGTGTGTCCTGGTGGATGCCCCAGTGAAATTTTTCTCTCATTGCAAAGAAATTCTGTTTGGCACCAGCTCTCACCATTTCCAATTGAATCAGCATGTCACCTTTCACTGCTGCTGCATGTCTGTCCCCAAGGCTTGCAGGAAGCCACCCTGTAATCCTAAAGCTGGAAAACATCACTCTTCTGTCTGTGCACCCCAATTTCTCTTTCTATGGGAATATTAACTTGTTATTGCATTCAGATGGAAACCAGTAGAAACAACTAGCACTACTGACTTCTCGGGTTGCTTTGTTGTAAACAGCAGCTGCCATCTGGCTGATATTTTCTTGCTCACATACCAAGAAAGTTTTGAGGATCAGGCAGAATGCAAAATACAGCCAGAGAAAGGGACTAGATGCTAAATTCAGCTGTGCGGCTGGAAAAGTTCAGTGAGTTGTTTGTTTCTTTTATTCTTCCCTGCCAGTGGTTATTAAACTTCTCAAGTAATGGCTGCAAGCCCCGGGGGGTTCCAGGTGAAAATCATTCAAGCTTTTCCCTAGCAGGCCTGATGCGGGGAGAGCCAGCATGTGTGTGAGCTCCAATTCCCAGGGCTCTGCAATTTGGCTTAACCTTCGCAGGAATGCAGGGGTGTGTGGCAGCAGCACAGCCATCTGTTTCAGCAGGGTGTTCAGCTCCGCTGCACTCTTCTATGCACTCTGATTAATTGCAGCTGTGTACAAATTAGTTTTTCTCAAAAAGTTATTTATCGCCCTCAAATTAACAGCACAGGCATTAAAGCTCAAACAAGCAGACAAAATAAGAGCAATAACATTGGTCCAGTTTGGAGACCTGGTTTCATCTTGGACTTGTGGTGCTGGTGCATTGTGAGTGATCCCAGACCTCTCTGTTGCCTGAGCAGCTACTGTTCTCTCTTCTGTCAGGATCTAATTAAAGCCCCAGCATGGTGCTGTAAGCGTTGGGCTGCAAGAGGTGATGACAGAAACACAACAGTGGCACCTGTACTTTTGGAGCCTGGGATAAATGTTGCTTTTCTGTGTGGTGGAAGACATTGGCAGTGCTATGTGGTCAGGTGTAGACAGTTGTGTGCGCTCCCTGAGCTAGATGCGGTAGAAAGGCCATCTGGCTGCATTAACGCAGGACAATGCCCACATAAAATGTCCAGCTGTGAGGCAAGACTTCTTTGCACAGGCACAGTCATGAGGTAATGTGTGTAATCATCTTTGGGACTAGCGCTGGCTCAAAGCAGAGGCTCGACTGTCTGCACCATGTGCTGCCAAGTGCTTTGTCTGGATTGAGGCTTTCACTTTTTCAGTCAAGTCTTGAACACCTCCAAGGATGGAAGTTCTGCCTCATACTATGATGTAGTGTTCATATACAGTGTAAAATATTATTTTTTTTCATGTGGAAATATTCCATTCATTTGAAAATGTGACTTCATGGTCTAATGTGATATAAAACTGTCTTAAGATGTATCTTGCAGCTGGAAAGTTTTATTATATTTCATTTAAATTTATTATCTTTTAAAAACAAGTAATGCTCTGTGCTTCTCTAAGAACTTCTATTACTGATCTTAAAGTGCTTAACAAACAATAACTCATGACGACAATATTCTCTGCCCCAAGATGGATTTAGTTTTCTTCACGTTAAAGGAAGTGAAACTGAGGCAGAGAAGAGCCTTGTGCTATGCTCCTTGTCTGACAGTGAATGCAATGAAAGAGACAAGCATAAAGAAACAAACACATCTCATTCCAAGTTCTCCTAGGCTTAGAGCTTTCTTTCAAAACAACAAGAAAAAACAGGACGTGCTGAGTATGCACACAAACGCCACACACAGAATGCATTTCAATAAACTTTTATTTTCTGAAGTTTGAAACTTAAAAAGATACTCAGTATGCTAACTCTTTTATTAGTCTTTAGAAAAAGAGAACACACACTAGAGATAGTTTGATTTTTTCCCATGATTAGTAAGGTTGAATATTCATTCTATACAAAAGACTACAGAATTAACAATACATTACAATTACCTGTGCCCTCAAATGGTAACACAGACTTATTACTTGTTTCAAGTAAAATAATTACTTACTGGAGTGACACATTGATTACTAATTCCTCAAGAAGTTATTATGCATTACTATTTGAAAAACAAAGACTTGAAGTCAGAAATATAATTCTTGCTAGGAGTTGCTCAATATGATAAATGATTTTGACTCAAGTAATTGCTTCGTTAAAACTAAAATGTGCTGAAAAAGCTTGAGTTTACTTTGCTAATGCCGCATAATAAAGCAACTAGTGTTAATAATAATTATACTGCTAATAGACTGCTGAGAATGAACTCCTGCCTCTTATTGGTTACCACAAATATAACATTTAAAACTTCTGATCAGTTGAAACCACTCTGTAAACTGGTCAGATCCAGAAGCACAGGAACATAAACAGAGAGGGTTTTCGTTATTAATTTTTGTTATTCTTAGATGCTGGTAAGTGGATGAAACCCCACGTACCTTAAGGTTATATGCACAACGTGGAAGCTGAAAACTTCCTGTGCAAACTTAGCAGCTCTCTTTGGAGTGCGCCTCAACTGGATTCATCCACCAAAATACCCCTTGTGAGTTTTGACCACCGAGACGTGAATGATAAAATGATTTGCCCCAAAAGCGGAGGTGAAACAAAGATGGATGATGTTTGCCCCATGAGAATCTTGCCATGACCTCCAGGGAAAAGTCGTGGGCCTTAAGATAGCCATTCACAATTCCCAGTTTTGTGCTTAGTCCACAGAATTAGGTCATGCTCCCTGCTACTTCAGTAGTAGGAAGCAGAGAGACTTCTAGGAATACCTCATAGTGGGCTGGTTGGAGCCATTTTAAGGTTTCCAGATCCATACTGTCATTATTTGATCAGGTAGTTTGGTAAAGGGATTAATATAACTGAGGGAGAGATGCTAATACCAAGACCAGTACTAGTTCATGCTCTCAATTAACTGTTAGAAGATTTCTCCTGTTTCTGAAAGTTATATTCATTTCATTGCTTTCAAGAGTGTTAAAATAGATTTTGAGTATGTTCAGAAAAGATCTTTTTCTTTAAAATAGCATGGATTTTTTTGACAGTATTCCATCCCTTCATCATCCAAATGTATATTCTGATGAATGGTTATCTAGAGCAATCAGTGGGTTCTTTTTGATGATACAAGGATTGCTGCTTCTTGGGAATGCTGTCAGAGATGCTGGAGCTGCAGATGCTTCATAGGGGAGTTCTGATATCTTTACATAGGGATTCTTACTTTTCAGCCTTACAGACTCCTGGTTCTGGTTCCAGTTCAGGAACAAAGAAGGGTTGGCACCTGAAATAAAAGAGTTTGGTTTCATTTGCTGGAAGACACAGACATGCCATTTCTCCTGTGCAAGGTCTGCTTTTGAAAAGTCATTCAGTGATTAGAAAGCTAGCAGGGTGCCACAGCATAAAGCAGGGATCCTTTGGTGTACAGTCTTTAGCATTTTGTATGCTTCAGGGAAAGATATAATACTTTCATAAACGACCAATGTGTATTTCATCTCTGTACTTGTGGAAATATTAAATTCTCATTTTGAAGTTGGTCACCAGCTATGAGATCTGAAGATCTGATGACTTTGTTTTTTAGCAGATAAAACCTAAGATACCACGAAGTATCTGGCATCACTGTTTTTCATAAGCTGTTCTGTGGGGCCACTTCTTGCAGGTGGAGAATCAAGGAAAACCTTATGAAAAGAGAGTGTGCATTATTATTGAAGACAGGCAAAAGATGCCATCTTTCAGTAGGGGAACTGTAATCAAAATTATCTGTGAAAGAAAAAGCTTTCTGAAAATCAGATTCTTTCTGGAATTTTTAGGAATTGAATTTGCATAATTTTGCTCTGATGTGGTGAGACACAGTTGGTTGATCAACCAGGTTAATTTTTTCTTGAGATTAAAAGCAAAGCAATGCCCCCCCCCCCCCCCCCCCCCCCCCAACACACCCTGCCAGTAACATTATAATAAAGGTCTTTAATAAACCTTTGGTTTTGCCCTGTTCCATCACCCTCTCTTGCCCAAGCAAAGGCCTCTAGTGGGAAAGTGAAGTGAGACAAAGTGATGCCTTGGCATACAGGCAGAGAGCTGAACTGCCACTGGGAATATCTTCTGCTACATTAGCATAGTTTTCACACACGTCCTGCCATGTTAATTGAAAGATCTTTAATTTGCATGTGGGAATTATCTGATTGACTCTCTTCCATGAACCCTCTTTATAATTATGCAAATGGCCTAGCACGAGGGAGAAACAAGTCATTTTATTAACTTCAAAAGCAGTGCATTTAAAATAAAGAAGATGCCAGTGACAAAACTTGCTCAATACCAAGCACTAACAACAGGTCCAAGAAACATATGCTTAGCCCCTTTAGCATCTGGAGACCTTTATTTTATTTTGGATTCTACTGATAAAGCTACTTTGCAGATACAAGGGCATTGAATGGTCATCCATTATACAACCCAAAACTGCTGCTTTGTCTTACTTCTGATCAAGGTTTCTTCTCAGCTTGCTTTATAGCATCTCCCCAAAGACTGTCAGCATGGCTCGCTGTCAAGAAGAAACACTTCATATTCTGAAATAAGCCAATCACTTGATCCGGTGATGGCTCTCCGCCAGCTTGTTTGTATGAAATTTATTCTGGCTTGAGTAGCTGCTTCATTCAATGGCTGTCAGAAAGTTTAGCTGAGAGCTATGGTCAGTATTTCATCTTATGGGAGCTTCCACTTTTTTCTTTGTTTGTCTTAGAAATGACCACTGAATAGTTTGGGCTTTAGGGTTTTCTGAGAAAATAGAAATGTGTTTGAAATATGACATTTTGTTCACTCTTTTGGAGGATGCAAGTTGGGCATAAGTACACTAGTAGGTGCAGACTTTGGTTCTCAGAGGTGTTTCAATTTTGTTGTTTCAGGTATACTTTAGGGCCCATAAAATCAAGTGTTATAGCACTTTAATTGGAGAAGTTTGGAGAACAAGCAGTCACATAGATCTATATTTTGTCTATGGTATCTCCTATAGTGTCTTAATTTTTATTAATTTTACCTTTTATTATGAAGGTTACTACATAAAAAAGCATGAGTCTCTCATAAGCATAGCTAAGCTTGTATAATTTAATATTTTTATATTGACATAAGTATTCAGCTGTCTAGGTTCATCCACCTCCCTTCATCATTACAGTGTGAATTCCTTCCCATCTAGGCAAGATTAACTTGGTCATGCTAGTCAGACTATAGGTGAGGATTTATTTGTGCTCACTTTTGAAAACTAACCCAGCTGCAATGGTTCTGCAAAACACTGTATGTGTAATTTGGTATGATGAAGATGCTAGGTGCTGATGGGCCTGGTCTGCTAAAGCTGAACTCATTCTAACCTCACCCCAGCAATAAGCTGTCAGCAGTGCTCATTCACTTCAGTATAGGAACTCTGGATTTCAGCCCAAGGTTCCATACCCTATGAGATGAGCTCATCACTTCTCACTTCTTCCTCTTCATGAATTCCTAAAGAAGCTTCTCCAACCAAAATAAATAAATAAATCTTTCCGTGCTCACTCTTCCCATTCCCCCCTTTCTTTTCACTGTCATTCTATTCTATTTTTCCTAATCCCCTTTACTTTTAAGGCAAAGAGGAAAAAGAAAAAATCTGCTGAGAAATGGATTTTCCCTTCAGGGTGATGCAGACTTCAAAAGAAAAATCAGTCATTTCAAGAGGGGGAAAAAAAGTCTAATCATCAAGAGCAATAATTACTTTCTAAATATTAGCATGGCAGATAAGGAGAGCAGAACTGAAATGGAAAGTGAGGCTTTCTGAGTTATTCATTATATTTGATTTGAAAGTTCGAAAATTCTGAGGACTTACTCTGTATTGCATCTCTGTAATGTAGTTATCACAACTGATAACTTATCGAGACAGTTATCAGTTCTGTTTCTTGTGTTTCTTCAGAGATAGAAGATGGCAGTTAGAAAATTAACTGCCTTTTTTTTTTTTTTCTTCCAGCTTGATCTCTTTGCTTCCTTCTGTGCTTATGCAAACCATACATTTCTGTTTCCAGCCATTTTGTAGATGCTCTGCTTTGAATTCATTCAAGAGTATGTGTGGCTGAGCTTTAAGCCTCATTCCAAAATCCCTTCCTTTAGAACTGGTTTCTTTTTTTTTTTTTTTTTTTTTTTTTTTTTTGTAGTCTGAATAGCAACCTAGTTAAAAGTGGTAGCAAACCAGGCTTTCTGTCTGGCAGAACATAATTAGATTCCTTTACCTGTGGAAATACAGACCTCTTAAGCTGTTTGTCCACACAGATATACTCACCATATTACTACAGCAGGATTGTTCTCTAAAATATTTTTTAAAATCTCTCTCTGAATTTGCTCAGTGCTATTTCAAAGTACATCTGCTCATGTCCAAGAATGACTAGGAATTGTCGCAGGTACAAAGAGTGTTTTTAGGCCAAAGTCATGAATGGAGAATCTGTTTTAGGAGAATATATTGTTAGAATTTAGTTTCTTTAGCTTGCAAACTGAAAGAATAAGGGAGATATGATTTTTCTCTGAAACTCTATCATGTTTACAAGGATGTGGAAAAATATTTATTTAAACTAAAGGTTTGCATGGCCCAAGTGCAAATACCCACCCACTACCTAGCTATGAATCCACTGAGTGGTAATCAGAAATGGGTTCCTATCAAAGAGTCCTATGGAGGAAGGGGTGCAGGAGAATAAGTTTATTTATAGCTTTATTATGTGGTCCTGAAGTAGCTGAGTATTAGCTCTTAAGACTTCAGAGGTTCCTTCTTTTTTTTTCCTGTGATTTGTGTACATTATGAGTCTGCACCTACTGACATTTTAGTACTATACCAATGAGAATATCACAGAGATACTACATCGAGCACTGCTGTCTCAAAATTCTGCTGAGCTTCACAGTGATGAGTTGTCAGCTCTTAGGCAGTGCAGCTGAGCAAGAGGCTCTCGCAGTAAGGTGCACAGTTCCTCACAGCAGACAGTTGCAGACAACTTATTGAAAGGCATAGTACATAAGACCTTTTGTTTGCTTGGCTAGTCACATCACATGAGGTAAAATTACTCCAATCATTAGATAAAGAGCCAGCCATTCCACTTAAAGTGAAAATTTTCTTTCTTAACCAGAGAAGTAATCAACTGCAAGGAAGAGAGGAGACTTCTGAATTCAGCACTCCATAAATCCTATATACTGGCTTCTGGTTGGGTTGAAGTGATAGTCACTCCTATTTTTAATATATAAGACACTATTTTACATTTGAGTTTCAGTAAGTTTATAACTCAGCTTCTGAATGCTAGAAAAAGCAGAAGAGAAATCCTGAGCTCTTCGAAGTTATTATTTTAGGCAGCACTCTCAGTACTGATATTGCCTGAATAAAATGATAAACTGGGTTTTCTAGCAGAACTGGATGGCCTGTTCAGTGAGAACATCTGGAGCTGGAAACTTGGAGAATTTTGGATCAAATTTGAGTTTGTATTGACTTTCAAACCTGTTTTGCAGCTGGATGGGAGAGGAAGGTGCTTGAAGTTTTTTGTTTTGGAGAGTAAATATGATGTTAGAGCTAGTCAGAGCACAGTAAATACAAGGCTTGGCTGATGATGTCAGATGAAGTCAAGTGATCTCTATCATTAGGTAAAGATTAGTTACTGCACTTAAAGTGAAAAAAAAAAAAAAAAAAAAAAAAAAGTATATATAAAGTATAGAAGCCCCTGAAAAGGAGAAAGGCATGAGATAACCTGACAACTCAAATTACATGAATTAGGTACAGCCTGGTGCTGCGCCCCTCAGTGGCAGAGTTTGTGGTTTAAAGTGGAGAATTAAAGGCGATAGGCAGGGTTCTGGACACAGAAAGGCTCATGACATTATTCCTGCTCAGCCTGAGAAATGAGGCCCAGAAGGTTAAAAGAAATTAAGCACTTTATTAATGGGGGCCAGGATTCAACATACAATATCAATTCTTCAGTTTAATCTGATCTCTTGAGTTCTTAAGATATCACAGCAATGACTAGGTTCTGGCCTTGAAACGTTTTGGGGGAGAATTTTGTTTGAGAGCGTTCTTCTCACTACTGCCTGAGGAGGTTCACCGTGGGTCAGAAGGGTATGAAGGGAAAGATGACAGTGGAGTGGAGCCTTAAGGCATTTCCTCCCCTTCAGCTGTGTGCAGTCAGCAAATTCCCAACATTGCACGAAGTGCAGATGCAGGAAAAACGCTCATGCTGCCATCTCCCCACATCTAGAATAGGGCTCTGAATACCCAGGGGGGGAACACTTAGCCCACTCCACAGCTAGTGTATAATTTCTTTTGTTTTCATGTGTGGCATCCAGCTGTGCAAGCTCTGTTTTGAATTAGACGAGTGTAATGTACTGTACAGTGCTTAAGGACATACAAGCAACACTCACTGGGCTATTGAATCAAACAGAAGGAAAAAGAAGGAAGTTGCTCTCTCTGCAGTTGGAAAGTAGTGAAACAGTCATTATTTTGTACTCACTCTACCAGTGACATTTTAATTTGTGAGCTAAAAATGCACTGATTGCTGGCTGCAAAAATTGATTTGGTGTTCATCTGATTCAACCCATGTCAGAGTTTGAAAGTAATTATGATAGTGGAGCTGATAGGCAGGCAATTACATTTTTGTTCTCTCTCTTTCTCTCCTTATTTTTCCTGAAGTTGTTCTTGTCAGAAGGCCTTGCAAGCATAAGAATATGAATATATTCTTATGCTTGCAAGAATATATAAGAATATCATCTTTAGCAGTGTTATTTTGTAGATTATTAAGGTATAGTCTCAGTTAGGGCTAAAGCTGCACTAAAAGCTTTACTTAGCTTAGCCTTTGGTAGTTTCATCAGACTGAACCAGATTAAAGAATCCAAGTTCAGGCAAACAATCTTGTGCTGCCCATACTTCCCACACACCATTAATAGTGCTGTCTATAACCGATATTTCCTAAAGCTGTCTTTTAGCCCTTGTTCACATTACCCTGTGCTTACGTGATGCTTTCTGCAAGGTATCTGCATGGGGCACTCTCATCACCACAGGCTGCAGCCTGGACAGTGCTCCAGGAAGGAGATGCTGTAGGTTCTTGTTCATATGCTCCTGATGCAGGGTGATCCAGAAGGAAATTCCCTGCTGCGAACCACTGTGAATCGTAGATGTCAAGTGTAAATCCTTTCCACAGGGCTAACACTTCCTGACATCTCCTCTGGGTGCTTTGCTGCCGTGCACATACCAAGTAGGATGTCCCAAATTTAGGTGCAAATTGATAGACGTTAGATTGTTATTTGAAAACTGATGCTTCAATGCATTTTTTTTTTTCTGAAATAGATTTTAAAGAATGTTTTGTTTTGTTCCAGCACAGAGCAAAAGTCGATGCTTCAGCATTGTAATTTATCATAAAAGTAAGCTCTTATTCCCCTGTCAGCTGTACTGAATATGTTGCTTGTTTGCCTAAACAGTGCTACTTGCAACAGGGTCTATTTCATCCCATTGATACTGCAGTATCTAAATAGTGGGACCTTGATCTGATTAAAGGCTGTGGCTATTATCATTATTATTAAAATTCAGGTAATAGCGATTGTATCTTCACATGTAAGCTGTATATTCTCTGGTAATATGGAGTTTAAGGATGTTTTTCTCCTGTGAATTTAAAAGTCGGTATTTGAGTCAAGATCAGTATCTTCATAGGTATTAAAGAACCATTCAGCTTTCCTGACAGCCTGGAAGAGGAAGGGATAGCAGAGAAAAACAGGACTAATGCTGAAAGTAGGAGAGCAAAGCCTGTGAGCTTCAGTAATACTGCAAGGAGTGCAAGGCATACAGGGAGCAGGAAGGCTCTGACAGCTCTGGGCTGAAGGTGGGAACTCTGAGTGGGAACTGGAGGCTAAAGTCTCCCTTTAGCACTTTCTCTTTAGATTTTAGCTAGAAAGTAACTCATAGGGTTCACAGAGAGAGAGGTAAATGAAATCTGTGTACCCATATGAAGTATCTGCCTCCAAAACTTGTGTAGTATCTTGTGTTCCAAACTTGTCTTGCCTATTATGCATTTACTTCATTCTTACACTTCAGATGTACTTTTCTCTCTTTTGCTTTTTGAGGATGAGAAATTGTATTTCCGTTAAATGAATGGCAAGGCATGGAATTGTGTAGGAGTTGCATGTTTTCATTTATGTCTTTTACGTTTTACGTGCCATACAGGATTCAAAAAAACTGTGACTGTAGAACATCATAGGTTGTATGATTTCAGGACAATAACTTCTTTTCCTTTTGCAAAGATACTTTGCTGATTTTCAGCTAGTCAAATCATGGATGGCCTGGCAAGAGTCAATAGCTACTGTCCTGAGTTTCTGAAGACTCCATTCCACACACAGCCCGGTTGTGTCTTTTGTCTGAGGCTGTGGCTGTGCCCTTATCTGTTTCTTTTCTTTTTGCCCTTACTAACTTTAAACCAAAGCAGTTCCTTAGAACTGTTTTTGTCAGTGATCCCCAATGAAGCACCCTTAGAGTAGAGTCCACTCCAGAGTAAAATGTCACAACCACGCACAGTGATACAAATGGTCTGAGGAGAACAGATTATTGTGGGCAAACATATGCTGTAGTTTTTCCCTTTCCTATTCTCTGTTGGGCCATAAAGTACAGCTGTGTCTTTCTATATAGTTCAAGGCTATTCTCATCTACTAATCAGACAGCATTTCAGCTTTATATTAAGCTGATTCACTTTACAGCGTACAAGATTTAAAGAACTTCAACAATGGAAAAGAAATAAGGAAATGGAGTGAATTATAGAGCATTTTTGCACCACTATTGGGAGGTATAGATATGTTTCACATTTCTAATTTGAATTCTGAGGTTTCTCTCTATCACTGATCTTGTGTGCATCAGGAGGTTTATTCTAGTCTGTTTCAAATGAGGCCACATTGCAGTGCATTACTTCTGCCCCCTGAGAACGTGGATTTGACAGGTTTCCCATGGGCTTAGTCAGGTGCCTTCTGCAACATCAGAAATGCTCCCAAATGCTTTATTGCTTCTTCCTAGACCCCACTGCCATATACATTTCAACGGATGCTTCTGAGGTGTCTTGAGAATCAATACGTTCCATCCTGTTGTAGGGACTTAATTTTTAAATGTCAGGAAATGAGGAAGAAATGTCAGAAGAAATGCATTATTGGGCACTGTTTTATATATGTGCTTAACCACACTGAACACTTAAAGTGAGTTTTTATACTGACAAATGGCCAGATTTGCTAACTTCTGGACATGTGTTCACATTCAAAAAGGCAAAATGAATTTAGAAATTATTAGGAAAGAGACAATTGAAAATGTCATTGTGCCACTGTGTAAATCTGTGCTGTACCTTGCCTTTTGTGCTGCACTGTTTTGGTTGTTCCCTTTCAAAAAAAACAATCTGTGATGCCTAGAAAAGAGATTAACAGGGATAGTGAAGGAGGTGGAACGGTTTCCACCTGAGAAGAGGTTAAATAGGCTGGCATTCTTCAGGCTAAAAATTGATAACTAAACAGATGTATAGTAGAGGTCTCTACAATCAAAAGGGTGAAGATAAATTGTGACTAGGGGATAACTATTCGCTGTCTTTCATGCAACAAAGATTAAGAAGAAATAAAGCACTGTTAGGCTGAGACCAAACAGGAAGAAGTACTTTTGCTCAAAATGTGAACTCACTGCCACAGAATATTGTAGAAATAAAAAATAAATTTCGAAAGCTAATATGCCAGTTTGTGGTAGATATGCCTATTAAGATCTATGAAATACACAATCTATGGAGCATGAAGATGCAGGTATAGCCACTTGCTACACTGACACGTGTCACTTCAGTAAGCATATAGGAAGAGAGAAAAGTGCTTCTGCATGTTTGTCTTGTCCTTATCCTATCTCTTGAACAAATACACGTAACTGGCTAATGCCAGAAGCAGAATGAAGATGGAGCCTGAGCTAGCATGACTACACTTACGTTCTATTTTTGCATGTTGTTAATGCACAGTCATTATAAGTATATATTTACATTTTGAGCACTTGCATCTGTGACTTTGTACTGATGGATACCAAAGGTGCCTTCAGGCATTTTAAAAAGGCTGGAAAAGGCAAAAATTAAATAACTTAAACATCACTAGATAAAAAAGAAGGAAGTAGTAAGCCTCCAAATCTTTCTATATTTTTTAAAAAATTCACATGGCAGGAATCTCCGTCTAAATGGGAAGACCTGTTTCTGTAAGTTGCATCAATATTTCATTAATTAAATTCATTTTTTTCTTTCTGTCTTTCTCTCTTTCTGTTTTGTTTAATTAGGATATAGTCATTTACAGCCAAATCTTTGTTCAGCAGCTATAAAATATTCATTTCCAGTTGCAGCATGATAATGAAACAGTATGCTGCAGCCCATTCAAACTGTTGCAAAGCAAGGCAAATCACCAAAGGGAAGGGAATAAATGCTTTTTTTTTTTTTTTTTTTTTTTTTTTTCCATACAACAGGCTCAAACATGCTCAGTGCAAACTGGTTTTAGGCAAAACGAAAGTCTGTCAGCTAAAAAGCAATTTATGTAATACGTTGGCACGGAGGTGGGAAGCCAGTGAATAGAACTTAATGAGTTGACAGCTGTCGAGAACTCCATGGTGTCAGATCGTAGTATTTGTTTCGATCATTTGCACATTGTGTGTAAGTGGGAGACTTAGGTACAAGGGATACCCTGAGACCAGCCAGGCAATTTGTTCCACTACCTATGAGGTGCAGAGATTCAAAGCTGTGTGGTATAGAGGTTACAGAGCATTTCTCTGCACCTGTTGGAAAAGCTGTGCTTCCTCTGAAATAAAGGTTTGCTTTCTGACTGGATGAGTACTGGTAGTCCACCATGGCAGGGGTGTTTTTCTGAGTTGTTTGCCTTTGGTGATGAATGGTGTTAAGTTCTGCTGTCATTTATTTCTGTAGATGTGCACTGCAGGTTTTCTGTACTGAGGAGAGACTGAAGGAAGTTCTTTTCCTTCTTATGCAGGAATCCCAGTTTGTAGGAATATGCATACCTTTCCTGAATTTTATTTCCTTTCAGAAGAGAGAAGATTATGTCTTAGGTCCCTCCTACCTCAGCTGTGCCTAACAGTTTGTTCTGTTACATATGGGAGTTCCACTTGGACTTTGTGTCTTCCAGCTCACCGAATACAACAAACTGGGTACAATCACAGTACCTTCTGTCTGGTGCTTTACACAGCGCTCTCCTCCAAGTAGTCTCTGAACAGCTTATAAGTGTTTGCTTCCAAAAGACGCACATGCAGCTTCCCAATCTTAACAGGAAACCCATGGTGGGCTGGCAGGCTAGCTGCCCTGTCAAGAGGCATTGCAAATCAGTGGCAGAGGTGTCCTGGCATCAGGCTCTTTCTTCTGTGTTAAGTCTAAATGAAGATTATAGTAGGTGAAAGTAATGGTCCCTTCTGAGCATTCTGATCTCTGAGTCAAACAAACAAACAAAACAACAACAACAAGTATTGGCTGCAATTCTTTTCTTGCAAATTCCTAACTTCTCTTAGTGCAGCTATATGCCTAGTAACCTGTGGAGATGATTAAGAGGCTTTTTAAAAAACTGTTTTGCCATCTAAAGCATTTCAAAGTAATACTGTTATCCTACTAAGTTCAGCCAACGTCGCCGCAATATCCCAGAGTGCCAAAATGCACATGCTTTGATTTTACATGCTGCTGCCAGTCAGAAGCCTGCTATGGATATCAGTATGCCAACTTTGTCAGCTTAGCTAGCAACACTCAGAGGTGGTGTAAGTGTGCCGGCAAAACCCTTCCTTCTGTCTGCATTGCTGGATCTGAATTGAGCAACTCTGCCAACTTGGATACAGCATGGCTGTAATGCCAGTAGAGCTCTCTGGCATGAACAGGGCCGAAGTCTGAAAATTAAGTGGTAAAAATGCCAGAAGGCATCACCTTTTAATGCCAGTGGCTTCTGTGACTTGTTTCTGGATAGCACATGTGAGGCTACGATAATAACATATAGAAAGGAATTTAAAGAAAAGTGAACTAATTTCCTCCCAGGAAGAGGCATGCCATCATCCTAAAGATGTTTCTATAGCTGTTTCAGAGAGAGAACATCAAATTTCATCTTAAAGCAAGGATGGTCTTTTGGCTTTTTTCTGCCCTTCTTGTTGAACGGCCCCAGCAGATACAAGATACCGATGCACACACCCTCTTGTATCTCTACGCAGGAACTGGAGTACTTTGGATGTAGGGAAAAATGCATCTCTCTACATTTTGGCCCTTACCCTGATCAAGATATCCTGGTTTATGCGTTTCTATGACTGACGTTGAGTTTTCTGCAGGCTAAAACTTGTCTATCCCTAGTCCAGAAGGAGTGAGTATTGCTTTAATATTACTAAAGGCTTTTAATGAGCCTTGCATAAAATTAGACATAATTTTTTTTCATGATTTTCACTTCTGTCAACACCATGATTAGACTATCCAAGAGAAAGACTTTCTTAGAGTGCTGTCTTGAAATACACGTCTCACTCAAATTCATTAACTCAGAAGCTTCTTCATTTTATATTCATCATGAATTTCATGCTACCTTGCAAAACTTACTGGAGGTTACTGATGCCAGACATGTTACTGAACAGAACAAAGCTGAGTTTAGAGGCAGCTTTCCTGGCAGTGTAGGAAGTTTTTTCCTGGCTTCAGGGCTTCATGTCCTCCCTTCCTTTGGATACTGTTTGCATAGTTGGTCCCAGATTTGGCCATGGAAAGCTGGATAGTGCAAGTGAAAAGCCTGGCAGTATTTGTTGCCTCGACAGGTTTGCAGAGACACAGAAAGCTTATTCAATGGGTGTGGGGTGTTTTGTGTTGTGGTGTGTTGTGTTGTTTTTTTTTTCTCCTCCTTCTTCTTCTTTTTTTCTTTAAACAGGTAGAAATATAGATGAGCTCAGCATGTTCCCAGTGGTGTTTAAAGCTGCCTGAATTCCTTTGTCGAGCTCTCTCGCTCAGTAAGTGCATTCCAGCTGAGCATCTATTGGGCCATTAAAGCTAACTTTGTTCCTTTTTTTTATTTTACACAAACACAAAAGATTGATTTGCCTTTACTACAGTTAATCAAACCCAATAGAGAGCTAAGTAAATAAGCAAGGAAAATGGCCTTCTTATCCATCACAGAGAGCAAATGTTCTGATTAGGCGGGGGCTGCAGAGAAACCCAGCGGGGATAAGTGTTCACCATGCCTGTTGTGCATGGGAGTCTGCCTACCTAATGCAGAATTTTCTTGCATGACGACCGTTTGCAACTTGGACCACTTGATGTGGCATTTAAGTGAAGTTCAGTTTAAATTTAATGGGGTCCCAGGAGGTATTTGTTCTGTTCAGCAGCTCAGGGGGTTGAAATTTACCTGGTTTCATCAATACTTGATAGACCAAATATGTTTAAACTGATGGGTAAACGTTTGGTGGAAGTACTGTGTAGATCTCTTATTTAACATTAGAGAGGGATGGACAAACTTTGTTGTTGGGTGGTTTGTGTGTTTTTTTTTCAGTTCATTTGCTGACTAAACAGTAAAATTTTGAGACCTAGCCACAAGCTTTTGGTAAGAGTACCACATGGCTATTCAATCATGTGCCTCAGGTGCTATTTGCTTTCAGTAGGTTTTGAGTACCAGCATTTAGAATCACAGTAAAAAATTCTGTCTCTAACTTTTGTAAATTCTCTCCTGTGACTCCTGGTGGTGGTGGCACTGACTTGAGTTGCTTATTTACTTTTTTGTTGTCTGTTTTTCACTACTATGTAGAGTGAAGTCAGTCCCTATCCCCTCAGTAAAGCTGTTAGTCTATTTGCATATCAAAAAGAGAGAAAAAAGTGCTAGTGCTGGAAAAGCATGATTTTTAAGCATCAGTTATAAGCATCAGAGGTATTCCTGGGTGAAATAATGTCTGGAGCTGTTTAATTTCATTTTTATGTGAATTTACCTTACTAATGTTAATATCTTAGTATGTTAATAAATTAACATTAATATATACTGTCTATTGTGTGTGCAGATATTTCCATACTAGCTGCTGACAGGTACTTATATTAGAAGAAGAAGGATGGACTTATGGTTAAGTCATCCTGTCACTGATCCTGGGAAGTCTATGTTATAGCATAGTCTTCTTTGTGACCTTCTTTGTGTTTATGAACCTTCTTATTGTTTATAATCTAGACTATTTATGGTCTTTTTTTAATAGGTATGCTGTTTTATGCTTATATATAGGTATTTAGTGGCTATTTTCCTTTGTTAACTCCTCTGTATATGTAATGTTATTCAGGGAAAAATTCCAGGTGCTGATGTGTACCTACTGGGCAAGGGTTTATTCTACATTTATTTATGCTGTGTTACATTTATTCCAAGTTTAAATGTGTGTGGCAACCCCCTTTCCCTGGTGAGCAAATGTGTGTCCTGTGAGTAACAGTATTTAAATGCCATTTTCTAAGCATGTGTTAATGTTTGAAGAGAGAGAGGAAGATTTGCCTGGAAAGAGTAGTCTAATGCATTAATGTGAATATTCAAAGATAGATGTTTATCTTATTGGGCTCAGAGGTACTTACAATAATTGCCGAAGCTGTTTTAAGGCACATTTATTCAGAGTAATTATGTTCATTGTTACTTTACGAATAACATACCCTGTCACATTAGAATTTAAGTGCCACAGTTTGGACGATAGAAAGGGTTTTTTTCTCCTTTATGAATTTTACCATTACATATGCCAACTTTCTGTGGCCTACATAATAATAAGCAGCAGAAATTAAAAGATAAGCAGGGGAGGAGGAGAACTCCCCAGTTTAAACAAATGGTGGAGATTACTGTGCACCCCGACCCAATGCAGCTGGGTCTGCAACAGGGTGTAGGTGCTGCCAGTGGACAACATCACTAGGTCATGGTCCAGTACAAGACAAGGAATACTGAAGTGAAGTTATCAGGAAAATTATAAAGGATAAAAGTACTTGGTTTCTGTTTAAATAAAAATCTAGGCCACACCTTCATCAAAGGAGTGTTCAGATGTCTTTAATTTTTTTAATGATACTGGTGTGTCTCCTGTAGAACTCATTCCCTACTGTGGCACATTGTTTTGTTCACTTATCCGTTGTGGTTTGATGTGGGGAGGGACGCTGTGGGCCCTCCTGGAGTTTCAGTGCAGCCAGGACACAGCATCTGCCTCTCCACCACCATTTGCAGGACCAGGCTTTTGCAGAATGCGTGCAACATATTAGGCTGTGCTGTCGCTTCCATGAGTGATAAATACATGAACGTGCTCAGATTTTCTAGCATGTAAGATGTCTGCTAAGAGAAGGTCTCCCATATCTAATTTCTCGTTAAGCCTCATTTGTAAGAGATGATGAGATCCCAATACTAAGTACTACTGGAATAGGCATGCTGCTTTAAAAATAGAAACAAGACTTATGTGGTTTTATTAATGAGCACATAAATAGAAATACCAGTTAAATAGCATATGTCACTGCTGCTTTGTTTTTGCTACATAGTAACCTCACTTTACAGGGTTGGTTTTTTTCATTTAAATCATGCGTGAGACGGGAGTGCAACAGGGTGTGCAGATTTTGAGGCTTAAGAGATTGTCATTAAAGCTTCTGTGATGTACTTAGTTATTTATTTCTTGCTTGGAGTGATCCAATCAATAACAGAACAAAATCAAATACAACTCCCTCCCCTCCGAGGAAGAAAAGACAAGCTAAATAAAGATGTCCAGGAGAAAATGCCAGCAAACGACATATTGATTTCCAGGAAAGGAGCAAAGTGTAAATGAAAAATATTCTTCTGACACAGTTATTAAGTGCAAGCTAGCACGTAAAGAAAACCCATTTACTCTTACTAGAGGCTGAGTCTTCAAAGGGCAGCTGATTCATCTCAGATCATTTGACTCTCACTTTCTGAAACATAGGCTTCCCAGTAGTAAACGTAAAGGATTTTTCAGTGTTTAGGCTTTGCTTTGAGAATGTAAAAGGTTTACTAAAATTCTTATTGTGTGTCTAGTGAGCAGAAAAGTTGTTTTCCTCTTATTTTATAGCAGTATAAACAGAAGCATGAGGGAAGAAGGCAGTTTTCCTGACGTCAGACAGTGAATTTATGACAGTATCAGGAATATAAAATCAAGCAGCACAAGGGTTCAGATTCAATGTCCTTGGCAATTTGGACTGGGGCAATTTAAGAAGTTACTGCTCCCCAGAGATCTGCCCTGCCTTTCTGCTGGTGGAGTAGATAATGTGTTTGTTCTTCCACAAGTATAGATCATGGCTCAACATACTAATAAAATTATGTCTGTGGCAGTTTAAGTTAGTTCATCAGACTATGTGCATCAGGGGGCTAAGATCCATACTAGGAGGATGATAAATTCTGGCAAAAGGTTAATTTTTACCTACATATGTCTGAAAATCTTTATTCAGCTTTTGTCAAAATGTCTTCCTTTTGAAAACTCCTGACAAACATTGCAAAACAGTACTATGTAAATCGATGTGATTTTCAGAAAGCCCAAAACTCCTGAGCAGTGCCTGAATTTCAGCAGTTCTGCCCTTTCAGCAGCTCACTGATTTCAGAGGGAAAGTTGTGTCTTCAGCAATAGCAGCTTAAATTAAGATCTGAGAAGCAGTATACTCAGATAACTTTAGTGTACAGACACACAACTTTCATCTTCAAGGTGCGTCTTTGGGTGCAGACAAATTAATGTGGGAAGGAGCAATAGGTTGATAAGGAGGAAGAAAGGCTCTCTTCTCATGCCAACACTGTCTTTTGTACTTAAGCCAAGAATTTATATTGTACAGTCCAGTCCAAAACTCTTGCAGATCTTTTGAGTTAAGTTACTTAAGATCAGCCAGTTGATCCTTTACCACATCAAGATGGAAGGAGTGCTGGGAAAGGAAAGGAACAGAAAAGCAAGTGACTCTGTGTGCATATATAATCAATATACATCCAATCTAGATTCCCGGAGATGAAATTTTATTTATTTAGTTAGCTCCTAAATAGTATGTAATTTCTTCAGGCCAAGAAATAAATTGAAAGGATTTAGAAGGATTTGCTTATCAGCAGAACACCACGTAGCATTACATTCCTTCTGCTTTTGGGAAGGTACATTGAAGTTGGGCTAAGCTGCTGTGGTTCAATACTTCTCTTTCCTCTGTTAGGGCGCCTTTAACAACAGTCAGATTAATCCTCCCCACTTCTCTTTCTCCCCTGTTTGCCCTCCTGTCTCTCTCTGTCTCTGCTCACACCTCTCACAACACCATCACCCTTCCCACTGCCAGCAGATAGAGACAAAAGGCAGAAACATGATTTTTCCCCATTGTCTTTGCACAGCTTAGGGACAGAACAAAGTCCCTGAAATTTGGCATCAAACCTGGTGAAGAAGAGTCAGGCTTTTTAGACTTAATGAACTATTGATTCTGTTGAGACGGGCTTTCAGTTTGCAAAGGACTAATTCAGCTTTTGAGGCTCTTTTTAAACATGTCTGCCCCTGACTCTGGATTGACACACAATTGGAGGGATTATTTTTTGCTTTCTGTCACTTAACTGACTAGTTACTTAATCTCTTGCCTGCTGTAGTAATGGACGAATGACTGTTTTTGTTAGGGGGTAGCTCTCTCATGATCCCTACTTAGTGATACAATTTGACAGCAAATCAGGTTTTATGTCCAGCCAGGATCACAAAAGCAGGAAACGCACTTTGCTGGGCTACTGTTGAAGGGTACATGCTTCCCGGATACCTACAAACTCCCAGCCAGACAGGGTCCTGGGAGCATAAGGATGGATTTGTTCCCATGGTAAGAACAGGCCTTCAGCAGTGACATTTTCTTAGTGTGAGTGCAACTAGCTGGAAGCTGTGCTGGATAGCGTTACTGCCTGCTTTGGAATGACAAAGAGAAATGTGTAATGATGTGCTTATATTACGTAGTGATGGGGAGAATGCACATACCAAATTGATTTAGATTGAATTAGATCAGACTGAAGATAAATGGGGCAAGCTCTTCCCCACTAGGGCCTATCCCAATGGTATTCATACCTGAATGGCTTGGGTACCTGCTAATCCCAGTGCCGGTGTTGTCTTGTATTTCCCTGGGGAGAGTTCTCCATAGTTGATAAAGATCACTATTGAAATTTTTCTTGCTGGAAGTCATAATTAATTTTTTTTTTTTTACTGAATTTTATCCACTACATTTTCTGAAAAACCCTAAATAGCTCCTCTTCTTTCCTGATATTTATTAAACCTTTGTAATACCTGCAGATGTTTACCATACCTATAGGTCTTGATAAGTCATGCACAAGCTCTGATGTTTAGTTTTTGCTAAGCTAGTCTCATTCATACCTCTCTTCAGTCCTTTCATCTTTTCTGTGGTTCTTCTCTAAGTTGCTTTCAGTTACTCTATGTCTTTTGGCATTGTATTGCACAAAACCAAATAAAATGAGCTATGGTTTCTTGGTGTAAATTGTTGTAGACCAGTTGAAATCAATGCCAATTTAAAACAACAGAGAATTTGGCCCTCTTCCCTTTGCTTTTACCTCAGAAGAGTTATATGGAGAAAAATGACTAGTTTCATGTCCTTTGATGCATTGCTTCTGCAGAGGCAGACACAACCCCAACAGTATCTTGGGGTGTGGAGGGTGGAATACAAAGGGTTTGAACAGCTTTGTGGCTGTGGCTGTGTTATGATGTGAAAATGCATGTTATACTACCAATGCTAACAGGTTGGAGAGGATTAATACTGATAAGAGGTCCAAGTCTGTCTTTAACAGTTTATACAGCCCCAAATTGCAGCTTCTTTTACAATACCTCATTATGATTTGAGGAACATTTCTAATATTTTCCTGTTTGTGTGCAGATTCTTTTTATCTGTCTGTGGTAGCTTTAATTTGTCCAGGCTGAGTCTCTCAGGCCTGCTATACTGTAATGAACTCTGGGGTATTTTGCAAATAAGGATTAAAAAGAAAGTAAGAAACAAATAAAAGATGTAGAAAGGACAGATGAAGGATTCCCATTAAATTGAAATAATGTGAACAGAATACAAATGCTTTGAAAAGTCCAGTTACCAAAATAAGAAAAGTTGAGGTATTCAAGCTAGAAATTACACCTGAACAGACACACTTCCTCTTCTGTCTTGTAGCCATAAAGTGTCTTGGTTTCTAGAAGACAGAACAGCATCACTAACAAGTTGCCATTCTGGGGGAGCATTCACACTGTGTGCTGGTATGCACGGCAGACTGTACGTTGTCTATATTCCATAATAAGTTTGAAATATTTAGGAAATAAGGCAGTATGGGAGCAGAGGAGGGATTCAAGCAGTCAGATTTTAAAAAGTTTGCTGAGTTTCATCTCTGTACATTTTAGGCGTGAAATGCAAATGCACTGCTCAGATAAATACAGCTGAATTTCCCTGGTGTTGGTAAGGTATTTGTACCTGGTATTTTGTGGTGGTCATATCTCAAGAAGGACTGTAAATTGTGGTTCCTTGGTGGCAAGGAGATTTACACTTCTCTTGCAACAAAGCATTAAGTGTCACTTTTCAAATAATGATGCTGAATTGGAAGTAGTGTGTGCAGTGTGCAGAAGAGTTTCAAGCAAAAGGCGAGTAGGAAAATTGAATCCTACTTTACAGACTGAAGCAACTGCCAAGTATGTACTTCTGGAAGAATTTGTTTGCAGGGTTTGAATTTATGGGTCCTTGTCTTTTCTCTTCCAGTAGAAGTGAGAACTCCATCATTCTAGGGTGTGTTATTTATAATTTCATAAAGCTGTTTTGTGACAGGACTTATTTTACCCAGTATGCCTAATCTTTCTCACATAATGGTGCACCCAAAGAGCAAGGTGTCAAAGAAATTTTATGGTTGGGAAAAGGGAAGATTCAGCACCTGCCATCTTGTGTAGAACAAAGGAGCAAAGGTGTGGGATCTGACACATAAATTGCAGCTTTGGGTACTTAGAAAGATTGGACAGGCATGGAGTCATCTTGAGCAGGTCTTGCCATGCCATCTCAACTTCCCTTACACTTAACATCCCACACCTGTATGTAGAGTTTAATGAACAAAGATGTAGAAGTATCACCATAGCAAGATTGAAGAGGCCCTTACAGTGAATAATTAGGAGGAGGTGATTATAGAACTAATAAGTCATTGAAGGGAACGGGGAGCCAATTCAGTGAAATTGAAAGAATTTGAAGGTAAATACACCCATAAATCCTCTAGGGTGGACTCAGAGTTTAGCACTTTCTCCTGCCCCAGTTTTATTCGAAGGCAATTTCATTAAACACTAGAGAGAGGGAGAGGAAAAATAATAATATAAATGCCATAAAAAATCTTACAGAGGAAGAAATAAAAAGGGTTCCTGCCAGAGAGAAATTTTATTGAAAGTTATTATAATACCTATCTTTAGTTTTATGTCCTTTAATACAGGGCCAAGTAATTTCAAAGCTGGCATTTTTAAAAAATGAAATACATATTTTAAAATAGTATAGTATGAATTATTATTTTTAATATAGAATTTAGCTAATATATGGAATAGGAAAATATTTTCTCTCTCATGTTGTCTCCAGTGAAAACACATTGGTTCCATCATAGCATACAGGGAACTTTCTTTACTGTCATGTTGCTTCTACATAAGAAAGGTTAGCTGTTTAGATTACTGGACCAACACTAAAGAACAAATCCATTTACCTAACCTTGGGCCAATGGATGAGTGTAATCAGCTCAATTTCAAAAATGCTAAGAGTGAAACAGAAATGGAATAGCTGGTTTTGTTTATTGCCTCACAGCAAACTGTTTCTGTAAATCGATGATGGAGAGATTCCTGAGTTTGCAGCTAGCCTGTCCCATCTGGTAGATGCAAAAGTTTAATAATTATCCAGGGAAAATTCCCTTTTAAAAGTTACATATTCCAGTTACAAGAAGTTACGGTCTTTTGGAGGTTTCCTCAGCTCTGTTTCTGTGGTCAGGAATTTCCTGCTGCTTTTCACTGAAATAGCTTTATTCCTCTGGGATGATTCAGATGTTAGTATCTGAGCGGAAGGTGCATGGAAAACTAATATGTGATGGGACTAGAAAATCAGTTAGTGATGAATTGTGATGGAAAGTATTGAGATTAAATATACAAGATAGGAAATGGCAAGACAGATTAGTGTACTTATCTCTTCTGTGGTTTGTAGAGATCTCATTAATGACCTTGACTTAAGTCTAACACCACTTCTGGAGGTTTTTCTCCTTTTCTAACCCTCATTTTTATACATACAAAATCAGTAGCATGGGACAAACAGCAGTCACAGAGCAAGAAAACTGGAGTATCAAGGGAAATAGCGTGCAGTGGAGGTGGGGAGATAAGGACAGAGATTAATTGATAAATTCAAGCGTGCAACTACTTATGTAAAAGTGCAAGTACAGATTGGAGTTGTCAGGCTTGGTAAGTATTGCACATCACACACTTGAATTTTGTTTAAGCCTGGCTGACTGTGTCCTCTGTTCAGAACCAAAGCAAGCTGCAGGAGTATTTTATAGAAGAAAAACTAGAAGATGCATCTAAGAGTGCGTAATATGTAGGTTCTATTTACTGTCTTTAAGCTGCTTATTATATAGGAAATTATAGGAAATTGTCCAAGATAAACAAGGACCAGGCTTCATGACCTTTCAGGTCCTGCTCAGAACTCATCTTGGCTTCAAAATTCTGCATCTCCTGATGTTCAGGATCTGTCACACATGGTTGGGTGGGATGTCCCAAAGGTTCACTTCACTCAGCATCCTGCTTCTGGCCCTGCTGGGTACTCAGGGAGAGTTCCAAACAGGACAATGCAAGCAGTGAATTCTTGTTTGGTCTTCAGTGCCTGTGGCACAGGGACCTTCTGTGCTCAATTCAGTGTGTTTAATTGTCCTGGATGGATGTTTTTACCTTTATTTTGGCCACTTTCAAAGTGCATGTATATCTTTACCACCCAACAGTACTCTGTTGCAAGGTGTTTCCCAGTTTTAAAAAAAATTCTTATTATGTGAAGAAATATCTTTTTTTTTTCTTTTTTCTGAAATTACTACCTTTCAGGTTTTGTATGATGCCCCTAATAATCAAGAGGAAAAAAAGAAATTAGAAAGGAATTCCCTGTTCTTTACAATAGTGAATCAGATTGTCAATTCAAGTGGATCTGATTCCAAGTTAATGATGCATGAAGCCCTTAGATGTGAGCAAGTAAATGGGCAAGTAGGTCCAGCAGTTGGTAAGTGATAACACATTGTTAAAATTTTTGTGTTAGTTTCCTACTTCAAGCAAATTATCACTTTCTTCTATGAAACCCTATGTGAGAATTGTCAGATCTTCCACTAGGGGCAAAACCCACACACCCTAAATCCAACCTGGAAATCAAAAAAATTGCCAGGGTCTCAGTACTGTGTAAGCAAGGCCTTCTAGTAGTGATGGATGATTTATTCTTTATTTAGAATAGTATCCTTAACACTCCCTTAGCATGGGTGCTTTAGGCACCTGCATTTTCAATAGATACATTTTGCCTCCTTAATTTTTTTTTCTTTCAGTATGATTTTGTTGACATATTATGCTAAATTACTTTACAGTAGTACAATAAAAGACTGCTATCTTTCTACCCAGGGACAGCTGCATTTCACTGTTGGAGGATGTGATCACTGTTTGCAGAAGTTTTAAAGTGGTTTGCTGCCCTTTGGGATAAATAATGCTTCATAAAATAGATGTGACAGAGACAGAATTATAGAAAGTGAATTTATATTTTGTGCATTCCTCCTTTCTTGACCTCTCACTGAGCAGACAAACTTTTAAAGCCAGTTCATTTTGAGAGAGAATTCAGTACAAGGATTTCAACCAAGTTCTTCCATTTTCCGTGACTGAGAGAAGATGCCAAAAAATGACCTTAACACATAAAATAGGAAATTACTCTGTATGCGCCACCTTCGATTGCTCTTAATCTTGCCTCCCCATAAAAGTGTTTATGCATGTGATTACTGCAAGATTGCATCCTACAAAAAGTAGCCATACAGCATCACTGGTGCAAGAGTAAGTAACACATTTTAGGGATTCCCTTAGTTCATGCCTGCCTTTTTACAGATCCTCTGTTTTTATAATTTTCATTTACAGTTGAACAGTCCTATTTTTACTTCTTGTCTCGCTGAAATCAAGAGTGAATGAATGTCAGGCTGGATCTGAGCTTTCTGACTGACTGCTCAATTCTGGTTTTTTTCTCTTTTTTCAAATTAAAAAAGAAAAAGTTGGGGGGTGCGAGGAGCTTCTGTCAAAAGACAGAGAGGCAATTGTTGGCATTAGGACCACGGGTGGCTGAAGACAAGATTGGGATCTCAGAATACTTTGTTTATGTAAAAAGAGGGAACATGCAGCATTTTGGAGGCAGTGTAATAGGCGTGTAAATGTAAAAGAGACCTTAATTAAAGCTGGAGATTTTTTTTTCCAGAATAAGGATTTTGAAGGTTTGTCATGATGTGAGATCCCCAGGAATATTCACCTGGAGTACTGAAGTACAGTGTACTGCAGTACAGCCATCCTGCTCCTGAAGAGCTGAAATTTAAGCAATACTTCCTGCCTGGTGAGGTACATATCAGTTGTTTTGTTTCAGGAGACATCCCACTGATCCTGCTGCTCAGCAGAAAAGGCAGCTTTCTGCAAGGAGAAATTGTTAAGGGAGACAATTTCAGCAGAAACTGTAGTCTAAGCCGATGCTACTGAGCTGGGGTAATTTTGTACTGTGTGCAGTACTGTTACTACCTGTGTCCAGAGGCTGCCACAGACTCTCTCCCTAATGGTCTGCATTACTAATTCAACTAATTGCAGCAATTATAGGCAGGAGATGCTGCTGGGAAGAGACGCCAGTACACATCTCTCTAACATGCTGCAGTACATGCTGTTCATTAATTAGGCCAGCAGCAAAAATAAAAAGAATAATAATAATAATAATAATAATACAAATCACCAGTTGAAAATGCAAAGAAATGTGATGAAACTTGTCAGGGCCATGAACAGTCACAGTTTGGCTTAAACCTTTCAGAAATGGACTTGTCAGCCTGTCAGCCCAGTCACAGCCAGACTGATCCCAGTTCATTTGGCAGGCGAGCAGGTGCAGTTGCATGTTGGTTGGGTGTACCTAAAACACGAAGCAGTTCTTTGCAATGCAGCTTGGAAAATGTAAGAGATTCCCAGCCCAGGAGGCGCATTAGCAGAACAGAAGGTACCTCTGCCTCAGAGTGATGCATTCAGCAACACAGCAGAGCACTGTTAGCTGCCTGGGTGATGCATATTATCTGGGTCTATCTTGTATGTTTTTCTTTGCAGAAAGCATGTTCAGCCTGGACATGCCTGATCTGTTCAGTCTGTCAGTGGGTGCCTTCTGGCTGGCTCTGCATGGTATTGATGTTTATCAAGGAGCTCAGCGTGTTCCAACTGGACACATCTACCTTGGCTGTCAGAGGAACGTTTGCCAGCCAAACAGGTGTCGTAGCCCCCTGCACCTACTGTGCTCGACAGCACAGTGCCAGCCACTGCTACCCCAAACAGCACGGCAGGCACCCCACACCCTGTGCCCACCTGAAATATTCAACAGCACAGTAAAAGCACTACTCCTCTGACAGGGGAATCCAGCTCCACGGTGGGTGCCATTTACACAGGCAGAGCTGGAATGCTTGGTACAAATTAAATATTTTAAAAGTTAACCATTCTGAAACATTTTTTCTAGGTTACTTAGCTGCCTCCATAGCAGCCTCTTGGCTTGCAACTATCTCATATTTTTTTCCTCTGTTCTTTTTCCTTTGTTCCTGCCCTTCACATGCCAGACAACAGATGACATTGTTTCATCAGCTGAATGTTCCAGTGATGATGAAGACTTCATTGACTGTGAACCCAGTACAGGTAAGTCAGGTCAGTCTTGTTTTGCTTGCTTTCTTACTTCATTTGCAAAAAACAATGCATACATATATTGATATGTGTGTGAATGTATACATATATGATTATATATGTATATATATGTGTGTGTATATGTGTATATATATACTCATGTATATGCACACTGTATATAAAATCAAAAAATATACAAGCCAAGCATCGGATCCCATGGACTTGGCAACAACAAAAAATAATAATAATATTTTATCACTGTTTGGTTAATATAAAGTTGTTTGCATAGAAAGCCACACTTCCCAAAAGCGATCCTAGCTAATTAATAGTTTACATGTTTGTAGCAGTTATTTCACTGACACAGAGGGAAAGCAAAAATATCAATGTGGCACATGGTAAATAATAAAGATTTATGAAGTGGGGAGGGTTAATGTTTGAAAAACAGACTAGAAGCAAAAGTGAAACAGTAGTGGTTTATTAGTGTTCTTTAATCCTCATTAATTGCTCTGAAGATGAAAATGTACAAGGATACATTTGTCCATGGGATATTTAATACAGTTAACATGGTAATGTATTTATACTAATTTTGTTTTCTGTGAGCCCAAACAAATTGGGGAATATCAAAACATAGTTGCAACATAACAAAATTCGTAGTAATTCTTGCCATGTTATCTGCAGTGATGCTTCAAAATGTATCCATTAAAGAGTCAGAAGGACTGGCCGTATGGAACTGACTCAACTTCTTCCTTTCAGATACATTTTGATAAATTGATGGCTTTTCTTTCTGGTGAGATATATGATGTGATATCCAGCAGGCAACTGCAGTCTATTTTATTTCTTACAGGCTTTTTCAAATCTTCTTTTTTGAGGCTTGTCATGAGTTAAGCATTTCTATAATAGAGAACAGACATCATCGAATTTCTGTGTACATTAAAAAAAAAAAAAAAGGAGTTTGGTTAGAATCTTACGTCCTTAAAAGTGAAACATATAAATAGTTCAGTTTTTTTGTTTTGTTTGTGTGTTTTTTTTTTTCTTTGTCTTATTATTTATTTGGGATTATTATTTATTTGTTTATTTTTGCTTTGAAAAAATCCCCAGAATGCATTATGAATGTTATGTTCCTAGTTTCCTAAAGCCATTTGATTAATACAATAATAACTTTAAAATTCACCCAAGGCTAGTGCTTTCACATTTGTTTTGAATTCATCATTCTGTGCCTGCATTTTTTGGTAGAACTTGGTCCTGCAATAACCTGATTTTGGCAATGCTTTGTAGCTGGGAACTTCCACCATGTTTCAGCCTTCAAACTCTCTATTTCCTTAAGTCATCAGGGATGGCAGGGACACAGTGCTAACAGATAGCTCAGCCTACTCCCTTCTCTTTTTTTCACAAATCTCTCTGAGTTTTTAACTCCCCACCTGGCAAAAGAGTGGTCCAAATAATACAAATTGTAAAGCATGAACAGTGTGGGTACTGGGATTTGAAATAAAGGCAGTAGTGAAATACCAGCACAATGGTTATAATGAAAGTGAGGAATGAATTTTACAGGACCACGCTAAAAGGACTAATGTACCACAAGTGATGTGCAAATGACTGGGTAAGAATCATTTCATTAAAGCTTCACTAACATTTCAAGACCTCAGCTTCTTTTTTTATTATTATTCTGATTGCCAAGCATTTCACTTAAAGGAGGAAATGGGGTCTTTATCAGACTCCTCCTATGGTATATTTTTGTGATTTATGTTTCAACGCAGAAATCACACTTACTTCAATGGCTATAAATTGCAATAGCAATGTTTTCAGCTTATGCTGCCAGTGGAAAAATCAAAGTGTGAGGAGAAATTTGGTAAAACAGGATGTTTAACATGAAATTTCAGAGTGCCAACATTTCCATACTAAAAATAACTCTCTCCTGACACAGTTAGATATCTAATGCTACAAACAGGTACAAACTGGATTTATAAAATTACTTGCTTTTGAAAATCCTTCTATGCATTACAGTCAGCAGCTATAAGTGCCCACAGACACCTGAGTATCTGCCATGTAAAATAATGTGATTCACTGAAAATCTGCTGAAGGTACTCTCTTAACTACTAGACATTCCTTTACATCATCCTATTCCCCTTCCATGGGATGGGGGTCTGCCTGAGCCAGAGCTCTGATTTTTCCCTGGGAATTTCTGTGGTACTGAGAAAAAGAGCTGGCCTGATTATATGTAAAAAAGTCTCCCAGATGGCCCTTGCTGATGAGATTTACACTTACAGATTTTGAGGTTTCCTCCTCTCAGAGGCACTGGTGTACAAAGCCACCAGAAGGCAGCAGGACATGCAGGTCCTTTTTATCTTCAGAAGTGTAAACTTCACTCATTGCATCATGATGAGAAGGAGCAGCGACAGGTTCGTGGTGCTCCTCATTCAGTTTTCTTTGTCTATCTTTTTCTTCCCATTCCCACTGCATCCAGGGAAGGTAGAACTGTGTCTGCAATACACCCGTTACTGAAGCACTCTCACAGCCCAGGCCACAGTGAAATGCTAAAGCGATCTGAGCCGGCTTATCAAAATCCAGTGGTGCTGGCTTGGCTGAGCAGATATGTTTGCCTTTCCACTTCAGCAGCCAAGTCAGGATTCTGGCCATATGCCAAGGACTGGTACTTAAACGTATATACATCGTGGAAAGAAAAGAACCAGATCATTTTGCCTGTATTTTCTAGTGTGTGAGTTTGTGGTGGTGTTTTTTGTTTTTTTTTTTCTTAATTAGGCCCATTTGAAGTTGCTTCCTCCTGTTCGGTGACAGGTCAGTGTATTTTACACTGCCTTCTGGCTTGCCTGATCGCTTTTGCAGCAAATTGAAAATGAAATGACTCAACCTAGCGCAGGCCCCTCTTTGTTGCTCTGATAATGTGTAGCTTTTAAAGCTCTTGAGTTTCTGCCAAACACCAGAACTTGGCCTTCCATCACCCTCTGTGCTATGGTCCAGTAACGCAAAGGTTACTGAACTCACTGCTGCAGCTGTGAGATATGATATACATCACTGTGAACCTGCTGTTCTATAACTGAAACAAGGGCAGCTGAGATGCCTCTCTGCAAATCAAAAGCTTTCAGATTTCATATGGGTCAGAATCGAATCCCAAGATCTAAATATATTACTTCGGACTTGGTCCTGGATCAGAGCCACTGCCCTGCAGAGTCCATTTGAAGACTTTGGTTTCAGTGTACTCAAAGATAGTTTAGAAGATATAAAACCATGTCCTCTTTGAGGCTAAATTTCTTATGAGAACCATTTGCTAGATCTTATTGGCACTTAACTTTGATTGTCTGCTGGATCCAAGCCTTGAATCTCAGTAAACATATGATCTGCATCTGGATACTTGCATCTCTTTAAAAGAAGATGGTGTAGAGGCAAATTCCTCACTCCACTGCCCTCTGGGTTTTTCTGTCTCTCCTTGGAGAGACATCCCCCACAAATCTGGTGCTCAGCTATCCCCAGTCTCTCCTGGTGTCAAGCAGGAGTCCTCCTCCATTTCTTGTGCTGTGAATGAGGAATGCCCTTTAAAGTTGGGTGCATGTCTCAGAGTGTGCTGAGAAGTAGGCTTCCCACCTCACAGGCTGAACACCACAACACCTCCAAGGAGGCGGATTGCCCTGTGGCACTTGCCGGTGTGTAAAAGCATCTCTCATTTGATGGAATTTCCTAGCTATGGTCTTATAGCCAATACAAAACCAGACGAACAAGTTTTACTAATTGATCATGCAGACAACTTACAGGATGTTTTGTTCTTTTTTGTGTTAGGAATTTATATTGAGTTTGGTTTTCAGCATATTGGTCCTTTTTCCTATGTACACTACAAAGGCCCTACCCATGAGTATATTTTATCTATATATGCACTATATATGGTGTGTGTATATGTATATATATCTATGCATATAGCGTATATACTAAAGCAATAAATGACCAATATCAGCAGTAGCCCCTATCATCCAATCACGTTTACACAGAAATTCATGCCTTCATCTAACCCTGGCATCCGCTGGCGTGGACAGATGCATGATATTGTTATTTCTTGGTGAACAAAGCATGTTAATTTCTTTTTTTGTTGGAGTTTTTTCTTTCTTCCTTTTATTTATTTTATTTTATTTTTTTTTACTTTTATTCAATAGTTTCATCTACCAATTAGCCTTGGGGTAGGGTGGGCCAGGGAGAATAAAAAAATTATACAGGTATATCCATCGATATATACACACATACTCCGCGTATATATAGATAGATATATACATTGTATATATTTGAAGAACATTTTCTGTCGTTTCACCTCATCTTGTGCCGCATGAATTTTTGGTGATTTATATTTATTTTCTTTTTATTTCTTTCCTTTGTATTTTTTTATTTTATTTTTTATCATTTTTTTGGCTCTTAATGGTGCCATACCGCTTTTTTTAATTTTTAAAATCATTGCTGTACTTTTCAATTTATACTTTTGGAGTTCTTCCAACAAAATAATGTTTTAATCATCTCAAAAAAAGAGATATAGATCTGCAAACCAATAAAGGCAACAAAATCTTTTCTTGCCATCCTTAAGAAAACCACATTTTTAGACATCCCAAGAAAGTTGTGTGCAAAAGAATGAAGATACCCTGCCTTTCTTTCTATTCTTTTCTCTTTTCCCTCTCTTTTTTAAAACTTCTGAAAATCTATCCCATCTTTTCCCTTCCCTTATTCCCCTTCTTTTTTTTTTTTTTTTTTTTTTTTTTTTTTAAATTGAGTTCAGAGAATAAACTATCTAGAAGGAAAAAGAGAATCCCCTTTACCCCTGCATTCTCCCAGGACAAATTCCTCCAACAATAACAAAAAACCCTACAAACTGCAGATGGCATAAAAAGAATTTTATTGCAATGCAGAATATCTGTTGTATCTTTTATTTCTGGGTCAGTGCAAGATCATTTTTGTGGCATGCTGTAGTTTAGCTGATTTAACTAACCATGGCCTTCATTAATCTGTGCATGGCCTGTGATGACGCCATCTCGTGTTTCATCAGAGCTACGCATTCAGGCTAACCAAGCAAGTCCGTAGTATATGATTTGGGGGGATATTCTTTTATTTTTCATTTTTAGTTGTATTATAATTTCTTCTTTTTGGAATAGTTATGCCAATACCATTGGCTGCTTCTTGCAGCCTCAGTGTTATATACCTACTTTGTGTTATGGGGTTTTTGCTCTTTTATTTATTTATTTATTTCTCAGTAGCAATCTTATGTCTTGTCTGTGTCCATTTGTCTTGTCGGTGTGTCTTGGAGTCCATTGGTCCAGTGTTGTTATGTGATTCTGTTCTCTGTTCGTAAGCTCCCCGCTGCTCTGTCATCCCTCTCCCCCTTCCCCTTCCCCTCCTTCCCTCCCGACTTTCCTGAGGTGGGGGGTCCACAAAGGGGCAGCAAGCTTTGAATGATGCCATGAATGGCATCCTGAGGTTTCAGGCTGGACATAGCAAGATGTCCATACAGCTTCTTAAGAAAGATAAATTTGCAGCTGGAAGGTTTTCAAACACTGTTACCATTTCACTATTAAAAACAGTTTGCTGGCATTGAAGTGACTTCTTATGTGTGACCGGTTCTTAGGGAATTTGCACATGCATGCTGATATTTTAGAGGTAGAATTCCTGTTATCTGTGCTTTGGGTGCCAGGAAACACTATGGATGGTGCAGGCTGTCTGTTAAATAGAAAGTACATAGGTCTTTTCATAAAAGGTAGTCCTGGGAAGGGAATATCTGTGCATGTAGAACTGAAATTGTATCTGTATGAATGTATTTATAAAATCTACAGTTGATAATAGATTTGTACTTAAGACACAAAAATGTAGGATATACTTAAGATTCTAAAAATGGTGTACCTTTAGGGGCTCAGTCTTCCTTTTGTTGCTATGTAGTATCTGCCTCTTTACCGAAGCTTGTAAAAATTGCCTTGCTGTTGTTAGCCTGTGTAAGCTGAACACAATTCTGGAAAGGCAACTGGAGTGTCTTCTGCCATGGGCAACGTAAATGTGCAGCAGTGTGTAAGGCAGAAGAAAAAAAGATGACTTTTCAGGTGCCTCCTTAGACTTTAAACCTTTTTTTAGGAAAAAAAAAAATCCTTTGTTTTGTACAGTGGTGCATTCCCCAAAATACTTAATTCTGTTCCACTAAATGAATAAGCCACATTAGGGTGTTAGGGTACTTCAGCTAGCATCAGTGGGGGAATGAAATCATGCTCATGGGGGAAGAGGCAGCCAGTATCCTTATAGATGATGTGCAGGACAGCACAAAAAGCATACTCACACTTACCTTTAGCCTAGCTAAATTTTTGCTTGTTCGTTTGTTTTTCCACTAATTAGTTTGTTCTGCAGAAGGGACAAGATGACAAAATCTGTGAACTTTCTTCACAAGAGCATGATATAAGACTTACCTGTTTAATCTAAAAGACTTACCTGTTTAATCTAAAAGTTACCAGAAAAGGGAAGTGATGGGATATATTTAGATCTCCAACATGGAATTATTTCATTCAATTATTTCATTTAACTTCCCAGTATGTATGTGTCATATAGTTGCACAGGGATAAAAAGAAAATAGCTTTTCTGTTACCAATAAAACCTATCATCTTAGGCACAGTTCAGTTTTCTTTATTTACGTATGATCCAAGAGACATTGCTGACATTAATTATCAAAAATAAATCAATATTTAAAGCTTCCTAGATTTAAGTTTTATATCTCAGTGCTTTCCACAACTGTTGATTCCTACCAAATCTAAATCTTTTTCTTGGAAATTGCTTAAATGGAGCAGCTGCTTATGGAATTGCAGTATAATCAACAGGTTCATGGTTCTGTGTAATACTGCCCTCTGTCAGACAGACCAGAACAGTCCAGCTAGGTATCGTGAGCCCTGTATTGCTAACAGTGGAAGAAACTTTTTTTTTTTTTCTTTTAAACTCAAGCAGCAGGTGCTATCGGAGCAGAACAATCTGAGCTTTAGTCCCTCTGCATCATGAGGCTCAGGGAAACCTTCATGTCCTGGTATTGTGATGAGTTAACCAAGTGTCTGTTCATCAGGACGCAAACCTCCAGGCTGTGGATGAGCTGCCGTGTCCTGCTGAATGGTTGCTTTTATTCTCCTGGTGCAGCTGCTACGTTGCCTGCCACTGGCCGTCCACTGCAGAGAGCCAAAGGTTCCTTACAATGCAGGAGGTGCTGTTGCAGGTCCTACTGCATTCACTTTTATTCCACTGAGCCTATATAGGGATTCCTGGCACTTGAAATAATTCATACTTTTGTTTTCTGTATCAGGGATGGCTGCTGGCCTCAGCTCTTGTGCCATTTGTCACTTCACAAGGGAGAGCTGGTGGGTGAATTGTTAAAACCCATGATAAAAAGCCTCAACGCCAGTGTGCCTCTCCCAGTTCTGCTGTTGGCTCCTTCTCTGTTTTTGCTCATTTACCTACCTGCGAGGCAGGATAAATGAAATATTTCTTAGACAAATGAGGTGGAGATGAAGGGAAAGAGGGAGATGTAATTAATATTTTAACGGGCTTTGATATCCAGGTGCAAGTTGCTATACAATACAGTAAAATGTTGCTAACTGTTAAAAATGTACAAGCAAACAATGTCACTGTTAAGGTTTTATTAGTATCTTCACTTGCTGTGGAAGTAACATTGTGCATTTTTATGAAATAGGTACAAACCTACAAAAGCAACAAGAATTCCCTGAAATTAAATACAATGGGAAGCAGGTGAGGGATACAAAAAAACAAGTATTTCCGTGTCAGGAAATATCTGCATGGAACCGTTTTTATTAAATATCACATTTTCCTCTAACATTAACACATGCAATTGGAATGAACTGTTTTCAGGCTCCATAAATAAATACCATGTGTAGACTACTATACAGATCTTTTCTATCAGCACTTCCATCGCTGTTCAAGTATCCTGAAGTTTTCTTTAAAAACTTCACAGTTTTTCCAGCATGACTTAGCTGGTGTAAGGTTCCCTGCCTTTCTATGTAGGATCAGGAGGAGATCAGGATCAGACCCACAGTCTGGCTACCTTGCCCTTGCTGCCTTCCAGACTTTTATAGAAGCGTGTTCTCTAAACTTGAAGCCATGTGCACTGTCACATTCTGGCAGTCCCTCCAGTGCTGTGCCTATGTTATCAAGCTGACACGTGTCTAAAATACTAAGATATGATATTTTCAACCTGCTGGGACTTGCTTTTTGTCCCTGTTAGCTTTGATTTTCAGCTTCATAAAATATATGGAAAGAAAGAAAAAATAGGCAATGACACATTCAGTGGAAGAGAAGAGGTAGCACATGACTCAGGGAAAGATTTTGCCTCAAAGGCAAATGTATGTGTATTAGACCCTTAAATGCCTATAGCAACCAATTCATTAGCTTTAGACAAGAATGAACTATCTGATTTCTGGAAGAAAAATAATATCTGTGAGTCTTTTAGGAGATTAGGGAAACGTTCTGTTAAAGAGAAAACATGCTGAACATTTACTAATACTATGGACAGAGATACAGTTTTGTTCATAAAGGCTTTTGTTTATATTTCCTCTGGTCATCATGCCTAGACCTGAAGGTGGCTTGTGTATCAGAAAATACTGATGTTCACATGAGTGACAATAGCAGGAATGATACTTCAGCAGAGCAGTACAACCTATTCTCCTTCCATTTTCAACCAAAGTAGTTCATAAGATACCAAATCAGGTCAAAGGGATTACTACTTTGCCTGAATTCTGCCTTTTTCAGTTTCAATTTATTGATCACAAGAGCTAGAAATCACTGTTTTATCCCAACTGTAAGCATCCGGGAATCCCAGATCTTGAGTGATGTGAAGTGCTAATATTTGCATTTTGCATTGAGTGTCATATGAAGAGCAGGAGACAAAGATCATGGCAGTCTTGAAACCAGGGATAGAAGGAGAAAAAAAAAAAAAAGAAAAAAAAAAAAAGAAAAAAAAGAAAGAAACCAGACTAACTTGATTTGGTATCTCAGATTTCCACTAACTGGACAAAATATTTTATTCTGCAATTCAATTCAATTGCACTAATAAATATGTTAGTAAAATCTTATGAATGCTCCACATAGGAAGATTCATTTTTGGACTTTGCTGGGTCTCAGAAAAAGTGAAGCTGTTTGGTCCCCAGGACTGGTGTTATAAGGATCATTGGCTCCTCTTTTGGCATTCAGGAGGAACTACAACTATTTTACAGCCAAACATACAAAAATCTCAAAATTACCTTCTTTCAGAGCACTTCTGTCTCTTCACTGCTTTCAGTCTGTCTCAACATGAGAGAATGAGTGTCAGACACCTTTAAAAGGGCAAAAGGTTCCGACTCTGAAGAAGAGCAGAAATACAAAACATTTTTAAACTTAATAGTTTTGATTATATACATGTTTCCTAATGGATTTCAATAATTCTTTTTTCCCCTGATATTGAAACAAGTATAACCAATTTTAGGTACTAGTTTTAGTGACTATTGTTTTCTCTACTAAAATCTTGAGGGCTTCATAAACCTTGTATTTGACACATCAAAAAAAGCAAAAATAGCTCTGTAATTAGTCCAGGTATTTTCCAGGGTATCAAAATATAATTTCAATGTTTTCTTCTTGCTCACCATGTTCTCCTTGCTCCTTCTTGTTCTCCATGAAGGAACAAGTCTACTATTGAGTGCCTGGAGATTTTTATTTTATTATTTTATTTTATTTTATTTTATTTTATTTTATTTTATTTTATTTTATTTTATTTATTTACTGTTTCTGTATTTCCCCCAGAATCTGTAGTTCTCCTGTCTTCTAATTATTTTAGTGTTGAAATGTGGATCATTAATATATAGCAAATCATGTGTGCATACTCTCTCTCTCTCTGTATATACATATATATTTATAAATCTGTCAATGCTATATTTCTGTTCTTGCTAAAAGGAGCATTTGGGGGAACAGAAATAGAAGAGCAGAATAAGCTTGTTTAGGAGATTTACAAGCAAATGGGGAACAAATAGATTGTATCTTGCTTAATCCTCTTTCTCATATTCCCATTAAGTTCTGTTAATTCAAGTCTTCCACTTCTGTATATCTCTGAAAGCAACCAGTGCATCCTAGTGAGAAGGGGGAGGCATCCTGTGAGCACGGGCAAGTGTGGCTCTCAGGTTTGAGAGCTCAGCATCGTCTGTGGTAGAGGACCCCAGGCACACATCTGAATTCGCAGCGAGAGGAGCAGAAGGGTCAGCCCCCGGACAAGTTTTGAATCACTTATCTCTGCCAGGGAATTAGGGGCACTCAGAGAGCTGTGGGGAGGATTAAGGAGGGCTTGACAGCTGGATAGAAAGTTAAGTGACTTGGCGGTGTAGCAGGAATATCTGTGTATCCAAAGGAAAAAACGAACTTTTTTGGTACAGTGGGTTGGACATACTACCAGATTTGCCCTTATTCCAGTGGCTGAAGGTGGGATTTAATAGCTAGCCTTCCCATGAACAAAGCACTGGGACATGCTCCACACAGCAGAGTGAGCAAGCTCTGAGCATGAAATGATGTAGGACTTTTGAGCTTTGTTTTCTGATAAGACAACTGAGAGCTTTTGGGGGTTTGCCTGACGCCCTTTACTTCATGTGATTAAACGTGTCATATAAACCCAAACAGAATACAGAGACTGGAAGAGCTGTTGAAAGCATTTTGTGCTAATTCTTCTTTGGTAAAATGTAAGGATTTGGTATTGGCAAAGTAATGCAGGAACACCAACTAAATTCTTCTGAACCCTCTTTGTCAAATTCATTTGCAGAAAATGTTGTATGACCCCTAAAATGCAATTTTCAACTTTTTATCTTAAAATTCCTTTCATTTTGAAATTTAATTAAAAAAAATCAAAGTTCGCATTCAAACAAAGTATCTCATTGCAAAATAAACTTTTTTGGTCTTCTTATCCTAAAAACAATCCACAAAATGTACATATGTATATTGCTGAACAACGTTCTTTCTATGGTTTTCAGAATTGTGAATAAATTGTAAAATAAACAAGTGAAGTAAAATGACTACCCAGAAGCAAGTGGAAACAATGCAAGTTTTTTTTTGGTTTGTTTGGATTTGTTTTTAACTCAGTAACTATTTTTATTTCCAGATCTTTAATGCCCTTCTTTGTTAGAGTTTTGTCACAATATGCTACATTCACATGAATTAGGACACACTCACTTCGCTGCTGAGGTTGCTAAGTAGTATCCTGTATCCTATATGTATGTATTAAGTTTTATAGTCATAAGCATTGTGTGGGGATTTCAGTATGCTTGTCTCTTTAGCATAACCTTCACCATTCATTAATTTAGGAGTTTTTTCACTAATTCTTTTCAGTTTTTCAAGTTACTTTCTCCCTTGCTTGGCTCTCCAGAACATGATCCTGTACTTTTCCATATAGTGACATCTGTCACTAGTTCTACATCAATTTTGTTAGATGGATACAACCATTAATTAAATTTATCAAACGAGTTGGGGTAGTATATTTCAGCATCTTCAGTTGTTTCATTCATAGCTTGTCATTATATTTTGAACAGCACCGGTAAAAGTCCATCCCTGAAGCTGTGTGATCTTTCCAGCATATGCTGGATTCCGTATCTGTTGCTTTTCCCTTGGAAAGGAAAGGCAAACAAAAATGATTTTGGAGGGAGAGGAAAATACCTCTCCTTCACTAACATAGTATTTTTAGAAACAGCTGGTAAAACAATCTGCAAATGTTATGCCCGGAGCACCTCTATTCTAATAGCAGAATCATTTAAAGATGAAAGCAGCCATTTGTGTGTCTAGCTCACTCTGCTAGTAATGCTCACTCCACACCCCACCAGTTGGGGGAACCTGCTCAGGTAGCTTGCCTTCTTGCTTTCTCTGCCAAGGTGCTTAAACACTGCTCTGTAGGTTCGGGCAATGCTCTCTGTGACAAACACAAAGAAATGATAGCATAGGAAAAACATTTCTCTGTCATCTATACCTCAAATTAGTGAACTCATTGTTTTTCTGGGGACGTTTTCTTTGCCTCCCAGATGACCTTTCCTTCCCGGTGGCAAGTTATGAGTTTTCTGTTGGCCCATCTTGTAGGTGGTGAGTGTCCAGACACAAGCTGCCAGTTCAGATAGCTTAAGTCCTGGGAGCTGCCAGGCTAGCGGTTCCTAGTGTGAGAAAACTGTCTTCACATGGAAATGTTTACAGTGTCCTGAGGAACTTGAGCTGTTTTCTTTCTTTTTCCATAGCAAATTTGCTTAGTTTCCACTAAAGGTCAGTAATTAAGAAGCTGAGCACCAAATGAAGCAACAGTCATTAGTACTCCTAAAACAGACATTTTGTGAAGGCCCAGATCTATGATGGAGTATCAGTGGGTATTGATACCTATCGCTTTTGCCTTAAAATCTCTATAAAAACAATTTTGTTTCCTGTATTTTAGGGGTTTTAATTTCTGATGCCAGCTACAAGTTCAACGTGTTTGTTTAAAAAGAATTTTAGCAGTTGGATCCTGGGAATGGTTGCACGTGTGAATGTCCAGTTTTACAGCTGTATTACAATATTTTATCCAGCATCTGAGAGGAGCTTTGTGAATGTTAGTACAGCTGAGCACTTACTTCAAAGATCTAAATTTTAGATTTATACACTGACAAGAGATAGTTAATCCTTTTGTGGACTGGGCTCTTAAGGACCATGTGAAAGGCAAGACTTGGTATAAGACCTTGGAGTCTTAATTCTTCTTTCACATTCAAACCCCACTTAATCTGTCCTTCACTTTTAAACAAAGGTTGCATTTTGATCCTACATATTTCTTAAACCTTTTGTCAGATACACACTCCAGGACGTCATTTTTCTGGGGATCCAGTCATGTTAGGGCAATGACAGTTTTTACTGTGGTATGTCATATTACATTAATTTTCTTATACAACTGATATTTCAGCAAATGAAAAACAAGACAAATGAGCTATCTAGTGTGAAGTTAAAGATTTCAGACATGAGCTTAGAGCAATGATCATTGTTCCTTGTTGAACAGCAGTTCTTTATCAGTTTTCTCTTTTGTTTTGTGTTGTGCTGTTCTTTTCTGGTAATGAAATGCATAGAGCTCTACACATCATTTCAGGGGTAGCAGTGACAAAGCTGTGTAGAGAGGCACTGTTATCTCTCTGCTCCATTACAGTGAAGCCTCTGCTTATAAAGCCTGAGTTCTGAAAATAGTTGGAAAGCTTAATAAGCGTAGGGAGCTGGTGTGGAGGAAAGAGATTCTCTGCAACAGAGGATTAAGGGATGACAAATTCAGTTTCCTTTTTATATAAAAATGTATATTTTTATAAAATCCAGAACATATGAGCTCTGCGTCTCTGACTGGAGCAGTGGGAAAGGTACTGGAAATAGGAATTGAGGGAAATACATATGTTTGCATATATGTGTGTATATAATATATGTGTGTGATCATGTATATATAGATATGTATGTAAGCATAGATATAAAAAAGTATTATTCAGTCACAGAATATGGTGACAGATTTCAAACAGTTGTAGCGAATATCTCAGCTGTGAAAATGGAGTGCTGGTAATACCCTCTATTGGTCCCTAGGAGATGGACTGCACGTCATATTTCAGGTCTGTGAGTCTACTGTAAGAAATTATGCCCTTGCTCTACCCTAATGCCAAAATAAGTTGGAAATAATGCATAGAAGCATTATTATCAGTGTAAAATTGTGGCAGGTGAGTCTCTTAAGTTTAAATGTAGGGTAGTTTACCAGACCTAAATGTCAGATCAGAAGCAGTGAATTATGAAATTCATTACATGCATGAAAAAAATCTGTATGCAGAAGGAATTCCTGAGAGACTAATTTAGGTAATTGGCATAAAATGGTAACAGCAGAACTTTTTCACTGCATTCCTCACTTGTTTATAAATCTCTTCCAAACCTTTTGTCCAAAGCATTTATGAATGTGATGTTTATTTTGTTGTGGAAAAGGAAGTAGTCAGCAGTTGGATCTCCCTAGCAGTTTGGAATCTGGATGCAAATTAAATATTTTCATGGTCAAAATTTTCAAAAAAAATCCAGTTTGTATGCATACGCATGCATAATTACTAATTTCATTAACCACATGGCTGGAAAAGCTGGCAGCCTGATTCTGTGAAATGTTTAGTGGCTTCAGTTTTTACTGGGGTTAATGAAAGTAGAAAGCATCAGTATAAAGAAAAATATCATCCATGTTTCTTACTGTATTTCATTAAAATGCTCTACTTTATTCTACATGGTTTGAATACATAGACATGCCTGTTGGTTTTCTGAGACCAGGCAGCTTCTGAGTTGTATTTAATTTTTGAGCCCAGTTGGTGCATCTGTTCTCTGCACATTGATATTCTAGAAGAGATAAGAGATGAAGCCTGCTCTTGCTTAGAAAGTATGTACTGTCTTTGAAGTAAGCCATTGCAACTTCCATTTTTTTCATCGTCTGATAATATTTCGGATCGTCTCAGTCTTATCTGACAGAACACCAAGCCCTGTATGGCTGGTGCAGTGTTTGACCAGAAATGGACTGTAGGTACTTCAGTAACATTGTTTATCTCAAACTGAAAATGTTTAGCAGGTATTGGAAAGTGCTATTATAAGATGGATGAATACTCTTGTCCCCGTTTTATAAATACTGAAATCAGAGAAGTTAGAAGGATGTTTCCTTAGGTGTCTCAGTAACAAGCTTTAGTTGAGATACGTGGAGAAAGTTGGTCAGACGCATGGAGAAAAGGATTTGTAGAACACGTAGAATTTGCATAGGAGGGAGGAGGAAAAAGTATTACTGGTGTTAAAAGAAGAACTGCACTAGCAATGGGGAAGGAATGTTTCTGAATAAAATGATTTTTTCCTTACAAAAATCCATATTTGTTAAAACAAAATGAACAATTTCACATATGGCTTTATGTCAAAGCTCTAGATGAGCAGTCAAGCCTTTCCTCATTCCCACCTATATGTGCGTTTGCTTCTAGAGTCTGGTCCACTGGCTTTAATGGTTTTGTATCCTGTTAGCCCCTGCAGAGCCCATGCAGCACTGGGACAAAGGCTGGGTTCCAGTCTGTTTCTCACTACTTCAGTGGAGCCGTTTACCCACATCCTAATTACAAGTTCAGTCAGTAATATTTCTGTGTCACCACTGAAGGCAATAGGGTAGCTCCAAGGTTGTTGAGGGCATACTTTGACCTGCAGTCTTTATTTATGAGTGGTAATGATAGGAGACCTGAACTTGACTCAGATCCCAGATTAAGTTGGCAGAGAGTTGGTATGAAGAATATTTTTTAAGCTGGAAATAGATCAAATATTTTTTAAGTTGAAAATGCATCCACTGAGACATAATAAGCATGGAACCCCATGGCAGGATTTTCAAAGTGGAATGTGTTTTTCTAAGGGAAAAGTAAAGCTGGGCAAAGAGCAGAAATGAAGTACTTTTCCAGTTAACCCTGTGCACTGTCTCTCTTCCTATGAAGATAGAGCACATGCAGCTTTCTTTTTTTTTTTTTTTGAAAAGAATTCTTCTCTTTCTTTGTAGTTATATATTTGAATTGATGCTTGGTTCTCTTTTTCTACATTTTTATACTATTGTTACCACTTCTAAATTAGCTGGTAGTAAAATAAGATAATAATATGAAATTGGGATGGAGCTACAGTGTGGCAATGGCACTTTCAAGTTCCTTGTATAAATTCATTAGCCAATAAACAGCCAAAGACAAAGGTCTGAAAACATGGGGTATCCGCATGTGCAAGAATGAGACACCTGAAATAATTAAGTGTTGAGAAGGAGAGTGTCTTATGCATGTGCCTGTTTAACATGCAGTTGAAATTGAGCAGCTGATAATTTGACTTCTGACATGCCTCCATTTTGATGAATAACTCAGTGCCATGGAAGGTTATGAAAAGAAGACAGCTTGCATTACACACTTAAATTTGCCATTAAAGACTGGCATGCATTGTTTAGGCACTGGTAATGACAGGCAATTCTACCAGTTTTTCTCCAGTATGTTGTTGGTCCACGTGCCTGCTCATGCTTAGTGTCCTTTTGCAGAAGGCAAGGAAGGAGCCATACATGTCCAAGTGTTTATAATGAGTCTTTTGAATTGTGGAACTTTTCTTCTAACTTCAAAACAGTGCTGTTCACTACTACTCTAATATGTCAGTAAACCTCAGGGCACTAAGGCTAGAATTTCAACAGCTTTTTAATTCATTCATAAAGTTCACATTTGCAGGTTTTGCCAATAGCAGAATTACACAAATAAAGTGTTTGTTCTTTTAACACAATATTTCCAGTTCCATCACTGTTTTGATTGTGCTTAAGAACATCATGTGTATAAGAATATGAAAAGGAATAATAAATTTACTGGGAAAAAAAAATCTGTATGAGAAAATTTTGTGGCTTGCACAGATAAAGGAAATTAGAGTCTATGAGAAAGTAATAGACTTCCCTATTAAAATCTAACAGCATAATGTCTTACTTCATAGCAGAGGAAGACCTAATGTGATAAGTTTTTTTTTTTTTAGCTTCTTTTAATTAACATTTCATCCTATTAGGCTTGGTTTGCAGTTAACTTTCATTTCACAGGTATTCATGATTGTTATGCTCCTGTGAATTACCAAACCATGAAGCAAAGACATGATGGTTAATAGCTATGCAAAGTCTTCTTTTAGCTGATTTTCTAACAATGACCTTAAAATTTAAATGTAAATATTTCAGGTAATACAGTAAGCAGTCTCATGGAAAACATATTTAAGTGTATGACTATATATCTCTTCAAATAGTGATTCAACAGCAATCTGACCTGCACCACTGGCCTATGAATATTAACTGCTCTATTAAAAAAAAATGTATATTTGCAATCTAGTGCTTCACCAATGCCTCAAAGAAAACAATTAAACATTTGTGATAGTGTGATATACTTTATCTTATTGTGGCGTGAAGATAAGGGAGAGTGAATATCAAGGCCACCTAGCTTTCCGGTGCAGAGCAGAATTAATCAGTAGCAGAAGTCAGTCATCCTGAATTTTGTTCATAAAGCCCTTAGGGTCTGAATGGGCCTGAAGAATTTTGTTGTCCAGTTCCTCAATTTTATTCACGGCTATATTATCTTTACTGTCCTAAAGTACTCTGAAGTATGATCATTATCATCAATATTAAATAAGGTTAACTTTTGCAATGACATGTTTCTCCTTTAATCCAATTCGTTGTGCAAGCAAAGTAAATACCCTTCTCAGCCACTTTCTTGCTATAATGCAACCTCTGATAAACAGCTTAAAGCTTTGGCTCCTGAATCGCTGTAGAGTTTATTCCAGTCATTCACTGTGTTGAAAAAGAGGATTCAAACTTGCCTGCAGCAGCCTTTCACCACTGTAATCCTGAACTTTCAAAAAGACATCTGCAAAAACGACCCTCTCTCTTTATGCTCCTGCACTTCCCAGCAGTATTAAACTTGCCCATAAAAACAAACAAACAAACAAACAAAAAATCCTGCCAAAAATCCATCCCAAAATGCCTGGATCACAGTAATATCCCCTCTTGTCTTTTCCAAGTGATAGACAGAACTAGCTCACATGTTGAAAGCTACTTTACAAAGGGCTCCCCTGCAGTGTTTCAGAGCTAGATAGTTCATACATTACTTGGCTCTATTGTATTTCTGATGCAGTGACAAGTGCTGCCTAGTGGAACTGACTTCAAAGCACAGATTGATAATCATTGCCATTCTGTCTCCAAACACTTCTGCTTGAGGTCCCAAGAGGATTGTGGTGCATTCAAACATTAGCACAATCAAAAGGGAAGAGAATCACACATTCTCTGAACTGATGTGAGAGAACAACACCTAACATACTGCTCAAAAGGTTGGTGTTCCCTTCTCTTGCTTTTCAGACAAAGAATTGTGGTTGTATTTATTTCAGCTTACTCTAAATCATCATTTCTACCTGGGATTTTCTACCACTTCCCAGCGGTATTTTAGTAGAACCTCTTACCAGTCAGTTTGGTAGTGATCTTCTCATCAGTAACAGTCTCATAGCATATAACAGTAACATATCATTTTTCCTCCACAGGTATCCAGGTATTACACAAAGACTTGGTGTACTGAGCATCACCTCATTTTACTGATAGGGAATTTGGTCTAGCCTTTTCAGCATGGCTGTGGGGCTGAATCCTCATATTAATTATGAGAAATATTTTGACTTGTACTTGACTGAAGAGGACTTTGAAGGACTTATCCTCAATTCTGGAGTCCCAATGATTTCTTGTAGGGAAAAAACATCAAAATTTTCTGTTAGCCCCTGTCTAATTCATTTTAACTGCAGCAACAGGCACTTAAGCATTTTTCTCAGCATTATTTAGAGCTTTGTCCTGCGTAGTTAATTCCCTGGTAGTATTTTGCACTTTCAAGATTTAACTTCCATTACGGAAACTACCATTTTTTTGCTTGTTTTCTTTCAGTTTTGATATGGGAATAACATTACTCCAAGTCAATCCACAGAAGAAAGAACATACTTGGACATCCAGTAGCCAAAGTAGAGTAACTTTATAAGCAGGGCAATACCACTGGATAATCCATCATTGGAAAGCTGTGGTTTGAGTCTCTGATTTATCACAGGTTTTCTGCATGATTTTGAATGAGTCATAAAGGATAGGAATGGATATAAAAGGGATCAAATTCAATAGAAGACAATATGCATACATATATACATAATGTGCCTTTTTCAGTAACATTCATTAGTGAAAGAAGTTTAGGTTTGAAGGCACATGTAAATGAACCTTGTTCAAAGCCTTCTGGGGAGAGCTTCTCCTCAGCCATCACAATGTAAATTCTCTTCACTCCAGATTTAACTGGGGACTGATGTTCAGAGCACTGAATGGACATCTAGTTTAATGTTTCTTCTCAGTTAGTGCAATATTTGACTTGATACCATTTCCAGGGAAATCGTGTTGTTTTTAGATGGAATTAATCACAGTTTCTGATTGCCCAGTTTATTCTCATTCATTAACGTACCTGTTTTCTTCTACAGCTTACAAAATATTTCCTTAGTTTGGGGTGTACATTGTTAAAGGTACTTGTTAAAGGTCTGTAGTAATAGTTTCCCATGTATACTCAAGAATAAGCTGCAGCTGCCTCACTAAAGACACTTTGAAAGTGAAATCTCTAGATCTTGAATGTCTTTTGGAGAGAGAAGTGGTGTCTGGGATGATCCTGGATTACTCAACTAACCAAGAAGTGGACAACATTTTTGTCTGGTTTTGTTTAGCATTGTTTTGTTTACAGCTCCAAGATAAAAGCACAAGAACAATCTCTGCATGCAAGCTGCAAATGCAGGTTCTTCCCAGCACTGATTTATGTCTGTAAGAGGAACAAGAAATACTAAAATAAGAGGGAATCTTGAAGACAGAAGTAGGAGCACTACACCACAATCAGAAGAGTTTTTAAATTGATTGTGAGAAAAACCTTTTAACAGTGAATCCTCTGTGGTTTGGATCCTCCTCTCAGAAAGCAAGGGAGGAAACTCCTTCCTTTGAGTCACTTACGGCTGGACACTGTACACAACCTGAGAATGTAACACAGTTACACTAGCTGCGGGATGAACAAAAATGGGGAATGTAGCCTAGCATCCAAGTAAGTAAAAATGATGCACTGGAAATGGCTCCTGCTTATCTCTGAAGTTTACCAGAAATGACTTAATGTTAAACGACCAAATATGAAAATATATTTATGAGTAATTATGTATAACTGGAGGGGGTCATAGGAATAAATGCTAGGCATTGGTAAACTTGTATGTACAACTCCCACAGAGGATAATGTAGAGTCAACAGTAAGGTTAGCTACAAAACAACATTCATGAAGTATCTAGACCTTTATGTGGTTGCAATTTAGTGGCACCTAGGAGAATATTTTTATGACAGCCAAGCAGATAGTATTTTTATTAAATATCTCAGTATGGCACACACCCCATACATAGACATGCATTTCAGGTCTCTTTTAGGATTTGGGCATTCAAATTACTTCCTAAATTCTTCAATCTTTCCACGTAATTATCTCCTGTAACTTTTCTAAGACACAAGTTTCATATGCAAACGTACCTACCAAGCCCTTAGCCAGCATACTTGAGTGTTGCCTTGATTTGTTTCCTGGATACGTTTCAAAAATTAATATTAAATGGTGTGACACTGTAAGATTTCTTGGGCTATATGTACCAAAAAGGAATATGGTATTCGTACAGTATTAATTAGCATTGTGGCAAACTGATATTTTTATCTAGGTGTTTTGTGGCTGTGTATGCTGAAGAAAGGAAGGAACGCTGAAATACCTGTGCTCTTTTCTGTTTGTAGATAAGCAAAAACATATGGACATTTTAGTATGCCATTAATACACAGTAAACTTTTGCTGTATGGGTTTAGACCAAAAACAGTAAACTATTCCTGCTCGCACTCAAATTATTTGACAGAGTTCTGTTACTGAGTTTGTCAGTACAAGGATCTGGTAGCGGTTGCAAAATCCCTCAGGATTTAGAAAGATTTCTTCCCATGGGACTGACTCTCAGGATTAAATAAGTTTAGCTTTTCATAAAAAGAAAAAAAAAAAAAAAAGGGAAAAAAAAAAACATAGCTGGGCTGATTACAAATGTCAGTCTTAAGTCTTTCAAAAAAACATATCAGCTGCTTCTGAGAGGAGAAGGAGATGGTTGAGTAGAGATGCACAGAAAGAATGCTTTCAGGTCAGTGATATTGGATGGGCTGCTTAGCTCTGGAAGCATCAAAATACTCTTTGGTTCAGAAAGTGAAAAGGTAATAAGCTTATGGCAAACACCTGAAAAAGTCTTTTCCCACAAAACTGTGTCAGTTTAGCCTTATTATTTCCTTAGCTTTCGATACCTGTAAATGTGTTTTCATATTTGATAGTTTTCTAGCTACTCATTGCTATAAAGAAACCTCATTAATTCTTACATGTGAAACCAAACAAGGTGTTATGTGGCACTGTGTGAGTGGTGCCCATGTAGGCATTATTAATACAGATTGCTTTTCTTATTTCTGTAGCTCCCTATGCATCTATAGGCTTAGAATGAGAGAGGATTTTGCTGGTACAAACAACTGGTAAAAGGAAAGTGATACAACTTTCCCTTCCTAGGTAACGCTCCTTTCTCTGTTTTTTTTTTTTGTTTGTTTGTTTGTTTTGTTTTTTTTTGTTTGTTTGTTTGTTTGTTTACTGGACAGCTAAGCTGGCACTCTTCTGTTACAATTTACATTGGTGTAAATAGCAGATAAAAATCCCACAAATGGATTTTTAGTCTGATTTGGGAGGAGGAGTTGCCTTAAAAATTAATATTTTACTCCTGTTAATCTACAAATTGTTTGTTATTTGTGGTCCATTACACATTTGTTTGGCTCTATGTCTGAAAAATATTACTCTGAGAAAGGTTAAAAGCATTCAAGAAGTAACAGGTTGCTGTGGGAGTTTGGGAGTTACTACCAGCAGGAAGCACCACCTAGAAACACCACTTCCCAGATTCCTGCCAGAATCCCCCAGAGTTTGTCTTCTCACTGGGACCCTGTCTTGGAGAACAATCTTCCCCCTCTTCTGCCTACTTTCTCCCATTTTCCCCTTAAATGAGATCACTTTTTTTTTTTTTTTTTTTTTGACAATGCCTGAGTTGGGGACGATCAGAAAAGCCATGTTTCATCTAGAGCTACTAGGGTTTCTATTTGGATCTTCGGTCAACATATAAGTATTGTTAAAAATTGGGTACACACTTAGTAGCTGTTGTGGTCTTTACTATGACCTTCATCCCAGAAAATGCCTAAACAGGATGACTGTCAGAAGGTAAAGAAGCACTGTATGCGGGAAGCACTGCTGTATACATTCCTTGTTCTTATATTCTTCACTAAATCACTTTTCGGTCTGTTAGAGATAGAATATTAGGCTAATTAGATCCTTAATTTGATCAAGTTTAATAGCTCTAGCAATTCTAGTGTTTATATTAGGAAGTGGTAAATTCACTAATTTTTAAACAGCTACAGAGCATTCTTAAACAGTCTCCATTTGTGTTTGTATTCTTTTATGGAGAAATCATTGGAAATTGGGAAGATTCTTCCCTTCCTTGACGTACAGAAATGAGGTGTGGATTTTTTGCAGAGCTTTTTTCCCCTTATCTATTTATCATATATTTCTGCTACCAAAATATTCTAGCCAGAGAAGAAACTGCTGCCAACACCTCTTGAAGCTAAAAGCAGGTGCATAGCTAACAAGGCCCTATTTCTGTAAACGTTTTACAGAAAAGTGAACACTTTCAGTTCGGTGGAAATTCTCTATTTGTTTTAAGTAATGTTTTGATAGTATCAGCTGCTTAGAAGTATGTCATTAGCATCCTTGCTCAAAGCATATGGCTTTAAATGACCCAAAGAGGGTGCTGCCTTGTGTACAAAGTAAATTCACAAAGGTAACAGGAGTTTGGAAGGCTGGATTAAACAGTGGTGAAATGCATATTACTGTTTGCCACTGTCTTGGGTCCCATTCTAATTAGGTCAAAGTACAATAAATAAATAAATATTCTGGCCTCATCCTATTTTTGCAATTGCTGCACATAAAAAATACAGAAAGAAAGGAAAATACCCCGAATAAGGAAAAACTTATGATCGTATTATTTCCTGCTTATAGGAATCCTGGATATTTATAGTGTATTGACAGTGTTGCTGGACAGCTAGGTAAGAAGCAGCTGTTAGCTGTTAGTTGTTAATGAGGTATTTTGATAGGTTTGTGTTGCAGTGCACAGTACTCAAATAATGTAGTTTTCATTGTGTTAGGGAAGAGATGGAGCCTGAAGACTAGAGTGGTAGAAGATACTGAAGTTCTAGGTGTTAGCCTGAACCCAGAGACAGTAATGCAGATCCTAATTTACCATCTATAATCATGCTCTGTAACATGGAGAAGTATTGACTGCCTTCAGCAGAATCCTTTCAAAATGCAACTTAAAAACAAAAAGTGAAAAAATACAACTGTATAATTAAGCATGATGAACAAGGGACTTTTTGAAAAAATACCTTCTTTTTTTTAAATGTAGAATTTTTCATTTGGAACATTTGGCCATATGGCCCAATCTTTCAAGACAGTCTGTAACCCTTCATAGCATAGCTGCCTCTCTTCCTAGTCCTGTCTGCCTGAAGGTTTGAAAGTACAAAAAGGGTGCAATGGCTATACTTTTTTAATCTTTGTTTTTTTGAGGGAATAATTTGTAAATGTTAAGTAATAACATATTGTCTGTGTAGCTTCATGTGGGAACATTTGGCTTCCAGTTCTCAAATTAGAACATCAACTTTTGGCTAGTAAGAGCTAGATTTTGAAAAGACTTGGGAAGTTTTTTCTGTAATTAGTAGTAATTGCTGGGCCCAGATTTTCCAAAACACGCTTTTTCTGTTCAAGCACCTATGCGTTGACCAAGTGGGGAAAGAATTGCTTAGCACTCTTAAATCATCTTTAGAGCCTAACAAACATCAAGATTTCCTTCTCAAAATCTTGTCATCTCTTTAAGTGTGTCTGGCCCCAGTTGTGGTTCTTTAGTCCTTTTGATCTTTTAGGCAGTAGAAGGCTTTTCCAGGCCCTCACGCAATGAGTTAGGCATCTGTTGTCAAATAGGGCATAAGTATTTACTTAAGTGGCCTGACATAGACTTCACAGTTGGCAACCAGACCCCATGCCTTCCGGTCTGTTTTGCATCAAAGAGAAGGCACTCAGTGCTAATGTGCTGAAGGGGGACATTTCACTGCTCTGAAAATCCAGCTGCAAGTCACGACAGATACTGATTAAAATTCAAAGCTTAAATGCCTCATTGTGAAACTTCCTAAGCACAATTAAACCAGAAGCTGAGAATCCTGGTAGGGAGTGGTGTCCAGGGACACTAACCTTGAAATGTGACCAAATAAAAATTTCCAGTGAGGTCTGCAAAGGCCTCACTTCTGTCATTGTTTTCTATTCATAGTCAGTCCTTTCTGATCCACAAATGAATGCCCAAAAATATCCTATGTAGGCCAATATTTTGCTTCCTGTAACCTACACGTTCTGTCCCTGAGACTACCCTGACCAGGTTTCCTCTTCCTTGGTTGATCGACTTCCCTTTCTAACATGCTTTCTGGAGGGATGTAGTAGATAGTTCCAGTGCAGTCCTCCAGCACAGGCATAGTACATTCCAGCTATGGAAGCACTGTGCTAGTATTCAGCACAACCTCATCACTTCTGAAGTAGGAGCTGAGGGTCTTCTCATATAACTCCTCTGGGAACTAGACACTTTTCAGTAATGTATCTAAGAACAAACTGGGCTATTTTTTTTTAGTCATTTATTCTTATTCAGCGTTCCCCAGAATTAATACTGAACTCTCAGTGGTTTAGAGGTCCTATTTCCTCTCATGTTAATAAGTACTAAAACATCCTACCTGTTGTTTTTATCAAATTTATACAGAAGAGCTACTGACAATATTTTCAAGGTGGATAGTCCCATTTATACCAGAAATTCAAGATTGTCACCCACTTCCACTGACTGGTGGTAGCATGACCTTTAAGAATGGTTATGAAGCAAAAATGTTGGCATTCCTGATGGAAACCTAGGGTACATGCAGTGCTTACAGTATATTTTTCATACCTCATGGAGAGATTCAGCATAAACAGGGTTCAAAGCTTTATATATAATGTTTTCCCGTTCCTAAAATGTTAAGAAAAACAGGCTGGGACCTTGAGTTCCTTTTTAGAAGGACTCTGATGTCAGGTCTTCATTCAAGAAGAATATGGACATCACGTGAAACCCGGAGAATTCAGAGGAATCTGAGGACCCATCTAAAACAAAGAGTATTTGGCATGCAGTTTAAGTAACTGATAGGACTGAGTGGCAATATCTTCTTGAACTGTAAATTCTTTTGCAGCATAGGAGGAACTAGTCTCTCAGTTTTAATGGTAACATTGGAAGGTCTGCCTATGCAAAATTATACGGTCTTATTACCAAATTCTACTAACTGTATTGTTCACAACTTTGAGTTGTCACTTACACCAGTGACAGGTTTGTTCTTTCAGACAGTTCATACCAAACTGATGCTTACCTCAGTAAGTAGCTCAGCTGACCTTAATTCTGCTATCCTATTGTGGCAGTGGTGGGCTCCCAGAAGTGGTCATGTACAGCATGTCTGAATAACTGCTCACCAACATGAACAAATGTTCACTACAGCAATAGCAGTTTCCTGTATAGTAGAGTATGTTTATGAGAATTAATATAATTAATTAATTCTTCACCCTTTACTCAAGCTGATCAGCACTTACAGGTAATGAGCCCAGTCTGGGTGCAAAAATACCCACTCATTTTGGGAATACACTAGAGAATTAGGTCCAGCTTAAGGGCAAGTGGTTGGGGTTCTACGTGTTCTGTGCATTTAATACAAATACAAGATCATAGTCAGGATGCAAACTATGTCCCAATATAGTTTATGACTTCTCCTTACCCTTTTCCCTTCTGACCTCTCCTAGAAATGCAGAGAACCCGCTGGAATGTGCTTTGCCCTTTCTGGAGAGGCATGGAATGATCCCCCCCTCCCTGCCAGCCCCTCTCCTCCACCCACCCCACTCCTTGCTTGCTGTTCTGTTTTTCTACTTTCCCTAAATGCAACTTACTTTAAGCATGCATTATTATTAACATCCTACAGTAAAATTAAGCTATTATATAACCCATTTGTCGATCTCAGCCAATTTCTTCTATCTTTTTCTATGTCTATTTATGACGTACATCCAGACTGCACGTCCTTTTTTTTTTTTCCTCTCCATGTTTATTTTAAAAAGAAGTGAAGAAAAAAAAAGATGTATTAAAAAAAAAAGCAACACCGGAGGGTGGTGGGGTTTTTTGTCAACAATTGAAAACAAATTTAAATAAGAGAGGGAGGGAAGGGAAGAGAATTCTTAAGGGAAAAAAATATCCAAATGATGAAAGTGTCCCTAGACTGCTTTGTCTGTTCCTTTTCAATGTGTGCATCCGGTTTGTTCATATTTGAAAGTGTGTGGAATACATTTTCTTTAAAAATAAAATTAAAAAAAAACACAATTGTCCTTATCTTCCCTTCTTGTTGGGAACAAAGTGCTTTTTCATTTTTGCTTTTTTTTTTAGTATATCTCTACATAGCTATATTTTGATGTATTTCTTTTCAATGGTTGAATTTCTATCTTAGATTTGGTTTGTTCCAATCTAATAATGAAAAAGAAACAAACAAAACAAAAGAGTTATGAATTGTTTTCTGCTATTTTTCCCTCTACTTCCCTCTTTAAATAAAGAACTACTTCACTGGCAGAATCCCACAGCTGTATTTTTGAGATTCTCCAGAGAATCTGAATATAAAAGCAATCTAATTTGAAAGTGGGGAAGGGGTGTGCCAACACCATCATTACATTTGAAACAGGGATTTGATGTGCTCAAGATATGATTGTCTCAAATTATTGAGAGTACTGATATTAATTTGATGGACTTCAGAAGAGATGATTCTTAGAAGAAGGAAGCTGTGGGTAGCTACAGATGAAGTTGTTCTAATTCCAATGCATAAAACTAGTTTCCTTGTTTTCTTTTTGTTTTATTCTCTGGTTATTATTATTATTATTAGTTTATGTATTTTACTGCTATTTTTACTAGGGAAAAGTTTAAAATGCTTTTATAATTTGAGAACCTTTAATGAAAATGTAAATAATAATACTATAATTATTAATTTTTTGTAACTTGCATGTTGAAGAAGTTGCAGCTTAGGGTTTGTGAGATTGTCAATGTTAGAGTTCTGTTCTTTCTTTTTGTTGATGGGCATGAATATGCTCATTTGTTTTTGTATATTGCCCATCCCTTCCTTACAGCCAGAAGCTCTAATGCTGCTAGATCACTCCGTACCGCCCTTACATGGACATGGCAACTGACTTACACATTCACTCCCATCATCTTCATCTCCTGTGTAGTACACTCATAGATTTTTACACTCCCACTCCATCCACCCTAGGCATTTTTTCTTCCCATAAGTTCCCCTCTACCACCCCTTTCTTTAGCATTGTTAAATTTTTATGTGCAGTCATTCATTCCTTAAAACACACACACACAAAAATTATAGAAAAAAAAAAGAAAATGTTTTAAAAAATATATATCAAATTGACCAAAAAGGCAAAAAATAGAAAACTTTGCTTTTCAAAAAAAAAAAAAAAAAATCTATATGTAGATATGCAAACAAGCAGAGTAAATTCTATAAAATGTACAGGATTTTTCAACTGTAATATGCTAACAACTTTACATAAGATAAAAAAAAAATACAACCAAAAACAGCAGAAAAAAAAAGTTTGAATTTGTTAAGGTGCAAGATTTTTTTCTTTTCATGTTATGTGGTGTGGATGTATGTGTTGTTGCCTCCCTGTATCGCCCTTTGTTGTAAAACAATTATATTTAAAAAGAAATAATAAACATTTTGCTAAAAAAAGTTTTTAAGAAACAACAACAAAACAAAGCAAGTTACAAGAATGTGGCAATGCTACTTGTCCAAGAGCATTCTTACACAACTTTCTTTTGTAAATTTTTCCTTTCATGCCAAAAAACATGCGGGCAATTTGTTGATGTAAGTTGACTGTTATGAAATCAATGTGGTATGCTTTCTAAATATTTTTATGTATTTTTGATTACTTTTTTAAAGTATTTTTTATTATTATTTTCATAATTTTTTTCAGTTCTTTTAGGTTTTAATTTTCTTTAGCTGATAAAGTGAATGACTTATGTTTTTCCTTTCTCTGATCTTGTTGTTGTGGCATTTTTATTTTCTAGTATATGGTTTTGTTTTGGGAAAAGTATATAAATTCACTTTTTTTTTTTTTTTGAATCAGTTTGTATTTGCTTTTATGTTATGTGCTTTTTGTGTATTGTCAATTACTGGATTGTGTTCTGCATAGGAGGGGGTGAAGAAGTCTGTGGTAGTTTGCTCATATTTTTTATTGGTCTATCTCTGTCTAGCTTTCTGTCCCCTTTCCCAAAATGAGCCACCAGTAGTGCTACTTTCTTTGATGCTACTTTGTATGTAGCCTGGTGTTGTAGCCTTCTTCAAGTAAAAAATGACAAGACCTCTGTAGCATTTCAGTAGCTCTCAGGGTCTTCTTATTGCAGATCTACGTCATTCCTACTTTGTTCTAATGAAAGTGTTTTATTTCTATTAATTTTCTTGATTGCTGATTATCTGCCTGATATCCTGTCTAAATGATACTCTCAAGTGCACTCTTACGAAGTAAACATACCCATCTTTTTATGACTAGTATCAGGCTTGCCAGTATCTTCCAGAAATCCTACATGTGGCAGACACTTTCCTATTGAAACTCACGTTCTGACCTTCTAAAAATTCAAACAAGGTTTGTGTTGATTTCTTAAAAAAAAAAAAAAAAAAAAAAAAAACAGTGAGTTTTTGATAAAATAAGAAATTGTATTCCCTTACAAGCATTGCATGTTTCCAGCTTTCCTGTATGGCAGTGCTGTACTAACTACTTAGTAGGTATCTCAGGTTCAACTGTCAAGTCCCCTGAACAACTGATGCTGAAAACAGAACAAATCACACTGAATAGGAAGCTGTCACCAATTAATCATAAGAGTTTAAAATAATGATGGGAGATGGAAAAGGGTATGTTTCAGGTGGCTCAAAGCAGCTCAGTGTCTGGTACCAAAATACTTGTTTTTGCTCTAGAACCCTGCCTGCAAACACAATGCCAGGTCCTTTCTGGAAAGTATTGACACCTGTTTCACTGAAACTGCATGAAGATGACCAAGAACGTGCAGCAATGAACCACAGCCCAGCATTAACATGGGATTCGTGACTTCTCAAAGTCTGTACCTTCCTGTTGCTCATGAGCCCTGAGTAATGCGATAACTAACATCTTTTAATGTAGTTTTGTGGGCTTAAGAAATGCTGTTCAACCAACTCCACCACAAGAAGTACTGTTTTATCTAATCACTTTGAGCACACTATATTCTCCAAAATGAAAATGAGATATTTGAGATGAAATGCTGCAGTATTCCATTGTGGGAAGGATATTTTTCTCTCTGCTACTCACTGTCAATTGCAATTAAATTAGACTGCAAAGACTAGAAAATATTAAGAATGTTCATCTACTAGGCTTCATGTTAGCATCATTTTTTCCTGTGAATGTTTTCCCCTTCTCATCCTCAGAGGACTCAAAGGAGAATTAAGTAAAACACCATTAGACAGAACTTTATGAACTCAGTCATTTAATAAGGAATTATTGGCACTGTTACTGCATTGATACAGAGGGGGAAAAGGTAAGGAATTATTTTCTGTGGCAACTATTTCATACTAAAAATGGAATCAAACTTCAGAGGAACAGCATAAGAATATAATGCAAATGACAAACTTTAGTTGCAGGGTTTGGATGCCCTTTAAAATCTCTTCAAGAAAAGCTGGAAAAGATAGATGATAAGGGTGTGTCTCTTATGGTCACCATAAGGCGAATCTTCCAGGCTTCATCTTTGTGCTCCTATTGTCCTCTATCAGTTTGCTGCCTGAGACTCCAGTGAAGTAGACGTGGCTGTGAAGATGAAAGCTGGCAGCTTTTTTTTTTTGCTTTTTTTTTTTTTTTTGGTGCCCTCTGCATTCATGACTCACCCACAGCAGCCTCAGAGTTCATAAGGCTTCTATTAAATTTTTAATACTCTGTGTTTTCCAGTGGCAGAGAACTTACTGGAGATCAGCCCCAGAGGTATGAATTATGTATCTATAAATATACTCATACAGCTAAAAGCAGGGCAGCTTCAAGGCTAAAGTAGACCTTTTATATCCCCACTGATCTTGGTATTTTAAATAAATGCACAACTCTATTAAAACAGTATATGGACTAGATTAAAGGGATAACTTTTAAGGAATATACATACTGTGTTTGTTTCATAAAATGAGAAGGCCAAGCAGAGCATGGGGCTGCTTGGTACAAAGTTTCCCACGTCACAGACCTCAGTTCTCACAGTGCTGCTGCTAGTTTGCTTTTCAGTATTTTATTTTATTTTGCAATTGTACTGCTGATGGGCAAACTAGTTTTGTATCTGTATCACTGTAGAGGAAACCATTTTATCAGTTTCCCTTCTGTTTAATTCTTGTCAACAGAAGCTTTTTAAAAAACATATTTCTTTTTGGGAACCATGCTTTTTGGGAACCCTGCTTGGGAGAGAAAGCACAAATCTGGGAAGTCTTTGTGAAATCTTTGCATTTCTAAAGTAATACTGATAGCATACCACTTAACACTGGTAACTGGTGCTCAGCAGCCAGCAGAAAAAAATGAAGGAAAGAAACCTGTAACTACCAGGAAACAGTCCATACCATACACAGACAGAATCAAAGTCTCCTACAAATATCTGTTTTGAAACTAGGGCACAACTGGGTGGCAGTCTTCTCATTTTGTTTTAAGCACAAAGCAGTTCAGAAATTGAAACTGTTAGCTTTATTCAAGACTGCAAGGCATGAATTTAGTCATTGAAAAGCTTGGAGATACTATGAGAAAAACAAAACTTCAGATAGTAATATGAAAATAGGAAACCTGCCTGAAATGTATTTCCCTTCCCAGTTGAAAAGCCATGGATTTTCAGAGGCTCCTCCTTAGCTTTTTCCAGAGATCTAAGTCTTTAAAGCACTTGTCTTTCACAGTGAACCTTTCAGGATCCAACACTCGTGTACAAAGAGACTTGGCAATGGCATTGCACTTTGTCTTTTAAAGCTTTCAGAGCTTACCTTTAAAGCAATGTGGAGCCCTGGGCAAGAGGCACCACTTCTCCATCAAAGGACCACAGGCTACATGCAGCTTCCTGCTGTCTCAGCTGTCATTTTGTGAAAGATGGTCCCCACTACATGCACACTTATCATCTGCCTGTCATCAGACTCCCTCTTGTGTTTCTTATAAGTAGAAATGTAGTAGCAGTAACATAGTTGTTTCGAGGGATGGTACAAAAATTTGCACTTGCTCCCCTCTATAGATATTATGTTCATGTTTCTCACACATTCCTGGGAGCTTTTCAGAATTTACATTTCCTGTCATCCTTAAGTAACACTTTTCTTTCAGACTGAGTGGCATTTTTATCATGTCATTTTAAAGGATGTTTTAACTCCTCTATAAATCACATATCTCAAGAAGTATTCATTGTGCATGCATACTATTAGACATATAACTTCTATCTTGCTGTGTGTTTTGAATAGATGCCTAATATGCCAATAAAACTGAGGTCACATTTGACATTTAGAGTGCTTTTTTTCTGAGTTAGCTTCTCCCACATGGCTTTTTTTTCAGTCTTACAGCTTCTTTCAGACAGAAAAATCAAACATTCAAAGCATCACTACCATCCTTAAAGCCAGCTTCCTGTTACTCTCCTAAAGTATTTTTTTTTATTTTTTTTTAAGTAAAAGTAACAAATGAATTCTTTAATGGAGAAGTGATTCATAAGGAAGGACCTTTAACAGTCTGTTTCTTTAGTGTACAGGCAAGCATAGAATGGCTCATTTGACACTTTGGACTAAAACTAGAGATGAGATTAATTGTAGGGGAAGTCAAAGTTAATCCAGCCTTCCTGGTATGAAAATCATTTCTCTTCTTGCATCCAAAGTGAGATTAAAACTCCACAAAACTCATTCCTGAATCTGTTCTATTGTCCTCCATCCACCAGACTTGCCGGAATCAAAAAATTCTGATCTGCTCTCCATCACTTTTGTGAAGCCTTATTTAACATAGCAACTCAAGCAAAGTTCTTTGACATTTCAGGAAGACCACAATGGTTTTATAGTTGCAGTAGTCTTGATCGTTGACTCAGGACCTCAACAGCAACAAAAAATGTAGAACCATTACCTGTTTTTAAGGCAAGGCTTGCTGGGGTGAAAGAATGTGGGTGTTTTTTTCAAATTAAATGTGATATGTTTCAGGTTCCTCCAATGTAATTAATTACAAATAGGACCAAAAAAAATCCTCTTTGGAAGAAAACTGCCCAAAATTTTGCCCCAGTGGGTAGCATACTGCATACTGATGCCATGTGCTAGGATAATAGATTTTAATAACAGAGGCGCTTCAAAGCTTTAGACAAACGATTAAAAGCTGCCAGACTGACTTTTTTTCCAATTGATGTCACAGATGGTCCATGGAATTCACAGATGAATACTGTTGTTTAACAGCAAAACTCTGATCTTAAAAAAAAAAAAAAAAAAAAAAAAAAACATAAAGGGACACTATCCATCCCCCTCTTTTTGAAACTTAAATTCCCCATGCATGCAACTTGATTTAATGTGCACTTAAATTCTTTTCTTTTTTTTTCTTCATTTTTTTGCAGACTCACAGATGGTATTTCCTTCTGAGGTGTACTCCAAGTTTGTCCTGAGACCACCTTACTTAGATTATAGATGCCCTGTTCTAAACATGGATAGGGCTTCTATACATATCTAAATCATATTACATGCTCCAGTTTCTGCATTGCACAGAAACAGCTCAGATACACGAACACAAAATGCCGTGCAGCCACTTGGCAGACTACACTTTTAGCTTTTTCCATATTTTTTGATACACATATGATACTTATTTCTTCTTCATATCTTCAGTAAGAGACTTGGCATGAACATGCTAAGGAAGCCCAGAAAACTAAACAGCATATTCCAACTGGCCCTTTGTATCTTAATTTAAAAATCACTTAACATAAAAATACGTTAAGAGAAGTAAAGTGCCACATTCCTCATCTTGGCCTCATTTCTACCCTAGTACCTACAAGTTAAATATAACGGTTCTAATTGATTAAACTGTTAGCGCTTAGTTTCTCATTAAGGATAAGAATAAGCCATACTGCTAGTTCTGCTATCTAGATTTAATCAAACTGTTAAATACCTTTTCAGTATATTGCTGTTTTCAATATGTGATTTGTTCAAACGCATTGCTCTCCAAATATATTTAAAACATTTTGATTTTATTCTTTACAAAAATTCCACGGACATTTCAGGCAGTATTCAACGGGAAGAAAACAAGTTCATGTAATACATAGTGCAGGTAGAAGAGAGCAAAAACTTGACCCTAATGCCAAAACATGCCTTGACCCTCTTGCCATAACAAAGCCAAGACTGTTCATTAGTTATTGCTAATACATAAGTAAAAGGCATTTATTTTTTTAGAATCTAAAACCCCTTTTGCATCTCTTTCCTTAAGCAGCAGTGAATATAAATTAAGATTTTCCTATGCATTAGGAATACTTCATAGTGAGTTGCACTCCTTCCAACAGATCTGGATGACTATTCATGGTGTCAGATAAAATCTTCAGTTTATATTTAAATCAACTAGCTTAAGTGGCTAACCAAATAAAAATGAGCAAGGGAAAATTTATACACAAACTTTCAAAAGCAATATGGCATGCCCAAAAATGTGTCAGCAGCCTGTATGCTAGCAGAAGACTATATTATCTGAACTCAGTAAATTAAAGAAATTAATTAAGCCTCCACATTGGACTATAACACTGGAGTGTTAATTACTCATAGGCTGAAAAGCAGAAACACAGTCATATTACAATGTATTGACAAATCAAAACTACTACACTAGGAGTAGCACCATTGCAGCACAGCAACCAAATCTTAGAAATGACACCTCGGTTTTCTTGCTTCAGCTGTACTCTGTTAAGGTATAGAAGTTGTAGCTGTGGCTTTGTTGTACTTTGGTAGTAGACTATAAGCCTGCCTCATTTTTAGTCCCCTGTAGGCACTTACTTAGCCACCATGCTAGGAAAAAGTAGCACTGATCACAGCTATCTGTGTATCAAGAAGTAACAGCAGCTGTGAGGTAACTTCTGCAATGCAGGTAGTAAGTACTAATTTGGGTATTCAGAGAGTTAGATCCTTAATCGAAATTACATCTATCTTAATTTCTAATCAAATCATACTAAAAGAATATCAAGAAGAAGAGAATGTCAAAACGAAATGGCATTAGCAGCCCAAGAAGATGACAGGCAAGGGACATGTCTAACGTAGAACAGAATGATAAAGAAAGATTAAAAAGAAATGAACCATCTTTGAGCAGAGCTCTGTACCTTCATGGACCCCAGTAAGTACTTGGTTCTTATTCCATCCCTCACTTTCATGAACCTTCACACAATTTAAAAAACAGAAAACAATCGAAGAAATGCATGAATGGGAAAGGCCTTGTGGAAAGGCTTTAGAAACTGCTACAGAAGGAAAGCAGGCTTGAATAGCAGAGAAGAAATAACAGTGTTGTCTTCAGTGAAAAGAATCGGCGGGGAAAAACTGAAAAGATGAGCGGTAAAATCCCTCTGAGAGAATATTGCTGTATAGAAATCTGAAATGGTTCATATTAACAGTCTTGTAACCAATTGCCTATGAAAGATCACTGCCAAAAATTTGTGCCCACAGAGTCACTTGAGAGTATCTTCAAAAGCAAAAAATTGGGTCCCCCCAAAATTCAGAGCAGTTTGCTATATGAACCTAGCATAGGCTAAAAGAGAAAGGAAGTGGAACATGCAGTTTATCAATGTCAGATGCAGGATGGGAGGGAAGAATAAAAGGATCCCCCAGAAAATTATGTTCGTAGTGTAGCTGGGCAGCAAGTCTAATCCCTGACACTTTTTTGTAATGCCCAAATCCTCATACTGCCCTTGAGTTAAGTGAATTGAAAATGGTGCACTGTATCAGTAAAATGTACTAATCTTCTCTTTTTTCTCTTTTCCATCCCAGGAGGTGAATTAGTTGTCCCTCTACTTGTAGAAGACCCTTTAGATATCCCTCCTATTGCTACTCGTGCACCTTTCATTACACTTCCCCCTACCTTTCGCCCCCTCCTCACCATTATTGAGACCACCAAAGATTCCCTGTCCATGACCTCTGAGGCGGGGTTACCTTGCTTGTCGGACCAAGGCAGCGATGGTTGTGATGATGATGGCTTGGTGATATCTGGGTATGGCTCAGGGGAAACCTTTGACTCTAACCTACCCCCTACTGATGATGAAGATTTTTACACCACCTTCTCCTTGGTAACAGATAAGAGTCTTTCCACTTCAATCTTCGAAGGTGGCTACAAAGCACACGCACCCAAGTGGGAATCCAAGGACTTTAGACCTAACAAAGTCTCCGAAACTGGTAGGACTACTACCACGTCTTTGTCCCCTGAGCTGATCCGCTCCACAGCTTCGTCCTCGACTGGGATGGTGCCCAAATTGCCAGCCGGCAAAATGAATAACCGTGAGCTCAAACCCCAGCCTGACATAGTCTTGCTTCCGTTGCCCACTGCCTATGAGCTAGACAGCACAAAGCTGAAGAGCCCGCTAATCACTTCCCCCATGTTCCGTAATGTGCCCACAGCAAACCCCACGGAGCCGGGAATCAGACGGGTTCCGGGGGCCTCAGAGGTGGTCCGCGAGTCGAGCAGCACAACGGGGATGGTCGTCGGCATTGTGGCTGCTGCTGCCCTCTGCATCCTCATCCTCCTGTATGCCATGTACAAGTACAGGAACAGGGACGAGGGGTCCTATCAGGTGGACGAGACGCGGAACTACATCAGCAACTCAGCCCAGAGCAACGGCACGCTCGTGAAGGAGAAGCAGCAGAGTTCAAAGAGCGGCCACAAGAAACAGAAAAATAAGGACAAAGAGTATTATGTGTAAAAAAGAATACTTATTTATATATAAATATATAAATACTTAATGAGATTTAACTGAAATATCAGAACCATTTCAGCAAACGAGATTGGGAGATATCATTTGTGGGAAAAAGTATTGGGAAAAAAAATTTCAGCAGTGACTGTTAATGTCTCAGTCATCACTTGGAGTCAGCAAACTCTGCCCTAATGTATTATAAAGCACACTTAGCGTTCTGGAGATGGCGCATACAGCTCTGCCCTGTTAGTGAACTCGGACGTCTCCAAATCTCCTCCTCCGCTGAACTTTCTGCAAAGTTAGAAGACTTCATGGCTTACTTGTTTCATATCTCCAAGTGAGTCTTTAACAATGTTCGTGATCCCTGACTGTATCAATAATTTTTCAGTTTACTTATTAAAAAAAAAAAAAAAAAAAAAAGGAAGGAAAAAGAAAAAAATGCAAACATTATTAAACAACAAAAAATATTGAACAAACTGATCTGGCCGTGTCCAGCATACATATAATTTTTCGAGATTGGAGGAGGGGAATAAATGATTTTGGAGATTGTTGGATTTTGGTTTGGTTTGGTTTCTTGGGTTGCTTTTTTTGTTTTGTTTTTGTTTTTTTTTTTGATTTGGTTTACTTCTGGGTGTGGGAGGAAAGGGTGAAGAGGACTATTTGGGAGGGGGGAGGGAGCATGAACCACGACATGAGTTGAGAAAAAATCTCGGAAAAAAATTCCATAATTAATAAAAAGAGACTATTGCCATATATGAACTCAAAAGCTACCCATGGTGTTTACTCTGCATATCTGGTTGTGTTGTCTCTAGAATCCGTCGTCTTGCAGTAAGTTGCTAACAACGCAGTGAAGTGTGTGGTGGGTGGTGATGAAGAAAATTGTCATGGAAAGCTGGTTCCCTTGGATCTGGCTCCAGTATTTGCAATTGAACTGAAGAATAGATGTTTTTGGGTCTGTTCTGATCAGAATCATTGGCTTTATTTGGGAATATCATTTAGTATGCATTAGCACAGCCAAACTATGGTTAAAGGGATTTGAAAATTCAAAAAAAGAATGCTTAAAAATGGTTAGCCATTCTCAGCTGAGTATACCATGCAAAAATAAAGGAGCCTTTCTCCGGGTTCTGGTTCTGTGACTGATTGCAGTGCATGCAAAAACAATAATAAATCAGTTTAATAAAGATATCAGAAAGACACCACTGGAGTTCAACTTGTGACAAGACACATAAAATGTCAGAAAAGCTAAACACTTGTAAAAGAATGCAAAAATGCATAGTGTTTTTTTTGACATGAAACTGTTTTTCATATGTAATATTTTAATTTTGTAGCTTGACATTTCAGATCATCTCTGTCTTTCCATTTGCCCTATTCTCCCTTTTCCTTCTCTTTTATATAAAAGAAAATAAAGCTGCTGTGACACACAAAATAATACAGAAAAAGGAATTTAATAATATTATATATATATATACACACAGATATATTTATCATGGTATGTTTGATGGGACGACTGGAACAGAAGTTCTGTTATGGTCTTAATGTGGAATGAAAATGTTCTTGAAGAACAAAGTAAAAAGAAACAGACAACAGAAGCAAACAAAATGTGAAGAGTGTGTGTTTTAGCTTTGTCACAGTTATCTGTGTCAAAAAAAATCTGAAATTTTGTTTACATATTTTACTACTATTTTTTTTGCAAGTATAATTTCTATATGGATACCCTGAAGGTGTATATACTGTTTTATGGTTAAATTGGGAACATCTTTTGTTTTTATTTACATGTTTTAACTTGGTTGGTTGGTTTCCACATTTTCCCAGTTACTGTGAAAAGGATTATCTTACTGTACAGAACAATAGCCAGGTGGTTTGATGGCTATGCTTATCATGTGCAAAAAAAAGTAAATGAGGGAGAGAGAGACAGAGAGGAGAACAACAAAAGCCAAGATGGATTGAGAACTCTGGAATATCAGAAATGTACACTTTTTCTGTATACAGATGAAAACTAATCAGCTGTTTAGGTTTAGAAATCTACTCTTGCTGGTGTTTATAAGTCGCATGAATATTTGACTTTGAAGAAGTGTCATCAAATACACACACGCACATGGGAACTTAAATTAAAAAAGAAAAACAGCCTTCTCAAACATTTAGAGAAGATGCTTTCATGTTAACGAATATTTTCAGTGTGTGTATGTGTGCGTGTGTGTGGTGCGTGTGCGTGAGAGGTTGAGCTTTTTTTTCCTTTTTTATTTTTTATACTAAAAAGAAAAAAAAAAAAGACAGGTTTTAAAAAGGTATGAAAGCACGATTTTAGATGACTTAACTGGCCGAAACTATATAAAGTTGATTATATCTTGATGTCTGTAAAAGATTGCTGTTCTTGGAGTCTTGGAGTCTTGTGAAATGATTTCCTGCTTTCTTTCTTCCTTTCCTTTTTGCTTTACTTTTTAAGTTATGGGGAAAAAAATTACACTTTCCTTTTTTTGTGTAAGTTTCTATTGGACAGTTTTTGGGAACATGTGCATTTCTGTATGTGGGCTTCTACCATATCCCTGTTGCTTTATGGACAACCGTAAGAATTTTTATTTGAGTTATTGTGATGTTATTGCTTTTTTTTTGCCCTTCTTTTTCCTCTTCCTTTTTGATTCTTTTTCTTTTCTTATTTGCATTTTGTTTAAAGATATGCTTAGCAATAAAATGTTCTTCCCAAACCCCTGGATGTTGCTGAGTTTTTATTTCCTAAAGGCTTAAGGGAAGTTCCAACCCTTTAAAGGTGAAAAGTAGTCTGTGAAACAAATATCCCACAGGAGTGTCTAAACACTAGATTACCAAATCATGTTCATGTTTGCTCTCCTTTCTTTTATTCTACGAATCTTAATTCTTTCCTTTGCAGTGACATAAATTCAACTTGACAGTGGGCCCTACCTCATAACACGCCCAACTCCTTGCCTCCCAAGACCACCTCAGTGTGTAAAATAATAGTACTCTGGAAGGTGGGTTGTTGTGACTGCAGACAAAAGACAGAACTATAGTTGAAAATTAAATCATCATCATCATCAAACCTTGCTCAGCATTTGAAAGCAAAACACAGCCATTTTACCTTCAAGAAGAAGCTGTAGATCTAGATCTTTAGGGCAAAAATGATCTGCTGTCCCACAGAACAGTGCAAGGTATTTGAGGGATAGGAGTTTGGACCTAGCCCATCCTCAGTATATCCCTTTTGGCTAGCTATTTTGCTTACATTGTTGCATGGGTGAGAATGCACATGTGTATGTAAATGTGTGATTTTCTTGTCATTTAGCTGCTTTCAGTTCTTTTGTGAATTATGTTCTAAGGCCTTATAGATCCCTCACAAGGCTCTAAACCACAGGTTCTGGTCTCAACTCCTTTCCACACTTTTCCTTCTCCTAAAATCATGACAGTCTGGAGTGATGACTGGTACCTAATATTCCCAGTAGTGGAACAGTCAGCTGGCATGTGGAACATCGAGGTCTGAACTTAATAGTCTCTTTCTCATCATGCAGAAATTTCACTTATCACCAAGCAGTGGGTATTCTGAGAAAAGGATTTATTTTTTCTCAGTGCTTTTCTTGAAACTTCATATCATTATGAAATGTTATTTGAAGCAAGAAAATTCGGCCTGAAATGCCCTAACCCTGTGGCTATAGCCGCTCTTTTTTATCTTCTCTGTCATGTAATGACCATTTTATTACTTCGGCTAAATGAAAGTGTCAAAAAGGAGTCTTCATTGTTGTCTAAATGCTTATGCTTATTGCATGGTTTTGGATGAACACAGAATCACAGAATTGTTGAAACTGAAAAAGGCCTCTGGAGTTCATCTGCTCCAGACTCCACCTTCCCAAAGCATGGTCAGCTACAGAGGGTTGCCCAGGGCTATGTCCAACTATGTTTTAAATACCACCACAGACTCCACAGCCTCTCTGGGTAACCTGTTCCAGTGTCTGACTACCCTCATGGAAAGCAATTTTTTTTGTTCTGTTCAGATCAAATACATTTTGATTTGTGCCTGTTGCCTCCTATCCTTTCGCTGGGCATCACAGAGAAGATCCTGTCTCTGTCTTCTTTTCAACTTCACATCTGCTATTTATTGATAAAGATCCCCTCCCTGAACCTTCTCTTCTCTGGGCTGAACAGTCCTGGCTATATCAGCGTCTCCTTGTACAACAGTTGCTCCAATTCCTTACCATCTTCGTGACTCTGTGCTGGACTTCCTCTGGTATCTGAAAAATCTGTAGCAGACTCAGAAACCTTACTATGATCCCTGACCTAGGGATATAGCTCTTTTCAAGGACCAAAGCTCAGCAATTGCTTCTCTTCCTGTCATTTTTTACAGGTAAAACAGCATCCCACCTACTATATCAAACACAGTGGGGAGGGAACATGCAGGATCACAAAGTCCTGTTGAGTGCTGTGTGAAAACATACCAATAGTATATGCTACTGTTCCTATTCTATAAGATAGTCCCTAGCTGCCAAGGCTGGCATTGCTCCATAGAAGAAGTACTTATACAGAACAAATCACCACCTTTTCCTCCACACATGCAAGCCGTGACATAGGGAAGGAAAACAAGATTTGCCTTCCAGCTCTCAGCATCACTCAGATTCCTGGGGTGACCAGAAGCACTCACAAGAAAAGAAACACTATTGCCTGCTGCTCAGCTCCCTGGAAGGGGTCTGAGAGCACATTTGCCCTGGTTGCAATAAATTATTGCAAAACCAGGGGTGTCATCATAAATGCAGGAGTTTGGGGTGGGAGGTCTTGGCTGACTGAATCTTACTCCCTCATTGGTGAAAGTTTTCCAGAAGCAACATTTGTTGAGTTATTTAAGAAACAAAACCTGCTACCTAATTTGGTGGAATACTGCATTAGATGAAGCAAACTACCTCAGTCTGGTTTCTCCTCAGATCATGCACATTGCACAGTGCAGTATGTTCTCTCTGTCTCCAGAAGTTCCCTATAATCTCCATTCCCTAGAGAACCTGTTCACATTGTCTTTCTCTGACCAGCAAATACAGTGCCATTCAAAGTAAAATTTTGGTAAACCTTTTAGTCTGCAGGGCTTCAATGTTTATAAATTGGTCACGTGGATTGCATGAGGCAGGACCAGAGCATGCATATGCAAGACATGTTGGACTGCATATAGCTGAAAAAGAGCTTAAAGGCATTAAAAAGTGGCTAATTCTTACAGAAAACAATGAAAATCAACTACATAAATACCTTTAAAAACTGAGGCTATTTCACTCTAATAGTCAAATAATGTTAATCAACTAGTGTTAATTGCTTGTGCTTTTCCTGTGCCAAGTAGTGTAGGCAAGTGGTGGAGAAGAGTCCTCTGAGTCTGCTGTTCATATGGCTTACAGAACTCACCTGCTTTTGAAGTGGGAGTCAAATTCAAAGGTAGCTCAGCTCTGCTCTAAATTACCTGGAGAGAAAATCATTTCAACATGCTAGGGTAGAGCTGCTGCAGGAGCATGTTGTTTCCTTAAATTCATTTGAAGCAGACAATAGATAAATAAATTTGCACAGTTCCGAGCCTTGTATAAAACCAACAGAAGCACAAACCTGTATTCCTTTCTACTCATTCAACTTCAGCAATGGATTGGTAGTTTTCATCTACCACTCCATGCATCTCTTTCATCCATCTGTTCACAGAAGATGAACAAGGAGCAACTTCCACATGGAGTTGGTGAAATCCCAAGTAAGTAGCTGGGAAAAACTTAGGCATGCTTTGTTGTTGTTTTTTTTAATGGCTTGTAAGCCAGGCACTATGCCTAACAGCTTTGGCTGGAGCACAGCAAAAATTAAACTCACTGGAAAATATTTTTAATAAAATATTGATATATTTAACAATGCTGTCGAAGACTTTGCAACACTATAAAAAATTCACTGGGCTTTCAAGAGTAGTTACATAAAGTGTTAAAAAATACTTAACCACAAAATGTGACCGAATCACAACATGAACACGAAAGTGGAAAAGGTAGAAATGAAGGTTCTGAAAACCATCAGTAATGATATCCAAGTATTTCCTCAGTTCAGATGGTTCTTCACAGTTCTCAATCTTACAGTTTGGTGCAATAATTTAGCCAGTATAACCATGTGGTGGTAAGAGGAAGTCTTCAGTAGAGTGACAGAAAGGTAAATGGGAGGATCTTTTACAGAGTGGCCAGGAACCCCATTATGAAGAACAGTTTCTAAGGGGTATTTGTAAGAGCAAATGAGAAGGGAAACATACACGCATGCAGCATGCCACCAGGCACCTACTAAAGCAGCAGGTGAAAATGGGATTTTGATTTCCAAAGCCAAGAATGCAAAAGCTGAGAAGTGCCAGCACTATCAGTGTTTATGTAACCCAAATCAAGCCATCTTGTCCATCTGCATTATAGAGCTTACTTGCATCACTGTTTTCTCCCTCAGAATCCCAACCACACCCAGACATAAAGATCAGGACTCTGTTAGTAGGTCTATTTGGTCTCTAAGTATTTGATCCCTGCCACTTCTGCTGCATTGTATAATGCTTGACGATTTATTCATTCTTGCCTGTTTCCTGAGTCACAAACGTTAATTTACATCCACCGTTCCCTGGTGAGCTGATGCTAGTATCTCCTCTGTGCAAGGATGGAAACTAAGACAAAGAGACTTGCCTGTGGTTATATTGAAAATCCATGGTTGTAACAAGATTAGCTCTCAACGCTTCTGGACTCCCCCTCTCTTTACTCATTCCTCCAAAGTACACTGTGGTGCTGCCAGAGGTAGAATACATCCAGTCCTCACATTAACCTATAGCTTCTCTAAATCAAGACCTGGCTGTCAGTTTTCAAAGACTTACAGCAAGTAACAGAAGTACAGGAGCTTCTAAAAAGAGAATAAAACCCTTCTAAACTAAGAAAGAACCATTTTAAAATGCAAAGTGTTGGTTTGCCAACTGCTTACTAAAAATGCCTCCTATTTTTATACATACTGGTAAAACCATATGCACATGCATTCAGTTGAATACCCAAAGCAACTTCTATTATGCCTGTATTCTTTACCAGCTGCAAATTCCTGCAGAAAATCACTGCCTCAATCTGTAATATTTTGCTATAAACAAGATTTTATACCAATTACGATAACATCAATGACAACACAATTTTATTACATCTAATTATAGGAGCTAAGACTAAATGCCATACTACAGCCCTTCAACTCCTGGGTCAGTAGGAGTTGAGGTTATTATTATCTTTCCCAGGCTGCACTGAAATGCATAATGGTGCCAAGATTTTGGCTAATGAAGATCTTGTTATCTGGATAAATTGGGTTATAGCTATTACAAATAGTCAGAACCTAATGTTACTTGCTTTGAAGCAGATGGCAAAGCTTCCCCCATTTCATAATCCTCTGAAAGTTTTGCTTTTAAAATGCTATGGACTTTTTTTTCTTTACCCTAGTGTTCACTAATTTTTTAAAAATATTAGCTACATTATGATCAGGAAGAAAAATTGTGATGTTAAGCATTGTAAAGGCTTACTTGGTAACAAGGGAAATTTTGGAGGTCAGTTTCTGCTCCCTCAAAGCCCTGCTAACACTGAGTGTTTAGTAAACTGCCAAAAGCCTAGGATTCTCCATTCACCTGAGATTTCTGGCACCTCAACAGGACTTATTTTTAGTGACCATAATGTCAAGATTTCTTCTAAAGAATGGGACCTGTAAATGGATTTTAAATTCTTATTTTTCATAGCTGGTAGCACTTTGTTGTATTAGTTTCTTATGAAACTATTGCTATTTTTCTCAAACAATGGAACAAAATAAACTGCATATCTGTCATCTCTGGGTAAAAGCAAGCCCAGTCCATCAGCTGGGCCATTGCACTAAACACATGGGGCTGTTGCACTTAATGTACACATACAGGGTGAATACACCAGGCATAATACTTTACTATTTAGCACTGTGACATACTGCAGCTTGAGCACTTCTTACTACTGAACTCAAGAAATGCTTTGCCACTGTGTTCAGAGAGCACTGGAGCAGCACTTTAATGAATCTCTGCAGTGCAATGGCTGCAGAACAAGCTCACCACCAAAATAAAAGAAATGTGAATAAAAAGTATCTACAAAGAAAAAGTAACTTTAAAGACAATCATCAACATTTAGTTGAGAAAAAAAGCTCTTTTTTTTTTTGAAAAAAAAAGTGAAAAGCTTTAAACAGGACCAGTTGGACTCTCCAACCCTTTTGTAAGTCTCTTTAAAGTCCCTTTTCCTGTCATTCATCATGATATTATCTTCTGAATGATTCTTTTATTTCAGAAATATTGCACTTCAGCTGTCCCTTCCAGGTTTTACCATGGCAATTCAATGCCTAGATTTCCTCACATAAATTAAAAGATCCATAATTTCCATCACTAATTTCCCAATCAATAGTATGACTAAATGTATCCCATGTGCTAAGGGTCATTTAACACAGTACTGCCTCTGCAGTTACATCTCACAGCTTTGTTTAAGTTAAAAGTCTTACAAGTCAAACAATATGAAACAGAACTAGAGATGCTTGTTCCAAAGACACAATATAGAGCAAAAACTAAAAGTGAAACATGGATGCAAAATGGTTGTTTTGCCCCACTTAAAGAAATTCCCAGCTAGGTTAATATTTTTGCTGTCATGTTCAGCACTGTCATTTGTGTAACTGTGAGGTGAACTCAAATCCCAGTTCCAAGTCTTGGAGCACTCAAAACCAAATGCATAACTAGATTCTTCAAAACAAATCAATTTGAATTATTTTTAATAACATTTATAAGGTAACATTCATGCTAAAGATTCTTAACGCACCTCAAACTATAGGCTGGTAAGAGAATGTTAGTAACTGAGTTTTCTCAATGATCAATTTAAAAAAAAAAAAAAAAAAAAAAAAGGAAGAAAAAACATACTATGCAACAAGACTCATACTCCAGCCCATACTGTCCATTTGTCGGGGTCATCACTGGGCTTTTACTCACATGTTGAGCAACTGTAAGCTGAGTTAAAGCCTGAAACCTAATAGCTATTCAAACTCCTAGCCCAGAAAGATTTCACAAGCTAACTAACCAATAAACAAATTTTATGGAGCAATCTTATTCTTTATTTAGGAGGTTTCTGAACTATAAATAGTAGTCCCAGTTTTATTTCTGTCTCACTGTTTAGGCCAGAAGAGCATCAGTGCTAGACCAGCAGCATAAGGTGTTATGTTTCTATACTGACGTACAGTATCCCAGGTGCTACAGGGCTGAAGTGTCTTTAGGCACCAGGACTGAAATAGTAGAGGGGAAAATACTGGGTTGAAGACTGTAAGAAAGTAAAAGGAAACATCAGAATGCCTTGCAAGTGGCTCAGCCTTGAATAGCAGGTGGGCTGCAGTACATCAGTGATCCCCTTTAACTGAATCTTTGGTTAAGAGGTGCAAATATGATGTAGCAATACAACCTGAAAGCATACTACCCACTTCTGGATGTAGGATACTCTCGATCTTTCAAAAGCGTCATTCAGACTTCAGTCAGGGCAACAAATTAAATAAGTTTCAGCACTTCATTGCCTCTGCAATTCTGATCCTTAGCCTTTTGTCTGCAATGCAGACAACAATGCAGCAACCAGGAGACAATAGCCACAAAAACATTCATCTCAGAGGCTTTTTAAACACAGAGATGTGGAAATACATCCTCCCACAAAGCACAGGCTCACATATATGGCTACTTAAAAAAAAAAACAAAAAAAAACAAAAATAAATAGTCTTATCCCTAGTGAGACATTATTGAAGCAGAGAGCATGGCACTAGGGAAGCATCAGCCCAAGCATTACTCTATGGTTTGATTTTTTCTTTTGTCTTGGCCCTTCTGGTAACAATAAAAATCCAAATTAAAAGGACCTTATTAGTGAAGCAAGGAGCTGGCAGACTGTGCCAATGAAGTGCACATCAGGGCTGGGGAGGAGGAGGGAAGAGTATGAAACCCTCAAACACACAGAGTAAACATATATATATGAGTTTTATGCTAAGAACATTTCTGCTTCTGTGCAGTTATCTCTCACTGCCAGAATAGCCCTAAGGATTAAGATGGTTTATTGGGATCAAATGCCTTGGAGATTTATTATAGTGCTGACTGTTTACTCATTCGCATTAAAATACAGAACTACGCTTAGACCCCTGTATGTGCATCTCTCAATCACAAATTCTTTTCCATTCCCTAAATGGGTTAGCCTGGATTCCCAGCCTATCCTATTTTCCATATCCAAGATAAATCTCCAAAGACATCTTGCTATGGCTTTGCAGCCTTTAAAGCATTGTCAGCACTTGCTGCCAGTGATTAGCACCAAACTTTTGCTATAGAGTTGTTTAACAGGGATAGATAGTGACAAATGGGTTAGAAACTGAATGATCTCATGATTAAAGTAGTTGAGGGTTGGGAGGGAAGGAAATCTGGTGTCTTATCCTAGAACATACTTTTCTGAAGAAATGTCAACCATTCCCTTAGAGGTATGAAATATTTGAGGTTATTTATATCTTTGAGTTGTCTGATGTATATAAACATCAGACAACTCAAAGGAGGGGGGGGGGGGAGGTGGAATCCACCTCCCCTACAAAGAAAAAAATAATTTCAAGCCAACCTCTTGCTGTCAGCAGTTAAAGTTCCCTTTAAAATGAGATGAGGTTCAGCCATATTTGCTGGCCTCAGTGTCACAACCTCTATTATGCTCTTCCTGTCTATATGCTTGTGTGAGCCTGACAGGCACAGGATCCCCCACAAATAAATACCCTACAGAGCACAGTCTGATACTCATGATTTGAACTCAGATGAATCAACATTGTTTTGTCCTGTCCTGTCCTGTTGATGGACACCACTGAAAAGAGCCTGGCTAGGTCTTCTTTGCACCCTCCCTGCAGGTATTTGTACAGATTGATGAGATCCCTCCTGAGCCTTCTCTTCTCCAGGCTAAACAGTCCCAGCTCTCTCAGCTTTTCCTCATTGGACAGGTGCTCCATGTCTCTGCTGTACTGAGGAGCACAGAACTGGACACAGCACTCCAGACAAAAAGAAAACAAACAAACAAACAAACAAACAAAACAAAACAAAACAAAACAAAACAAAACAAAACCAAAAAAAAAAAAAAGACTTCATCAGTCATCAGTCTACTAAAACCCAAGCTAATCATTGCAGGGTCTGCCCTGGTGCTTCAGTTTCTTGCCTATAAATTGGAGATTTGTGTTGAAATTAACTGAATAATCCTCAAGAATCTCAGTTACATATGCATAAGTTAAGCAGACAGATTGTCAGGAAGGGGGAGAGAGCTGGGAGAAGGAAGAGAGGGAGGGAGCAGATTTGGGGCTGTGGATCCCTAGAACAGCTTGTCCTGGCCTGAATCCAAGGGTCCCACAGGGAAGAGGCCTGCATATTGCAGGAGGATGCATACTGCAAGATATGTAAACTAGTCAGCATCAACATCTCCAGAGCAGGACTTATCTCTGTTTAATGTAACCCTGTGATGTTTGGAATGAGCAGGCCGTCCACACCTCCATGCTATGTACATGCAAATCTGGGGTCCAGGTTAGTAACAAAATCCAGTATGAATGTGCTTCAGGTGCTAGAAAAACGCAAGGTATTCCATCTTACCAGTTTTCCACCTTATCAAATACAACCTAAGAGGGAAATGAGGTCCTGGTCCTGGTACTGTGGGGCCCACAGTAGACTTAAGAAGAGGTTTAAATACAGGACTTTCGACATCTTCCAAAGTAAAGCAAGTTTGGTGTGAAGTTTTTTCTGAACAATGCCTGATGATTTGCTGCAGGAAAAACAGAGGTCTTCCAAGTGAAGTACCTGAGGTGATCAGGGAAACACAATGTAATTCGTAAAAGCAGAATTTAGTCAAGGCACCAAGTTAAATAGTTCTGCAGTTAACAAATGTGTATTCAGAATTTTAATAGATGTTTTTGTCTGGATCTCAAGTCTCAGAGCTCAGCCAAAGACAATGCATTTAACAATGTAAGAGGGAGGTAGTCAAGATTTTTTATTTTTACTTTTTTTCATTTTTGTTTTTAAGTATAGACACTGGTGAAAGGATGAGGGAAATCAGGGCTAATGGGATAAAATTTTTGCGATCAAGTGTTGATTGCATCTAACTGTGTCAGAGCTGCTCAGCCTGTCAGGCTATCAGTATGCATCTAATTTAAATAATATGTCTCTCTTGCACCACATAGAGCGAGCTGAGACCAGACACTGGCCATGCAGCTGGCCATGCAGCTGAGCTGTGGACATGTGCAGGGGCACACATACACAAAGTCACTCATACACATGGCCATAAGCCACAGCAATGCACAGGGAGCACAGATACACACATGGACACACAGACACACATGGACACACAGACACAGCCTTCTCACCCACTCCAAGCCTGTACTTCCACCTCTGCAAGCATACCAACACCACTTAGCAACAGAGGCCTCCACTGGCCAATTTGGTGGTGGTGTGACTGGCGCACACACACACACTCGGAGGTGCTAATTTGCATCATAAGATATTACTGTCTGGTCCAATTAAGAACGATGTTTTATCTAATGGTTTATTTGTTAGAATAGGAGAACAGGAAAGAAGAGGAGAGAAGAGCTGCTTGTTTTCCAGGGTGGGTATGTGGTAGGGGAGAGGCACACAGGGCTAAGAGTGGGATCATTGCTGAACTGTGACTAGCTATAATGAAAAGGAAGCGGAAGAGTAAGTGTAGCAGAACCACATTAAAATGCATGACAATAGTCAAGTGAAATTGCACTGAGGTGGTGATGGATTAATATAATTTTAATTTTTTTTTCCTCTTCTTTAAGTGAATTTAATGTCACTGAATGGTATCAGAGTAATGACCCTGGAACCAGGACTCCTCTGGTTATTAGTGTGAGCACAGCAGTGCAGGCTGCATTGACTCCCACCTCCCTCTCCCACTTGCCCCCACCCCACCCCCTGGACCCCACAAGGAGGTGACCATAACCTTTAATTTCCACCACCCACATAGTCCTCATAGACTATGCTGGGGCTCCTAGCCACACAAACAACAAAAGCTTGTAACCCTTATGTTTGTGACACTGGGCAGCAGCGAGCTGGGTTTCACAAGATCACGTACCCCAGCCAGTCAAAGGCTTTTGAAGACTTTCCCAGACCTATTCCTTTAGCATGGAATTTGTCAGTTTTCTTTGACAGAATACTTTGATGAATAAACATTTTTCAGGAGGATAGCAGCTCTGCAAAAGTATTCCCCAGCAGCTGCATGCAAGACTGTCTGATTTGATTATGCCTAACAACCCCACAGAAAGAGCAGTCTTTTCTAATGTCTTTTGAGGAAGCTGGACCCAGGTGCTCAAGTCTTGTTTTCTGCTTTAGAGGTAAACATCTCAAATCTCAGTCAAAAGTGCAATTTGCTGAACAATTTAGTCATATGCATAACTATGCTGTCATTATCCTCTTATTGCACTTATAATCAAAGGATCGTAAACCATTACAAAAAAACTGTAGTCACTGAGGTACATAAACTATATTTTTCTAACCAAGAAACCTTCATGTTTTCCATGAAACTCACAAAACAGAAATCTGGCTGAACATGCAAGTTTGTTACCAGGCACCAAATTTCAGTTTACAAACTTGGGCTCAGCCACACCAACAGTAGCAAGGAAGGTTTGCTATCAGAAAAGATTTGATCCACATGATCCAGTCCTGGTGATTATGATGTGGAGCACCAGCTGCAGGGACAAATCACAAGAGAAGCTGGGATCATCACTGCTCTCACCTGACATATGGAGAAGTAGTGGCATTTAAAAAAAAAAATAAAGGGGGTTCATGCATTCCCATGGTGAGGTAGCATTAGAAGCAGGTCGAGATCTGGATCTGTGATCCACAGATTTTGTCCATATCCTTTATTCCTAGATAAATGTTATATTGATTTTTTATTAACTTTCACTTAGCAGATGCAGTAATTCCAAAATTAATATGAAGTAGATGAACATAATTCAGAGGATGGCACAGGTTTAACCAGGAAAAGATGTTCATCGTTATATGTATACTTTACTTTAATACACATATACCTTTATTACTCTTGAATTGATCATCAAAGAATGACAATTTCATCTTTGCCTACTAAATGACAGGCCAATTACTGAGAGAAGGGATTCAGGAAATAATTGGTAATAAAGACAGGCCTAGAAAGCTCCCAAGCTTTTGATAGATTATTTATTAACTGAAAGACAGCTAAAATGTATCTTAGTATCGTGTGCCGTGAATTATTCAACATGCTTCGGAATTGTTTTGTTAGGATTATGGTGTACTGCAAATTCTAAGGTACCCACCAGATTTACCTGCCACTTCAGCTTCTGTGATTTATCAGATGCCCATTGTTTTTACAAGTTAGAATCTGGCTGCAAGGAGATGATTCATTGCAAATTAAATAGCTCAAGTCATACTCATCAAATTAACACTGTTCAATACAGCACTAGCTACTTGCAGCCATTATTTTAATGTAAATTGATCTCCATACATACTTTTTTTTTTTTTTTTTTTTTTTTAAACACTGGGGGCCCCAAATGGATCATAAATGGTCCTTCCTTTTTGGCAGTTCCAACCCTTACCGGGGAGCACAGCACTGCCAGGAGGCTTATGCTGTCTGCAGGAGCAGAGCATGGAGGCACGCCAGCGCCAGCGCCAGCACTGCTGCCTGGGCTGCAGCCAGCACCGTGGGAGATCACGGTCCAGCTGTGGGCTGGCAAGCCACCCAAAACTACTCGTTAATTAGGTCACTTCCTCTAACTGGTCACATAAAAATGATTAAGTTAGTATAGCAGATGCTGCATGCCTTCACATTAAAACTTTTTTGACTGGTTAACATTGCTTTTACATTGTAATATTACTGGGCCCTAAGAATTATTAAAGATTAACACTGCTAAGGCCTTGGAAAGCATGAAAATGATTAAATTATCATAGGAAACATTGTAATTCTGTAGAATAAAATAAGTTTAACATTTTTGTTTCATTTCATCTAATAAATTCAGACATGGCCAAACCAGAGCAATAACATTTCAGAGAAATGAAGCTTATCCCTTTTTTAAAATGTTGTTTATTTATAACAAATAATAAATCAAAACTTCTCACACAACCAAACCTCATACAATTCTTATTAGCAATACTTGCTAGCAACAAGATGACAGAGAGATAAGAAACTTCTTTTCTTTAGAAAACAGTTTTCTGAATGCTTTTTTTCCATCATATATGATTTACATATGCGTTTAAACACAATATCCACTGGTTTGGTATTTCATATCCTTAATCTACTTTATTTTGAAGTGTTCAAGGCCAGGCTGGATGAGGCTTTGAGCAAACTGGACTAGTGGGAGGTGTCTCTTCCCATGGCAGGGGGCTGGAATGATCTTTGAGGTCCCATCCCACCCAAACCATTCTGTGATTTTATGATCTAGTCTGCAAATATCTTGAGCACATAACAGAAGTGCCAGATTTAATTGCTGTCATTGCTCCATTACAGGACACCATTTTTCCTTCACACATCAAAGTAAACATCCATACACTTATGTTCAAGATTCAAATTATTTTATAAACAATATATACACATTATTTTATAAACAATAACCCTCATCCTGCCACAGAGACTTGTCATAGAATCTAACACCAGAATGAATTCATCACTTCAACCTCATGTGCATGTGTGTATGAACACATATAAACATGGTGTAGGTATCCGTATATAAAATGTTGAAGTTCCTCTTCCAGTACCCCTTTTTGCCCACCCCTTTGTTCTAGACTAAAATAATTTCTCTAGAAATGTGCTAGTCTTTATCTGAAGACTTGATGAAAGCTCTCTTTACGCCTGATTAACCTGTCCTCAAGCTTAATTATGAGTCTTATTTCCTATTTGAATATGCCTGATCTTAAGTCCTCTCTTCTACTAAATAAAAGGGTCTGTTGGCATCTGTCGTTTTCTCCTTAGAGAGATATTTATTCACTCTTTCCTAGCTTTCTCTGAGCTTTTTTAAAAATCTGAACATGTGGATTCTGTAGCTTTTTCACTGCAGGATGTTTTCTCTAATTTCCAAACCAATTTTTCACCTCTTTGCTGTCCCTTTCCACAATTTGGTTTGTTAAGAAAAAATAGTGGGTATCAGACTGAGTGTACCGACCCACTGTCAGTCTCATCAATGTCTTGCCAGAAGATGAAACTATCATCTTCCTATTCCAACTCATATTTCGCCATTTATGTGTGAAAAGAACAAAAGCAGTTGCCACTAACATGTTCTCCCAGGGACCCTTTTCCCTGTCTAAGTACTGAGAAAGAAAGAAACACATTAAATTGCCATGCTCTATGCTTTCCCTGTGCTCTGTAGGATGGTATAATCATGGAAATACAGAACATTACCAATATTCCTATCTCCTATTTTCTTCCCAGTAGTACTCTGCACATGAAGATTTTAACTTTGTTAGAGAATTTTGGAACACATTATGACTGTTGTTCTAAAAATTGTGAACCATGTGCTCTATGCATCACTCTGGACTAAATGTCCGTCATTGCAGTCACCTGTGATGGTGATGGTAAGGCTCTGATTTCTGGTGGACCTTTCCAACCCTATGTGCCTGTGGTTTCAGCTGAATGCAGGTGTTTATCCTAAGCAATTAGCCCTGCTGCTACCTGGAAGGTAGAGTGCTGAAAGCTAAAACATCAGCTTCACAAGCAGTTGAAGAATAGATTTTATTAATGTTTATTTTTTATTCCCCTTATTTTATGTGATGCAGTGTAACTATAACATTAAAATTCACTGTATATGTTTAAAGCTCATTTATTGAAGCAGTTAAAAGTACATTTAACCAGACAACAAGGATGGGATTCACCATTGCTATAGCAACAAAAGAGAGCAGTAAAAAGGTGAAAGGCTCCCACTCTCAATAAATAGCATGAGACAGAAGGGATAAGCCAAAGGTTTCAGTATCACCCCACACAACTGAAAGCAGGAAACTGAGGAGAAAGCAGTAAGAAAGAGAACAGGTTAGTTTAGAATATATATCTGGACTGAGCTGCACTTTCTTCATCCCTCACTGCTATAATCCCCCAAAGACACTGCCTTAAGAAACAGCAGAGAATAACCTTGTGGATTGCACCAAGCTGAGGGCTACCTCCAACAAGCAGGATGATAGGTGGCAACCTGTTTCTCTGTCTCATGGTCCACCTCTACAAATATCTGATTGCTCTTATTATACCAATGCACACTGCATGTCATTGAGAGCGTGGGTGTTAACACAGTCTCTGTTATTGCATTACAGCACCTCCAAGACATGCCGTACATGGTTAATTCAGTCAGTCATTTTCAAATGTATCATCTGCTGTTGATCTATCTCTCCACATGAAATCTAAGATCACAATTGCAATAAAACCTCTTTGCATTGTTCCTATAAAGAGCTGTGATGGTTGTTTTCTTAATTGCTTGGGGTTTATTCTTTTGAGACACAAAGACTGAGAAAAGTTTACATAAGGACATAAGGTAAGTCAGGAAATGATAAACCAAAAAGGGAAGAGCAGATTTTATACATAACGTGTTCACATTGCTCAATTTTGAAGAGAAACTGGCAGCTGCCCCCAATTAGAAAAGCAGCTTAGGTTAGCTCTGTTGTATTGCACCCGATGGGGCTACCACAGTGCAGCTAAAGAAACTGTCATGAGAAGCAAGAAATCCAATTTCATTCCCCCCTCCCTCTTTCTGAGATAAGAGAGTTTTGCTATTGCAGGCTAAAGATTACAGATGATTTTCACATGCAGACCCGTGTCGTACTCTTTTAACATTCTCATATGAGCACTGGAGATAAATTCCATAGCAGTAGAGGTTAAAAACAGTCTCAGTCCAGTGTAAAACATCACCATGAAGGAACAGAAAAACAATAGCTGCAGCAAGAACAATAGAAACAGCTAAATTATTGAAAATGTTTGGGACTTCCAGCTTGCTTTATGTATAGATCAAATGCAGAGTAGGCACAACCGACTCCAGCCATTTTCGTTCAGCTCCACTTCCAACCTGCTTGAAATAGGGCAGTTTTTCTTTCTGTTGCCAGGAGGTTAGCAGCATGTCACCTCCCTGAGGTCTCAGCAATCACTGTCAAAGGCAAATCAAACTTACCACCACCACCCCGTTTGGCCCCTCTGTTTAGACTGCCAGCAAGGAGGTGTTGGTGATGACTACATTCTGTGTCACCCAAGCACCTGTCTCCTGAGACCTGACAGGAGGTCAATATCTAACATTACACAGGTGATTACAGGTAAATAACAGCTGGTACAAAATACCAAGTTTGATGTGAGAATGAGTTGCAACATGGACAAAGCAAAACAGATTTAGACGTTGCAGAGTTATCCCTCAGACAATGCCCTCCTGCTCACTGCGACCCTAACAGAGAGGCACAGACACCAAAACACCTCTCCCTACAACCAACCTGGGATGTGGGCATGGCTGGGAAAAGACAAGTGATAATTCAGCACTGGTGCTTCACCCTAGAGAGATACCAATAGCTAGTATAACATAAAAAGCGGCCTTGCTTGCCTTGCATTTTACTGTAACCCAAAAAACTAGCACAGCAATAGGAAAAAGCAAAGCCACAGGGAATAGTTTTGCATCTTAATCCGCTCTTGTCCAGTTTAATCATATTAAGCACTCTGTGGCAGCAAAACCTGGGCCTCAAAAAATTCTGAAGTTTCTCTGTAGAGTTTTGTGTCTCAGATCTGCATTTGCCACACTGCACATTCATATACGCCCATTATTTTAGGTTCCTGTATGTTTCACCCAAATCCTGCCTCAATTCTCGAACAAGGTATTGCCCTTCTTGCCCTCCCCTGCTGAGTGCTTCTTAGGAGATCTGCAATTGTACGAAACACCATCCTGGGGGCAGGCATTTTGGTTCATTGATGCCAACAATACAGTGGTAGTCACCTTATATCTACTAGATATTCATCTATAAGACAGATGCTCCTCCACTTGCGTGAGACGGCAGATAATGAGTAAACTAAAATCATCTAGATCACCTTAAATACCACAGCACTGCAGGTGACCATTTCTCTCAATCTCTGTTACTCAATGCTCTATCTAGGACTCCTGGGAGAGGAGCCATCAAATGCAAATTGGATAGGTGGCCTGGTGTTAGGGTGATTATTGGGCAAGTGTGAGAGTTAAGGTCCACTCCTCCGATGAGTTTCAATTATCTGTGCTTGAGGCTAGACTACCACTTACTGAACTATCATATGCTACCCAGGATCAAAGTATATTACATCTTTCCAGAACATAATATGTGCTGGGGTCTTCGATGCGCCCATTATTAAGTTCAGCCAGACTTAGCTATTAATCTCATAGCCTATAAAAACTGTATTTGGGGATTTTACAGAGTTATGAGTAAGAACAATGCACATTCCTCAAACATATAAGCTCTGTCACCATTCTAGAAGTCTAAGCAGGTTTAAAAAACAGAAGGTAAAATGATGGTTCACAAATAATTTGCTGGCTGAGAGAAAAGTAATGAATAATTTACTTGACAAACATGATCACATAATAGAAAACATATTCACACATCTTCTTAATTGATGGACAAAATAATTGAATAAACTCTGCAAAAAGAATGTGACAAATTAGAAAGAAAATACATGGTGTGGTCCAAGCTTCGTTAGGGCAACAAAAATGCAGCAGCAAATTCAATCATTTGGGGTAAGAATCCCAAATATATAGAACCACATGCCCTTGTTTCTCCTTTCGTTACCACTAGGACTATGCAGCATTTATTGTTTCACTGACTGATAGTACAGATCTGATAGCTACAAGTCCTTAATAGGTTTTGCTTTCACAAAGCACTGCAAGATAAAACCCTTCAGTCACCCCACCAGCTGTCTAACAGCAACAAGCTCTCACCTCCCAGCTCTGCACCAAAATGAAGCAGCACCCTGAAGGGCTTCCACCTTTCTGCCACCTTGAATGCTGTCAGGTTGGTCATGCTGCCAATGGAGATACTTTAAATATTCTTGGTGAAGAGGCCAAGCAAAAGAGTATTTCTGGTGTGACCAGGTTTATTATGCAGTACTTCTTGCCCAGTTTGACAGCCAGGTGGCCACAGAGGGTTATGGGCTGTTGTACAGCCTGACCATTTTTGCTTGGGTGCTATTCTGTACAAATCCTTCATATAGTAGTCAAGGACTAGAGCAGACTACAAAACAGCAAAGGGTTGGACTACAAACCCTTAGTCCCTGTAGCCTGCTACTAGAGCAGACTACAAAACAGCAAGGGCTGGCCATGCCTCTGCTCCCTGTTTCTCTCTGCAATGTCTGGCACTGATATGCCAGAGAAGCCTTGTTTGTTATTAAATGCCCACAAATTCCCTCCTTCTCTGGTCAAGTCTCTCCCACCTGCCTGCTGCACGTGCACTGTGGAATCATCTCCTCTACGCAAGATCAGAGAAGGCAATGTCCCTTTCCTTTTTCCACCAGGACAGGACAAACACCAACCTCATCTGCATCCAAGTCACAGTGGCCTGTAATATTTGTTCTAGTACTATGCTAGTTCCAATGGATATTGCAGGCTGAGATGATGATTTTCAATGAAGTGATTTGCACAGACCATTTCAACCTGAAACCAAAATAAAGCTCCAGTAAAACAACATACACTGTTCTGCTAATGAACCAGGAATGTTTTGAGTTGTGCATTGATTCAGGATTATGTATGGCATCCAGCAACAGTACTTTATGGTTCACACTAGCTCTGGTGCCCTAATATGACACTGAATTCTTTGCATAAAAATGAGTTTACATAAGGTGGAAAAGACCTCTGTTTCTGTGTGGTTCCTAGGAAGTAGCTCAACTGAGCTCTGCTCCACTAGATTCAAGAAAGATTGGGGTGGAATACACTTTATGTGTATAAAGGTTTATACACCTTTTTTCTGCTGCATCTCACCTAAGTATTGATGAACCATTGCCTTGTTTGGCTGGGAACATGTGAAGAAATGCAAAAGGCCTGAGGCAGTGCCAACAGCAGTTGTGTTTCACAGAAAAGAAACAGTGTCTTCAGCTTTGCAGACTGAATATCCTGCTGCAGGAGTTTGCTTTTGAGGATGCATGAGCACTCACACATCCACTCAGGGACACACACACATCCCCCCACAAGGTCTGCTTTGTTCCACAGTCTTTATTCTTTGTTATTGCTCAAGGTAAATAATACACATTTTTTAAATTGTTGAAGTATATATTTATCCGCGATGGATTGCTATGGTTCCAAGGGAGCTATTCATTTCTACTGGATAAAGCACAGCATCAGCACATATGTACTCTATTAAACAAGTCTTCCCTCTCTCTCCTTTTATATTTCTCATTTAATTAATAATCTCATTTCTCAGTTCACTGCTGCTATTTTTCAGTGACCTCTATTCAAAACCACATTCAATCTACTTTGTCCTATTTTGCACACACCAAAAAAATATCCCTTAAAGTATGTCTGGGTCCTTTCTGATTACTGTTTCAGTCTCCTTTTTTTTATTTTTTTTATTTTTTTTTTATTGGGGGGGGATAGAACACATGGAGAGGGGTGAGAGGGAAGAAAAAGGGGTTTCATGAACGTGGGAGAGTCTGTTTTATCTATCTCCTTCAGGATGTATTTGACACCATGTGACCCAGGGGAGTGAGCGCTCAGAGAGACAGAGGACATGCAGCGGTCAAGCAGAGGAGGCAAACACAGTACTTCAGAGTGCTCTGCATCTACTGAGTATATTTAAGTGAATCCAGTGAGGTTTCAGAAACATTTTGGTGCTGACAAATGCAGCAGCAAAATTCTCAGATATCTCATATGGAGAAAAGTTGGGTGAGCTCTCAGCACGTTGCAAATCTTACTTTTTAACATCTTAATGGCTCGGTTACTGACAAATAAAATGAGATACCTCCACTCGATTATCAGTTCATGATGCTATTAGGGGTTTTAATACTAATTTAGAAGAGAGGAGGATTAGAGTTGTGTTAGATTAAATTAGTCTCACCTTAGATACATCATAGCGATCAGTCATTATCAGCTAAAATTCTAATCTTAAAACGGATTTTTCCCCCATGTCTGCCTAGATATCACTGCTGGAGAATTCTAGGCTCTATAAAGAATGGTGCATTGTATTGTTGTGATCCTGCTTCTGATTTACAAAAGATTTTGCATCCAGTGGTCTGTTTTAAAATAAATATCTTTAATCTACTCTGTGCCTGAGTGTTTTAGCTGCATCAGAGAATAACTGAAAGGATTCGAGACTGTGTTTAAATGTTTCTCCAAGACTGTAATTAGATAATTCTCCCTACCTCTCCAAGTTTCTCTGGTACTCAGACAGGAACCATGAGTCTATATGTCCCAGATGGGACACTTCTGAACATTTTTTTAAGTACCCAGAGTATACTGAACTCAAAAAGGAGGCACTGCAAGATGTTAGGCACTGGATGGCTGAGGAGTAGAGTATTAAGTAGTTCGCCAATGCAGCCAATGCAGGAGGCTGAAATACTCCACAGCAGGATTTCAGGTGCCTCTAGAGGTAGACAAGAAGTCTGAGGAGAAGTCTTGAAGATGTTTGGATAACTTCTGGCCTCTGAACTTTTCCCTACCTGTAAAGTGCAGAAATGGAGAGCCACATAGTTCAGTGGCTCTCCATTTTCTGGGTTACGGGGAAATCTCAATTCTATGGGCTTTCTAATTCTAAGGAAGCATGAGTGCAGGCAGACTTATTAGAACAGCTTCAGCATTGGCCCAGCACAGCCTTATCTAAAGTGCAGGTAAGTATTTAAGCTCAGGCGTAAAATCTGCCAGATACTTATGGACTGTGCCTGACTTGGTTAAGTGCTGCTAGATCTCCATCAGGGAGCAGCAAGCTGCAGAGACATCCAAGGAGCATCACTGGGATGACTGGATGCAGCGAAACTAATACTGGCAGGGACTATTGCTGGAAGCAAGCTGTCTCCACAAACAGCCATTTTGGTGTCTCCACCCAAGCTTCAGGTTGCAGAAGTCAATACAAAGACACCCACCTTGGTTCAACAGGCAGACAGCATGTCCCTCAGACAACCCTGAGCTAACAAACCCAAGGTAGCCACAAGCAGGTTAGGCAAAGGAACAGCTCTGATGTTTCTGGAGCAGTGGTTATTTCACCGTCTAAATAACACAGCTCACTGAGCACTGCCTGTGTGCTAATCACAATAATCCTGTCAACCATGTTTTGTGTTGGGGTGAGACTTGGTATCCCACTGGCTGTTTCCTATTAAACATGTGAAGTTCTGTACCATGTTGGCTCTGATTTTGTAGATGGAACAAGTTAGCCTAATTAATGTTACTGCAAAGAGCATTAAGATTATTAGTATTCATGATTTCTGGTGCAGCATGAGCATGAGTTTGGATAAGAAAGAAATCTTCTGGCACAAAGAGTTATGGTTATTTATACGAGGAAACAATACACCAGCTCTGGCTGCTGTCAAACTCTAAATGGGCTGTGGTTATGTTACAGCATGGCTGTTTTTATTTCCTGTGCTAACAATACATCCTCTCATCAGACACCAACTTAAACAAACTCAGGCTTTTCACTCTTAGCAAACAACAATCTGACATGCAGAAGATCCTATCCAGTATTAAGGCTGATTACGTAAATGGTTAACGCCTGAAGCTCAAGAGATGAACTGGTAGTAAACTGTGAGCTGTTAACTAAAGCCCTGTGCAGAGGTCTTGACAGAGATCAGATTCCATTTAAAACCAAAAAGCCACCATGATTCCTCCCCTCACACTCAAGATGAATTTGAGAAACAGAGGTGTCACAACAGCTATACATTTAAATTGGAATGGCTTTTCAGTATTCACAGAACAAGAAGACAGTGGTGGCACTGGGTGGAAGAACTGCATGACTGAGAACAAATGCACACATAAGAGAGCACTTACAAAACTACATCATATGCTTGGATGGAGCTACTCTGACAATCTGTGTTTTCAGCGAAGGGCAGAAGAGCAGCCCTATTGGACAGGGCAGATTATTGAAAAGAAACCATGGAAAAATCCTGTGGCAGAGTTCTCCTCTTACATCCAACCCTAACCCATTTTCCCAATGTAAGAGTAGACAGCCTGGACAGGAAGGAGCCCTAAATATGAATTACCTGATTTTAATTTTATTACTGTTATCCCAAATAACAATACACTGAGAGAGTTTCTCCTTTTTTTTTTTTTTTTTTTTTTTTTTCAGACAGTAAGACACTTAAAGGCTTAATCACTAGCTGATTGTGGTGCTTTCCATAAAACATGTCACTTCAGTGTCTTGTCCTGCTTCCAACATGTGTGGTTGTAAGACCTAAATCCTCAGTTCTGATCAGATGCAGAAAACCTTTCTAAGAGCTTACCTGGTTCCTATTGCAGTCATTATGCCTACGCCCCCCCCCCCCCCTCCCCAAGGGAAGTAATGTGATTTAGAAAAAAATGAGGAAACTTTAGGAAAATTAGAAGACAACTTTTCTGAATGTATTTCCATGAGAAGTGTTATAACAGTCCAGAACTGCTTTCAGCACTGCAGATCTACCACCAAGACATGACAAATTTCTCTGCGTTCTTTCTTTCAAAATGCTCTTGAACAAAGATGCATACCTCAGGTGGCCCTAAATTTGTGTATTTCACAATAAACATAAACAATTCTGAGGAATTAGAAATCTGGGCCTGTGTTCTCTCCTGTTTTCCTCAAATTTTCCCCACTGCCCTCATAATACCCAGTCATCTGCAAGTTTCAGGACTTTAGAATGGCATGCTGTTTAGATCACTTATACTCAAGGGAAAGATAAGCATGGTCCTCAGCTTGCTACCTTTTCCAGCTCTTAACTGTTATCTTTCACTGACATCCCCTGTGTCCTATCAGTCTCTAAGCTAATCTTTAATCCATTTCACAAGTCCTAACACTCATGTCAAGCTACTGACTTTCCAGATCAATTTTTTTTCCCTTCTTTTCTCTGTCTTTGTTGTACCCTTAGAAAACCAGATAAATATCTTTCATGTTTCACCCTTTCCCCCTCATTTACAGGACCTTGGACTTCAAGTACATGTGCCAGACCTGGACTTTTTTCTTTCTTTTTGTTTTTCTTTTTTTCTTTTTCATTTTAGTAAGCCCTTTTCCAAGTTACTGTTAAATCATATCTGAGATAAGTATTTTTTAACTCGTGTTTTCAGCCAAGGATTCAAAATCAGGCTTCTGACTCTGCTACTTACTGTGTGTGTGGCTCTTGACAAGTCAGCCACCCACTCTGCTTCACTTTGTCATTTTATACAATAAATATAGTGACCAAAATTTTCAGAAATAATGGGGTTAAATGCTCAGTTTGAAATACTTTAAAAAAAAAAAAAAAAAAAACACTCCAGTTGTTAGAAGACAAGAGGGCAGATCATTCTGAATATGAGACTTGTTGAGGTGTACCAGATTGATTTCACTGGGAAATTAGGACTTCAAATAAGGGATCAGAGTCAAGGTAATTTCTTGCACCTGATCTCAAGTTCTACGTTGTGTTTTGCTCACTGTAGAGATGGAGTAATTGAAACACGGTGACTAATTTCCCACCAGTCACATAAAAGGTCACTGAGAGAGAGAAATAAATTCCAGTCTGGAAATTTCACATTCACCAGACAATCTATTCTACTAAAATTTGTATTTTCCCAACAAAACACCAAAAGTCCAAGTTTCCAGCCTTGACCCAGATTACTTCTTCCACAATTTCCAATAATTAACTTTTCTGATGAAAAATCAGAAATCTTATGTTCCTAAAATGGCTACACCATTTTGGCATTGTCAAGCCTGTGAATAGCACTTCCCTGTGAATAAGAAGCATATAGCCATTGAAATAATACAATCTTTGACACAAATGTACATGTTAGCACAAAGAATTCCTTTAGATTCTCAGTAGTAGCAACACTGATTGTCATAAGTGTCATTTATAAAGTTAAAAAATAGGCATCTTGGACCCCCACACATTTGTGTATTTCTATTGTATATTTACTATATATTTGAACAATTATGTATTTGCAAACTGTACTGTTTAGTGTCATCTTTATATTTCATTCAGTTCAACTCAGTTCATTTCAAATGATCTTTGGCATTTTACAACTATGCTCTGGTTGGTTTCTCATACAGAGAGAGTGTCAAATAAGTCGTATTACTTTTGTGTGAATTCCTTCTAGTAGCCTGCTTTTGGGAGATGCCTTTGGCCTGGCGCCTGCCCCATGATACAAGGTCAGTGTTGCATTTGCATAATGACTTTTTTGTAGCAAGGCTCCCTATGTACAGAAGGGATCATGCCCTGCACAGAGCCCATGTACTGCATTGCCATTGGCAGCATTGTCACTGCCAAGGTGAGAGGCATCGCTAAAAGCCACAGGTGGAGGAATGAGGGAAAGAGAGCACAATAGCTGCAGAAGGCCACTTATCAAACTGAGTCAAGCACTGGGAAGTCTCAAGAGTTCCTCCGGGGAAGAGTCTCCTTCCCCCTCCCTATGTATCACCTGCCTTCTGTGTCCCAAGGTCTGACTTAACAGATACAGATGAGTCATTTGCTGTGACTCAGAGAGATCATTTTCAGAGCTGAAGCTTGGGGAGACATCAGGAACAGTCCAGGAAAATAATGGTGTTCTGATAAGCAGCTTGTTCTTTGGGAGTGAGAAAAATCCTGATGATTTTCCTCTCCATTACAAACCTTCAGGGCTTTCACTGCTCCCCTTCCCTCATGGCATGCATTCACAGAGTCCTCCAGCTAAGTGAACAGGCAGCACTGTCCATCAATGTAACCTGCAGAATAAAAACAGAGACCTGTGCAAGGAAAATACAGCAGTTTATGTTCAAAAAACATCTAAGTACTTCTCTGGGCATGCAAATGAAGGGGTAGAGGACAGAATGCATAGAAAAAGCAGGGGGCTCCAAAGCAGCTGGCAGTCAGGACAGACCAAACCCAGACTATATCCCAGCATCCATATGTCTGTTCAGTTCAGAGCATCTTGGTGTTCACAGAGGAGCCCAGGCTCCAGCACAATCAGGATTTCTTACTTCAGACAACCTGGTTTCTCCTTCCAGGACAGCAGCAGATCCAAAGAGGAATGACTTTACTGGGGGAGGGGGGGGGGAGGAGAGGGGGGAAAGAAAGACAGGCAGACACCTTGAGAAATGTCCTTCGTATGATTTAGTGCAAAGTTCTTGGGAGCTGTCATGCAAAAACAGAGAAGGGAGGGAAAGATGAGAGAAATGACTGTTTGAAACAGGGAGGTTTACAGTGTTGAAACGCTCACTGAAGCGCTTTACTCTTTTAAAATGAAGTCAACATTGGCAGAAGTATTTTTTTCTCTTTCGCCCATTTTCCTAAGTAACCTACTATGCACACTAATTATTCTGTGCTCTCACCAGCCTTCTGAGTTAAGTCCTGATGATTTCAACCACAGCAACTTCAGTAATACATTCTCAAAAAACTCTCAGATGCATAAATTTAAAAACAAAAACAAAAGTCAAATAATTATCTGTATTTTCCCAGCAGCAGTACATGCCAAATAGGAAAAACTGCCATTCTTCTGCTTTGTTTTGGCTTTTTAGATGTGATACCTCATTAACAGCAGTGCTTTTCTCACTCCAGTCACTTCATTTCTCAGTTCTAGCCATTACTCCAAAGGGAGAGCCTCAGTAAGCAGACAAATGTGTGCAGATATGCATATGCAAAGTCCTTAGCTCCCAGGTTTCCTGGACAGCAGAGTTCCCCTCTCTTTCCACACAGATAACCATTCAACTGTCCCTCTTCCCCATCCTTAGTAAACCCCAGCATTTCACAGATACCATCTACCTTTTGCTTTAGTCACTGGATAACTGATTCATATCTAGTCCTATACCAAATATCTCTTTTTAGATTGTGTTTGGCTTTGATGGCTGCTGTTTCCATTTCTAACCTACAAGAAGAGCTTGGAGGCCTGAGAGTTTGCCTGGTTTATTTTTATACTTTTTCTTTTCCAACTACATCAGCTGGTCTATTAAAACATGCTGGCTCTACCTGCAATGCTTGCTGAGCTATAAAGAGACACTTTAGCACCCAGAACCCTGCCCCCTTCTTCTGTCTTCTGCTTGTCCTCCCTCCTATCCCCTTCCAGCAACCGAGCACCAGCTGCTCCTTTGGTTCCAGGCTCCTTCCAAGTACACACAAACAGGAGCCCACCAGCAGCCATCTCTCAGGCTCAGCTGTAGCCGGTGATGCTTTCATCCCTGCCTATACTTCCACGCTCAGTGTGTTCTTATATCCATGTGGGGATCTGGACCATGCTCACTGCCCAGAAGCTTACAAACCATTTTCCTAGAAAGCTCTTTCAAACCTCTGTGGAGTCAACTGGACCCTAGATAACACAGTACCTTGCAGAAACAGGCTCTACTGAACTGCCTGGAGGTAGAGGATGCAAAGCTATCTGTAAGAGTTAGCATTTTCTGTGACTAAACCCTTATAGTGGCTGACAGAGAGCTGCTTTAATTTGGGGAAGAGGTGCCTAAATCATCTGTAAACATTGTGACATTTCTTTATTCTGTATCCTCCGCACTTTGCACTTCTCACCTGCTCCAACTAGAAGAGATTTCAGAGTGTATTTAGTAGGTAATTACCCTGGAACTGCAGACGCAGTTATAAAATGCGAAACTGGCCATATTTTTACTCTTCCTCTTTATGAATAGCCACAAAACATCCACTATCCAATCAACAGCCCTTAAACCTGAGCGATGATATGTGACCAGTTCCACTGAAGATGTTATCCATTCATGCGAGAAATAAGCAGACACAATTGTTGGAGATAATTAGTTTGTACTCCACAGACCCATCACGAACCTTGGCACTGGTAGTCACTTAACAAGAGTGCCACAGGCTGTTTTTCTGAGAGCAGTGAGCTTCTGCATTCACCAGTCCATACAACAAACGCTTGGCTCTTTCATTTACGTGCTTTCTCATGAAAGCTGCTTTGATCAGTTGTAGCCAAAGACCAGACTCCAAAGCAATGCTCTTCAAAAGATTTAAGTATTCACACTGGCTCATAGAGAAGAGCAGGTGTGAATTTGAATTAAATCCAGAAAAATCAGTGTAGCTATTCCAGGTTTATAAATACCATTCTTTGCTGAAATGGCAGTCTTCCACATCTGTCAAACTATTGATATAGCACCTGAACGTCATGGCTGATGACCACGTAAAAGGTAGCAGTCAGATTTTTTAATCTAACTTCCATGTCTCCTGGTATGCCATTACATTTTTAGTGTGTGACAATTTCAGTGTGACAATTAATGGTGCTCAGTCAACTTCCCAAATTTCTACTCAGCTTTAGTTTTTATTTCTCATGTATGAGTAGCTATATTGCTGATTCTCAAACTTCTGATAAAATTTCATTTAAGTCAAGCTTTGTTTAAAATGGGTATCTTAATTCAGAAAATTACACATAGTTCTGTATGCCCTTACTTGGGGTTATACCACATTATATTAAATAGAATCAAAATTCTCTTTCAGTCAGTATAGATACAGAGACTTTCAAATTTCAGTGTTGCCAGACCTTGGTACTCTGTACTATCTTTTTTTTTTTTTTTTTTTCTCATGATACAGCTTCTAAGCAAAAAAGAACATATCCTCAAAACAAACAAACAAAATAATAAAAAAGATTCCTGTCCATTTTGGACCAACTCAATTAATAATTAATTATAGGGAGTTTTGCATGGGAAAGCCCTGAAGTTTTATTTTTCTCCTTAGGGGTGATATGAGGGGGAGAAAGAGAGAGAGACAGATTTTGAGGTTTAATTGTTCATGGAGGCAATAGGGGTCCTTTTAAAATCAAAATCAGAGATTCCTCAGTACAGGCTAGTTGCATGCGCAGCAGGAGCACTAAACTTCATCTCTTACAGGGGCAGTGTGTGGCCCTTGTAGAGCATAGTAGTTTGGCACTGGGAAAACAACTGGAGGAGTACTACAAGGAAACGACAAAGGAAAAATCTTGAAAGTCATAGTATTAATTTAAAGAGTCTACTACACGCTGATATTCTGGAGCATAAAATGATCTCCACTGTATTGAAGAGATTTGTTTCAAACCTCTTCCTGCAGGGAAGCTGTTATGATGATATAACAGGTCCTGACTCCTGTAATTTATAAGATATGTCCAAGCTGTGAAAAGCTGAAACATTCCACAAATCAGTTTAATGGAGGTCATCATAGAAATTACTCTTGTGAACAAGAAATTGACCAAGTTTGGTGTGCTGTGGCTTGTGATAGATCTGCACAGCTGCATTAGGAGTTACTGGCAAGAAATAATACTTTATTCTTTTGCACACATTTTGGGGTTTGCAGGGTTGGCCATTAGTTGTCTTTCAGGCCCAGATCTACAAAGTCTCAAGTACATAATCTCCAATTCAAACTGACAGGAGTGAGTATTTCAGTGCCTTAATCAAAATAAGGTATCTACGTATCTTAGTGCTGCTTGTGCTTTACAGCCTGCAGCCACAACATCTGTCACGTACGGGCTGGGCTGGGCCCTGTGAGCAGGCACACCACTGAGGAGACAAATTTAAAAGCACGATCCTCAAACATCTCTTGATGTCAAAAAGCTCGGAGCCAGGCATCATGTCAAAAGGAGGGATGAGGAAGAGATTTTGTTCACGGGGTCATTCTACTGAAGGACTGGATGTACACGGGTATAATAGATATCAAAACCTAGCCTTTAAGCTACTGGCTGCAAGCAGTTGAGGGAGAGTCTCCTTCAGCTTAAGCATTAGACTACCACTTTGAGATTAAAGAGTTTTCAGTTAAATCCCAGAAGTAGAACTTGCCCTTGTTAGTATAGAGCCACAGGAAACACCTCTATGGCTGTGACTGAGCCCTCATTTCCAACATAGCAAGCTCTGACAGTAGGCACTCTAGGCATTCAGACAGTAGACATACTAGCAAATCTTCCTTTTTTTTGGCAAGAAAAAATGTGTTGCACAGGTCAACAAAATCTGCAAGGCTATTAAGTTACATTCAGTTTGCAAATGTAATTTCATTAAATATTTGTCTTTTCAAAAATCCTAGAGAGCTTGTTTGGTTTGGGAAGGAGAACACAACCATCTGCTGAGAGACAAAACAAGCAGCTCCAAAGCAGCTTGGATTCCCCCTGAGCAGCCCGCTGTTCAAATATCAGAAAGCACTGGGTTCTGAATATGGCATATGCATTAAAATTTGCTTAGAGGTTGGTGTTCTCCAAGCTGAAACCATCAGCTCTTAAGGGGAGAAAAATTACAACCAGATACCCCTTCAACTCTTTGTGGCTTAGGATCCCCTGGTGGGAATTTATTCATATTTTCCTATCATGATTATTTACTGTGATTCCTTTTTTCCCCTCTGATAACACTTTATGTTGCATCCCCTTGGACTTATTTCCTTGGCATGGAAACAAACGAAGAAGAAAATTAAGGCTTGTCATGAAGTCCTGGAGGATACAGTTTCTCAGGTTTCAGGGAAAGGTTACAGGGGATAAGGTCACAAATAAAAGTTATTTAAGCCTTTTCATTAGACATTCACAGAGGTGAATTCTAGCACTCTTGTTGTCAGACAGGACCTGGCTCATGAGCTGTATTTGGAAAAAAAAGGGATTCACCTGAACAGTCATTTCTGTATCTTTGTGTAAGAACTGGGAATCCATTGCAAACAAGTCTACCCAAACCAGTAGTGATGAACTCTCCATGCAACATGCTACAGGAAGAGCTACTACTGGAGAGAATGGTTAAGCCAGGACATTTTTTTCTTAAAGGGGAAAAGATGCACAAGACTTTAAGAGAAGGGCCAGTTATGTGAAACATAAACTTACTGTGAGATTATGCAGTTCCTTTCCTTTTGTTTTTAGCTGTGGTGATAGCTTTAAGGAGCAAGTTTACAAGACTTATCAATCTTATGAAACAAGTTTCCCAATTTGTTTGTTTTGAAGGATACTTCCCCCTTCAGAAGGGAACAGATTCAGAACAAGTTACACATTTTTTCATAAAGGTGACATCAGAATAGGTCTAGCAATAACATCCTCATGCAAGGTTTAAGAATAAGTTTTTTCAACCATAAAATTACTAATTATCTGCCTTGTAAAAAGATAAATAAAATGAATGTTTCATTACTGTCAGGCTCTTGATTTCTCATTTTATATGGAGCAAAATTAACCAGTTTCAGCTACACAAGTATGAAAATTTGAGATATGTCGTTAGCATTCCTGAAAGAAATCATAAAGAGCTGATTGTCTTTATTTTTTAATTGAACTTCTTTCAGCCTGGCAGACAGCTCCTCTCCTAAAAGGAGTGGAGAATGTGTGGCACTGGAGCTGTTTCTGAAAGGTATGCTATCAAAAAGTTATTGTGACAGTGTCCGAGGGCTTGGATTCCCAGCCATGTTTTCAGCTTTGTCACCATTTCTTTCCATGCCTCCAAGCAAATTAACTTTGCTTGGTGCATACCAAGGAAAGAAAAGCTGATGCAGTGCAGCATGCAAATGGCAAATATACTTGTCTGCAAGATATATTTACTACCTTTAGTACCTATGAGATTCCAGGAAACTGAACATCTGCTTGCTTGTGTGCTTTTGAGTCCACAGAATAGAAAAGGAACTATGAGTAGGGTTGCCTGAAGGAGTCTTTGCAGAATTGAACCCTAACAGTTTTTAGCCTCAGGTCCCCCATATAGCATATCACTCAAGCTGCCAATCATTGGCAACATAACAACCATAATACTCAGCAATGATTCATTGGTTCAGGCACTGGTTGGAAAACTGCCAGGCGGAGAAGGACCTGGGAGTATTGGTGGATAGTTGGCTGAATATGAGTCAGCAGTGTGCTCAGGTGGCCAAGAAGGCCAACGGCATCCTGGCTTGTATAAGAAGCAGTGAGGCCAGCAGGGCTACAGAAGTGATCGTCCCTGTGTACTCGGCTCTGGTGAGGCCGCACCTCAAGTGCTGTGTTCAGTTTTGGGCCCCTCACTACAATAAGGACATCGAGGTGCTCGAAAGAGTCCAGAGAAGGGCGATGAAGGTGGTGAGGGTTCTGGAGAACAAGTCCTATGAGGAGCAGCTGAGGGAACTGGGCTTGTTCAGCCTGGAGGAGGCTCAGGGGCGACCTCATCGCTCTTTATAAGTACATTAAAGGAGGCTGTAGTGAGGTGGGGGTTGGTCTATTCTCCCACGTGCCTGGTGACAGGACGAGGGGGAAAGAGCTAAAGTTGCACCAGGGGTGTTTTAGGTTGGATATTAGGAAGAACTTCTTTACTGAGAGGGTTGTTAGGCATTGGAATCGGCTGCCCATGGAAGTGGTGAAGTCACCATCTCTGGAGGTCTTTAAAAGACATTTATATGTTGAACTTAGCAATATGGTTTAGTGGAAGACTTGTTAGTGTTAGGTCAGAGGTTGGACTCGATGGTCTTGAGGTCTCTTCCAACCTAGACAATTCTGTGATTCTGTGATTTCCATGCAGTATTTGGGCTATTCTATATCTTTTCCTCTATACATAAAATTACAACCATTTATATGTGCATTTCCAGCAACTGCATCAATGTAAACAGTTATAATATCAACCTCTTAGTGCTACTACAGTTACTACTCTCAGTCATGTTATAATGGTATTATTTTTACACATAATGCATGCCTATAAAGTTCTTTGAAATCCTCTGCTGAATATAAGCAGCAACCTTCAAGAAAGTTTTGAAGGATCTGTGCAGCACTGGATTTTATGATCTGGCAGATGCAATACATCTCTTCTAAGAAACGAATGGCTTAGGGTTATCTGACCACATCTTAATAACTCCAGCTTTGTTGTTTGGAACCTCAATGGAATCACTGAAAATTTAGTCAATACAGTTAATGGAGTTTACACCATGACTGACCTGATCAAAGTTTGCCAATAGCCTTCAGTTTAGCAGTGAATTCTAAGCTCCACATATAGATGAGATTTCCACACTTACAAAAGTTATATAACTATCCCACCGTGTAGATAAATTAATTTATGAATATCACTCTTTTTTTCTGACCTAGGATATTTGGATTTGGCTACGTTGTTCAGGAATCACCAGAATCCAGAAGTCTAACAGGTCTCCTTTCTTCAAAGCAGCTCCCCTCTCAGGTTTGTACATCAAGTCATGCACTTCTGCAACACTGCAACCAGTTCCTCAAAAGGTCCTCATAACAGGACCTTTTAACATACAACTCTCAACATTTTAGTTATCCATCTAAACATGATGATAGCAACCAACATTTACATAGTGTGCCATTTTAAATAGCTGGGGTATAAACAAATTTGCAACGTAGAAGTGGGTACCAAGACACCACTACTGTGGAATGGAGCTTAGGCAGATTTTACAAACTTATATCCAAAAAAATCAGAAAAACTCCTTCCAGAGGTTCATTACACAGCCCTAGTAATGGGAGCAACAGAGTCCCATGGGGAGTTACATCCAGCTCCCCAAACCAAAGGAGGAGGGTGCGAGGTGCAGAGATTACTCAGCCACAAACAGACATGAAGAGGTGCATATTTAAAAGGTCTGACACAAGATACTACTGTCAAAAGGTGATAAAAAGTGCAGTTGAAAGCATTGAAATGATTCCATTTAGGCCTGCTGAACAAACTTAAAATATGTTCCATGCATATAATATACATTACAATAATTACATCATTTACCTGTACATTACTATAATTTATATCTTTGAAGATGTGCAAAGCCAGAACAAACTGTCTTAATCAGCTTTTTCTTCAAAACATTTGGATTATGCAGAAACTGATATTGTATTTAAATCAAGAATTTTTTCCACTGAGTCAGTATCCTTGATAATGCTCATAATGCCTGGAATGCCTCATCCATCAGAAAGATCAAAAGGAATCTGGGGTTTTTCTGTCTGGGACAAACGGAGTGCCAAGGAAACCAGTAAGCTGAAATTCAGCAGATGTGTAAGAGGTCATGCCACATGTCACATAGTGGAATTATGAAGGAAAAAAAAAAAAAAAAAAGTAATATTCCTTATGGCATCATGCTGCCTATACACTACCCTAATGTGACATACGGCAGCTTTTGATGTGAAGAAGCAACTGCTGTAATACAGAAGGTCCAAGCCTTTTCTATCCATCCGTGCTTCTCTGAGGTCACAAAAGCTGGAGAAGCCCAACTTGTCTCACTCTGTAATGCATCTCTCTTGTCTCACTCTGTAATAACACCTCTTGTGCCAACCAGGCTCAGACACTGCTAACAGAAACTGAATCAATACTTAGAAGTTCTGAGGCAAGATTTGTTAATGACAAAGTAAAACAAATGGATGCAGTTTTGAAAAAGAAAAGCAAATTCATATTATACTATTTGGCCTTGAAAAAAAAAAAAATCAAGATTGTTTCTTTTACCACACGTAGATACAAAATAAATAAATAAAATAAATAAAAACCACCACTGAACAAAAGACATAACAGCAACAACACATTTTTTATTTTCTGGCAGAAATTGTCTAATTGTCTTAACAGCATAGCAGTGGACTGAAATTCTGTTCTGGATGTGTTAGAGCAATTGATGACAACAAAAAGAAAACCGAGTAACTGTTTTTTGATTCAGATGTTAGTTGTATTTGAATACATAAAAACAAAGCTACATGTTGAATGGCTTATACGTGACCTTTCATTTTTCATGGAGGTAAAGCTCTGCGAGCTTTTTCCAGGAAGTGGTATAATTATCAGGACATGGTAGTTAATAGCTGAACATGATTTAAAAAGAGAATGTTCTAGGTGACTTCCAGACATCACTCTGAAGCAGACACAGGATTCCAAAACTTAGCGTAACTACAAAACCAGCTGTTATTAAATGCATTTCTACCATTGCTGCAAATGCTATTTTGAAAGTCTGGAGTTTGCCTGTTGGCTCATTCTAGGCTGAGCAATATCAGCTCCAGTGTGAGGGAGATGGCAAAATTAGAGAAACCTCAGACTGAAGGGAGAAGAGGCAGACTGAAGAGGCTGCAGAGACATGGCTTTCTTTTCTACAGAGATTAATCAGATGTAAGATATACTGAGGTATACTTTTTAACATACTTTAAAATTAGGCAGATCCAGAACATGAGTCCACTTGTCAGGGAGCTCTCCCAAGCCGCAGAGTGCCTGGGACAGTTCGTACCTTACCTTGGAGACTGACTTTCACAGTTCTTATACCAAGCAAAGTCACACAGAATTCGTATGTCTCCGTTCACCAGCAGCATAAGGGATAAGCAGCAGCTATATCCTATCAACCTTGTGAGGACTTCAATAACATAAAAACCATTTACATTCAATTTGCTCCATTTTGCAAGATCTACAGGAAATTTCACTTATTATAAGCTGCTAAAAAAAAAAAAATAATAATAATAATGAAAAAAAAAAAAAAGTGTAAAAAGAATGTAATTGTCCGTGTTTTACAGGTGGGAAAACTGAGAAGGTTTATGCTTAAGAGTTCACTATGATTTGGTGGCTGGAACAGGAAAAGGACTTCTAGCTCCATTGAAACTGCAACATAAGTAGGATGTATTTCAACTTCACCCATCTCTCAAGAAGAAAGTCTTGTCACATTTTATTTTGTTTACTTTTTATTATCAGGAAAGAGCACTGACTCTGCCTTAAGGCTACACGAACAAAAGCAGTTTCTGTTGAGGCTTTGGCTTCAGCTTCCTCCATTCTCTTTTCAATTACCTTTTAATTCAATATCCTTTGTGCTTGGATCTCGTCTAACCTAGCCCTGATCTTATGGGATTAGAGATCTAAAAATATTTGAGTACATATCTCTACTACAAGCTGAAAAGAAACTAGCATGGGTTCATTCTTCTATTCTGGGATACATTCATTAGAGTTTTCCATTTTCCTCAGGCTTTCCTAGTCTGTGCATGTGCAATTCTCTTTGTTGTGCAGCAGCTCAGGCTCTTGCTGCATCACATATTTGTGTAAGAGCACATTGGCTGTGTTTTCAAGGCTGAGTCTGTCCTCTGCAGAGTCTGAATGCAGATAGCTTGGAATCTCAAATTCCTCAGATTCTGGAATCCTGCTTTCTTGAAAGATTTTTTTTTCTGTATCCAGTTTAGGAAGCAGTATTTTCTGCACTGGGAGTCATGAAGTTCCAGTTCAGTGGGACTGCAGTGTTACCACTGCAAAGACCCACTACCAGGTGGCATTTAGTCATAGTTCAGATAGTAAGAGACAGAGTAAAATTATCATCCCAGAAAAGAATACCTTATTTTATAATAGTGAATAAGTGGTCTTCTTCCCACCAGAACATACTTTAACTTTGATACTAAGCACTGGAAATAGAAATAGAAGGGAAACAAGAGATTATGTCATTCAGATTCTTAAATTTCTTCTTTTACCATAGCTTTGCAGTGTGCTCTAGAAGCATCTTAAGTAATGACTGCCAACCATCACATAAGATTATATTTCTTGCTTTAGTCATCAGAGAAGATATGGTTTTCAGAGAAGATAAGTTTTTCACTCTTTTATTTTCTAGTTACTTATTGTATTTGCTCAGTGTTTCAGCTGTCTCACTACAGGCAGTCAAGCAGCACATCTGTATGAATTGTATTGATATCTGAGATGGTTTTAAGATCCACCATGACCACAGTCTGAGCCAGCTACAGTTCTACTTCCAATACATGCAAGTTTCACTCTTGCTGAGGAAAATTTATTCATAGCAGAGGAAAGAAGCCTTTGACTATCCTCATCCTAAAGTTTTAGATGACTTTTGGGATACCCTGGGATCAGACCACTGAGCATCTTGAAATTAAATATTGGGACTGTGAAAGTTGCTAATATTTTTTATGAGACCCTAACAAAGTAGGAATTAACTTATGCTCATAGAGGCCTACTGCTCTCAGTAGGGTTGCTGACAAGACAGAATGTTGCACCTGAATCAGTAGCGTAGTGCTCATACTAATACCATTCATCCACATTAACAGCTCAGAGAGGAAGATGGGTGGAGGAAGATACCAATGTTACAGCACCACTCTGAGAACTTTTTAATTCCTTCCACTCCTTGTCCACTACATAAACATATTATAGCTTGGACTCATTCACTAACTTAAATTACCAGTGCTTCCATATCTGGTGTAAGACAGCTCCAAATTTTCCCAAACTCTGAAAGCTGTAAGCATTATTCACGGCAAATACAGAAGGCTCACCATGGCAATGCACGGTAAATCCGTCAGCCCCGTACTAATGGCTGAAGGCTGGCATTGCTCTGGAATTCATTACAGAGGAACCTGCTGCCCAACCTAATTTGAGAAGAAAATCACATTTGACTGATTAAATTCAGCTGATTTTAAACAGCTAATACCACCTTCCACCTGACTAGCATTGTGTGCTCTGCACTTACAATGACATATCGCAGGAAAATTGCTGCTTGTTTGTTCTTAGATATCCAGCTTCCTTTTCATAATCATACTCCTGTTCCTTTCCAGATTTCACAATATATAGCCTAGCAAGTTTGAATAAGACATATACCTCCCAGCAAGAACTTCCACACAGAGACTGTATTTCCTAACCACAGTATGCCAGGATTTCCTTTATACACCAAACACTTCCAGTGACTGTACCCTTGAGGGGTCTCCCATAAACAGCTGTGTCAAGAGGTAGGACATCACATGACAGATGAATTAGTCTTGGATGTCATTTCAGCAAAGAGGTTTAGCTTCATAATTTTATTCTTTGGCAATTGCTAAGGACGCCACTTACAAACTGGTTTCCTATCTGTGTTCCAGTTTAGGAAAGGAATATAAGTAGATGCAAACAATATGATTGTTGTTACTGCCTTCTTTTCTGCCACACTGCAAGAACTGCACGTATTGCTTAACAGTTGCAACCAATACTTGTTTACCTTAGGATCTCAAGAATGTTTCTTTCACCACTGCAACACAGAGGTTGATTAGTCCATTGGTATTCAGCAAGTACTGACAACATAGCAAAATTCAATACATATTTGGAGAGTTTCAAACTTCCAGCTATTTTGAGTTGGAATTGCCTCTATTTGAAAATTTAAAAAATGTTTCATGAATTGTACATCAATCAGTGCTACTAAGTGAAGCACAAGAAAGCACAAGAACAACAAACAGGAGAGAATCAAAACATTGCCTTTGTAGGATTGCCAAGCTGAGAAGAAAATGGAGTTGAGAGGTTTAACAAGATAGAGGGCCAAAAAATATTTCAATGGCAGGCTTTTTTCATCCTCAGATTTGACCTAGTTGCAAGTGTACAAGTTCAGAATTTCTCACAAAACCAAATAATTTCCATCCTGTATTGTTGGCAGCTTCTCATTTAGGGTTACTTTTCCATTTGCTTTGCATCCAAGATTTATTTAAAAAATAAAAAATAAAAGGTTTATAAAAATAAAGGCCACAGGAGGCAGTAGATATTGCTTAAAATAAATAGGGATAACATAGTTTTATTAATATTTTTTAAAAATATTAAATTAAGGCAAAACAACATCAAGAAGAAAAAAAAAGTGTACCTTCTAAGAAGTTTTACAGACTGGTGTAACAAACTGAAACAGCTCAGAGAACAAAACAGCCACTGACACCAAGGAGAGAAATCTTAGGAATGAAAAGGTAGAGAAGACAAATACATTCCATTCATATTGCAACTGAGATGAGAATAGCAGATGAGAGACAGGTGTAGCAGAACAGACTAAAATTGGAGGCAGGAAGGCTATGCATTTGTGATAATTAAATCCTGAGCTATCATTACTCACCTAAGAGAATGGAGTATATCAAAATGCAAATTATAATAGATAATTTCCATAATTACTAACTATAAAACATCCAGCTATTGCAAAAGTCAGTGCTAAATTCTCAAAGGGAGTTGGCCCTTGCAATCAGAATCAAGCATTGTAACACCAACATTTTAGGGCTTTTGCTGTCTGAGGGACTGCACAGAAACACAGACAGTTGTGCCACCCATCTGGCAAAGGGGAGACCTGGGTTCCAGTGACTGTATAATTTCAGTAAATATACACATAAGGTTAACTGGAACAAAATATTTCTCACATTTCCCTTGTAGCTTTGTAATTGTGGGGCAGTAATATCCTCCTTTTTTCCCATCCAAATTTTCACAGTCAATAATTTTCCTATACAAACTGGTGTAGTTTCAAGGGAAAAAAAGAGATTATTCATCCCACAATATTTGATAGACTGATAGACGGACAATTAGCGTGGGAGATGCAGCTTCAAATCTTCCCAGGCATAGGAGACTGAGATTAATTTTCTCTGTCTCTGAAGTGACAGCTCTCATGACTAAGTCATTGGATAAAAGCATTCAGGGTAAAACATCCACTTTGGTGCAGGGATCCACGTGCTTGCTGTATCCCAGGAATACCTCTTGTATTAGACCATACAGAGCAGTCACATGAAGGAACGTCTGTACTTCTGATCCCAGGACAGGTGACCCTCCATTCAATGCACGGCTAGGCATGACCATGCTGGGAGATATTAGTTTCCTAGAAAACTTTGTTGCAGAAAATTTAAGAGCCTAAAGCAAGTACAGAGGAGTTTTGAGGATCACGGGGGTTTTGGATATAAGTGAACACCGGCTGATCCTGTAAGCACCCAGGTAACTCAGGCATTTGTCTGAACACAAGACTTTTCTACGTGCTTCTTACAGTAGGAAGCAGGGGGCCATATAACATCTGTTGTCTATATATCTCAAAGTGACATACACATTTTTATCCCCTGTTATGTCTCAAGCCCAAGCCATCTTTCAAGCTAGGTCTTCTAAGGTGAAAAAGTAATGAAATAACCCTTTGCATCATAAAGCCCCAGTGGGTTCAGCTTCTGTGTGCAGATTCTCAGATACTATGGTTGATATAAGATTAGAAAAGACTCCACTGCAAAAAAAAACATGTCCTTTGATCCTGTAGGATAATAGGCTGCAGTGTTCCCAGGTTACAGTCAGAAAGCAATCTCCAAGAGGCCAGCTAGCTGGAGCAAAAAATAGGTTTCTATAAAACTAAAGTTAGGGAGAAAGTTGGAGTCTTTTGAATTCAATCACTTTTCAAGGCGTTCATCCCAATGGCATCCAAATACGAAGGTGAGAGGTGTGAAATAAAAAATGGAATAGAGTAGAATAGTTAGGCATTATAAATGAGTAGAAGGTCACAAAGGAGGCAGCTTTTTCTGGAACACATTAGCTTCAGTGACAAGTAAACCTTAAAAGTTCAAAAATCAACTCCATATGGACAATCCAAAGTTCAGTTATTTCTTTAAACTTTTGGACTATACTCTTCTGTAGCATAAGAAAACAGAGCATGCTCTGCTGTCATTTATGAGATATAAATGAGGGTAATGGAGAGCAGGTATTGGCCTTTTAATTTCCGTAGCATTACACAAGCAATTTATCTGTCTCATCAGGCAGCAAATCTCCTGAGAAGAGACTTTCAACCAAAACATCCCTTTGGCTTAAAAACATGATAGAAATATCTGCTGCTGGAAAGCATTGCTAATTTTATTTCCAAGCTCCAATTGAAACCAGCAAATTCACAGAAGGCAGCAAAAATGGACTTTATCAGAGATCCATTTATTTACCTGTCCTTTTTCAAAAGCTTACTGCTGGGGCAAAGACGCAAGCAGAACCATACTTTCTCAAAACCATTTTACTTTCTCATTTAAGCTATAGTTTCCACCAAACTCATCTAGATCCTGTCTCCCTTTTTTATTACCGTAACAGGACCATCAGGTTAGAAACACAGTCATGCTGGAAGGAAGATTATTGCTAATGCCAGAAGCTGGCTGATGGTCAGTTGAACAGGGTCTGATTCAACAGCTACTCACTACAGGAAAACACTGAATCTCATCTTTGCTGCATCCTTAGACCAGAGTATCTGGCCTTGTAGTATTCATGAGGGGCATCAAGCAGTGGCTGAGACCAAGTTCACTGACCAGTCACACTGAAGCATGTCACTTAGTAGTCTTGAGTGAAGCTCCAGGGCATCTCTGCACTGCAGGAGCACTCCTGAACACAGGTCTCTAGCAGGTAGGCAGGCACAAGCTCTCTCTGCTTAGTCCGCTACCTTCCACCCATTTCAGTCTTTCTTGTAGCAACTTCACGATTTACAGGTAAGTAGGTCAGGTTCTGGACCTTCCTCTCAGCCTCCAGTGCTCTGCCATAAAGGCACATGAGTTTTGTGGCAGCTGATTACCATAGGCATAGAATATGCTTGAAATTAAGCATATGGTTAATTGCTTTCCTGAATTAAGAATCAATTGGTCCTTCCAACACTGATTACAACCCCCTTCTTGCAGTGCACACTGATTCATGGCATTAGCCTCATGGAGCTTATTGAAGAATCAGTGCTAATTTCCCACATCTTAGAAATGTTTAGGTAGATGAGTGTGGAAATCAATCAATGTATTCCCTTTGCCATTATAAGCCTTAGCTGCTATCAACATCTAGTGCCAAAAGATGTGAAATAAAATATTTCTCTTCCCAAAACAAATGTGAATGCCTTTGAGAGAAGAGGTCAACTGTGGTGGGCTACGTACTGTATGTGCATGTACATAAATCACTGATAGCCAGATTACTTCCCTATATTGATCAAATCATACTTTCCTAGCAGGTAGATTATCTAAGAAAATAATCACTAAATTAACTTGAGGACACCAGCCTCCCAGCAAGATTAATGATACATAATTTACCTTATGATAGTAAGCTTCCAATAAATTAGAAGATGCACACCACCATCAAATCAGATTGTTAAGTATCTCCAACACTCACCTTACTGACAAATGGATTTTACATTCTTTCAAACACATTGGAAGTATTTTCTTGTCACAAACCCTGCTGCATAAGCAAATGTCTGCTGACTTCCCCTAAGCATGCTATTTATACCAAATTCATTTCAGGGACAAAGTATTTGCCTTCACAAATATACGTGTCCATACACAGTAAGACAGGTTTAAAGAACTGTGATTCCTTAAGGTAAGACTTATTTGCCATGAGTTTAGATGTTCTTTACTGAAATGAAAAATAAATCCTCCTTCAGGGTCAAGATTCATCTTGAAGTTAGAAATATGGTACCAGACCTTGACTAACAGCATGCTGTTTGCACCTCCAGAAGCAGCCCTGATTCTGACAGTAAGAGTTTCCCCCTCAGCTCCTTGCTACATCATCACTCTTATACTGTCATCTTCTTAGGACCACTGGAGATAGACATTGTGAGTTGTTGTTTTTTTTCCCAAATTATTTTTCCAAGGGCTATATTTATGATTTACATTCATGTAGTCCATGATTTTTCCATTAGTATCATCAAAAAACAAAACAAAACAAAACAAAAAAGACCAAAACTAGCTCACTTCCATCTTTTCTTAATGTTTTTACCCTCTAGCATCCTCAGAAGTTACGTTTTAGTTTTTTAGGCTTGTTTATTTACATCTAGGTGATTGATTGATACTGATTACACTCCACAGTGCTGTCACAGGAGGGAAAGGGTGAATAGAGGTTATAATTAACACTGTTTCTGAAAACATTAATCAGGTATTAACCAGCCTTCACTACAACCTCAAAAAGGAAAGGGCTGTATTTCACATTTTACACATGGGAAACTGAGTCAGGGAGAATGGATGTGACATGCCCACAGTCCAGAAGTGGGTCAGTTACAGAAGAGCAGAGTACCACAGTGATTACTTCAGGGGTTAAGGCAGCACAACTGACACTGACTCTGCAGTCTCATGGTGGAGGGATGGTGCTGGGTGACTGCTCCTTGGCACCCAAAAGAGATGGCAGAAACAGTAACCTCGGGATGGAGTACTGGGGGTGAGCACTGTTGAAGGAACACGCTTCCTGCTATAGCCAAGTAAGGAGAGGGTGAAGAAGGGTAACACCTCCTCCCTGGGGCGACTGCCTTCCTCACACACATCTACTACACCACAGATCACAGCCATGTTCCAATGGCATCAGCAGCAAGAAGTCTGGCTTTACAGAGTCCTGGCACAGGAAAAGGAGACGGTAGGTCTATGATGCTTCCCCAGACCTAGGCAATAACCTGTTTCACCTGCATCTTCAGCCAGTCCTGTGTTAAGCATCAAATAAGGAATGGAGGGGTGAATAAAGGACTCATATGATTCCATCTGGAAATCTGGGAAGTGACTGAAAATCCCACCGGACCCAAAAATACTGTGAATCCATAGCACAAAAATTAGGAGGAATGGCTGATAAACTCAGTGACATGCTGGGGAAAGGAGCCCACAGACATAGCTCATACAAACTGTACTTATAAAAGCTCAATTTGCATGGTATTTCCATTGTCTGGCATATTTTGCAAGATGTGACAAGGTTCAGCCTAATTAATTCTTTGATACAGATAGTTATGAGGATGAACTTTCTGAGCAAAGCAGATTTGAACAATACATCTGATGGTTTCTGTTGACAGTTCTGTCTGACCAGAAAGCTATCTAAACAAGTTAGTCTTAATGATACATCCATAAAATTCAGAAATAAAGCAACTCAGCAAGGAGCACTGACTGTAAGAAATTTAAAACCTAGAAGCAGAGTAAAATACAATAAAACAAACTCCCCCGCATTAGCAGCATACACAGAGTCATTCCACAGTTCTGAACAACTTAGTTTGACATAACCAGGAAGAAGAATTTCACAGAATCACAGAATTTCTAGGTTGGAAGAGACCTCAAGATCATCGAGTCCAACCTCTGACCTAACACTAACAGTCCTCCACTAAACCATATCCCTAAGCTCTACATCTAAACGTCTTTTAAAGACCTCCAGGGATGGTGACTCCACCACTTCCATGGGCAGGCCATTCCAATGCCTAACAACCCTTTCAATAAAAAAGTTCTTCCTAATATCCAACCTAAAACTCCCCTGGTGCAACTTTAGCCCATTCCCCTCGTCCTGTCACCAGGCACGTGGGAGAACAGACCAACCCCCACCTCTCTACAGCCTCCTTTAGGGTACCTATAGAGAGCAATAAGGTCACCCCTGAGCCTCCTTTTCTCCAGGCTGAACAAGCCCAGCTCCCTCAGCTGCTCCTCATAGGACTTGTTCTCCAGAACCCTCACCACCTTCATCGCCCTTCTCTGGACTCTTTTGAGCACCTCGATGTCCTTCTTGTAGCGAGGGGCCCAAAACTGAACACAGTACTCAAGGTGCGGCCTCACCAGAGCCGAGTACAGGGGGACGATCACTTCCGTAGCCCTGCTGGCCACACTGCTTCTGATACAAGCCAGGATGCCGTTGGCCTTCTTGGCCACCTGAGCACACTGCTGACTCATATTCAGCTGGCTATCAACCAATACTCCCAGGTCCTTCTCCGCCTGGCAGCTTTCCAACCATTCCTCTCCCAGTCTGTAGCTCTGCTTGGGGTTATTGCGCCCCAGGTGCAGGACCCGGCACTTGGCCTTGTTGAACTTCATGCAGTTGACCTCAGCCCATCGGTGCAGCCTATCCAGATCCTCCTGCAGAGCTTTCCTACCCTCAAGCAGATCAACACACTCACCTAACTTGGTTTCATCTGCGAACTTACTGAGGGTGCACTTGATGCCCTCATCCAGATCATCGATGAAGATATTAAAGAGGACTGGCCCCAGTACCAAAAAAAAAAAAAAAAAAAAAGCTATGAAAGAAATATAGGGAATATGGTTCACAGCGGTAACATGTTGCTATGTTGCTGCTTCACCATTGTGGAGATAACACAGAGTTCTACTTTCAAAGAGGTAAAAAGTCTTGGCATGTTACCTAGCCTTGTGCAGAATACACATTTTCGAAAACATTAGCTTACTTTTGCATAGAAAGACTATTACAGCCTGCAACATTATTTCTGAGTGTAACCATTACAGGAGGTGTTTTCATTTGGCAAAGGCCAATTGCAAAGACAAAGCCACGAAAAAATTTATGCTGCACAGGGGGAGGGAGCGAGGCAGGGAGGGAGGAAAGGAAGGAAAAAATTGAATGTTTTTCATCACCACATCTGAATGAGCAAAGGGTGTTATTACACACATTCAGGCAGATTCAATCAGCACACCACATACTTTCACAGCCACCACTTTGCTGAGTTTGGGCATTAGCAGGAATAATGGTATGTTGCACTGTCTTCTTGCTCAGTTTTGTGCATTATTTCTCAAGATGTTTGTCATTTCTGTGGACAGCAGCTGTATCCACCTGCTTATGGTAAGTCAGAGTGCTAGGGTCTAGAATTATTCTTCTTGGGTGATGGCCTCCATAGCACAGTGAATTTCACTGCTGCTTTACAACATACACTAATCTGAGCACCATCAAAAATCAGAAAAAAAAAAACGAAAATGGAAAGGTACAGTAAAGATGTGAAAAAAAGCATATCTTCTTCCATCTAACATGTAAACCAGTGTGACAGGCACAGTGCTCATGTAGATTAATAGCAAGAATATTGCTTTATGAATGGACAGTCTTCCTTCATTGCACATGCTTCTCTCCAAAACCACTGATGAAAAGGTGACATCGGGCAGTACAAATATGAAAATCAGAGGCTCGGTGACATGTTAGGCACAAATTCTTATGCCCTGTATACTTCCCAAAGTGCAATAGGGAATGACAGAATGAAATGATGGCAGTCAGACCCATTTCTCACACATGCTTCTGAAGCAGGGCCATCTACAGATACAGAAATTGCACAGCTGTTACTTTATGAAGAGGCTGGCAATGTCACACTCCAGGAGTGCAAAGCTCAAGGGGTATTCGGTGACTTCAGTCAGAAAGGGCCACTTTGAGACAGAACCACTGAGAATACAGCTACATGTATGCCATACACATTCAAATGGCTGTGCACTGACAGTGACCCTGGAGTACAGAACCAGCAGCTGGGCAGAGGAATGCAAAAAAATAATAGGCTCACTACTGAGCATTACTACATGTGCCATGTCGACCAGTCCTAACTAATCCTAACCACTTGGAAGAAGGCAGGAATGTTGAGTCATTTATTTCTCACAACGGCCCTGCATAGGAAACTAGAGAAATAAGCCAAAAAGACAGACAATGAATCAAATGTGGTTCTACCAAAAGCCTGTGCAATTCCATTGCTCTCTGTGGGTGCTTCTGCTGACTCACTGCTTAACTTTGGGTGACTTCTTTGAGACTGTACATGCAGATACAGTGGCTAAGTCAAATATAACTCTGCAAAAACACCAGCTTAAGGAATTATGGCTTTTGTGTCCTGAAGAGGCACAAAGCATCCTGCATATCCCTTTACTTTATCACCATTTGGCACTTCCCAGAATGGCTTCCATCTGTAAACATTCACAGGACCAGGAAAAGAGTTACATGCCCACACTTCTCCAAATACAGCAAATTCAGACTGCAGAACTTGCTAGACCAAGCTTACTACTTTCTGCCAGCTTTGTCTCATTACCTATCATGCATTATCTCTGCTAGCAATAAGCAGTCTTCCTTATTACCATTGCAATGTTCACATAATTAAGTTGTTCTAAAATTCCACGCTATAACTGCTTATAGACTTGGATGAAATTGTTCTGACAATTCAGAAATGCTTATTCTCACTAACCAGTTTATAGGAAAAGACACCTCCCAATTGTATGTGCAAAAATGTTCTGTCTACTTCATTATATGTTGTGTTATAACTGAGTATCTTGATTGAACTGCTCATTAAAGTTAGGAGCGTTAGGAAATCTTTGGGAGTATATTTATCACTACTGAGAAAAAGGTTACCTGAGGAAGAACAGAGTTCTAGGCAGAAGTTCTGCTTTGGATAGAAATGGGCCACTGTTCTCACAAGTTATAACAATTATCCTTTCCTCTCTGCCAAATGAACCTAACAGAGAAGTTCTAAAGCTCAGTGTAAGTCTCAGATAATTATGAATTTTGTATCTTGTCTATTTTCACATGCAGTAGTTAATTTCTTTCCTTCACATTTTACTAGAATGAACTACTTTTTCATTATATCATTGAATTATACCCGGTATTAAGTAGAATTTCAGGTTAGAGGTGCAGATATGACTATCACATTTCCCAGGAGTGGCACAAAACATATCAGTGTGTAAACATGCACATTACATCTATTTACTCATGGAGTGATATCTACTTTACCCAGCTAGGGGAAGACACCAAGTATATAAACTTGGAGGTAGGCCACTGGCCCGCAGGAGTAGCAAAAACATCTCCCTGTGGCAAGTAGCTTTTCATTAGCAGCAGGGACCAAAATCCGAGACTCAGTACTATGCAAACCTGTGACACAAAATGCTTTTGATTCTTTTCCTCACCTTTTCTGTTCTTTCCTCTGTCATATACACACAACAAAAAGTGGGAGAGTACAGAAGTATCATTTTACAGTAGCATCAGAAATAACAGACATTGAAGAAAGAATTAGTAGGACAAGCTAGGTCTCTGGGCATTACACATATGAAAAAAAAAAATTAAAAATGACAGAGAGGGAAAACTGCATTTTTTTTTTTCCTCAGATAACAAAACTACCTAACATGGGATTTTTTAATGATTAATCAGAGAATCATAGAACTGCTTGGGTTGGAAAGGACCTTAAAGGTCATGTAGTTCCAATACCCCTGCCATGGGACAAGGATGTCATCCTCTAGATTAGGTTGCCCAGGACCTTGTCTAAACCAGTCAGGAACACCTCTAGTGATTAGGCAACCACAGCTTCTCTGGACAACCTGTTCCAGTGCCTCAAAAAACACTGGGAAAAGATAGGATTGCCTTTGAAATGAAATGAAAAAGATAAATGAAATGAAACGAAAAGGATAGGATTGCCTTTCCAAAATTTTCCTGAGTACTAAATCACAAATGACCCTTGATGTTTCCATCTGCTGAACCCCAGGAAGGAAGCAGGAATGAGGTCAGGCTTGCTAACCTTTCCCCAGCTCTCAACAGGACCAGAGATATTTAACTTCTCCTTGGATCTATCCTCAGGTTTAAAACTGCAGATTTCTGGGGGAGATGTGTTGGAGATTTTATAGTATATTAAAAAGCTACATTTTTTTCTTCAAACCAGTGGCACAGAAGGATAGCAGAAAAGAGTAAGGAAATAATTTAATGTATAATACAAAACTAAAAGGACCAGACTTTTAAGAAGCTTTCTCAATCAGCTTTCACTCATATAAATCCCTTTCTGTGTAATCTTTCCATTGCAATTCCTTCCATGCAAATCAAAGTGCCTTTTAGGATGAGGAAGTCAGGCCGAGCAAATAAAAGATCCTCCTCTAGCTTTAGCACAGGATTAATCAAGAAAAGTTCGGATATAATACAAAAAAAATAACAGGATTCTACCCTGAGCTCGCTTGCCATCTGCTTTCACCATGCAACTAACACTCCCACACATGTCTAGAGAAGGGTAATCATATAGAGAGACATTAAACAACACTAGAGATATGTATATGCTAAATATAAAAGAGAAGAGAGAAAGCAAACTTTTAAGGAGTAGATTCACAAGTAGGACTTTTGTCATTGTTATACTATCCAACTATAACAATGTTGTATTAAGCACTCTTTTATTTTATGTCTTGAAAACATCCTTATACAATGTGGTGACAATGGGGGTGGCATTCAGAGAGAAAGAATGAGTTTTGTGATTTGGACTTTTGTCCACATAATAGAGCTCACATCACTTTTTTATACTCTGAAATCTGTGATACTCAAAGAACTGAAGGAAATGAAAGATGTGAAATACCTATGATGATGTGTGCCAGCAGTTATTATATAATCCAAGCCCTTAGCTGGTACTTGAAACCACTTCTACCAACTTCAAAAACTAAGAGCTTTCTTCCAGCCTCCCTGACTCATTTGGTTCCTGTACTGCAGAGAGAAAGCTAGCTAGCATGTTGAAGTGTCCCCTTTTAGGGAGAACATGAGCATGTCAGAAGAGGAGGTAGGTAGGTAGAAGTATCTTGCAGTATTTTTGCCATATAACCACAAAATAGTTTTCATGGTAGATAATGAAAATTGAAATTTATAGGCAACAGCTAAGAGAATAATATGATTATCAGCATTTTCTAATTGTACAACTTAAGCTGCATTAAACTGAAAAAAAAAAAAAAAAAAAGTTGTATTTTAGAGATGAAAGTAAATGAACCCAAGGCAAAAAATATCAGTTCATAAAGGTCAACTATATTCCCAGGCTCTTACCTGCAGTGTTGACTTTTCCAATGGTGCTGCTTCTTTGATGGAATTATATCTGTGCAAAAATCTTGTCTTCCTACACTGTACTGGTCTATACTATATAGGCTACTGATACTTCTTTACCCAATTTCACATGAAAGATAATTTTTAAAGTCTCATTCAGTTATAGGTTACCACATCTGCTTATTTTCACAGTGGATTTTACTTTTGCATACTCATTAGCATCAGTTTTTCATTGTATTACTAGTCACTGTATTTCTTTAGTGTCTGAGATCAGGGACATAAAACATATTTACAGATATAAAATGATGCCTATCAGAAGAGAAAGAACTAGGATTAACCAATAAACTGTTGCAGTACTTTTTGCAAAGTTCTTAAGTGCAGTACTACTCAGCAAGAGTAAATTCAAGTTTGGATCTATGTGAGCTCTTAATAATGAAGGAAATGCTCTAGCAAAGACAGGAATAAAACTCATGCTTCTTACCTTTCAGACATGCTGTTAACAAGGTTGCAGTATCTTACATCTAGTGTAATTAAATCTTGATATCCCCTGCAATTTCAACTCAGCAAGGTATCCATCTATTCACAGCTTATTTGCACCTTTTTCAGGAAAGAAAATAGAATTTCAGGTATATAATTAGCCACAATGACCTACGTAACTGTCATCTGCAAAGCTGCAACTGAATCTCTGTCTTGGTAATACTGGTATCTCATAGTGGGGATTCCTGCTTCTTAGAAAGTCATACATTTCACATGCAATGGGCTTCCACTCTTGCTTAGGTGTACCTTCGCACGGTTTGGAATCACTCTGTGTTAAGGGACTGAATAAACTGGTTCCGGCAAATAAACTATTGGTCCAGGCACCAACACATCCTGTCTGCTTGGTATCCAGTTCCCTCAATACATGTTGCTCAGGTTCTATCACTTTCTACCACCTAGAGATTAAACATTAACCTGAATAAAATTACATCTTTTTAGTAATTAAGAATTCACACTAATATAAAGAAGTGCAGTAAGAAATCTTCTTGTGAGAAAACACTGTACTCTGGACACAGAGAAGGCACCAGGCTGTGGTTTTCTAATGAATGTCTCCATTTGAAGAAGATGAGATGTAATGCTTTGTGTTAATGAAGAGTAAAACTAAAAGGAACCATTAAGATTGACTTTTCTGGCTCCTTCCTACAAAAGCACAGAATCTTACCTGCCAACACCTGCATGGTGAATCGTGTCTTGTGACTGACCTAGGATGTATCATTCAATAGCACATTTTATCTTGTCTGAACAACTTCAAGAGACAGACAACACATGACTTTAAAAAGGTTTGTGTGACTACACCCACCTTTGAGAGAGCTGGCAAGTAGAGAGGAACTCAGTAAGACTAAGCCTGGACACTTCCCAGACATTTGTTCTAAGACATAAACCACAAATGCTCTGGCAATTATGTGATTCCAGCAAACAAACACTGGTATATGCAAACTCATTGTTCTTCACACCCTCTCTGACTTCTAGTCTGCTGGCAATCCTTTCGTCTGTCTTCATTGCTATTGGGACACGTCTTATGTCTCAAGCATTGACTTTCATGTTTCTTATTCTGGTATTTTTTCTCCTTTTTTTTCTTTCCAGACTTTGTTCACTTAGGTCTTTACTGGTATGCACAACCTTTAAAATAGCTGCTTCCTTCACACTATTTTACCAGCCTTTTCCTGAGGTCTCTAAGGTTTACTCTCTCAACCATTTATAAATTTCCTTTCTCTAATACATTCTCTGCTAGTCTAACCACAGCCTCTTTCCCAGCTAATACTCAAGAAAGAAGTCTTCTTGCTTTTAAAAATTCAAACCGTGTTCTTATCTCTCTCTGTGTTTTACTCTGGCTTGACATGAAAACAATTCTACAAATATTTAATAATCTTTCTACCTAGATCAACTTTCAACATAGCAGACAGGTCTATTTCATTAAATGACTCTTCAGTGGTGCAATCATCTCCATTTCCTTCCAGAATCATTTCTTTCTTTCCCTTAAGCTTTCCCAGTCTCTTTCCATTTCTGCCTGCTTTCCTCCATTCATAAACTAATTCTTTCATTGAGTCAAGTCCCCACAGCCTTAGCAGTGTTTCTGAATATTTATTATTTAATTTCTTTCTTGGTTCTTTCCATTTTTTCAGCTCAATGTCATAAGATTCCCAGAGGATCCATAATGCTACCTGCAACCAGTTTTGGAACAGGATTCCTTTGTTACCCACATCTTTCATCTGGATGACTTGGTGAGTCATATTGGTCCGGGTGGCAAGAACTTCAGACTCCTATCTAACTTAGAAACGTTCTCTTATTCTCTTTATATTGCTACCCAAAACTAGGGTTTGTCAGCTTTCCCCTCCCTCCACCCCCCCTTCCAGGGCAATCACTGTGAAACTTTTAATGCATTTTTGGCATGTCTCTACAAGGCTTTCAGTTAAGCAGTAAATAAACATGCTTCTCCAAAGCAGACGTCAATGTTCCAGCTACTCATCCTATTTTGATTGACAGATTCCCATAACTTATCAGGATCTTCATTAAACTTCTCTGAGCTGCTACTGTCTACGTAAAGCAGCCACTAGCCATTGCATTACTGTTCTTTGACTGCCTGTTCTCCATCCTCTTGGTATCTCTAATTACTTTCCTGTCTATTCTGTCAATCTAACTTTGCGCTATTAGATTTGTTTCATTTAAACAGTTTTCTGGAAGACATATATGGGAACCTGGGCAAGAAAATCTTCTCACACCCTGCTGCTCTCTGTGACATGTATTCTGCGGGCTTCTTTCATTTCTGTCACAACCTTGATGTCAGGGTTGATTCTGAACTTTTTCCTGCCACTGCAGATCTGACACTGTGATATTCTCTGAATACCATCCTGTTGTTTTCTGATAACATTCTTCATGTGCCTTTGTGTCCTCTCATCTGAACTACCAAGCCTTCATCTAGGGGCTTCATCAAATCTCACCTCCCTATTGGTGTCTATGAGTTTTCCTTTACGCAAATTCCCCTTCAGATTTTTCAGTTCTTTTCTTTCTCTTCTCAGAAACCAGTCCAGAGTTAGAGCAGAATCAGCCTGGAAATTATTTCAGCAAAAGTTTTTGCATTGGAAAAAGACAATTAATAAATACCAGTGCGTCGCTGGAACAGGCTAGTGCCACAATGAAACTTTATTCAGTAAGAGATCTTGTATACCCAGAATAGAATTTCTATTCAAAACTAGCTGTGCAGAGAGGCCCCCAGTTTGGCCAGTTATTTAAGAGAAACACCTGTTCAAAACCCTTTGCTTTCTGATTTTAACTTCAAGTTTGGCGGATACATAAAAGATGTACCCATCCAGCCAAATTAACTTTTTCTTTTTTTGTGAATATCCCTTTGAATCTGTTCCAGTCAATTTAGCAGATGTAAGTGTTCTCTCTGTTCCTCAGATACCAACCATCATCAGTAGCTCAAGGGTATTCTGCTACTCAGTGGCTTTCTGAACTTCCATCTGCCCATCCATTTTTTCACCTCAGATCTTACTGGAGTGCCTTTCAGCTCCCCCGGCTTATAGTTCTGTCTTTCTCAGTACCTTTTTACTTATTTCTTAAATCAGTAAAGCATTTTGCTGTTCTCTTTGTGTGGCAGATGCAGTCCTAAACATAAGATGATTGCATTCCCTTTGAGTGGGGCAATATTCCTATTAGAATATCAACCAGCACACTGAGACAAATGTGAATTTCTTCTCTACCTCACTGTAAACAGACTTTCACTACAGTAAATATAAATACCACTGCAAGCAGAGTGTAGGAAAATACACAACACAAGTAAGTACTTCTAACTCTCAGGGAGATTCCAGCAGGGTTCTGGCTTTGGCAAGTGAAAGATTTCAGCCGGTACATCTTATTACATGGGTGGTCGAGTTATTGAACTTTATTGACAAAGGGCTGGATTTTCCAGCAAGACGGAGCTTCATTAAAATTCTGCAGAGACTGAAAATTCAATAATCTGTCTCACAAAGCACTGCATGAGTAGGGCTGATTAGGCAATTTCTCTCTCATTCCATTTCTTTTGCTAAAAGCGTTGTTACTTCTTGTTGGTACAAAAAGACAATCATTAAATGAGCATTCGCTATAGTTGATTAAGCAGAAAGTTTTAAAGGTGCATTGGCTCCCTTTCTCAAGGCTTAATTGAGGCCTTAAAAAAAGTTGCAATAACACTACAACAACAACATTATCGTTCTAGGTTGAATTATTTAAAATTTGGATCTAATGAATCCATTCTTGACTTTTCTTTTTTTTATTTTTATTTTTTATTTTTTTTTTAATTCTCTGCTTTCATAGCTACTTATACATTTGCAGCCAACTCTACTCGGTGCTGGAAAAAGTGTATAAATTACTCTCTATTCCTAATTTATTTCCTTCTAGATCACAGTTCATTTGTTCCCATTGTGTTTCAGATGAAGAGACCCCATAAGAACAGAACTACAGGATCAGAACAAAGATTCATCTAGCTGATTCCCCAGTTCCTGGCAGTGGTTGTAGGCACTTAGGTAGAGGAGTGGCAGAGCACGCTTACTGTTATACCTCCCCTGGGAAAATTATTGGCTTCAGAAATCCATACCTTAGGGACTTCTTGACACAGAGGGCTCTATCCTTGTGTTTAACAACTGTTGGCAGATTTTTCTTGTGGGCCTGTCTTTATTATAGTTTTTCCCACAACAAGATGGTGCCCTGTAACTTACAGCTAGGTTTTCCAGTAAGCAAAGACAGTTTAGAGAATTTGGGACCCTACATATCCGCTCTCAAGGGTCTGTTCTCAATAATAGCAGCAGCACTTCCCTCCCTCTGTTTCCTCCCAGTGGGAGGTTTTTTGGACTACTCCTATGCAATGCAAGATGAAAAAGGCCTACAAAAAGGCCTCAAACCTACAAAACCTCTAGAAAAGACATAGAATTGTAATCCTGACTGTTCCTCTTATCCTATCTGCTTTTGAGTATTACCACTGCTGTTTTTTCCAAGGCAGCTCAAGTGCACCCAAAATGTAAGGATATATAAGACTGCATTAAACATAGCTATGTGTTTGCTTGATAGCATCAGTTATCTAACCTGACCTGTGTCCTAAAACTGCTTGGCCCTCAAAAAGAAGGTGAGGAAGCTGCTGCCTTTGTTCACTATTTTATGCTATGGTATTTTTGGAACATGGATCAATCCACTCTGATCCTGATTGTACTAGGGAAGAAAAAAAAAAAAAAAAAAAAAAGACCGATTATCACAGTCCCGATTTTAGTGGTATTCATTCTCTGCTCAGATGAACTCCCATTAACCTTAGTGAACTTTTGCCTAAGATAGCACTGCCAAAAACAAAACAAAAAGTCTTCTGAACATGGTCTAGGATTGGTATAGATACATAAAACTGTACATTGAAATATCAGTGCAAAAGTACAACTATGCTGTTTCTGAGACACTGTTTGATACTTGTCCTGACATTTTTTTTTTCAATTAATGGCACTAAAAAAAAAAATAAATAAATAAAAATGCAGCACAGTGAGAGGCATAGGGCAGCAGAACAGATGTCTAGCCTGAGACATCTGGATACAAGATGATCGGATAAAGAGCACCAGGTGACAGCGGGACCCAGCCAGATGCCAGCAAACAGATGTTGAGCAGGGGGAGGGAGAGCTGCTCACTGCTGCCCTGCAGAGACAAGGAGGAAGGCAGAAAGGCTCAGCTGACTGTTCCACACTTAATTTCTGAGGAAAACAAAGATACCATTCCTCAGATTACATGTTTGGACACACTTAGCTTCAAATCTGAACATGTTTTCAGAGGCCACTGCTTCCTACAGCCTGCAGAACCAAGTTTTCAAGAAATATCTTGTCTTTCCTGATGGCCTGGGAGATTCTCCTGTGCAGGACTGGATAGCTGTCTTCCCATGGCTATCAAAGAGATTCCTTCACAAAACTGCTATATCCCGAAGGTCTTGCGTTCATTTATTCTATTTTGCAGTTTCTCTGGCAGTGTTCACAAGCCTGCACGAGGGGGCAGGAGAAGCTAACAGTTTCGGCAGCAACGGCTGCCTGACACAAGAGAAGCAACTGACAGAAGTGACTTCTGCACCGCTGGTCCCTCTGGTTCTTTACCCTTCTCCTCTCCCTGAAGAGGCTTTCCTGCAAGGCTATTTTGTAATAGAGACTGGAAAATAAATATGACCTGTAATAAAACTTATGTCAACAAAAGTCTGCAGATTTTACTCAAATGTACACAAGCAGCTGAGATTGTTAGTAGGAAAAGGCCATTTTTGCATAGTCATTTCCGTTCCTGTAATTGCACTTTGAAATGAATACCAGTAAGAACTGCAGTTAAAAGACAAATCAGGACATTCCTTTTCCTTATGTCTTTTCTCTGACCATAATTAAGACATTGTGCTTTAAGATCAGGAAACACAAACACCGGGCCTGGGAGATGTGAGGAATAGAGTTGCAGAAGAAATCAGTAGGATGCCACTTTGCAGTTCCAAAGGAGTCCAGTGAAGTGGAGCAGAGCTTGAGTGAGCCAAGCCATGATCCCATGTAAATCGACATCATTCTCTTGATGCAGTAATACACAATTTACACCTAATAAAGAGTGGCTCACATTCTTCTGTGGGGAGAAAAAAAGTGCTGAGAATAAAAAAGTCTTGTTCATATGTTTACCAAATCCAGCTATTTGCTACAGCAATAACCACTAAAATTTGTTTTGGAGCACTACCCTCCAGTCTTCTCATCTCCTGTACTTTTTTTTTTTTGTTTAAATAAGTATACGCACAACAACCATGAGAATGAGTGATAGGTCTGAAGCTGAAACCAACTACTTTTTTTTTTTCTGGAAAGTAAATAGTTTAGCCTTGCCATAGTTTGAGAAGGCAGAAAGCTATTGTTTTCCTGTAAAAATAGGAAAATACGGGCTCTTGAAGGCAAAATGGCTCGGTCAGGGCTCTATAAGAAGACAGTAAATGAGAAGTTACTTGTTTCTCAACACCTTGTCAGGATCCATCTAAAGTGTTGCTCTAACAACCTTCCTTCATCTACACCATAATCCTCAGTGCCCCATTTCATCTGCAATACTGTCCTACATAAGAGGATGACATGAACCAAGGTAAATCACTGAGCTCTGAAAATATAGGCCATGCTACAGGGGAAAGAGGTACAAAAAGTGATGACTTTGCAAGAGGTGGCTTCATTTGTTTAATTGCTGATGCAGAGAGAGTCATTCCCTCTGCCACAGCTGACAATGTTGCCCTTTTCTTTGCACCCATCCTGTTGCTTATCTAATTTGTGAACTGACTCAACTTGATGAACCAGCTAAAAATGAAGCTAATAATATAGCTCGTAATTACCAAGTTCACCTCTTGCAAATAGGGACAAGATGGCAAGCCACTTCTGGTGTTCTACAAAACCTCACCCTACTGTGCCTAGAAAGCACACCAAGCCCATGTAAATCAGGTACACTCTATCGACAGTACTATTTCACCTTCTTAGCTCAGGAGACCCATGAAGCAAGCAGTAAGAGTGACACCTCCACAAGCATTGGGACAGACTTGCCTTAGCAGCAGGAGAGAACTCAGCTCCACTCTCCTATCAACTTTCCACATCCACATCAAAAGCTCAGGCAGAGGTTAATGTTCCAGTACTTAGTGCTAGAACTTCTGGTCCTCTTTAACTACTTCCTCTCTATTGATGGGCTTATTTCTGCCAGTGACTATCCCCACATAAATCATGTCACCTCTTCCCTATTCCAAGGCTCTCCCTTTTTTCTCTTCTATTCTTCTGCCAAGTAAGTGCCTACTTTGTTTCAACTCTTCCACAGAATACCTCAGAGTAAAAAGCACCCCTATCTTCTTTCCCCAGTATTACAGTATTAGTTAGCAGCAGCAGTAACAAGAAGGATTGCTAGATATGGGTAAGACTATTCTGAAAGTCTGTGTGTGTTAGGACTCAGGTTGGAGCCTGTCTGACTTCAAGTATCAGAGGAGCACCTCTGATTTACAAAGGCCCATAAGCTGACTTAAAATTAAGAGTGTTTTAAGTACCTTACTAAATCAATCTTCAATGGGTAATGACCATAAAGGATACAACAATAAAAATATCCAGCTGTTGGCATTGAGGAAGCCTTCTTCATACTGGGTGGCCATCACCATGTTTTCAAAGCAGAGGGATGAAGCTTGTAATTGAGGCTTTCCATGCATGTTCAGATCAGGGCCTGACAAAGAAAACCATTAGCAGCAATGAGAAGTTCTGTGTTGACTTAAAAACATTTTGGATAAGACTGTTCCATAGCAAACAATCCTGCCTCAGATTGGCACTCAGAGGCTGAAGACAGATTGTAGATAAAATGAAAGAAGCTTGGCCCAAACACACCACCGAGTAAAGGATCTGTCCCTTATCCCTGGCTGATTCTTAACATAGTCCGCAACAAAATCCCAAGCCTGTGTGCTGCAGCTTGAGACCATCATTATTACTTGACTCTGAGGTCTCTGTGTTCCACCAGTTCAACCAACCAGAAGAATAGGTTTGCATAGCCCAAGAACTAACCATTGTATAACTTGGTTGTTTTTATTATTTAAGTGAAGGGCTGTATTGTGGCTACATTTGCCTACAGCAGAAGTTCTAATCAATGGGAATTGTATGACAAAACTACTAAATGCTGAAGCAGAGACAAAACAGCAATGGTTAAATGCCTCCCTCCTGTGACAGTATTAGCATGACTGCTAGGAAATATGTGCTTGAAAATGCCAGAGAAAGTGATTTGTCTGTGACAGAAGCTGTTTTAAGAGAGAAAATGAAAACCACAACCACACAAAAATAAAGCCTCTTTTAATGAGCTTCGGATGCCTTCTGGAAAATTGAGAAGAGCTTTTAATGCATAAATGGTTCTTCTGGTATATCATATTTTCTGGTGGCAAGTTTTTTTTTTTGTTTTTTTTTTTTTTTTTTTAAAAAAAACATCACCAAGCATATACTTTTTTATTTAACTGAGAACAGGGCCTTTGTTGTTAGAAACAGAAAGCAGGAAGGACCAAATTGCTCCAGTCATTAGAAGAACCAGTGTGAGAGATGTTTACCTGAACCTACCCTAAATTCCTGAGGATACCCACCAGTATTTCCTGGAGGATGGCTTGGTAATCAATTTGACTTTGTGCTGCTGAGCATGAGTCATTGGAAATCATAATGATCATGTTTCTGTATCATCTGTCAGGTGAAAGCAAGAAGATGGGAGGAGCTACAAAAGAATTGTAAGATGTCTTGTTAAACCTTGAACACAGAAGGCAGCCTGCAACACTTAGACTGAAAACCATCACATCCTTTATTCTGTGCGACTGTTTTCCTATTGAGTTTTCTTTTGTTGTATTGCCTGCTCTGAAGAAAAGACATCTATGCCATTTTATGTCATGTTATCTGCTCTCTAGTCTGTCTTATTTTATATATATTTATAATTTAGTGTCCTAATCATTAATTAGTGCTATAAGTTGAAAGATTATACATTAGAGTGAAGGATAAGAACAGTATAGTGGTAACTTGTCACTGAAGAAGTAATCTTGAACTTGTTAGCTATGGGTATGCCAGCTTGCCATTCAAATTTTTAAATGAAGTTGTACAAATGTATGACCTCTACCCTCACAAGAGGAACAAGTAAACCATTGAAAACTACAAACAGTCTAGCATCGCATTCACTCACTGTACTAGTCAATCATACTGTATTCCTACTTGCTTTTCAAACTTGTGCATATTGACCCAGCCTTCAGAAATGCTTAAAGTTTTCCCATATGAGAATTATTTATGGCCTTTTTGCAGGCTGAAGGTCTATACTCATCTTTAACACTTTTCAAATGAGTAATCTAGCCACAAAACAAAGGTGGTAGCTCTTCCTCAAGTTTCATGAAAAAATAGCGATATTTACTCAAAAATGCAAGCCAGGCACTTATCTGCCAGAAACAGTTTGAAAACCTGAGTCTGTTCCAGAAATGCCACCTCTGAGATCACCCTCTGAATCTAGGCAATATAGAGAGCATAAGATTCTCCTGCCTCATCAGCATTGCCAGTTGGCTGGATTAGACTTCCTCTCATCCTCTCCATTTGGTGTGACTGGTATTCTTAAACACCTACATTCATTATGTAATTATCAGAAGTCAGTCCTGTGCGTTCCTGTACTGTAACCAAGCTTTTGAATTTGGGGGAGGAATTGCTGTACTGAATGTCATATCTAATTCCTACTCTGGATCTGATCCTGAGAAAGTAAGGCCTCAGATTCCCCTCCTAAAGAGGAGTTTGTCATGCTCAATCAGACTGTTAAGCTTCATATTTTCTGAACTCTGGCTGGACATTAACATGCAGGCTCTATGACAAACATTTCTTCTTACTTTTTCCTCAAGTCCAAACGCCCAGTTACACCTCAAGTTTCCCTTTGCTCATTCCTTCTGCTTATTCCACACAGAGGGTTTCCAGGGCAGGAGCAAGCAGGCAGCTCTGCTGCTGTCTGCTGAACAAACACCATAGAGGATGGGAAGAGGAGTCATAAAACCAACTGAAGAGGAACATCTTATTCACCTATGCAAGGGGTATGTCATTAGCTTCTATTTTTATTTATTTACTTTCTTTTTTTTTTTTTTAAAAAAAAAAAAAAAAAGAAAAAAGGCTCTTCACAAACCAATTGCTTCAGCAGAGAGACCTAAAAGCATTTTTTTTTTTTTCTGGCAGAAGAGAGGCATTCACAGGTTGCAGGGTTGGGTTTAATTTTATTCTTTTACTTCAGTTTATGGCTGTCACCAGTCAAGCTAGCTCATGGTGGTGGTCTCATATGAGTCGGTTCTCCATTTGCCCACTTACAAACCTCACCTGCAATAGCAAAATGCCGTGTAGTTCATCTTCACCAAGTATAGTTTTGATTCATGTCTGTCTGTAGTAACTTGTCTTGAAAGTGAGTTCAAGAACTCAGAGGGCATACTCCATACAGGCCTTTAACTACATGAGTTGCTGGTGCAATGTCTAGCCAAAAGCTGCTGTAATTGAATGTTTTGTCTTCCTCTCAGTTATGTCAGTGACAGAAATGTCTGTCAAGAGTCTGATCCTTTACTACCTGCTACATTCTTCACAGGCTGTCTGAGGCCAATCCATATCCATCCCCTTGTCAAGAGTCCTGTGGCAATTCTTCTCCACATGAGAGAGGTGTCTCGAGGTTTTGGGCTGCCATCTTATTCCCCTGAACACTCAGGCTTAACCTCCCACTTCCAATTTGGTTGTCAGCAAGATCCTCTCTAAAAAATCTGAAGAGAAAGATGAGGCTTATGGATGAGCCTGGAAGAGATGGTTATTCGATATCATTCCCATTATTGATGCTGTCTCTCTACCTCTTTCTGCCTCAATTCTTTCCTTTTGTCACACACTAATTGCCCAGCAAGGAGGGCATTTGACCATTGGAAAGTGAGCTGTACTCTCAGTCTCTTTTAGGTGCTACCACACTTATGAAACAAATCTGTAGTTTCACAAGCTCATTTCACTAAGGACTGAAGAATAAAGCAAGTTAGTAGCTAAGTCATTAACTCCTCTTGGCTGTTACTAAACTCTTCCTGGCATCAATGGGAAAGAGCCAAGAAAAGTCCTTGGGAAAAGAGAACGTCTGGTTGTAATTATGATGCAGGTGCCTAATCTGCCACATGAGAGTTCAAGACAAAGTCTAAATGATTGAACTCACTCCTTGAAAAATGAGAGCTGAGTTTGCAAGTTAACTATAAAAACTGTACCACAAAACTAACTACAAAATCAGTGTGCCATGATTAGCAGTAGCTGAAAAACAGAATTAAAGAAAAATAGATATCTTTCCCAAGAGCTGTTTTTCCTTTTGCTTTAGGGATTCTAAGAGTCAACTGTCTGCCTGCATCAGTAAATGACCATTCAACAGCTTATCCTTCCAGCTGCTAAGACCTCTCAAACCTAGAATCACTTTTGCTAATAGCTGGCCAACTGATCCTTTGAAGGAGGTGATGAAGGCTGCTGCTTTCCATCCAGAAGCAATGGATTAGTGACCTTTACATACATAACAAGTCCTTTCTGCTACTGCAGCACATACAAGTAGCTACACTTCCAAAGAGGGCAAAAATAAAGGCAAAAAATGAGAAGGAAAGTCCTTTCATGCAGGTGGTTGTGCACCATTGCTAGTTGCAGGGACACACAGCAACTGCTAAATTCAGACCTGATGCACAGCCCTCATCTGCATGCCGGTCTTGGCTGAGGGCCCAGCTTCCGTAGAGTGCAGGTGCCAGCTCTGCACCCACACTGTTCGCTCCCCACATCCTCATCCCTACAAGCTCTAGCAGGAGAGTTGCCAGAAGTTCAGATTACAGGTGCATTAATGTCCTTCTTCTATAAAGAAAAGCGTAGGTTTTTGTGGCTAGATGTTTGTGTGTTTACACTCTGGTTCAGCAGCATTAGTGCTTAATTGTTTTTCCCAAATTAAAGCAGAGAAGAGAGACAAATTCAGTTAATGAATAAACTGTTCCATTGTTAATTAATCAGCAGCGGAATAATGATTCAGGATCAGAGCCACTCTGTTCTATCCTGCTCAAAGGAGATCAGCTCACCTCCTCCCAAACACTTGAGAAAGCCTGTGTTCAGAGGTTGCCTAGCAAGTTAGCCAACGTAGGCTGCAATACAGAGTGTACTGCCACAGACGTCTTCCTGACGCATTCTCCCTCCGGCTCCCTCGTCACCAGCCTGGGGTCTGTGACATTGCAAACAAGGAGCATCTCCCAGGTAATCAGGGTCCTAAACAGTTAGGGCTAAGTGTTGGCCCAGAGTCCTGGCTCAGAGTCCACCCAGCTCACAGAAAGCTGGTCTGAAATACTTAATAAGCAAGCTGCCGCCACCACCACCACCACCTACACTCATTCCACTCTCCAAATGGTCCCAAAGTTCAGCTTCATTTGTCACAGCCATTAGCATAGCTTCAGTAGTTGGTGCCGGACACATTCAGGCTCTTTGAAGCCATTGCATTGTCATTATTTCCTAGCAAGAATTAGCTGGAAAATATTTCCACGTCAAATTACGTCAGACCTGAGACTCTCTGCATAATAAGAACTAATTCTTTTTTTTTTTTTTTTTTTTTAAAAAAAGGAAACTTTCTTGTTTGCCTGCCAAGCTGCTGCGGTTTCTTATGTGGAAAGCACACAGGGAGATACTCTATACAGCCTCTATCTTTTAAGAAACATCAGCCTTTGTTTCCCTAGCACAAAGAAAACCCCTTTAGCCTAGCCACTGTTATTCAGCCAAAAAAATATGTATATACACACATACAGGAATTGTTGGGTTCTTGCTGAGAGTGACTTGCCTCAGTACTACTAACTGCACCCAAGTCATGTCTCTGCCTTGTATAACAACTGTCTCAGTACAGTGACAGTGGGTAAGGCTCTTCATCTCAGCTTCCCCAGTCTGAACTGTGCCTCAGTTTCCCCAGAACTAAGGCTTGTTATACTCAAAAATGTCATAATATTGACATCTCACTGCACCTCACTTTGAGATGCAATGGTTGAGGTATGCTTGTCATTCAATCTTATTCCCGTATGGCTTCCCTCAGCCTACATCGGAGTAGGTTTCCCCCATCTTGCACTCTGAACATCAGATCAATATGGTATTAGAATCAAAAAAGCAGAAGTCACTGCAGCTGCAAATGCAAAGAAAAAATGCAAATCTCAAGGAAAAATAAACAAAAAGCAGTTTGGGGCCATCCCTGTGCTGTTTTGCCTCATTAACATATTTTCAATCCAAATCCAGATGCCAGAGTTATTAGCATAAACTGAACTCCTGCCCAGGACAATAAAGATCTTAAGCACAGCTTAGGTAAGTGGTCAAATTGCCAGGCAGGAGAGGAAAGCATGCTACCGTTGAGAAGGAACAGCTCACCTTCATCACAGACCAATTAAGATGGCATCTGTTGTAAGTCTGCCAGCTGCTCATATTTCCCTGCCATGGGTTCACCTGCAACAGTGCAGGCTGGAGGGCTGTCTTTGCACATGGTCAGAAGGGTTTGTTTGAGTACTCTGCCGTCCATTGACCTGGAGTTTTACAATGAAGTCCAAGCACATTTATCCAGAACACTGGGAGATGGGGGCTTGAGGGCTATTCCAGGAGTTGGACTGACTGAGTTGGATGTCATCATTTATGGTTTAATCAGTTTAATCAATGTGGCCCCAGGACATTACAAAAATATCTCTGGCTTCCAGGTTGATCGATACTTTTATGAGGTTTTTGTACATTGACCTTTTAATACACATCTGACTGTGTAATCTGCCCTGATTGAAGAGAATGGCATTTCACCACTCATATTTAAAAAAAAAAAAAAAGTTTTGGCAGAGTAATACCACAATCCACAGAGAGTACTTAAGCTAAAGAAAGGAGGGTCATAGCAAGTGTGCTAATGCGAGGATGAAAGGACTGAATATGAAGCTGAAGAAAAAACAGGAAATCAAATTTCCAGGGAGATTTGCAAGCCTGTGGGTGTTTACTGTGTTCAGTGGGAAAGTGCTGAAGTTTTGATCCACAAAAGGAGGGAGCTCTATCCCACAGGCTACAACAGAGGGTGGTGACAGTTCAGGTTAAGGTACTACAAAGAATAGAATGAGAGGAAGCAGGGAAATTTGAGGTATAGAGGAACAAAATGATTGTTAAAGGAAAAGATGAGAGAGGGTGAACTTGACAGATGCCTTAAACATTTGATGCAGAAGAAATTAGAACAGGGGTGATATGAGAGGACAAATTCATTTTGAAAGCCTAGGATTTGGGAACCTAGTGCACAGTGATGGAGTTAAAGGTCTGGGACCCAAGCAGATTAGACAGTAATTTCCAGAGTAGCAACAGCAGGAAGTTTATGTGGGAAATAAGTAGCAGACAACCTCTTCAGAGACAAATATCCTGTTTTCCTACAAACTTTCCTAGTTAAGAAAAAGAAAGAACCCAAATAAATCCCATATAACAAAGTCAGATTATTTTTTATTATTTTTTAAGTAAACAGAATGTTCTTTCAAGTTCAATGAGAGAGGCATTAGTGAGTTTCAAAATAAGAAAAATTAACACCACATTTCCCACAACTAAGCTTGCAGACCCCAAGGGTTTTACTGCCCACTCTGGTTTCCTTTGTTTTGTTAGTTGTTCTCCACATCAGAAACAATGATTTTTTTTTTTTTTTTTTTTTTAAAAGAACTATCTTTCAAATTGAGCTGTAAACTGCTCCTGACGTATGTGAGTGTGGATGTGTGGGGGTGTGTGAGCAAGCCTGTTTGTGAGAGAGGAAAAGAGTGGATGCATGTGTGGTAGGGGAAAAACAAGAACTAAGAAAAGAAAGAAAAACCAGTCTAGGATGGAATTGAGCCGTGAAAAATGAGTTGTGAAATAGGATTATAATGAGATGAGGTTATTTTTGTGATTTTAGGCCAATTGGGTAAGTGGGAAACCTAGAAATTCTCTCAGTTTATAGCAAGGCAATTCAGAGTTCATTAAATACTCTTGGTTGTTTGGCTGTTTGTTTTAAATCTCCCAGCAACAAGGGGATGAAGATTTACAAAAAGCTATAGGAAGAAAAAGTTCCATGGGATTTTTTGGGAAAAAAATAGAATGAAAAAAACTGTATCCCTATGAATAAAAGTTCTCTCTGCTGGGTTTCCTTTCACAAGCTTTGCTCATGTTGTAAGTTTCTATATTGTAACAGCTGGACTACATTCTTTCACCATTCCTTCTTAAGCAAAAAAACAGACATATTAGCAGGACCTGGTGCAGATTACAACCACTCAGGCTAACTAATCAACTGTTGCTGGATCAGAAAGAAAAGATCCACTGCTGTGAAATGGCAAGAGCTGTTTCCCTGGTCTGAACAAAAGTCATGCCATGTACTGATTCCTTCTGGCAGTTTCTCTACTACATGATATTTGTAAAGTCACATTTATTTCTCCAGCAGAGATAAAAACAGTTACTTAAAATCCTGCAGCTAAATCAAATATTTGATTTTAATCTAGTGTCAAAGATAAGAGAGCTCCACAGGTACTCAGCACAAGGAGATTTGGATTACCACCTCCATATTCTCTGGATACCCATGGATCAGTCCATCCAGACAAAGATTAAAAAAAAAAAAAAAGGGGGGGGGGGGACATTCTTCAAGACCCCTTTTAGTTTTACTTCTACCCCAAGAGTACCAATATCCACTGTTTGTACTGGTGGTTATTTGTGATGCAGACACCTGACACAGCCGGGCTGAACCCCAACATATGGCACACAGCAGATATTTGGGACCCATCCACATTCACCACCAGTATAGCACAGAGCTGAAATACTCATCTACAGGTTAAGCAATCACTATTCCATTTCCAGTCCTGTGAAGCCATCCAATTACTCACCATGTAATTACTTGGTAGTCAGTAAATAAAATTCACATGATCTGAAAAATACTGCTTTGTTAGGGAAAGAAGGAATGGGATAAATAGAAAATTAGGGGGTTCTTTTCAAGTAGAGAAAAATATTAGTTTCAAAGTTTGTATCCATATTTCCTCTCAAATTTAGGGATACTTGTCTGGATCCATTTCCAATTTAAGCTGCAGGATAACTTACTATCCAAAAAAAGTCTTGCAGAATCATTTAGGCAACATGTCTGAAGTCCTTTGCAACTAATTCAGTGCCTGCAGCTTCCAAAAGCAGGGCCACCTAGGATTTACTTCATGTGCTGTTAGCAAATGGCAATGTATAAGGGAATAGATATATTAAATGAAATCCTGCTAACTGTTGAATCCTGCCTGCCAAGTTTAATAATTTATTTAGAAAAAAAATCACATAAGTCTTGCAAATCTGCTGGCAATCCACAGCTGGAAAGGACATAAATTTACCTTCTGTCCTGTGTTTAAAGCCATTGTTTTGAAGACAAGTAGATTAATAAAAACATTAGACAGCGCACTGGTATTAGAGAAAATTTAAGTTCTATTGCCTCCACAACACAGAGAAGTCAAAACCCCCATCACTGTAAAAGATGCATCTGGATTAGTAGCCACATAAGAAAACTATGAGGGATATTTACCTTTGCAATATAATAATCTAAGAGTGACTCCTACATATCAGAGAGGCAAGAAGTGATGCCAGTTTCATTCAGGCCCCGATAGGCTCAGGGAACTGAAAATCTAGGCCCAGGTAGCTGTAAGATTATCTGAAAATATTGGCTTAGTGGAGGCAGGAGGAGAATGAAAGACTTTAAATACATGCTTGCCTATGTTAAACAGGTAAGATTTCTTGCAATGAGCTCAGAGATCTGCTAAGGAAAGAGAATCAGCCTCCTGAAGAGGCTGCATTCAGAACAGGCACCCCAGACCATGCAGACCACTAACCTCCCTCAGCAGGGTCTCCCACCAGCACCACCACACTTCCTGCTATTACAATGTGAAATACTTTAACAGGCAAGTGAGAAAGTAGACAGACCATTTTTTTTCCCTTCATGAAAATGTTCATGTATAAACCAATGCTCAGAATCTCCAAAGAGCAGATCACCAAGTTTTAGCACACTGAAGGTGATGCAGAAGTTTCACTTTGAGCACAGAAATCTCAATTTTTATTTTTTTTAAACCCTCTGACTTCTTTAACTTCATTTGGAGAACACAGAAAATAACTTTGCTTCCCTAATTCAGACATGTGATACCTTAATAGAATAGTTCAGTGGAAGAGACCTTCAAAGATCACCCCAATCCAACTGCTTGACCTCTTCAGGGCTGTTGAGGGATTTCTGAAACAGCAAGGAGGCCATGACTTGCTTCAGCTGAGCAAACCAAGCTACCAAGATGACCACGAGGAGTTACCATGACAATGTTCTTCTATTGCTTGATTGAAGAATTAAAAATATCGTTGCAAGCAGCCAGCATTCCTTCAAGGACAAGGTCTATGTGACTGCTACCATAATTCTAGCAGGTGGGGTTGTTTTCTTGCAGGTGTTTGTCCGAGTGCTTTTGACCAATAATCTTGTGTTAGACACTATCCACCCCTGCTAGATTGCTATAAGAACCAGGCTATTTGGGTAATAGAGAGAGCATGATCTATCCATATTGGTGTATGTCATGACTTCGGCTGTTCTTCCTGCAACACAGGTCTACCCAAAAATTAAAGTATATTAAAGTGGACATTATCCAAATACCTCTTGAACACTGACAGCCATGGGAATCAACCACCTCTCTAGAAAGCCCCAGTCCCAGTGTTTGGCTACTCTCATGGTAAAGAGATTCTTCTTAATACCCAACCTGAACCTCCCTCGTCACAGTGTTGTGCTGTTCCTGCATGTCCTGCCATTGGTTACCAGGGAAAAGAGACCAGCACCTCCCTCTCCACTTCCCCTCAGGAAGCTGTAGAGAGCTGAGGCCACCCTGAACCTCTCCTTCTCCAACCCAAGTGTCCTCAGCCTCTCCTTGTCAGACATGCCTTCCATGCCATTTACCAGCTTTGTTACCCTCCTCTGAGCCTTAACATACTGTTTATATTGTGAAGACCAGAAGGGCACACAATATTAAAGGTGATGCCACACCAACACTAAATATAGTGAGAGAAACAGTAATTTGCAACTCAGCACTCTGAGTGTGAGAACACTGTGCCATAAGAAGGTAGGAGATTTCTTTGCCTGTTCTAACCTGTAATAGCATTTTTATCATGTAGACTCTTGAGGGTTAAGAAGCTGGCAGGTCTCAAACGCATCCTACTTGTTTGAGCATCACAGTACTGGAAAGAGTTATCCAATGCTCTAGGCTCCTTCTGCTTTACAATTAGTTGCAAACCATGCATGCAGACTGATTACTTTGCCCCAGAGCTATTTGGCTCTCCAGGCTGAACAACCACTGCCTGAGAGCAACTTAAAAAAAAAAAAAAAAAAAAAAAAAAAAAAAAAAAAAGAAAAGAAAAGAAAAGGTCATATACACAACTGGCTCTTCACAGGTCTTGACTCTAGGCTGGAAAGCAACATGTACAGCCTTAGGCTTTTGTCTGTGGGGAAATAGTGTGGAAGAATAGAGGGAAGACATGAGAATTAGTCTGCAAGGCAGTATGCTTCTATAATTGCTCAAGAATTAAGAGGTGAGATGTAATTAATCACTGCAAGTAATTCACCATTTAACCTTGACAAAGTCCCTAGTGATTGATTCTAAGCCCTGTTTTTCCTGTGCACATACTGGGAATATTAGTTAATTCAATACAGGAATTACCCAGACTTCTGAAGGCCTTTCAGGAACTTTAGCCAACACATGGACTGTTTCTCAGAGTATCCCACTTATGATTTATTATGTAAGAGGTAAAGCATTCATTTAACTGTAGCCACATTACAGGGTCTCCTCACGTGACATGATTTCCAGACTTAAGTACCAGTTGCAAAGAAGTCATACCCCAGATCTAAGAGCCCTTTCCCACCATCTCAGTGTCCCTGCACAACACAACTGTTGCAATAACCCTGAGGACAAAGCTAAGGAGTCTGTGATATGCCTCAAGTCCTGTCCATCACAGCTTTAAGCTGAAAAATTTTAAGGGCAGTCAAAACATGCCTGGAACACTGAATATTAAGTGAGTATCTTCATCAAGGAGTACGAGTCTCTATTCTTGAATGCCAAATGTTCTAAGACTTACTTTAGCTCCCTTTACAGTGCATAAGGGATCATCAACAGTGGAAGTACCAAACTACTTGAGCCAGACACTAAAAAATTGCTTCTCAGAATGTAGCAGAAATATACTGGGGACAGATATATGAAGAAAGATGATAAAAACTTCTACCTTCTCTAAATTTCTTGTCACCATCCAGTACACCAGTATGTCTATATACTTATACCAGATCAATTATAGTCTTTCAGATTTTGGAAGAAACCACAGACCTAAAAGACATTCGCTACTGCCTCCTTCTCCCTAAAGGATAGCCCAAGTCTTTGCTAAAAGCACATACCTTGTACTGTATCCAGAATCTCTATGTAAGAGAATATTCAAAAATAAAGACTCTTCTTGTATGCCTCTGAGGAGGCAGTTCCACAGCCAGGTCCTCAGCTATACTGTGCTGGAAGCCCTAGCATTACAATCTGAGTCCTTTTGTGTCTGCTGTGTCAGGGGTGGTATAAATTTACACCTGCCTCTGGTTTAATTTAGCAATTAGCAATTAGTTGGTAATTTAAGGAAGGCAGGAGAGGTTCCTCTGAAAAATGACTATTAATAAACAAGAGAAAAAATGAGCTCTGTATGAACTGAGCATGTTTTTTCTTTTTTTGTAGGGTGCCAAACAGACCAGAGTAGGTTTTCAGAGATTTAGGGCTTTGATTTACAAAGATGTCTCAGTGCCTTCCTTTTTCAGCTTTGTTAATGCTGTTCTTGATATTTTACTGTGCAAACCCACGTTCTTTCAAAACTTTCTTTGTATCTTGAAATATCATAATTGGCCCAGCCAACAGCAACATTTGATGATCAGGTTTTTTTCTTGCTTGAATACAAAGATGGCTAGCAACAAGAAGTGTACCCCTCTGTGATGAGCAGCCCAGTGCTATTCAGCTTAACAAAATAACCTGATAGCAGTAGCACCCCAAGTACCTTGAAAATAACCCTATAGTACTAGCTGGACTTGATGATCCTTGTGCATCCATTCCAACTTAAGGTATGCTATTATTCTACCTAGGGATGTCTCATTTGATTGAAGTAATGCGTACACATGGCTTTTTACTTACTAAAACCAGCAGAAGAGTTAGGTCAGATCCTGCGTAATACAAGCAAACTCTTTTTGTTGGCTAGGTGTAAGCTTCACCTCATCTCTTCAGTTAAAAAAAGAAAAACAACTTTTCTTCTCTGAACAAGGCAATTAGTTCTGATAGGTAGAGCTCAAAAGGAGGGTCATTCACTGAGTAACAACCCCACAGGAAGGCAAGGATTAAACGTGTCTGATGAGATTTCCATATGTCCTGAGCTGCAATTTAGGAGATACTGCTAAGCCTAGAAAGGGCTGGCAGTGCATTAAAAAGAAAAGGATCAGGTCCAGAGCCTACTGCAGTTCAAAGCCAAGCGAGCAGCATTAGCCCATATTAAGGAAGACAAGAAGAGTCTAAGGAGTTTTCTTTAATGCCCATCACCTGAACCACAGCTTCTTATGTGATTTCCAAATTTTTGGATTGTGGTTTAGTGTCTGTTTGATGTAGCAATAAACAAAGCTCTCAGTCACTCTGACCTTGCAGACTCAGTAAGTCCTCAAATCTGGTATGTCAGAATCTCAGTCCCATTTACTTCCAATTCACAAAACTTTCAACTCAGGCTCTTCTAGAAATCTGGTCATTTATGAAGTTACCTGTATAGGACTAGAATGCCTTTGAAAATCAGTACCTTCATGTATGAAGAGCTCAAGACATCTTTGGGGGTATGGGTATGCAAGTATGTTTGAGGGTAAGGAATAGAGGAATGTAACAGTTGAGTATGTTGTGCCCAGAATTTAAAAAACAAAAGAAGCACCATCGGGCAGTTTCACAAGAGTTAGATAAAAATAACAAAACCTGTAGTCCTTACAAATAGAGGGCTCACAAGATAAACAGCAGTAATTCGGTAAATATATGTGATCACAGGCCCTGTTAGTACTGCTTGTTTTAATGCCATGGACTATATATGTGGTAGGTCTTCTCTAGGTTGGCAATACTATTTTAATGCACTGTTTACCCCAGTTTGGGTCAGGGTTATGCCAATCCACTTGCTCTGTATGCAGACCTCTCCTCCACATACAGCTCAGCAGCGTGACAATCAGGCAGCTCTGGATACAGCATTAGCAAACGAGCCCTGATAACCAGTGTATCAATAGTCGTCCTCTCGCCACCTGCTACAGAAATGCAGTGAGAGCTGGCCCGTGCCCGAGCTTCACGTGAAAGTTCACAGTGCCAGGACTGAACTCGTGATCAGCAGGACTGTATCCTCTGCCCAGAGCGTGCTGCTCAAATAGAAGGAAGGAAAAGGGACTTGCGCAAACTAATATTTTGAAAGAGAGTGGGGAAATACCACCATTCTTGTGCAAGCTTAACAGAAATTCGGTAGTGCCAAGGGTCATTGAGGCTGGCCTGGCAGCAGCCTCCAGACCTGTGTTAGAGGATTTGTAGCCCAAAGCCAATTCAGAGAGCACTGCTGTAGCTGTTAGGCTGCTGATAGCATGACTTCCTACATCTGCCCATTTTTCTGAAAAAAAAATAAAAAATAAAAAATAGAAAAATGCCCACAGATTTGTATTAAACAAGGCCCCCGCATATGCATTGCATAAAAGGTGAAGATCCCTAATTACATTAAATGTGTAATTAATAGTCCAGGAATAATGGCAGATCTGTAAGAATCAGTAATGAAAAAAGAAGGTGTCATGTGTTACAAGAAATAAAGATTTATTTCTAAATAACAAAGTCATCCAAAGGAGCAGACATGTTTCTCATGCTTCCCTCCATAATATTAAAATGATGACTGAAAGATTCTCTTCTTTTATGGAAATAAGACAGAAAGACTGAATGCTTACTGTAAATGTTACCAATATCAACATTCTCCAAGTAACTTCCAGAATATAACAAGATATTCAATAAGTATTTACTACACAATATTCTGTCTGAACTACCAATTTCTTCTGAAAACCTACAGTGCCAAATTTAACACATGTTGTTTTTTTCTTACTTTAAACAGAGGACAAGCTAGCACAAAATGCCTGTTTGTACATATCCCAAGCAGAAATTGGATGAGCAAAACCTGGATTATATTTGCAAATGGCTCTGAGATTTGCAAAAGACCAGGACAGAATGTTGGCTATTAATTTTCATACCTGGGATTTTCAGAATCCTACAACTACTCTAAACCTTATTTATACATAAGTGATTTTTAAAATAGATTTTGGACTAGGCAATGTGGTCTAAGGTTTAAAGCAAATGGCTGAGAAACAGGAAACTTGGGAGAATTGGGTTGGATGACAGCCTGGATAAATGTATGTGGTTTGTTTGCATGATTTTCAGTTAATAACAAGGGAGATTGGATGTCTCAGAAAATTCAGAAAAGTGAAATAATTCTTCATCCTTCCAGTTAAGAAAAAAAAAAAAAAGAAAGAAAGAAAGAAAAAAAAAAAAAAAGAAAAAAAAAGAAAAAAGAAAACTTCATATGAAGGTAACTGAACTTCTAAATAGCTATGAAAAGTATTTGTGTCTTATCACTTAAAATTGAAATGGAGGAGGTACTAGATTAATGAACTGCAAGTGACAGTCTTGTGCCTGTTTACAGCAGAACATCCAAAATAGTTGATCTTTTTCCACCTGTGATTGCAGAAGTGCTGGGACAACCAGTGACTAGCTAAGTGTTCTTGTCCTGTCGCTGGTACTAAACAATGATTCACAAAAAGATGAACAAAATCCTACCAATTTATTATGGAAACAGTCAAAAACATTCTTTAGCTGATACTATTTTTCCCAGACCTGCTCATCCAAGAGCACATGGGGCCTAACAACACTTGTAATTACTATTCTACCTAGGGCAAGTTCAGATATTGTTGTTCCTGTGCATGTGTGCACACATGCAAAGGTCTGATCTTTTGAAGCTTGGAGAGGTGCCCAAGAGGTTAATTAAAGGCACCATTTTTTATTTTTTATTTCTTTAAAGGAGACTCAAAGAGTCAATACAACACTCATAAATAAGTCTGTAGGAAAAAGACATCCAATTATTTGAGGTGAAGAAAGGGATAATACAGTAGATATTTTATTGCTCCACTGCTGATTTCAAGGCTGTCTCTCTTTTTGGATCTTGATGTTCATTCATCTTATAAACTGCAGATCAACACAAGCTCCAAAGGTTTGTAGGGAAGACCAAGTCAAGTGAAGCTCTGACCTTGTGGTGAGCACTGCACATAGAGTGGATCTGTTTTCTGGTGTGAATCATACTACCTTTTTATTTTCTGAATATTAGTCCTGTGCTTACATTTTCATAAGTTTCTCAGCTTGTATAATTTTGTATAATTGAGCATGTAGAAGTGGGCAAGTCACCTGTCACACTTCTTATCCTCCTTGAGACTGTATTACCAGGATACCTATCTGGCTTTATTTGCAAACTTAGGAATGAAGACATCAAGAAATTAGTGCTCCTTGCTTGAGAAACTTCTGTTTCTGGTCAGTAATCATAATTTTATATCACAGCAAGCCTTTTTTACCTGAGAACTACAAAAGGTCAATCCCACAACTTCACTATATGGAAAATGTTATTGGGCTTATTTGATATTGGCAGAAACTGTGTTAGCATTACAGCATTAATTTATTTGCCAAAAAGACTTAGATTTGGAGACATGGTTCATGTTGTACAGACATGGCTTGGTCTTAGATGTGAGAGTGCTGGAGTCAAAGAGGTACCAGGTGCTTAACTTAAATCTGATTCATCTAGTGCCTCAGTTTAGAGTATTTTCACACAGTGAATTTAAGCTTTTAAATGGAAGTCATTTAAAGATTCAGGCAAACTATTTTGCAGTAAGACTTAGCAATAAAAATAATCGAGTCTCTTACATCATACTGAATTTCAACTTCTTAATACTAGCTTACTAATCAGGCTTGTGAATACTGTTGATTAATTGCTGAAATATTATTGCTTAAGTATTATTTCTTAAACTTGAAACTTTCTTTTGAGATATCCTTATCCTTATCAGTATGGAATGTCAGACCAGTTTGTTGTGAAAATTTTATCTTTTACAGATTACCTGTCATAACTTTCTGCCATAAATTATTGTCTAAATTTATTCTTGATTGAAAAGTCAAAATTAACAGCTATTATCACCTTCCTGCTTAAATATTACACTCACTCAGCACCTAAATATTATGCTCAACTGGCTACTACACCTTGAGTGTGTAGAGCATAAAAACATAGTTTTCAAGGTGTGTCCACTTTGTGTAACAACCTTGTTAGTTCATAGGTTTATTGTACACTACTACAGATAATGCTTATGGATCTCCATATTGAATCCTTCTCAGTTCCTTGAATGAGGTCCTCAGTCATGGGATTTTTTTTAGTAGGTTTTTGCCTGTTCCTTCATATTCCTGCAAAACTTGCATTTCCTTGACATTGTTCTCTAAAGTTACATGAGTTGTAATTTTCATTTTTCTAATGCATAAGAAATATCAAAAGATGAAAACTCAGCTCCAGTGGTGCCAACTTTTAAAGATGCTGGCCTGTCGATGTATCCATCACCTTTACCAGTAGATGATAAAAGTTTCTACAAGCTTTTATCTACAGCAAATGTTCCAAATCAGTTGCTAACACAGCTTTCTTGGTTTCTGCATGCCTATCATACCTTTAATCCTTTGTGGACAAATATGATCAATGAAAGAATGTGTGATGAGGAAATGAATGAAATAATTTTTCACATCGGGTTTGTCAGATTCTCTGGATCTTTTTTCTCTGGATCAAATCCAACTGGATTGGATTATAAGGACATTATTCTGGAGGATATAATATCCACAACATAAGAATTATATAAAACTATTGGAGTGTCCAAAGAAGAGCTACGAAGATGATGAAGGATCTAGAGGGCAAGATATATGAGGTGTGTCTGAGGTCCCTTGGTTTGTTCAGCCCAGAGCAGAGTGGGCCGAGGGGAGGACTCAAGGCGGCCTGCAGCTCCCTCACAAGGGGAGCAGAGGGGCAGGCGCTGACCTCTGCTCTCTGGAGACAGTGACAGGATCCGAGGGAACGGCATGGAGCTGGGACAGGGGAGGGTCAGGCTGGGTGCTAGGGAAAGGTTGTTTAGTGAGAGGGCGTTTGGGCACTGGGACAGGCTCCCCAGGGAAGTAGTCATGGTACCAAGCCTGCTGGAGTTCAAGTAGCATTTAGACAACATTCTGACACATGGTTGGATTTTGGATTTATCCTGTATGGAGCCAGATGTTGGACCCAATGATCCTTGTGGGTCCCTTTCAGTTCAGGATATTCTATGATTCTATGACATAATGTTTCCCAACATTACCTTGAAGGCATCCCATGTCTTCTTTGAGGATTCTGGACAACTTCGAGTTGTTTCAGGCTCCAGAATTAGCACTTTGACTTTCACAGAAAATAACAGAAGACAGTTAGCAGCTGAAAGCATGTTTTTAATGTGGTGTGTGAAAACTGACAGCACCTTCACAGCATAGTAATACCGTACTTTGGTGATGGAATTAGGTTCTTGAAACCTCAGGCCAGTGATAGCTAGGCAGAGGAGAATGTTGGAGAAAGGTAAAATTCCAGAGAGTTTTACAGAAATACATTTAGGTTTTCCTCTTTTTTTCTTTTTTTTTTTTTTTTTTTAATTTCCTTCAAGTGTACCTTGTGCATCATGTTACAAATAAGCCATGGAAAAATGAATGAAATAATAATTAATAATTACTAAAATTAATAATCATTAAAAATTAAAATATAAGGAATAATCACACTAACCTAATTAATATTTACACAATAAAGTAACTGTTAATATGAAAAAATTTAAGAGATTTCCAATAATATCTCCCTTGTAAATGAGTAGGAAAAGCAATTAAATTAGCAATCTCTAGGGAATAATATGAACATTCATTTAAGGGAGAAAATCCAGGCATTTAAGACAGACTTCAGTTTTCAAAAATAGAATAATTATATCCTTCATGTTGATAGATTTCTTCTGCTAGAGATATTTTTCCTTTCTTGCTATGTAAAGAAATAAGCTGAATTTAAGATTTTACCATAGCGGTTCATGCCATTAAATGGAGTCTAAGAATTGCTTAAATTCACGTAATATTTGGAGTTTACAAGCAAATATTGACTATATTTCTCAATAAGCAACTTAGTAGTCTAGAGAAATTTGTAGAATTAAAATACAGGAATTTGAATACAGGAATTTAACAGCTAATTTAATTGCTGCAGGTGACTTGGTTTCTATCTACAGAGGGATCATCCATCCTTGATAAAAAGACTGTTGAGCAGCTTATGCCCTGATGAACAGGAATAGTGCATCCTCAGAGCTCATCTGTCTCTTTATTCAATGGCCCCAGAAACTCATGATGTTCAACCTATCCTTCTAATTTGCCTATGAATCTGATCCATTGAATAAGGGAGATTTTACGTGGACTAAGAAGTTTGTTTAGTGTTGAGTGTCTTTGGATCTTTGATCTGAATTTAAGCTGTGCCTTATTACTGTTTTCCTTGCTAACAGACCATTGGTATGACCAACAGCAGCAAAGGAACAGCTAGAATGTTTTTACACTGATGCAGAAGAAAGAAAATGAAGCAAGCTATTTATATATTTCTGTAAGATATATGTAAATCACATATATATATATATGACACATATATATGTGTTATTTATATATACATATATATTTATATACATATATATAACATATATGCATAGGTTATAATATACATATATAAATAATAACATATATATATAACATAACGTATTACCTGTGGTCTTCTGAACGGGAAACATTGTATGCATACTGTGGCCCAGATCTGACAACTTTCTGCATCTGCCCCAGCAAGCCCAACTACAGGCACAACCAGAATGTGCTCTGAGGTGTATGCAGACCATGTGTATACACAGGGTGGATTGGCATGACCCTAGAAACACAAGCATAGGTTTTCACACTGAAGAGATTACCTGCAAAGCACTCGTGCCAACATAAGATGAGTGGGAAAGAAAGCATACGTGTCTCTAAAGGCTCATGAGAGTATGTGTTTCTCCAGAGCAGTGTTACATTTGCCTATTTAGAGAAGAGAGAGTCCCCCACCTCACCTCACCCCCCCCCCAAAAAAAAAAAAAAAAAAAAAGAGTTTCAGCAATGTTCCACAGTAATACCTAGATACTCATAATGAGAGTTTGGCTGGACAAGGGGCTGATTCTTACCAATGGAAACAAAGTCTTCTGAAAACAGAGACGTGTTTGGTGGCACATATTCTACTATAGTATTTGTTTAATGTGCCCTGACTTCTTTTAAAAAACTTGCTTTAAACAAGTCATCCTCCATGCTGATCCAGTCCTTCATCTTTTCATCTTTATGTTTAGAGAGCTGATAAAGTTCTAGCCTGGGGCAAGTATTATCACAGTTATTATGATATGTTTGTGTTCCACAGCAAAATGCTCACCTGCAAGTTTTCAACAATTTACCTGAGTATTATTTTTCCTGTGGAGTCCTACTTAATTGTTTTGATGCAGTTGACAAATATCAATTATACTTGGCATGGGCATCTTCTTTTGTAGATGTGATAATGTATCTTCTTATCTTCCATGGAAAAAACATACGTGTGTCTGTGTGTAGATCTATCTCCATTCTTTGCCATATTCTGAAAAACCTGTGTAAAATGTCTTGACATTTTCCACCAGAAAATAAAAGCAATACCAAAAAAAAAAAAAAAAAAAAAAAAAAAAACCTTTGGGATGAGTTCATGCCTGGAATGTTTCAAAAAAAAAAAAAATCACAGAAGATTATATTTCAAAAGGGAGTGATGAATAATGGAAAGTATGAACTGCAAAGTTCTATTATATCAGTTGTATTTAGGTTAACCACATTTAGGTTTTTTAAGCTCATAAATCTTTAAGAAATGCTAGTCACATGACAGACTTATTTGTAAATTTACATAATGCCCTGAAGGAGCCATGGATTGTTGCATTCTGTGGTGACTCATGAGCATCTCTGGTTCAGGCTGCCAGGACGGAGAAAGCAAGCTGAGCAGTGTGATCTTGTATGAACTGTGATTGAATTTCCAGCAGAGTTATCCTCAGGGCAATCCACTGCATTTTTAAACTCACTGTGATATGAAAACTAAAAAGAGCATGATGTAAAGCAGACTTTAAGTTTTGAAGGTAAAGGTTTTTTTCATTCTGTTAAAACTGAAAATTACACAGTAAAAGCATATACATACAGGTGTATCTTATATCTTAGAATTAGTTGCCCATTATACTCAAATTAGTTATTCCCCCAAAAGCATACAAAAAGGCTTTCAGACAATACATTCTTTTTATTAATAAAAATACTACTCCTACTTAATTTCACTTCCAAAGTCAAGAACCACTGACTTGACTCAATAGTTCTCATTCTGTAAATATTAGTAAACATGCATACATGCTACATTTTAGTATAACGTATGCATTTTGAAATTGTATTCCTTGTTCTAAGTCAATGTAAAAATAAGCCTGCAGTTAACTCAAAAGCCCTGTCAAGAGATGCTGTCTATTTTTTAATTCCGCTGACAAAACAAACAGATTTAGGATATATTTAACTGAAGTCTTATCAATGATTAAATATATCATGAGTGACAACATATGGTAGTAGACCAATTAAAAAATAGTTACTTGGGTTCCTGTTTATCTGTCAAGAGGACTGATTTATCCACTGTCCACAAATGAACATCAGAAGCAATCTAATGACATTTTAATAGAAGGAAGCTTGACAAAATACTCACAGATGGTATTCTGGGTAATGATCCAGATAGCAACAATCTCTGTAATGACTTATGGTATCTATTTACCTGGCCTCAAACAAAGGGGGGAAAAAAGCTAAAATGATTCAATTGGCCTAGGCTGATCTGGCACTGTAAACGTTTAGATCACTGAAGCAGCCCATTCGTTTCTGCAGCAGGAGAAAACATGAAATTGATTAAAACAGCATAAATACAACAGGAAAATCTTCCTCCTCCGCAGCCAGTTTGGGAATGGAAACATACCTAGTTCTCATGGTCCATTTGTTTTTCTGTTGTTGCTCTGGTCAGTTCTGGTGAAATTATGTCTTTTAAAGCAAAAGGGTCTCACAGCATCAAGGGGCCACTCCTAGCATGCCTCTTCTCAAGGAGTGGCGATCTGCTTTCAGAACAAGGAAAATGAGAGTAATGGAGGTATTATGGTGTTATGAAGGACTGTTGGGTGCCCTTAAGATCTGCCTTTTTCTTTATATTGATATGGACCATGATACTGAGCTTACGATGACTGTTTTTTCCCTTTTCTTTTACAACTTAAGTCCAAACAGCTGTCATAAACCACAAGGAGCACATCTCCTGTTTTTTTCACTATTAAAAAAAAAAAAAAGTTCTAAAACCTGAAGAAAATTATTTGTACCATATAAAGTTCTGTTTCAGATACTCTAAGGTCCATAGAAGGTACAAGTAAATGGAAATGGAGGTCTCCTGGAGATTTTCATAAATATCTAAACATATAATGGAAAACTCTTACAACAAATAACAAAAAGCTAGTCCCACTGGAACGGAAAAGGTCTGTTGAACTTTCTCTCCCAGACTTAACAATTGTCATACTTCTACTGCTGAAAGAAGCACTGGGAAAACTTGTTGAACTACTATTTCATAGATATCTGTCCCAATAATAAATAGGATAGTTGAACTTCCAATCAGCTCAGCATCAGTGTCATGCAGTATGAATAAAGGGGTCAATGCAATCTGCTCAAGAGGAACTAGGTGTGATGATGGACAGTTTGCCATGGTATTGTACAACAGAGAAGCATCATTATACTGAGGTATACAGGTGTTGGTGACGGGCAAGACTAATATCCTGAGGTAACAGTTATGATTTTTGCACCCAGCCCTGCTGTTTTCAAACTATTCTATGGTGGAGCCGTGCTTCTGGCTTTTCTAGTACTTTTAGATGCTCTGGAAGCATTCGTGGCAAAGTGGCGCTGTTTTCCTTCAGATGTGTTCAGTATTTAGGTGAATTGCTGTGGACAGTTTTAGTACTGTGAACTGCTGAGCCCCACACAGTGCCATTCAGTCAGTCTGTAAAGATCTGCAAGGCTCACTAGAGAGAACATTTGCAGCTGGTACAAATCTGCTGTTCCTTCCCTAGTGACAGCAGCTACAAGACTCTCTTCTCGTGAAGCAAGTGCTTTACATTTACAAGCACAGTTCACCAATTTCTGGTTTGGAGGGACTGATCTAATTTCCTGAGAGTCTCTGAGCAAACCTCAGAAAGATTTGCCTCATAAGACATCTGGCCGGGTCTAGTGTATGGCACTCCCAGTGCTCAGACCTTCACCCTGTGCTAGACTGGAATGTTGGCTTTACAAGTTTTTACTAACTGCTGACAGACATGGGGAGAGAGGAGCTCTGGTAGCCAGGATTAGATTAAAATCTGTATGTTCACTCCCTCCATTCTGGAGGAAGCTAAATACATGTTTGTGCTGTTATTGCCTGCCCAGAAACCCAGTGTTTATCTCTTTAGGCTGGCACGTGGAAAACAATCTGTGAGAACAAACCTGTGTGCAGATAATCAGTGATACACTGAGGTTACCAAAGTTAACAGAACAAAATGCTGTGTCCTCCCATACTTAACCTGACCTTCTGACATCCAGCAGCCTTTTAAAAGTACTCATACTTGAAGTGAAGTCCTCTGCTAATCTGTAGCCTTGAATCCACAAAACTGAAGGCTGTGATGGGAAAATCGTCACCAAGAGTATTACAGGGTAAGAAGAACAAGAGGCAGGAAGTCAGGTGCAGGAAGGATATAAGGAAAAATGAAACGTGTTAAAGGACATCAAAGGCTGATTAGTTCCCAAAGATAATGCTTTGGAGAAAACTTCCCCTTCTATTACCTGCACACTTAAACAATCGCTAAATCACCAATTGCTGAACTTTTTTTAAAGTTAAAGCAAAGACTATATATATACGAAGATACAAGAAATACTGATTTAAAAAGAGGGTGTTTGTTTGTTTTTTCCTGCTTGCTAACTCTTCTTTAATTCTACATACTAGGCAACATCTTAGCAGGAACTAAAATGTTCAAACTATTCATACGTTTGATATATATGACCTAGAATGAATGTTCCCTCTCAAGTGACAGAGTGAGACTTGCAAATTTTTAAGGCCATAATGAATTGAACAGGATGCTCAGTCAAGGTGTTTCCAAAATGTCACACATTAGCTCGTCAAGGTACATTTAAGCCAGTGGATTAATTAACATGAACATTAGAAGCACACTGGAATAATGTCAGTCAATTAATCAGACTACTTTAGCTAAATTTGATATTTATCTGTGATCAAAGTTTTTAAATATTTAGGTCCTTTGTTTGACGCTAGTGTTTGGGACATGTTCAATACGCCTCAGGAATTCCCTTCTTGAAAGAGAAAGTTCAATACGCCTCAGGAATTCCCTTCTTGAAAGAGAAAGTTCAATACGCCTCAGGAATTCCCTTCTTGAAAGAGAAAGTAAGATCTCAAGCAGTAATCAACCCCATTGAGATACTGCTCTATAATACTCTATAAATACAACCCTTCACCCCCCACCCCCCACCCCCTTCTACCATGGGCACCATTCAAGCCAGAAATCACAGAATCACAGAATCACAGAATTTCTAGGTTGGAAGAGACCTCAAGATCATCGAGTCCAACCTCTGACTTAACGCTAGCAGTCCCCACTAAACCATATCCCTAAGCTCTACATCTAAATGTCTTTTGAAGACTTCCAGGGATGGTGACTCCACCACTTCCCTGGGCAGCCTGTTCCAATGCCTCACGACCCTTTCAGTAAAGAAGTTCTTCCTAACATCTAACCTAAAACTCCCCTGGCTCAATTTAAGCCCATTCCCCCTCGTCCTGTCACCAGGCACGTGGGAGAACAAACCAACCCCCACCTCGCTACAGCCTCCCTTGAGGTACCTATAGAGAGCGAATATATATATTCTTACAACTTTGGGGGAGTACAAATTTCTGTCAGAGTCTAATTTTTGGTAACAAGTTGTATATTAATGATCTTATTATTCTAATTAAACCGTTATTTCATCACATCTCTCCTTACCTGTCTATATAGATGTCAAATATGAAGCAAACCCTGAATGGTGTTTTTATAATTCCAGGTTATTGAGTTAATTCCTTATAGCAATAATTAATATAAAGGTCATAATCTGGCCAGATTAAAGGAATATTCACACAAATCAAAATTCTCCTTGAAGTACTTTTGATGGTCATTTTCGCAACCTGAACTGGAGATTGAATCTAAAGAGTGTTATTTGTTTGGTTGTTCCAAAGGCATGTCTACCATACCATAATGAACATTTCTGCTTAGAACACTAACATGTAACTTTTTCGATGGCTTTCCTTTTGGCGATTTGGTATTTCCTTTCTTACCTATATTCTGAAGTAGTTTTCAGATAATATGGTCTTTTAAAACTCACAGGAACACAGGATGACAAAGAGAAAAAAAAATTCTAAATACAACTAAATCATGAAGTTAGCTTGTTTCAGAAGTTGCTTTTGAATTTTTCTTACCTGTAAGAGCTATTCAGCCATGCTTTTAAATTTAATACATTTAAATAATGTGTGCAGTTAATTTTTTATTTATTTTTGTTTTACATGTTCATTGAAATGGGAGCTGCATGTACAATAGTTGCATTCACAAGCAATTTGTCCAGGTTTTGTGTGCTATGTATGATGTAGTATGTTTTCTTCAAGCGTATACTTTTTTTGGAAACAGTTATTCTGTGCAGACTCAACTGCTGTCCTATTAGTTCAGTTTCTCTTCCTTTTCTTTCTTAAAAGTTGAGCAGCAGTCAGATACTAAATAAGGAAAATGTAAGTCTTAACATTTATAAAGGGGTTTGCTTGCATTGCTTATGATCAAATCAGAGTGGCATAGGCTATGCTATTAAGTTTTCCTGGTCTATTGTCAAGATTACATTGCACATTAATAACCAATGTTAGAATAAAAAGGCACAGAAGAGATATATTTTACTTTATATTTTATTATAATAGAAGGAAAAAAAAAAAAACATCTAAAAAGCACATTTCATGGAGCACCATATTGTAACAAAATTTTGCTGGCTCTCCTACAAAGTGTATTTTGACATTTAAACAATGACACACACATAATCAGTACACACAGGCATCTACACCCCAGCAAACTCATTAACAGCTCCAAAGAGAACCCCTTTCCAAATACAGAAACACTAAGGTGCACAGAGGAATGCCAGTGTGAGGGCATCTGAACACCAACTGAGTTAATTACTCTTTTGTTAGCGCTCTTCATAAACACACAAGCATTCATGTCTCACCCCACCCTTCTTTGAAGCCTCCAGACTGGGTCCCTAGCTCACCGAATGTGTATCCAGCACTGACATGGTGTAGAGTTGAACAAAACTGGCCAATATTCCCTACCTGATACCTCTTATTGCTTTGGTTATAGTACTGAATGAAAGTCATAAAAACCTTTAAACCTACACTCCACACCACAGAAAAGCCACTTTCACACATACAGAAACATAACCTCCATCCCCATGCATACCTGAATGAATCACTGATACATTTTTGAGAAGCTCTGTGAGTTTTCCCACCAAGATCACCTTCATAAAAATGACTGCATTTTCAAAGTGTTCAGACAGTTGTTCAACATTATATTTTGGAATATATTTCCTTCTTTTAAAGGATAGGGCATGTTTTCCTGCTGCCTTAAATTTATGTCATTGTCTACATCAGCAACAGCAAAATGCTATCGTTTCCATCTGTACAAAAAGTTTTACATTCATTTTATACAGTGCTAAATAATGATGCTAAGCACAGAACAATGTAGAATGATAGCCCAGAATAACTATTTACCTTGCTCAAAATGAGAAAGTACTGGAAGCTTCCCATACTAATGCTGAGGCACAGTACTGGAGTCTCTATTATGTACACAAGCCTTCCAGAACACTTTCAGGCACCTATTTTGTGAGCTGTTGCTCGATATGTATGTCACACTGAAGCACCTCAAGTAATATGGTTTAGTGCCCTCAAACAGTGAGAGTAAGAGACAAAAGCAAACCTAGCCTCATAGTAGATTATACCAACTGTGAAACACAACGCTAGCAAGATAGTAAAATTTCTACCTGGACCCAAAACAACTCACAGTTATATGATAATTTCAGGTATCTGACATACTTCCACTTCTTACATTAACTAGAGACAATGTATGAAGCTTAATTTAAAACCTTGCCTCTAAAATGTTTTAATTTTGTCAACAAAAAATTGAAGAGCTTGTATGTATGTCATCCACTTACAGAAGATATTTTTTGCTTTAAGCCTATTTCTTTTTCAAAACGTTTCCCCTGCTTTCTCACTGCAGATTTTCTGGGGAAATTTGAAGATTTACAAAACTTATTTTTGTCTTGATAGTCAGGCTGAACCATCTTTAAATTTCGGGCAAGGTAAGGCATTCATTCTGCCAAGAAAGAAATTAAGTTATTGTGTATTTTTTCTTGTGGAAAATCCTTGCGGATTTCCCATTTAGAGCAGCCAGTTTTATAATTCCTTTATATTGTGTGATGAACAGGCATCTATGAATAACAAGGTACTGCACTAAGACAAAGTAATGGAAATCCAAAAGGAGGGAGAAAATGGACTTGAAAAATAACTGTGACTTTAGATATACAAAGGGCTATTAACTAAATGAATTACTAACTCAGATTTCCTCCTCCGAGCTAAAGGTATGTTTCAACAGCTGTGCTAAACATTTTGTTAGCATTTGGGAAATCCCAGATAAAACAGTTGAGACTTCATCTGTATGATGGAGAAAGAGAAAGAAAGCATAGTACTTTAAGCTTTACAATGGATATGGAGTTGCTATGGATTTATGAAGTTTCAAATGACTAAGAATAGAATATAATAAGAAAAAGATGCTGTACTGGGTACACCAATACATATTTTCAGTTGGACTAATGTCCACAGCTTTACTCACCTGAGTAAAAGGAGAGTATAGAAAACAGAAGAGATTCAGAGACAGGCACAGAATATGGACCTGTATAAGGATGTGAATTATTGTTTTGGCTTAAGAAACAATAAGAGCTATGTAAATTTCTATGTAGAATATAGCACTGATATACAGAAGAAAAACTGGAATCATTCCTGCTTGTACTGCTTTAGCGTACAAGAGGAAGAGATGAGAATGCCATCTGAGCAGCCAATTCAAATCTGAAAACAAATGTTTTTCTGTTTTAATTTGTTTTTAAACATTTTTTTAAAAAATATTATTTTAGAATTCACCACCTCAAGAAATATTTAGGTCTCACAGTTCTGGATCAGCATCTCATAGGGATGAAACATTAGTGATCACATTAGACAAGATAGAAATAGCAAGGGCTGAAAAAAATAAAAATCCAGAAGAAATTATTGCACCTTCCCCTGAAGTATCCTATACAGTCAGAGGCAGGACACTGGATTAAATAAACTACATAATTTGGCTATGTTACTGGTTTTACAATATTAGATTTAAAATTTTCGGTTATATATCCCAGTTAGTCATGAAAATGTATAGCAAACTTTCATACTGAGCAATGAGTTATAGTAACATTAGTGAATGGAAGGACAGAATGGTGATTATTATCGGCCTTAGACACCATTTATGCATATGTGTATGTATACAATATTCATATATATATGTATACATACATAAGCACACACATTTTCTGAGAAACAGGGATCAACAGAAGGCCTCATTACACCCCTCTTCTGACAGACTTTACCAGACATAAGCGCACTTGTGTATGCTTAACATTGTGCAGAGGAAAATATGAGAAGAAAGGGAAATATGAACTTGAATATGATAGAAATCACTCATATTACTGTCATTATTTTAGATCTGTGCTTGAAAATACATTTCCAAATATCTTGTATATTGGCTAACTTGACCAACAGCCAAAAAAAAAAAAAAATAAGGGGACATCTTGAAAATTAAAATATTTATGTATGCATTTTCTGTTCTTCCCTGTGTTAGTACTAATATGTCATTTTCTTGATAACTGGCAGGATGAGAAAGTAAAAGAGCTAATTTGATTTTTGCCACTTACCCCGTTTATTCTGCCAAAGTTGAGAAAAAACTTGGATAGTCCATCTCCTCTTATGGGTTTTCACTTCTCAGCTCTATCAGTTTAGTTCATTGTAAACATGCCCTTTCATCAGGCTTGATTATATTATTTTTGTTTTAAAAATATCTAAATTTAATGTCTACTCTGAATTGACAGCATCTCAATTAAAATAGATAGATAATTAAAATAGAAAGATAATTTAAATAATTCCTCAAACCCATTCTTATGAAAATTCTGTCATCTTTTACACTTATTCATGTTGATTCACACTATTTGTCCTCCCTGTTTCTCTGAGAAGGCTGTTGAGAACAGGAGTGAAACACAGACTATCATCTCATCCAACAGCAGAAGTGCAACTCATGAATTCTGAGGCTGAAAATCACTTAACTTTCAGCTAAACTAATCTAGCTGAATCTATAAACTATTTGTGGGTCATCTAAGACAGCAAAAATCAGCACGACTACATTTGACAAAGTAAATAACAGGATAGGTTTCCATTTCAGTGAGGTAATGTATGTTGTGTATAAGTTTCCCCATTGCCAAAATACATCTGTATGGTCGTTAACTCAAATAAAAAATAAAAACAAAAGAAAGAGAAATAAGTTACTTTTTAAAAGCTAAAAATGAAATTACATTTAAGCCTATTGCTAGACAGAAAGAGATCAGGGTGGGAGGGGAAGGGGGGAGGAGGGAAGAGGGAGGAAAACCAGAGAATATTGATAAACACACGCTGCTGTAAGAACCGAGAGATGGCATCAGGAGAGTTTTGTCTCATGACACCACTTCTAAATGGTTCTCACTGTGTTGTTACAAATAGTCCAAGTTTTTCAGTTTTTGAAGTGGATCGTATAGGGTTTATTTGATCACCTTTCTCTTTTTTGGTACGACTTCAAAGATTTTAACATTTTTCTTGGCAGGCACAGGCCTACCTACTGGATGCAAATATGTAGATGGAATTACATAGTTAATATGCTGTGCAGAGGTGTCCATAGAGAGTACAAATACCAGCATACAATGTTTCATCTTGATCTGAGCAGCCATCTGCATGCATGATGCATTGAATGGTGGTTCCTGTAGCCTCTGAACAAGAAAATCTCTACCAGGAGGGAAGGCTTGCCACACTCGACTGCATTTCTATGCAAAGTAATTGCAAGCCCCTGGCTCCTCCAAAGTTGCTTGCATTGGCCACAGGAGGGTAAAGAAGAGTTTCTGATGAAATGCACGGTATTGCCTTTCCATAGATTGTCTTCCAGGCAGCAGAGCTTCCAGCTCACCCCAGGGCCGACACTTCATGAGATGGATTCTTCTGGGAGACAGCTCTTTCTTATCTCACCACTCTTCCTGCTCAACTGCAGCACCTTTTCGTAGGAGCCTCTTCACCTGTCCCATAGGGAGCGCAAGAGTGGGATATTTTTCTTCATACAATAATGTTTCTGTGGAGTTAGTTCTTTATTTTTTTTTAGTTTTCTTTTCCTAGTTAATGTTCATTTGACCTTTTTATCAAATGTGTTCTCCTGCAATCATCTGAAAAACCTTATTCAAACTAGCATGTTTTCATTTGTGTTTTGTTTTTGTTTTTCCCTTTTACATCACCTTAAAGGGACACACCTGTTGACGCATCTTCTTTCAGAAATGGATTTCATCTTTTGCTGAAGTTTTGTTCCAACCAAAGCCGAACCTCCTGCAGATTGTAGAAAAAGGGGCCTTTGCCTCCTAGATAGGCAATTTTTTGTCTCTGCACAATGCATACTCGCTCAAATGAAACCCCATAGGCCACATTGGCATTATTGTCCATGCAGTCAGCCACCACCTGACACTGAGGTGGCAAGGAGAAGCGCTCTAGGAGTTGGTGAGCAGCTGCGCATCGATCTTCCTGGTTTCTGTGTTTCTTAACTTCAAATGAAGAAGGAGAGATTCCAGGGGCAGCCCAGCCATCTGATGGGTGAGCCTCATCAATGTAGACCAACAGAAAGTCAGCCACACCAGAGAACTCTTCCACCAGCTTGCTGAAGGCCGACAGCTGGCTTGTGAATGGTGGTCAGGTAGCTGAACCAAAGTTGACCACCAGTGGCCGCTCAGAGTCGGCAAAATCCAGAAGGTGGCATTTGGTTCCACACTTGCCACCAACATTCTTCCAGCTGCTACTGCTGCCATCGCTGCCCTTGGCTATGTGGATTACACTGGAGTTTGGGGCTTCTCCTCCCAATTTGACCTGACAGCAGAACAAATGAAAATATAGCAAGTTAGTGTGACTTGCTTGTCCAGTATCCTTTATGATTACTGTATTCAAATCAATAGTTACCTGTTCAAATACAAACTGCCCACATGGACACTAGCATTGGGATTCTAGATAGAGCAAATCATCAATAACAGTAGCCTCAAAAAGTTCATCCTGTCCAACCCCACTCACAGAGCAGGGAAATGTGGCCTTCCTGATAGGTATACTACAGCATTAGGGTTACAAAAGTGGTTCCAAAACCTGTCTTATCCTGTCTACCACACATGTAGTCCTGTCAGCCTTATGTATTTGCAGACTCTAAATTGCTTTCAGGCAGACTACTTTCCATTTCTTCTCTCTTTTATTTATTTATTTTTTTTTCTGTGACAGTTACTTCCTATGTCTCATAAGCTACACCTGTTTATGCACTCCAGATGTTTGCTTTTCCTAAACCATCATAACTGTTTTGGTAAACTATAGGCCAGGACTAGGAGTTGATGAGGAGTTAGCTACTGAGCAGTTATAATGCCTAAGTCCTATTTTCAGCCTTTCTAGTTGTTCCGCATCATGGCTTTGTGTACTTCACCAGTCCAAGCTGAATCTGTCACTTTGCACTTGGCCAGCATCTCACATTTCCAAGCCATTTTTCCAATTTTTCAAAATCATTCTGCATTGTATTCCTGACCTTCAAAACACATGCAGTGCCTCTCAATTGTGAGAGGTTTGCAGATTCCATGTATATATTCTCTTCCATTCTGCAGTCCAGTGATGAAAATACTCAAGTACTAAACACAAGAGAGATCCCTGCAGACAGCCACTCAGTACATCATTCTGTGGACCATTAATGACTGTGCTCCTCAAAGCGTTTTCTAACCACTTTGCTGTACTTTGATTAGAGTGACACATTTCCTTCCAATGGAATTCTTCTCTGTAAGACTGAGAGAAAAGCAGCAAAAAAAGAAGAAACTTTATAAGATAGCTGAAGTATGATGAAATAAAAGTTAACTGTTCTCAGATCTAATCCCTGGATCTAACTCAGATCCAACAGGCAATTATGGAAAAGTCATTTTGCTTGACTGTTTCAATTTCCCTTCCTACAGAATGAAGGCAGAATATATACATCTCACAGAGGGGACTGCCAGAATAAGGTGGAGCCTGCAGAGGGCTCCAAGATCCTTAGCTGATAACTGCTATAGAACCACAAAATATTACTACATAAGACAATTAGTTTTAATGAGCTCTGCCACAGCAATTCCTATGTATCTGCCTTTAACATCAAGCTCTAGTAGAACTATGCAATTATCCCTTTATATTTCTCAAACTCTTTCTCTCTCTGTCTCCTGTCTATTTGATTATGTTCAGAAGTGTTGCTTTGATGGACACATACAGGGCCAAATTCTGAATTCCTTCATATTTCATCCATTTCTTTCTCAAGCTACACTACAAATGAAGTCAATAGAAGTGAACAATTAATTATAACCGTGTAAAATGTGAATAAATTACTGATTTGGGGGTGAATTTTTAATCTACATTTCATGCTAGGGTATTCTGATTAGTCAGATACAGTAAGAAGATATATTAATAGCTGTATAGTTAACTGATGCGATTGCTGCTGCACACATTTCTAGAGACAAGTATATTGTATATGTTGGGTCTTCCACTTCCCCCCAGAAACCTGACTGCCCTGAACAAATCTATAGTTATCATTACTCAGCATTATTTCATCAGAATGTCCATAGAAACGGAGTCTAACTAAAGTAGATTTTGTAAGACCCTCTCCTTAAAGATGCCAGATTTCAGACTTGCATGAGAAGGTCTCACAGCATGTTGACACAGGACATAAACATAATTTCAGCTATTTTCTGTTGGGCACATTGAGACAAAACATGGTGTCCTTCACTCAGAGAACAGCAAGAGAGAGAACCACAGAAAGACCAACAGAGACCCATGAATCTCTCCAGGCTGAGCACACAGTGATGGCATCACTGAAAGCAACAAAGCTGTAATGACAGGCAAGGGGAGCAAGTGCTGCCCCAGGAAACCACCACCTTCCATGGCCCCTGTAAACCTGCATCTGCAGCATGTGTTATCTGCTAGAGCTCTGGTAACAGTTCAAAAAAAAAAAAAATGAAAGACAGAAAGGAAGAAAGAGAGAGAGAAAGAGGAGGGAGGAAGGGAGGAAAGAAAAGCCTCATGCTCATTTACCTTTGAAAGGAAGCAAAGTTTGAAATAACTGAGGTCAGGATCTGCTGGGAGTGTGGTCTTTCCATTGAACTCAAGGAAGGAAAAATACTGAATCCTTGTTATTGAGAAGAAATTACGTCTCGCTAGAGAGGCAGGCTCAGAGACTCAGGGTATAATGTTTGTCCATGTTACAAGATATTCACCTTGTATCATTTAAGAGGTGCTGCTGCACGCCACCTACTCCTTTACAGGTAGCAGGTACTCTTCTGCAGAGCTGTTGAACATCTCATTTTTGTCTGCCATTCTATGCAGTAAGACAGGAAAAGCAGAAGTAAGGTAAAGGTCCAGATATGAGCAAGAAACACAGAGGTCATGATCATCTGTAGCTGATATAATCATCCTGAGGGCTGCATTTAATCCAAAACTAGCTAGACAACTCCAGAGATTTAAATTGGTAACTTGCAAAAAAAGGCACATCCCAAAAAACCCAACACCTGCACATCTGCACAAACACTAGGTGTGTGTCCCGTCCCCCCCCCCCCCCCCCCCCGTCCTCGCCCTCCCCCCCAGAAAGCTTAACTGTTCTTGCACTACCAAGTGATTGCTTTTTTAGAGCTGAGTTGCCCAAAATATGTCTTTTGGGCAAAGCCTGACATGTAAGCATCTGTGCTGCACCCACTCACTGGATGAATAATGGACCTCAGTATTTAGGAGCGTGTGCTCAACCAGTCAAGGAAAAGAAGTAATCGCATGTGATTTATCTCATAAATCACAATTAAGCAACACGCTTCGGATTCCTGATATTTGCTGGCACTGTTGAGAGAAGAAAAATAAAGGTAAAAAGGGCAGAACTAAAAAAATAAGAACAATGAACAGGAGTTGCTCAGGTGACAAGAAACGTCTGAGCAGCTGCTCCCCTGACATTTCTGGCTTTATTTAACAGCAGTATTATGCCTGAAAATACTCTAACCAACAATAAAATCTTTAATTGTGAAACCACAGTCTGCTTCTTGAATATCTTTATGCAGAAAGAGGCTAAATATCCTAAGTTCCTCATTACCAACTCTTTCCTCGGATCTACCAAATGTTTCTTTTCCTAAGCAAGTTTGCAAACCCTGAAAGAACAGACTAACAAATGCACTCCCATTGAACACCAGCATGAGAATGCCTTTCAAGTACTATTTTAACACTGATACCAATGGGGGCAATGCATTTCACTATTCTCCAATGACGCAAGTTTGTATTCTCTTGTACTTCTTATTGACCAAAAAACGGATGGATTTAAGAAATAAAGTACAACTACGTCCAATGTCACCTTATAGCAGTTTCTCTTTATTTCCCACAGCCACAAAGTAAGTCTCATGGCCGCAGGTTACCTATCACGTTAATTTTTGTCTCTAGGAGTGCTTGCGTTGTATTTTTTTTCCCTCTTAATGAGACATCCTTGCCAAGAGGGCATTCACAAGGCATTTTCTGCTCTTGCAGAGGAGTAATTAGGTCGGTGCCTTGTTCCATGCCAGTGTCAGGCACTCCAAAAAGCCGCCCTGCCCAGTCGTTAATGCTTAAACATAAGCAGCGGCATCTCTACTAATTGGTCTTGATGAAGCGCTGACGTTCCCAAAGGGACTCTTTATTTCACCAGGCTCGGGAACCGATTGACACAGGATGACAATATCATCTTTGCTGATCATCTGCATTGTGGGCCTTGGCTGTCTTCTTTGTTGTTATTTATTGAAAGAAAAAATAGCTCTTGGAAAAGAAAATCAACACACACAAACACACACACAAAAAAATGCATTCAGCCAAACCACTTTTGAAATCTTACACAAAGGCAGGCAAAATATATGTTCTGAGAAACAAACCAGCAGAATTTCCCTCACACGCAATCCAGTATTTCTATAATCACGTACTTGTGTGTGTGTGGAGATTTGTGTGTTCAGCCGCCAGCCTTCTGGGCAGCAGGCTGAGGTGGAAACCAAACAAGGTAGTCCAACCACGTGTGCGAGCCAGCCCAGCCATCAGCAAGAGCAAGAGCCAGCCTGGCAATAAAGCATCAGCTTGCATCGTTTGAGTGAATTCTGCGTCAGCTTGACAGCCTTGGTACTGCATCTCCTCCTCTGAGTCTGCACACAGAGCAAAAAGGGAGCAGGGCTGCTGATGTTTTAGCATGCAGACTGCAAAACGGAGGAGACTCAGGAGTGGGAAAGAAAGCCCTATTCATAAACTACGGGCTAGAAATAGTGCATACTGCTAACTTTGTACATGCTATACAAGGATGAGGAAAAGTCCCATGGACAAAACATCGCCTTCTCATTTACCTTTTCTTTTTTGTTGCTTTGCTTTTATCAGGTTTAGCATAACCCTCCTGGGATCCAGTGCACTGAAATATAGCTTTTCATTCCCTGCATGAGAGATTTTCAAACAGTTTGGCAGACCCATCAGGCTGTGTCAACCCCCTAAAGAAAATAGGTGTTGCCAGACAATTAGCAGTCTGTGATATTAGCTATTTAAATGCAGACATGCTGTGATTGGGACTGGAGTCCAGCAGTTCATTATGAACTGAGTCCCTAGAGCTTTTTGCTCCTTTGCAAATTCCATGCTTTTCTTTGATTTGATTCCATTCAGCTAAACATAGCCTGCAAACAGCCTGATATTTCTCATTGCTTCATCCAAATCATAATCAGACTCTGGCTACAGAAGTGTACATATTATTATTTTTGTTTTCTCTTTTTATACGTCCCAGAGTTGTGCAGTGGATAAAAATTACAGGAGGCTCTTTTTAGGAGTAGTGTACAGGAATGGGAACTCTTCATTTATCATGTGGAGATGGCAGTTTGCTTTAAGAAACTCGAGTACCCGAATTGGAGGGCAGAGATTGGAATTTGCTAGAGTTCTTCCAGAGTCCAGAGTCTTTATTTAGGATCAGGTGTGTGAAGCTGAGGAAGGGAAGTGGGAGACAAATTAAAAGGTCACAGTCCAGATAAAAATAACTAGTCATATGCTGCCCTCTTTATTTAAAAACTGACAGTCCCACAAATGACCATGCAAGGCAGAAGGAAAATATAAAGGAGCCTTTTGCCTTGCACTCTTATAAAGAAAAAGGACAGTTTTAGTTCCTCTGATCTACAGGGAGCCTGTAGAAACATTTCTTATAGCTCATGATCCCCTAAAGATGGGAGCATGGCCTATGACATTGTGGCTTTTGGGACACCGTGACCTGCAGGATGCTGGCTACCCCCATGAACCCTACCTACAGATGCCAGAGGCCTTCACCAGTCTGTATTAACCACCAGATCCTGGGTAATGGACATTTGAGGCACACTTGAAAGTAGTCTGAAGGATTATTTATTCTTTTTCCTCAGCTTTAGTACTGTGTAAATTCACAGTGCTGTTTTGCTTTGTTTTGTTTGTTTTTTGTGTGGTTTTTTTTTTTTTTTTTTTTTGGAGAGGCAGGGCTGGGATGCAAGGACTGTGTGCAATCCTTTTCCTGGATGGTACACATTAGCTAGTTTTCATGTGGCTATTACAGCCAAAGGAGGGTCTCACAAGGGTTTCATAAAAAGGTAAGCAGTCCTTTCCATCGGTTCAAGAGAGTTTTTTTCCTACATAAGAGTGAAAACAGAAGACTGCACAGAGAAAGTGCAGAAGAAATGTAAATCCTCAAAATGAAATGGGCATGTTGAGACCCCATCAAGAACTGGAGTCACCATATTATTTTTCCTACTCTTTGTCTGCCTTGAATGTTTGAACTGTAAGCTCCTTGGGAAAAACTGTCTGCTGCTCTTGTTTAGGACATTGCCTAGCACAATGGGTTCCTGATCTAGGTTGGTCCCCAGACAGTGCTATAACAAACATGATTATATATTAATAAAAATGACAATGTTTTAATAATAATGCCAATGACAAGCCCAAATCCTGTTGAATTTATGTTCCAAACACTGCAGGAAAGGTTTTAATTGTGGTTTTGTTTTGGGCTTTTTTTTCATTTCTTTCATGATTGTTTTTATTTGAAAATGTCAATGAAAACAATTCTGCTAACTCTGAACTTTGTAAAACCAATGAAAGCTTTTAATAACACACAATGTCTAGCTCTAAACCCTGAAACTATGTAGCATTCTCTCTGATCTTTAAAGGATGTCACCAAAAAGCAGAGAGATACTGGACAGACAAAGAGCAAGTAAAGCATGGTGGTTTTCTATTACCTTCATATACTGCTTTGTGACAACATTGCATAGCACACACTTAACATCTCAAAAGATGAGAGTTTTCCTCTTCTGTGTGATGATTTTTACTTTTAAGTATAAATGTGCCTATTAGGCAGGCAGAAGTAGCCAAAGGCAAAACAAGTGTGCATCCTTGCAGTGTCAGGAAGATCTCGCTGGGCATTACTGAACCACTCTACTTGCTGCTGAGCCCAGAAGTAAGCCCAGGCTCTTAAGCTGGGACCCTGTGCTGGACCTTCCCTCTCTGCTGGGCTTGTCATGCCAAAGCTTGCTGCTGTCCCATTACAGAGACAGCCAAAAGCTGTAGAACTACATGCACACACCCATTACCATGCCCCTGTGGAAATTCCATCATCCTTCTGAGGACTGTAATGCACATGTAATGCACACATGTCTATGCACATGTGCTTTGTATGCCCACAGGTGGACTGCTCAGCATTTGGCTGCATCAGAAAGATGACATTGAAAAAAATACCTGGCATAGATCTTTCCCAAAGAAACACACTAGGTTGGAGAAGAGGGAGGATTTCCTCTAGGGTAGTCTTATAGATCTGTGCAGGGAGCCAGGAGCAGAAACTGTGCTGCCAAAACACAAAGCTCATATCTGGCACTGAAAATTGACAGATAAGGCCTTACCACTGGGTGCTGATATGGAAAAACATTTTTGTACCCATTTTAAAAGCATCTTAGGATAACAATTTCTCACCTTTGAAATCCTAGAAATTGGTCCCTGTACTAAATGAAGCATGGAGCTCACGGTGTGGGGGTGGGGGAGAATCTTTTCAAATGAAATACAATACTTCTTCAAAACCTCTCTAGCTTTTTCACTTTTTCTCTGGATTTCTGCAAGATACATGACATGTTCAACATCCATGATGTGATGCTTCACCGCATTCATATAGAGGGCCTATATAGAGCATGCAGAAGGCATACTAATATCCTCCCCAAAATCTCTTTTGTTTATAATCTCTTATTGGTGGTGTCCATGCATTCAATCTACACATAAATGTGTGTTTATACAAATACAGAGAAATGAGAGTGGACTGACTCTTTAAAGAGCAAATTACGTATGCCTGTGTGTGTATTTTTGCATTTATACACATACATTTATATACATATATATAGACAGATACACACATGTGTATGTAACTGTATACATACAAAAACATATGAATGTGTAAATACCTACACACATATACATACATGCTTTGCTCTTCAGGAGTCAATCCACTTGTTTCTGTAGATAAACAGAGCACAGCAGTAAATTAGAAAAATAACACCTAAATAAAACAGTTGCACTCTTCCACTTATATAAAGTTATTGTAGCTTGTCTACTAGCTCTACTTATGTCTTATGACAATTAATCTGGTCCTAAAGACTCCCTTGTTGAAGATTTGCTTGCCTCTTGGGAAAGTGTAGGAGGAAGATGTTCCTTACATTATAAATATGTTGCAGTGTAGACAATACCAACACTGAGTGTGACAGATAATGAACTCAAAGCTAAGGAAGTAAAAAGAAACATATTAATCTATGATAAAATTTACATATGAAAATAAACAAGATACCAGTCATTTTGATTCCAGTACAACAATAAAATGTGGAGAAAACAAATATAAAATCAGCCAATAAAAGAGAATACAGAAAGTACATACATCAGACTGTGCATTGCTTATCCACTGAGGATATTAAAATCTTCAACAGTTGCTAGGTAATCTTGCATATGAAATTAGTGCCTTAACAAAAGCAACACTTAGTAACAACAAAAAGCAGAACAAAAGGAAGTTGAAATCTGGGTAAAATATTTAAAAAATTCTAGAAGGGAAAGTGCATCAGAATAACTTATTTCAAATATACTCTACTTTAGCTATTCCCAGATCATCTCTTGTACACGCTTGTCTTGCAATAAAATTCCCTTAATTCTGGAACTGTCTGTGTGCTGTCAAGGCAGAGCTCCTTTCTTAGGATAAATTCACATTTAATCTAGAACCTAGTATTTACCCAGTGAGTTTTTCTGGAATGGCTTCCAGTAAATTTTCCTGTGAATATAAATAGTACATGAAGTACTTTTATGTAAAACTCTGTGAAACGTACTAAAAAGAGTTCTGTGTAAGTGACAAAACATTGTACAACCAAGAATAGTTACTGCTCTGGATACAGTCTTCTGCTAACTGGCAACGCTTCTGCTAAACTTTGGTCTGCCTCAACCATCTTCAATATTGCTATTCTAGCTGAAAAATGGTGATTATCTCATAAATGCTCCTAAATGGAATGAGCTTAAGCACCTGCCTAAGTACTTGACTAATACGTAACTTTATTTAGAAAACTGGAGAAATAAGCAATCACGGTTATGATATAGACTGCATTTTGTATCCTGATTCCATACAGTATTTTCATTTCCTACCTTCACTAACTGGCTAAGATTAAGATATGACAACTGGATGGTCCCATTTAGGAAAAGCTATTTTTGAGGAAAAGGATATTTTGTAGGACAACATTTAATACATTTCACTATTTTCTCATGCTCTTTAAACTCTTATGCTACAACAGTGTATATTTGATTGTTTTTTTCAATTCTACCAGTAGTTTTCCAGCTGAACAATTTTTTTCCCTCTTACCTAATGAATCAGCAGAAGACTCTCCTCTACTGTCCATATAATGACTCTCCTCCTTCTGCTATTACTCCTCAGCTTACTTGTCATCTCTATAGTTTGATCTCTACATTTATCTACCTCTCTGACAATAACAGTTTTTCAATAATCTTCTAGCCTTATGGTCCACAATTCTATAAAGAAAAAAGCCAAATAATTGTTGGTCAATTACTTTTGTCTTGAGGTTGGCGGGAATAGATTATTTCCCTTTTTGTAACAAGGTGAGAAAATCTGGTTATGTTTTTATGATTTTTTCTGCTGAGTCCACTGAGGCCCAGAATTTATTCTAAGGACTGTAGAGCTTAATTGACTTGGATAACCTAGATCATTTACTGGTGATAAGGAAGACACCTAAATTCAAGTTATGTGTTTCATTGCAAACACCAAAACTAACACAGAAACAGCCTACCTGTATCTTCTGCAGCTGATATCAACAGTACTGAAGGAAATGTAAAGTTTGACTTTAGAAAGTACAGAATGGCATGTATCTTCTTTATTTTAAATGATTTTATATTATTCAAGTAAAATAAGATTGAAGAAAATCCATGGATGAGTGGCTCCCTATAGCTCTATACCTTCTCTAGAACCTGGGCTGTATACAGGTTAAGATTTTGGGAAGCGGAAATCTGGCTGTTTCAGAGCTGTGCTACTGACTTCCACTGGAGTCTTGACCAAGTCATGCATTAACTGTCCTGTCTTGCCTGGTCTGTAAAACTGGAACAATAACGTTCACTGGCCCATTTAACGAGGCCACTGAAAAATTTACTTAATGCCTGTGAAGAGGCTAAAACCAGAAACTAAAAGGGTTAGGAGCATAGTGAGTTTCAGTATTCATCATTACTTCATTTGGGTAGCCAGCTGGCTGATTCCTAGGGTGGCAATAAGAGGTTGACCCATTTGGCAAAGACTACTGTTATTTATATTTGTCTTATACTGAAAATTAATGTCTCCGTGGCTTTGGTTTCAGGCTAAACAGCTTGTATTCCACATCACAAAGCCAGCAATCACCACCACCAGCTCTTCAGGTCTCTAGGTAAGAGCAAATTACAAAAGCCATTGAGGTGAGGTGAAAGGGGGGGGGGGGGGGGGTAATGTGACACAAAAAGAAATATTTCAGAAGACACAGAGCTATCATTTGGATAGGATCCCTATGACTTCATGACATCACATGAGGTATGTTAAATTAGATGGTCTAAATAAGACAACACATTAACAGACTAAGCACTGTTTTGGAAGCCACAGGGCTCTGAATCCAGCTCTTCTACTTACTAACTGGGTGGCCTGTAAAAGAAATTTCATCTTTTTGGGTCCACCTTTTCAATCTATAAAAGGGAACTATAACTACCTCCTGAGACCTGGGTAGCACCACTGGGTAATGTTTGTACATAACTTAAAAGGAAAAAAAAAAAAAAAAAAAGTACATGTTGCATAACTGCTATTAGCATTATTAACTTAAATCACCAGGCAGCTGTCCCTCAGCTAGTCCAGTTCATTTTTAATCTCTGACATGTCCCTCTGTCACTGCTTTCATGAGGAAAAAAAGGCTCACTGTTTCACTCCATGCAGTTTTACTACTAGATGGATGCTTCCTCCAATCTAAAATTTATTATATGAGTAAGAGAAATTGCCAGTGCAATGACAAAGGTTCATTTTTATCCTTTACGCTAATTAAAACAATTCTATCTGTGTCACGTAGATAACATCTGCATATCTAGAGCTGTGTCTCAAGATGCAGGCTGCATAATCTCTGAGGATCTCAGGTGGAAAACAAACGACAACTTTAAGAGCAGTGAGAGCATCGTGTAATTATTGTTACACGAAGAGCCTGAAGTACTTTATGAACGTGGTTATTCCTACCGGTGGGGAAACCGAGGCACGGCTGTAAAGTGGCTCGGCCGTGGCTACAACACAGAGTGCGAGTAATAGAGCAGAGCCGGCAACTCTCCAGTCTCCCCAGCTCTTAGCCCCCCTCTCCCACCCAGCTGAGCTTGGAAGAGGAGACACCGCGCTGCGTACACGCTCATCCCCTTCCCTTCCTTCCTTTCCTTCCCTTCCCCTCCGCGGCGGCGCCACGGCCAGCCCCCAGCGCTCGCCCACCCGCCGGGGCCGTTCCGGGGCCGGGGCCGTGCCGGTGCCCGGCACCCACCTGCTTGTAGGCGTCCAGGAGGAAGCTGTTCCAGACGCAGCGCAGCCCCTCCGAGGTGAGCATCCTCCGCCACTCGCCGCGCGCAGCCTTGGAGCGGCTCAGGAACAGCACCATGTGCTTCAGGAGGATCACAGAGTCATAGAGCGCAAGGAAGAGGCAATTGGAGAAAAAGACCGGCAAGATCTGAAGCGTGATCAGCAAATCCACACTTAGCAGACCCATCTTCCCCGCTGCTTCTCTTCTGCCGGATGACTTCAGCTCCCTTTTTTGCCCTGTGCCCTCATTTAGAAAAGTAAAGTAAAAAGCATTTTAAAAGCCTCTTTGCCCCCTCTCTGTCTCTCTCTTTCTTTAAAACGAGCAGAGATGGTTAAACACGAGCAGGCTGGTTAAAAGCGTAACTGCATGATACTCATTCAACTCGGAGCTGCCTCTTTCTCAGAAAGTAAGAAGTTAACAGAAATTCTTCCCTTAACCAGGAGACTTTCTGATTTTGTTGAAGAGAGAGGCAGCTGTGTTTCCAGTTCCCTGAAGTTACAAAATTTAAGCTGAGATTGTTAATTGTTAACTTTCCTGCACTATCCCATTGTTTCTCAGCTATTTAAGCACTGAGCAGACCTCTCATTTCTGTGTCAGGAAAGCTAGCTACCAGGTGCAACAATACATTTTTTTAAAAAGGTTTATGTACATAAACTTTCTGTTCCTCCCTCCTTCCCTCCCTCCTTCTCTCTTTCCCTCCCTCCCTCTCTGTTCCTGCCTTCCTCCTCTCTCCCTCTCTCTTGCTATCTGCCTATGGTGCAAAGTGCTTTCCCCTCTGGAGTCCCAGCTTGCTTCCCTGAAGCCTTTTATACATTCCCTGGCTAATTGCTGCAATAGAGAAATGAAACCCTAATCTTAGTAAAGATCTTGACGTCAATGTAAAAGAGGGCTTTACTTTGGCCAGGACTGCAGTGAATAGAAAAGTGAAATTCTCAAAACTTTTTTTTTTTTTTTTTTTTTTTTTTAAGAGAGGAGAAAAAAGAGAGAGACAGCAAGGGTGGAACTTTGCTTTGCTTTGAAAAGGAAGAAGAAAAAAAAACAATACGCTTCTGACTGCTCTTAAGAAATGCTTTCAAATTTTGGAAAAGGTATTTTCATATGACGTGGAAGGTGACACAGCAACGCAGGCTTCTGTTGTGGATGTTTTTTTTCTCATGGCTGTTTTTTTTCTTTGCCCTTTTGTCTTTTCCGGGAAGGTGTGTGAGGTGATGCATCCCAAGAAAGGGCACATTTATGTACATTTTCCTCCCACCTCCTTTAGGTACAACGTGTATAGTGTTTAAATATCTTTTGTTGTCTTCTAGGTACTTAAATGTAAGTAAACACCCAGCACTGACTTCATTTACTGATGTGTAAGAGAAGAAGATAAGAAAGAGAGAGAAAGGAGCTTTTGAAGGACTTGGAGTTTTTAAGCTGAATTACTCTTCTTAAAAATAAGATTACATCTTTAGATGTTGTTAATCAGTTGAACTTCAAGGACTGTAGTATTCCCCTATAATAACAATTTACATCCACTTGTCAAATAAGAACAAATAATTTTTGTTTAAAAGTTTATCTAAAAAAAAGTTTGCCCTGGCAGATCCACATGTGCTTTAACAACCATAAGCCTTCCTTGCAGCCCCATGCTGAAGGTTTTTGTTCATTTACTTATCTTTTTCAGCTCACCCCCTCCGCCCCCCCCCAATTTCAGTCCTCTTTCCAGATGATTTTTTCTTCATAAAGACTTAAAAAAATAAAAATAATAATTAAAAAAAAAAGTTTTAGCTTGCTTAGTGTAAATATTTAATTTATTTCATGTTGCAGACATCCATAATTTTGTTTTTGAGTGGATGTCTTCCCTAGGTGCTCTCTCCACCAGGTGCATTTCATTCCCACAGGGGCCAGCATGATGTCTAACCTCTGTCATCCAACATCCCTGATGAGTAGTTCAAGTTTCCTTCATTAACATGTCTCTTAGTCTTTGTCAGTCATCACCATCCTTCCACTGCTAGCAACTGCAAAAGTTAAAACACCATCCATCTTCTCTATTCTTGGGTCTTTTACTTTCATATGTTGTAATATCACTTGGGCTGCCACTACATAAGGATGCATACCTCTAGAAATGCACCCCATGTCTTGTCTTGGGTTCACCAAAGAAAAGTTTGTTTAGGAGGGACAGTACCAGGCATTTGCAAAAGATATCACCCAGACAGGATAACTTCCAGCAAGTGTTTACTCAGAAAAATAACTTTAAAAGGTTATGCACATTAAACCACTGACCTTTTGCATTACTAGCATAAACAAAAAAAGGAATTGAGTTTCTTTCTCAAACTATAACAACTTTTAAGTCAAAATGTTGGTGATGACTATGTTCTGTTGCCATAGATAGGATTGCAACCTCACAGATTTGGCTTTATTACTAAAACTTGCAAAAACATGTTATAAGCAGTCATTTATATATCCCCACACATGGATGAGTCAGTGTGCTCTTGTCATGTGAGTACAACACAGGAACAAGGGTCCCCTGAGCTGCTAAACTAGCTTACTGCCTGACCTCAGGCAAGCATACGTAATCACTTGATTACAAGCACTCATAAACCTCGATTATTCTTCTGTAGATCCACCACTAAAACATACGTGATCCTGTCTGTGAAGATCTCCTTTCTTTATTTTGGGAAGGTTTGTTAAAAGGCAGGCTTGGGGATTGTTGATGATGATGCCAGATGAATCATCAGCCATTGTTTCTGAGAACAGTTTGCAAACAGCACTGAGGACAGTCCAGCTCAGGCTCTTCCTGTTCCCTAGAGGTAAAGTCAGGCAAGAACCTATGCTGGGAACACAATGTATTCTGGGTTCCTGTGAAACAACTGCCCCTACCCGCAGAGTGCTTCGTGGGTGAAGAGGTTGTTTGTAAGACAGCTGGAGACCAGACAGCTATGAAGCTTTGAAGTGCATCGGAAGCTGAGCAGGAAGCTCACGGAACACTAGTGTGAGGTGCTATTTCATATTTACTCTGTTAACCTTCCTTGCCTGTAAGGCAGATTTTTGACTAAATAAAGATGCAAAAAGACACTTTTTTGCCACTGCTGTCTTAAGAAGCAGTCCGTCCCTGCAGGACACAAGCACTGCTTCTCAGCTTGATGGAGTATGGCAGACCTCAACAGAGAATGAAACCTTAATCCCTGCTTCTTATCATTGTTATCACTCCTCTCCTTCTGAAACAACTCATCACTGTACTTATTTCTCTCAGACACCAAAAATAAAGGGTAAACCACTTTGCATCTTTTTTGAAAGACAAGAGGTTATCTGTAGCAAACGCTCAGTGGTGAAGTCAACAGTCTCTTGCTATTTCCCTGCAGAACTTCTCGAAGGAAGGAAGAAATGCTAGATCTTTCAGATCTAGAGGCATTGAGAGAGCTTTTGCTCTCTTGAAGGAAAACTGGATCCATTTGATATGTGAGGAAGAATTAGGCAGTGATAAAGATAACGCATGGAAGAACTGAGATAGGTTTCATTTCAAGCTTCTTTCAGTTACCTGCTCTGCCATACCTTCCTATATTATTTGGGCACAGCCCTACAATGTACCTCAGTTCTCCATCAGCAAAAGAAAATACAAGTCCTCCCGTAATCTAAGGAGTAGTCAGGTTCAGTAATGGGAAATTAAACATATCATCCATAATTTGTCAAGGTGGAATGAGTAAAGCCAACAGCATTAAAGCATTCACTGTTACTAGACCTTGTATGTGGCTAAAGTCAACAGTATCGGTATAGATGTTCATATTCTGTAATGTTTATAGAAATCAGTGCCATCAAAACCATATCCATGCATAGCTTCATGTTTCTTCCCAGTTTCAACCACAGTAGCGTGAAGATTAGGACACGGGCAGCTGTAAGTTTGTTTACTGCGACTCTCTTGATAACTGTGCAAGGACACAGGAAATCTGAGGTGGAGTTACTCCTGCTCAGGCCACTTTCTCTGATCTCATTTTATAAAAGAACTACATGAACTTTCTGCATCTCAGATAGTGTATTTAACAGTCTTCACTTGGTTGTGTAGTTCTTCATGTGTTTATATCTGAACTACCTGTTTAAGATTCCACAGAACTCAGTCCTGCCATATCTAGGAACTTAAATGCAAGACCCTAAACCCCAGAACAAGCAGACTGGATTGATATTTTAATTACGCATTCTTTTTTCTTGGACTAAACAAGACCATTTTGAATGCAGTTACTCTTTGCAGCACAGCTGGAAAAGGGTACATGGTGACAGGCAAGCAAAAGGCTGCTGCTCCAGTCCTGCTCCCAGGAGGTTCATGGGAGAAATCATCCCAAAGGATTCCACATAACCTGTGTGCCTGCCTTGCTGCTTCCAACTGCTTTCACTGCCAAAATCAAAGAATGAAGCTTTTTGTTTGAGGGCTAGTTAGTGTGTCCATGAGCTTATCCCTGGAGAATTGTGCAGCTGCAGAGTGATATGGCTTGAGATGTGTAGGAGATAGTTTAGCTTAGCCATATCTTTGCCTCCCTGGCCCTGGGCAAAATTTATTAGAGCCAAACAAGAATTTGTCCCTCTTATAAAACTGCATTTTCTCCTTTGCCAAAAGAGAAAAATCTCCCATGTCTCAGTAACAATTCCCTCACTTAAAATGTCTTGGGGTGTTGATTGACTGAATATCTTTTTTTTTTTTTTTTTTTTTTTTTTTTAAGGATCAGTAAAGTATTTTCTTAAAGAAATAATGTCTCCAATTAAAAATAGAATTTTACAAGCAAGCCACAGTGATACCTGGGCAGATTATCCATGGTGTGGAGTCTCCAGGCCCTGCCTTCCTCTGTCACTCCCGGCTGCAGCACTACGTCTGAATGGAACGTTCATCCCACTGGCACCCAGCCCCATTCTTTCTGCTTAAAGCTGCCTCTGTTCTCTACAGCAATCTATTTATCAGTCTTCAAAAGGTGAGTGCAATAAATATATCTCTACTGCCTAATTTATTTATCTTTTTTATCAGCCTTGGTTTTGTTTTATTTGTGTTATTCTGCCTCTGCCATTTTGCTGCATAACTGCAGGTTTAAAAAAGGTGCTGATATAATAGCCCAGAAGATCCGATGCCTCTAGCTTATCTGAAGTGGGACTGAGTACAGGTAGTGAGAATGCGAACTACCCACATAGCGCAGCTCACCGTGACAATTTGGAGGGGAGCCCTCGGAGCAGGAAAAGGAAGACAGTCTCACTGCCCGCTCAGTCTACAAGTCAGCACTACAAATGGAAGTCATTCAATTCAAGAGATCCCAGACTAAGGCAGTATTCAAGTGAATTGAGGAAGAAAAAGGCTTTATAACTGGATACCTCTGGATAAGGAAGGAAAGAACAGAGTATCTTAAGAAATTGCAAGCTATACACAGATTCTGGGTATAACTCTGGCTGTCTTACAGTCAAACCACTATGGTTCAAAAAGACAGAAGTGCACGAGAACTGGGACTGCTGATGCCTCTGCGAAACCTGTTCTGTAGACTTCAAAGCTGTCAGTCTGGCACCTTCTGAGAGACTGCATTCACTGTATGACAGCAAAGTGAAATAATTGACTTGTGGGTGTGGGTGTATAATAGTGACAACTGAGGCCTGAAAAATTCCCCACATCCCTTGGCTAATGAACCCCAAATTTCTATGCAAAACAAAAATAATCTCCATGTTTCAATAAACTACAGTGAACAAACCTGATGCTAAAACACACCTGGCTGAGTCAGACTTAATTTTGGAACAAAACAAAACACCCTACCCACCCTAAAAGATAAGGTAGTTCCTCTTAAGAAAAACAGGAAAGCTGATTTATGAATAAGAACAATCAGAAGACTTCGTCACAAATGAAATCAATCAGCACAAATACTCTGATCATTGCACAAGAGGAAGAAAAAGGACTTAAATGTATTGAACATGAGAACAGAACAACTTAATCTCCTTGAAGATTCTTTAAATCACCCCCCAGACTCCTGAGAGATGCTGGGATTAGGATTGAAAGTCTTCCACTCATGTGACTCTCCAGCTGAAGGATATGTATAGAAGGGTCTCATATGGCTCTCCATAAATTATGGTGGTAATGTATTCCTAAATTCCTTTAGAAATGTATTTCTAAAGTACCATAGGCTACAATTTTAGTAACATCTCTGTAGGACTTTCTAATCAGTTTTCTAACCAATTTAGGGTAAACTCAGAGCTCTAGAAAAGTCCTCTAGCCCCAGCATTCTCATCTGAGAAGGGGCCATTTCCTTTTTTCCTGCTAAGCTATTGACACTTTTCTGCACCATGTTCCTCTGCAGAGCTCCTCCTAATCCAGTGTGTTTCAGGAGAACTAAATCAGTGTGTGCTCCTGTCATTCTTGTCCCATGTTTGTATGTGAACTTTAGTTGCTGATGATAGCTCTACACAGCTCAAGTTTTCCATCTCCCTCTTTCATATCCTGAGGCATTTTAAAGTTCCACCCTCCATGGATAATTTTCTGTGCAGGAATGGAGGTAGAAATGTTGAAATACCATAATAAAGGTTCTTCTTCTTATATTTCCAGTTCAGTCAGAAACAGAAATTGCCAAGAATTGTATTTTCTTGAACTTGAATCCCATTCTCCAACCTCCAACCCTTTCTTCCCAAACCAAAAAAATTAGAAAGTTCAGGCCTTATTTGTATTGAGATCAGAGGATGCCAATCTATATCAAAAGATAACCAGCCAGTAGAATAAGTTGGTCACAGTACCTCCTTATGGAAGGTCTAACATAAAAATTGCTTTGCTTCAGGAGGGAATGGAATGTTCCACTTGCTGGGCTGTCTGGAACACACAAAAAATTAAAAGCTTTACAATAGCAGCAGTTTGCCTTTTTGAGAGAACAGCTCCTTTTCAAGAGGAGTAACTTAGGTGAGTAAATTTAGAAACTGGATGCTCTGAGTATTAATCAAAATCCAGGAAGTGATGGGTTCTGAAGTGGAAGTCATTAGCAGTCTGTTATTTTATCTTCATCCTGTTCAGAATTTGATATTGAAGTGATACTATCTCCATCTTTTTCTTCAGCTTAACATACCATTAAAAATAATTAACTAAACTTGCTGGCTTAAAAACATACAAACAGCGTGGTCTATTATCAGTTTGACCTGGTCAATACTACAAATGTAAGCAACAAACTTTCCAGAATACCATTCCCATTCTGAGGTCAGTATCAGCTGCCCATCTCCTAGACTTCTTAGTCTGTAAACCAGATCTTTAATCCTGTTACACTTTTAATATCTCACAAACTACCACCCTAGCAACTTTACACACCCCTTTGTCCATTTCACACACACACACACACCAGTCTTGCCAGGCAGGAATGTGGTGGAATGACTATCACAGTTGATAGCCATGAGCATTTCTCATTTTCAGCTGCATCTCAGCTAAATACAATTCAAACTTTTTTTTTTGGTTGGTTGGTTTTGTGGGTTGCATTTGTTTGCCTGTTTCTTTGAATGGGATTCAAATTCCCAGCCTAGCTTTTTGTCTTTTTTGTCTGGTACTCTAGCATTGGCATTTTCATTCCATTTATAAATTGTGAGTTTGCAGATGAAATATTTGTATTTGCATCCTTGGGAACAAATAGCTAGACTTTCTCATCTGCAGCAGTAAGGAGTTCATAGGTGCTTCACTTTCCTAATGAAGGACAAGGAACAACTTATATCAAAATATAAAAGTCCAAGGCTTCATTTTTCACTTGAGCATTTTCAGTATTCATGACAGAAACTATGGATCTTTGAATTAAACCATTTTACAGTGGTCCAAAGCTCATTGTAAACTACTTTTATGTTTCGTTTCAGGCCATTTAAAGGCTGTTTCTTTAATTAACTCATTCAGTTTCCCACATTTTTTATTAAAAACTGTTAAACGTACATGGGACATATTTGCACAACAATGTTCAAAGTCTGCCCTAGCCCCAGGGCTCTAGCTTTTTCCTAAGTTGCTCAGAACATCTGCTCATGGTCTCTCCTCTGTACCCCCACCCAACCACCGTCATTTTCCTTTAGTTGGAAGAATTGCCTACACAGAACATTTTCTTTATTGCATTATAAACAGATAATTCTATCATCCTGAAACAATCTATATGATAATGCAAGAAGCATTCACAGTGTTTCCCATAGTGAGATGTCAAATATATACAAAGTTATGTGTTTTTTTTTGTTTGTTTGTTTGTTTTTTTTTTCTTAGAGTACTTTCCAGACCTCTGGTGACATGAAATTGAGGAAAATATTTGAAATCAGTCATTGCTCTAAAAATATTCCTTTCTTTTCAATAATATTTCATTTTTACATGGAACACTCATCACGTTTCTCAGCACTCCTCACATTTCTGAGCTGTATTTCCATAGATAATATGGTGCTACAGGGGATACTAACTGAAAAATATGAACAACAGAATTGTGTACTGTGAGATATAAGCATAGTTTGTCTTCTACTCTCCTGGCACATGTTTCAAGCTCATTCAGACTGTAGCTTTATTCACACCTTTGCTTTGAGCCAGTGAAATTTAACTTCTTCATTCCGAATTTGAGGTATTTTTAAATTGATTTTAACCCCATTACCCTATTTTACATAGAAATTATTTAGATCCAGGAAGCCTTGTAGAAGTGCGGTTCTTTCAGTGTTCAATTTCTACATGGTCAGAACTGTGTGACAATCTGCACTATCCAGCAACCTGTTCCATCTATTTGCTCCCACAGTTCCCACATTAGGATCATGATTCATGCCCTTTATGGTCTATGCATTAAAATAGTAAATATGGTGTTTAGGTTATATAATAAACTGTACTAAGCGTTGTGTTACTAGATATTATTGACTATCCCTGCCTTGAAGGGGTTCAATTTAAATAGAAAAGACTAAAGGAAAGAATTGGAGAAAGGGGTGGAATCCCAGAGGAACTCAGCAATTTGCATAGTCATATAGCAGCAAGGACTTGAATTTGGGGTTCTATGGTTATTTTATCTCCATCAACCTCTCTACCCATCTTATTAAGTCTAAGAATCATTTAAACCAGAAACAAGTAGAAAAATAATGTTTGATCATTGGGTCTTTATTCAATTGATGCTGCCACAATCAGTGTTGGTCAAAGACAGGGGAAAAAATAAAGATCTGAATGATTTAAAATTAAAGTAGCCCAGAAAATCAAACACATAAAGTAGGATAATCTGATGAGCATATCTGAGAAACAAACAAACAAAAAAGCCCAAAACTTTGTCTTAAAGAGAAGTTTAGCACGGGTACAGGGTTTAGGTGTTGGGGTTTTTTGTTGTTGGTTTTTCACTTCACCATGTCCTTTGCTCTGAATAGGTATGGTTTGCTGTTTAAAGTTGCCTGAATACCTGTTGTTTGCTCAGTTATGCTACCTTCCTAACCTTAAGAAGCAAAAAATTTCCAAGCAGCTAGCCTCCTCTTGGGAAAGGTAGAGTCATTATACATGATGAAAGCTGCTTGTTCAGACGTTCAGTATGACAGGCCATTTCAATAACAGCAGTGAGCACGTACCCAAGAACATTAGTCTTCATTTTCTCCTAACAAAATTTTAACAGGCATATGAAAGGAAACAGATTCAGAAAGATAAATATAATTCCCTTTATATCATAAGAATCCTGTTGGAGGTGGAAATAAGTGAGTTTAGACAGAATAGTAGATTAAGAGTCAAAAAATCAGTCCCCATTCATCAAGCAACTTGCTATGTGCTTTTAAATAAGCCACTGAAAACCCCTGCCAAGGCTTCCATATACATATATACATGTAAGATACATATATATATTTACCTAAGGAGTTATAGCAAACACAGGTTTTCATGAAACTTAAGTGAGCTTTTTAAAGTTTTGTGTTTTTATTTTATTTTCAGAGCAAAGATGCTGTATAGTATAAGTAAAATATTACTAACAACAGTAATAAGAATAACACAGCCAAGATGTAAATGCCATTCACCTGTGAGGTTTGATTATAGGAATATCTTGAGCTATTTCTTGTGATTTATCTAGGCAACAGCCTATTATTCCCTTATACTCAAAATACCAAGGAACCTATCAAGATTCTATGTGATTTTCTTTACCAAGTTTTATTACAAGTGAATAAAAGGCCCTCATCTTCACAGCGTGCAGGTAGGACTAACATTGTTAATTCAAGGAAAAAAAAAAAGACTATATCCAATCTGTTGCAATGTATTTAAAAAACAAACAAACAAAAAACAAACAAAAACAAAAAACTCTGAGAGCTGAAGTATTGTACTGCCCAGTATGCCACATAAAAAATAATGAAAGAAATTCCTTCTGGTACAATCAAACCAAAAGATGACTAAGAGTTAGGCAAGTATTATGGTAGACTACATAATGTTGTGCAGCATTTACTTTAGGGATATACTGTTGTGCAGCATTTACTTTAGGGATATACAATTTCCACTGCCACTATCATCATCTGATCCTGCTTTTATTATTAATTCAAATTATTTGCTTATATAAAACTCTTTTAAATCAAAACATCAAGAGAGTGTATGTATATACAATTATAAAAAGATAGGTTTATGGACACATTTAGAGTTACACTTTCATATTTACTACTATACCTATACTAGAGGAAATTTGGCAGAGCGTGTGTTTTCAGAAACTAGCAGAGCTCTAATTTCACAGAAAAGAAGTTAAAGTTGCACCTACTCTAAACAAAATCAGATAATTTTTCTACAACTCCCTCAAAATACCTTCTGAAATACCGAAGTATACATACACCTGATTTTAAGCAAGGATTCTTCACTCCAGCATAAAAGTTTCAAAAACATTGCTTTTCAAATACGACTGATATAGTAAATTGATCTATGTACAAGTGCAAGATAACAGTGATGTGAAGTGCTCCATTCTTGAAACACATATGCACAGGGGTTATGAAGTATCTGGCAAGAAGGACCTTCCACTTTTGACTGTCAACTTGCTTACATGTATATATCTTACAATGACTGACACCAGCATAGGTTTGGTGTGAGGTTATCATTTTCCAAGGGCATATCAGTTTACATGCATGGTGTGTAATGTTTATGAGTGTAAAGAGAACAAATCATTTTTATGTGCCCATGCTTGCAAACAACAGGATCATGATCCAGTTCAGCATGGCAACTCAAGGGTGTATATTGATTCAGTTGGTACTCATACAGTATCATCACTGTTGTAATCATCAGCAGTATTAATTTACTGTGGCTTACTAAAAAAAAAAAAAAAAAAAAAAAAAAAAAAAAGCATTTTCTAATGTCTATTTTCCTTGAGAACTGAGGAGCTTAGCTGCTAAGTCATAGCTAGTTTTATGGGAAACGTAAAAGATAATAATGAGGTGAATAATAACAACAGCTCTTAGCACTTACGCAGCTTTGTGTACTTTCAATGTGCTGTACAAATACTAAATAATTCATTTTAATTAAAAAGGCCTTGAAAAGATAAAGGACCCTTGAAATAAGTAAGAAGTTCTGTTCATTACCTCAATAGCAGAAAGATCTGGCTCCAAATACCTTTACGTTTGAAAATGATGGAGAAACTAACACTGCAACCTAAGCTTTGGGAAAAACAATGCTTAACCACGTGGAATAAGCTTTTGGAAATCAGTGAAGCTACTTGCATGAGTAAAAGCTGTAAGACCAAATCCTATAATGTTTTGTCCCCACTTTTTTCTTTTTTTTTTTTTTTTTTTTCCTCCTTTTTCTGTATTCTAAGATTTCAGCCTTTCTATGTACCAGGGAAAAAGTCTCTCTGACTTCACAAGGAGCAGTCCCTTAGAAATTTTTATATGCTTTTTAAGAAAGCCTTTGATTATCTTGAGTTGCTCCATTTCACAAGTGAGCTGTGGTGTTCATATCTATCATAGCTATAAAATTATCTTTTTTTTTTTTGTGCAAAACCACACCTTTATATTTCTAAGAACAAGGCTTGATCTCAGCACTCCTGCCACCTGTCATGGAGAAAAAATGCTGCAGTTCCTATCAGAGACCTCTGTTTTGCTCCTTATAAGAAGGAGATTGCCAGTAAAAGGGCTTGAACACCACACACTACACCAACTGACTTTCACATCCTCATTCTACTTGTTTCTGGTTTTATTTTTGTTTTTGTTTGTTTTTGTTTTGTTTTGTTTTCCCACTTTGCTCACATCTGGTAGGAGCTGCTCCTCTAGAGTGACAGTTGCACACCAGTTGCAGCTGCTGTTCTCCTTGTTATACTGGCCAAAACGTCAAGGCTGCATGCAGCGAGTAAGCATTTCCTTCAGCTTCTTATCACTGCTAAATGCCATGCAACCTGAGCAGAAGACACAACCCCCAGTACAGATTTTCAGCCTCTCTTCCCCTATGACTTTCTATCCTTCTCTCTTCTGACTCACTTTCTCCATCCTCAGAGGTCTATATGTACTTGTGATACATCTCTCGATTTTGATTTTCATTTTTGAGCATACTAAATTTTGTTCCTTATAACATTAACATCCCTCCCAACATTTTTTACAGTGCAAAAATAATTTTGTACTTAATTGGTCCATTCAGTGCAATATTAAGCTCAGCCAGTCACTGCTACTTCAGTTGAGAGCAGGAAAATATCCTTCTGCCTATCAAAATCCATTGGTCCTCCTAACAACTTTCAGCAATCCATTCCATAAACATTTTAGCTAAATTTATATAAAACATCCTTTCTGTTTCAGCAGTATATGCTTCTTCATATTGTGCTTCCAGAGGTCACTCCCTGAGACCATAACATGCCTACGGCAAGCAGTCTGTAAGTGTGTAAAACCAAAGTCCTGATTTCTGGTCATTCTCAGCAGACTTGTATAAGAATGAAAAAGGCACTGCTGCTCACATCAAAGATCTTATAAACATCTCAGCAGAAAAGATAGGGAAGTGTTCCACTTGTGTATGTTCTTTGTAGAAGGAGGTACAGGAGAAAAGGGTAAGGTATAAATTAGAGGGACAACACATAACAGTAGAGAAACAGTTGCATCAGAAATAATCAGCAATTCCGGATTACTTTGGAAGCTAAGAAATGTAATTTATGAGTTTGGGTAAAACTGGGTAAGGGGATTTGGAGCAACTGACATCATCTACCTAGTCCTGTGTAAAGCATTTGATACTATCCTGCACAATAGCTTTGTCTCTAAATTGAAGAGACATGGAATTGATGGATTGACCACTTGGCGGATAAGGTGGATAAAAGTTGCAATCAATTATATGATGTCCAGGTAGAAACCATTGGGAAATGGTGTCCCTCAGGGGTCTGTGTTGGAACCAGTATCATTTAACACTTTGGTTGGTGACAATCACAGTGGGATTGAGTGCACCCTCAGGAATTTTGTCGATGACACCAAGCTGTGTACAGTTGACACAATGGAGGGAAGAGATGCCACCCAGAGGAACCTTGACAGGCTTGAGAGCTGGGCCTGTGTGAACCTCACACACTTCAGCAAGGCCAAGTACAAGGTCCTGCACATGAATCAGGCACTCTTGAGGACAAACACAGACCAGGAGAACGGATTGAGAGCAGCCCTGAGTAGAAGGACTTGGGAGTACTGGTGGATGAAGAGCTCGACACAAGCTGGCAATGTGCACTTGCATCAAAAAAAATGTGACCAGCACGTCAAGGGAGGGGATTCTCCCCGCTCTACTCTGCTCTCACAAGCCCCACCCAGAGTACTGCATTCAGCTCTGGGGCCCACAGCTTAAGGAAGACATGAACTTGTTGCAGTGAGCCTAGAGGAGGGCCACAAGGATGATCAGAGAGCTGGAACACCCCTCCTGTGAAGAGAGGCTGAGAGAGTTCGAGTTGTTCAGCCTAGGGAACTGAAGGCTTCAGGGAGACCTTATAGCAAGGCTGCTTATAGCAGCCTTGTAGTATCTAAAGAGGGCCTACACAAAAGCCAGGGAAGGACTCTGTTAGGGATTGTAGTGATAGGACAAGGAGTAACAGTTTCAAGCTGAAAGAAAGTAGGTAGGATTAGATATTAAAAGAAAATTCTTCACTCAGAGGGTGGTGAAGCACTGGAACAGGTTGTCCAGAGAAACTGTGGATGCCATATCCCTGGAGGTGTTCAAAGCCAGGTTAGATAGGGCTCTGGGCAACCTGGTCTGGTGGAAAACGTCCCTTCCCATGGCAGGGGGGGTAGAATTAGATGGTATTTAAAGTCCCTTCCAACACAAACCATTCTATGTGAAGAATTCATCTATGTACATTTAGGAGTAGTTTTCAAATGTCCACAGCCTAAATAAGAATCTACCACTCAGGCTGTCAATTCTGCCTATTCCAGCACATGCAAAATGCCAGAACTCTGAGCTTGAGCATTAACACAGTATTTTTGGAGGGTCAAAGCTCAAGCTCTGGAAAACAAGTTTTAAACAAGATAAAGATTTATCTTTTTTGTTTGTTTGATTGTCTGTGATCTGTTTTTGTTTTTTGTTTTTTCTTTTTTAAACAAGAAAAATAATGGGAGTGAGAAAAGGGCAAAATGGGAGATGCTCACGTACTTTATGCTTTCTGATTTTTTGTACCTTAGTGATACTTAATATATTGATAATTCTAAGACACTTTCCAATTACAGCATTTCAGGCCATGAATTTAGATAAATGTTTTGGGGGTAGCAAGTAAATTAAAGCTATGTCTTCTGGATGTATGAAGTTCAGCCATAGTTCACAGTCACAGTGAGTGACTGTATTTTCCAAAGCATCCTATGCAATGTGATAACATGAGCTTCTGTCAGCCAGCATTAAGGTATAACAAAACATCACTATGGATGTTATTTCTGAGAGGCAATGATAATTCACTAGTATGTGCACAGATTACCAAGAACAGGTGCATAATGCTGATTCCACTCATTTGTATTAATAGGTGTGTAAGCAAGAACTATTAGGGTATTCTATCTTATCACATTAATTAATTAGAGTGAATTGAGTTAAGGAACCAACTAGCAACTAGTTAAAAATTAATGAGGGGCCATGCAATAAAAACTAATTCTTTATTTCAGCAGGCAAGCAGAAATACACTTTTCCTCATAAAATCCAAGGCCCATACCTTTTCTGCTGCAGTAGCTGGGTGAATTCACACAGTATGCCAGGAAGGCATTGCTGTCCCAGGTTTCTCTCAAGGTTTTACACATATTTGAAGGTATGAAAACCAAAACCAACAAATCTCCAATTTCAGGTTCTCTAGACAGTTAAAAATATGTAAGGAACTGATAAGCATTCCAGAAGAGCACAGCTAGACTAACAAACCTGGCTTCATGCATTTCATTTTCCTGTGCTCACTGGTTGTGTTTTAACGCTGGTAAGCAGCTAAGCACCGTACAGCCACTCATTTGCTCATTCCACCTCTCATCCCCAGCTAGATGGGGGGGAAGAGAATTGGAAGGGCAAAGGTTAGAATGCTCATGGGTTGAAATAAAGACAGTTTAATAAGAATGGGGGATAGGGGGAGAACACACACACAACAGAAGAGGGTGGAGGGGGGTAAGAGTGATGCAGAACACAATTGCTTGCCACAAACTGACCAATGCGCAGTTGCAGCCCTCCAGGCAGCTCTCCTCAGTCTTATGTTTAAGCATGATGTCATATGGTACAGAATATTCTTTTGGTCACTTTGGGTTAGCTCTCCTGACTATGTCCCCTCCCAGCTTCTTGTGCATCCCCAGCCTATTCACTAGCAGGCAGCTTGAGAAACAGGGAAGCCCTTGACTCTGTGTAAGCACCACTCAGCAGCAACTAAATCATCCATGTGTTATCAGCACTATTATCCTTACAAATTCTTAATATACAAGCTACCATGAAGAAAATTAAATCTATTCCAACCAAACCAGGACACCCACTTGCATTACGCAGATAAATCCCTCAAATGCTCTAGAACATAAGAGGGTCAGCTCAAACTGTTCCAGGTAACAACATTACAAAGTGAGTCACCTCCTCTTGACGACTTCTTTTTTTGCTAGTAAATTTAAACCGCATTTTTGAGTTACTGTCATATATTATTACTTCCAAATAATGCATGTAATATACTGCTTTAGTAACATGTGTCCCTTTGTGTTGCAATGTCTGAATCACAGATATTTGCCTCCACAGGCAGAGACCTGTGTAGTCCACCTTTATGCCAAAATAGGCTTGATCTCTACAATTATTCTGAAGAGATAGTCTCAACTGGTAGAAGTTTCAAGGTATGTGACTTCTGCCACTTCTCTCATGCAGAGTATTTGACAAACCAACAACTTCTAGAGTTCAAAAGGCTTCCAATCTCTGTATTTTCTTCTCAAAAGGTCACTCCACTGACCTTAGTTTTGCTGAGGAATGCAAAGTATGGCAGTTAGCTTTCCCCACTGTGCTTAGACAGTTCAGTTACCTATAGAGAGCTGTGCAGAATCAAAGAGTGATGGAGGTTAACCAAGACCCTCAGAGGTCCAATGCCCCCTGCTCAAATCAGGGTCAGCTAGAGTAGGGCATTACCCAGTCAGATTTTGAGTATTTCCATGATGGAGACTCCACAACCTCCCAGTGCAACCTGTTCTGGTATTTGACCACCTTTCCAGTTAAGCAGCTTTTTTTTTTTTTTTTTTTTTTTTTTTTTACCCCTATTCTGCTAAAATGTACTTTCCAGTGTTTGCTTGTTCCTATTGTCTCACCACTGGGCAACACTGATAAGATTCTGACTTAATCATCTTTATCACCCCGCCTCACTCCCCCCCCCATCAGACATTATACATGAACCCCCTGAGCCTTCTCCTCTGCAGGCTGAATAGTCCAGCTCTCTCAGCCTGTCCTCATATGAGATGCTCCAGTACCTTAATCAACTTCATGGTCCCTCACTGGACTCACTCCAGGAGGTCCATGCTTCTCTTGTGTCCAGTGCTGGGATCCCTGCACTGGACACAAGTAGACCCCAGGTAGGGTCTCAGCAGTGCTGTGTAGAAGGAGAGTATCACCTCCCTTGTTCTGCTGGCACTGCTCTCCCTCATGCAGGCTAAGAGGCTGTTAGCCTTCTTTGCTGCAAAGGCACACTGCTGGCTCACGTTCAACTTTGTCTCCATCAGGAGCCTCAGGTCCCTTTCTTCCAAGCTGATTTGCAGACAGCCGCCAGCATATACTGGTGCCTGTGGTTATTCCTTCTCTGTTGCAGGACTTAGCATTTCCCATTGTTGAACATCACAAGATTCCTGCAGGCACATTTCTCCAGCCTATTGATGTGCCTCTAATGTCAGTACAACCATCTGGTGCTTCACCCCCCTCTGAATCATCCTTTGGGCAACAAATATGCATCGGACCAAGCAAGTCTGTAATTCGAATTCAGCTAAATTATTTCTGAAGTCAGTCTCAGTTTGGCCCAGTTTGTGTTGTTGTTAGCACAAAGTGATCATGATAAGGCTTGACAGCTGTGACAGGCCTTGCAATGCCTATACTGAGGAGAGGGTCTATGCTGGTAAAGATGAATCTTACTCATATAATGGGATATGTAGTTTATTTTTTAACTCAGAAAATCAAAATCTCTCCTAAAATCACACAGAAAAGGAGGAAAAACAAACAAAAAAAAAAAACAAAAAAAAAAAAACTTTTTTTTCAGTACAGCAAAACCAGGAAACTAGGAAAATAATGCGCACTGATCATCGGCTTAGTTTGTGACTGTCAGTCTCTCATCTTCACGTCTTCCATTTGACACAAACATGAAAGCTGATTAGAGATAATAATCTTAATGGAAAACTGGCAGTGCAAAGTTGATTCTCTTTTATATTTAAAATCTCATTCCCTGAGCATCCTACCACCCTGATCCATATCCTCAATTCCTGCTAGAAGTTATCAAGTAGTTTTCTCAAAGTTTTTTTTTCTTCTTTTTTTTCCCCCTTTTTTTTTTTGACGGCAAAGTTTTCTTCAACACAGGTGATTCATATTAAAAAGCCATCTGCCTTTACTACTCAGCTCACTTAAGCAATGAGTTAGTTCTACATGATGTAGTTTTTTGTTCCTGCCATGCCATGGAGGAAGTGTAAGGTATTGGTACCTTGGCAGCAAGGGTGGCAGTGGTAGGACGAGGGATTTATGACCAAATGCATCCTACTTTACAAACACCTGAGAGAGAATCAGGTAGATTAAGGCTGCTAAAGGGCAACTGTAGAACAGCATAGCATGATTCATATGAGAGGTTTTCCACAAAAAGAAAAAAAGAATAAAAAGCAAAAATTACAAGTTACCCACAACACCAGAAAAACCTTATGATTCATGATAAAGAGAATGACTCAACTTTTTCACCTTTTCACAATCTAAAAGATTAATTATTTCTGAAGTACTTTAAATCTGAACAGTCGTAATTTTGTCATGAATCACCAACACTATTTCCTGTATGATACTAACTTTTTCTTGGAAGGCATTCATCCAGATACCACACAAGCTCAACCTTGTTTAGTCTTTGAGATGAAACAGTAAATTATCTAGGATGGCATAATAAAAAAAATAAAATACATTGTACTCATATGATGAAATGGTTCAGAGACAACAGACACCTGATTCTGGTCAGGGTGAATTTCTTTGTGAAATAAAAATTTCCATAGTATAAAAATAACAACTAACAAAAGAGTACAGAGAATGTTATACTCTAAGGTCCTCATTTATATTACATATTATAGAAACATACTTCTTGGTTACATAGTCACAGTATGTGACCGAGCACTTGAGGAGTATTCTGTATTACAGGATTTTCCCGTAACTCAGCCAGGCTACAAAAAAAAAGCAAGCTCTCAGAAGCTCTCAGTCTGAGCTCAAACAGACTACAAATCCCAAACAAAATTACAGGAGGCAACATCAGAATACTGGCAGAGAAACTCTAGAGCTTCCTTTTTTGACCAATATTATCAAAAGAGAGCCAACTGGAGAGCCAGAGTGTGCCTGAGCAAGTAGGTATGTACATAGGGCTGCTGTAAATATGAAGTATGTCCAGAGTTCACTAGGAACTACTAGTAAGGAGTCTACAGCCTGCCTCAGAAGCATTCTTGCATAAGCATAACAATGAAGAGCAGTTATTTCAGTCTCATTCTGCCACAGAGTCCACTCAGTACATCCTTGATAGCCCTTTTAGTTGTGACCCACTGGAGTAAAACTTCCTATTGCAAGATCACGGAAGAACCTCCTGAGTGCCACCCATTGTCATTTTTTGGACAATAACAACAGCAACTGACAGCCACAGCTTCATTTCTTGGCAAGGTAGTATCATAGCTTCCAAGCTTTCTCACTGGAAACACCTCTTTGGACTAACAGTACACTGGTAGCTCTGAAATTCACTTCTGCAACTGAATTTCCAGTTGTCTCCTGACTTCTTGTATCACTGCCATAATCCTATAGTTTGGAATCAGTAAGTTCAGGAGTTTGTCTCCAAGTGTTCAAGGTCATAAACTAAGCAAAATCTGATAAACACTAGACAGAAGTCTGAAACCACACTGAAACCACACTTATTTTATAAGGAAAATAAAGATCCTGGAGTACACTGATGAAAAGGTGGAGTTATAATAACACAGGAAGATTCTAAATCTTCATCTGGCTGATATAACTGTGCCCTCTATCAGCATACCACAGTCTCTGGATGGGGTGATTTTAGAAAGCCTTTCTATATTTTTGATTTGTTTGTGGACAGGTAACTGATGTTCAGACCTCAAAAGTCTGCCATGGCACTTGGAAAAATAAATAATCCGGAAATCTGTCCATATTAGAAAACAGCACTCTAAAACCAGCCAGGTGTCTTCTTGGCACAGAAGCTCTTTCATGATAAAAATCAAACTGAAATATTTGGGTGGGTTGGTTTTTTTCCATTTTGTTTTTAATAAGTCAGTATGATTGTAAGCCAAGATTAAAAGAGTGAGAAAGAGCTGAAATATTCTACCCAGCTTCACAGCACCTGCAGGCTATGCCAGCTACAATACCTTTCATCACCGTACTATGTCCCATTGCAAGGAATAAAAACAAAAAAATCTTTTTGGCAAAAGTGGCTGAGGCACTAAGGAGAAAATGAGTAGATTAGAGGAAAATGAAAAAAAAAAAAAAAAAAAAAAAAAAACCATGGTGAAAAAAACAACCTGCAGCTGACACCATCTGCTGTAAAAGAGCAGAGCCATAGAACATAATAAAAATATTTGGAGTAATTGAATAATTGCCATCCATAGACAATGTCTGTTTTCTTGGACTGTGCAGAAACACTGGCTTTTCTTTAAACACTCATGCTTCTACAAAGGGCAGGCAAGCCAGGCATTGATCACACAGGCTAAGAGATACCACTTAAATATGGAAAAACATATAACGATCGTGTTTACGGGAGGTCTTCCTGTTTATCTGGGAATTAGGAACAGTAGACTTTTAGGGGAAAGACAACTCTGTATACTGAGTATATTATTTCTACTGACTCAAGACAATCTATGCTGATGAATCATTTTGAACAAATAAAGTGGTCAGAAGAGGGATGACCAAAACACATGATGAATGACACTGATGGATGCAATGTGATCTAGTTATTGCAAGAAACTGGGACCCAAGAGGTAAGGTCTCATCCTGGCCTTAACAGGCTTTAGCTTGCATTTTACTGTGGGCTTTCTGTTGTTATTTTTTTGCCCCCCCCATTCATTTACTTAAGTTTCCGATGTGAAAAAATGGAAGATTACTTCAGATAAACTATTGGATTTATTTTTTAAAAATCACATTTATAGGAAGACTTTCACTATAACTCTGCCTCCTGTTCCTCCCTTATCTCTGGAGCTGCACTAAGGAATTTTCATTTTTGTCACTGACACTGAGATTCTTCTGCCTTTGTCTAGTGGGGCAGATCTTAATATCTAATTTCTCTTTACTACTGAGCCCAGTGTTTGTGCCGCACCTAACACAAAAGGAGAGCTCATCCAGTACAAGAGCTGCCACTGCGATCACCACCTGAACAATAATGTGTTTCCATGTGACTCAGCAATCACTTGTACAGTTTAAACTTTCATAATTTTCACTGCATTTATTTCTTCAGATTCAACTGAAATGCTTGAGATTTGACTGACAGTCAAGATATATTTATATTGTGAGAAAGGGCCTCTTCTTGTTACTGCATATACACCAGTACATGCTTCTAATTTATATGTCTGTATAAAAGACTAAAAGTCTTTTTGATGTGAACAACAATCATCACTTCAATGAACATTATTAATTTCTTGTTTTCAGCATAATTGAATTTATTTAAATTAAATCACTTGCATATGCACCAGGAAGATTTAAAAGAATTTTTGCAGTGGTAAAAAGCACAGGGAAAATAGAGAGAACAAGAAAAAACACACATGCATGCAGAGGAAATAAGCTTTGGGGCATTGTCCCTTTCCTGTCTAGGCAATTCATCATGATTTTGTGAGATTGCACAAAGAGATAGCACCCTTCAGCCTGCCAAGTTCTAAATTATTATACTTTATCTTTTTTTTTTTTTCATGTGCCCAATTCCGACACAAGTGTGAGTGAGACTCAAAGCATGTGTATATACACATACATGTATAAACACAAATACACACATATATACATGCACACATGTTATTTGTAGGATTAGTCATGGTTGCATCACTGTAGTACTGGAACTACTGAAAAATTAAGTCTCTTCACCCACATGCAGCAGGCCACAGTTGTAAATCTTAGCCTACTAAAATTAGAAAGTCTAAAGTATCAGCTGAAGGGGGCCTGTAGCAAGAACAGATTTCTGGAGGCCCACTCAAGTGCTCTGATAGTGAGGCTGTTCAAGGGAAAGAAGTAAAAAAGAAAAGAAGGGTTATGTTGCAGTACAGCTTCAAAGAGCTAAAGCAAGGGCCACAGTGTTCAATACTTGGGGAAAGTTGAGACTAAAGATTCAGTCTTTAGAATGAATAAGATTTTTCTAAGAGCTTGTTCATCATTCATAGAAAGAATGATTTCTTGTAATGAATGTGAGCATACACAACACAGCAGATCCACAGCTGCTGACAATTTTCATAGTTTCATATGACTTCAGTGGAGTCAGGCCAACATACATCAGCCAAAGATCTATCCTGCACTGCATTCATATAGTGGTTGCTCATATGTTAAAAACCAACCAGCACTTCTGTGCTAGAGAAGAAACTTCATTCTGGATTGAGAAAAGTCCAATTTCTTCATCTCCAATGCAGTAGAAGATCAGGCCAGAGCTGAACTGGGATCTAGCACCTGTGAACTTAATTTTGATCTTCACACAGAGACTATGTCCTGTTGGAAAGTTGCACAGACACACTGTGTCACAAGTCCAGTCCTTAAAACTGGGATAATCACACTTCTCTTATCATCAAGGTACTGGAAATCTATGCATTTTTAATGCACACAGTTACTAAGGACACAGGGACAACACTAGCACCTGGAGAAGCTCTTTAGCAGCGGTATTCTTACAGATCTAAACTTCTACTCACAGAAAATAACAACAAGTGAATTTGGAAATGCAATGAAAAACAGCCATAGAATGCAGGTACCTTCCTTGTCCTCCTCACTCTCACCAAGATCTTTATAACATGCTATACAAACACACTCTTCAGTTATCAGCCCCTCATACATTAGAAGTCTCCCACAGCAATTAATGTTTCAACAATACTGTGTGGGTGAATGAAATTCCAGCACCCACAGGAACTCACTCAAGGCTTACTTTTGTACCATTATATGAAAGAAAAATCTCTGAAGAAAAAAAAAAAAAAAAAAAAAAAAAGGGTAAGACTTAACCCCCTATGTCTAATGCCATTTAAAAATATTATACTTACCCATATTCTTCAGGTTATCAGGGCATATCTGGTATTACAGCTTGCTGCCTTTTGAGGGAGTCCATTACTGAAGTTTCTGAAATAAAGATGAGACACACTAAAATTCATACTTGAACTTTACTCTAGTATCCCACTGAGGGGAGGAGGATGGGAACAAGGGCAGGCAGAATACCTATTTTAAATGAAATAAAACTGCTTTTTTTTTTTTTTTAATTCTGAAATAACAAACTCACTGGAAGAAAGAAACAAGTGCGTCTCTCCCTCTCTCCATCTGAACAGCACAGGTGATCAAAAGTAAACCAACTGCCTAAGACAGATCACCTTTACTAAAGGAGAGTGTGGTCCTTACTTTCTCTGAGGAAATCAGTTTTTATTCTAGAATTGAAAACACCTGGCTAGTTTTTGCACCAGTTGTTTCCATGCATTTACCCTACTGAGCATTTTCAATGAATTCATTGGTATACCTACTTCCCGTTCACTGAGTAGCCAGACTGAAATAGAAAATCATGACTTTCACTGAAATGGAGTCAAAACGTAATATACAATTCTCAGCCAAATTTGAGAAAATTGTATTGTTCCTCATTAGCATTTAGAAACTAATTTCATAAACAGTGGCCAATTAATTTTTAAACTACCGCCATGAAGCAATACTGTTGTGTTATGTAATGAACTAGATGATCTTTAAGGTCCCTTCCAACCCAAGATGCTCTATTATTCTACGGTTCTATGACAAGGCGGAGATTGACACAGAGGAATTAAAGCTCAGAGCCTTGATGGCTCTGATCAGGAATCTATTAAGAAATTAAGCAGATGAGGAATCTCTTAAGGCACTCTGACTTCTCCTTGCTTCCACCCCTTGCCCTTAAATTAGCTACAGAGGTGTTCTGTTTTCCTGACCCACGTCAATTATTTGTTTCTGTCTTTGTTAAGATTGTACCTACAATTTTCAGAGGCAAGAGACCAAAGCAGTGTGAATTCATGTTCTTGCTTTCACTTATTTATGTATTTATTCATTGTGTTATCTAAAGAATCCCCATGCAAAGGAAAATACAGGTCTGCCTAAAGAGCTAGCCACACAACAGACAAAATTAAGCAGCACAGTTGCCAGCATACACATCTATTACATTTACAAATCTTTGTATATACAGTTAACTTTAACTGTGTCCGCTGACTAAGATCTTGTACGCAGCAAAAGACAAACATGGAAGAATTGTGGTATTGTGGTCTTTTGGCTCATTCAGAAAGCACATCCTACATGGTAGTGTAGAAGTAGGTGAATAAAAGGTTGAGTGAAAATGCGCAAACAAGTCAGGCAGAGGTGACTTGACAACAAAATGGGGTGCAAACAGAAAACAGTTTGCAGTGGTTGTCTGGGCTCTATGGCCATCTTCCTCAACACCAGCTACAGCTGCCCTGACTGTAAAAGACTTAAATCAAGAAATATCCTGAAGGCAACGACAAATCTTGATTTTTACGCAGCTGTGAGAAAGAAGAAAACAAGTGGTGATTTTGTCAAAAAGCAACAGGAGGGTAAGATATAAATAGCAATATTCTGGCCCGTATGCAAGGATGGCATTTGAGTATGGTGGAAGAGCGGAGGAAGGTAACATTATTAACATTTTTGACCTAACATTAACATTATTGACATTATTGACCTAACTGGCAAGTTTTAATTCTGTAGCCAAATCTTTAAAAACATCTGAGACCAAAACCAATAAGGATGTACTGGACTCCAGGTGCTCAGGAATGACTTTTGTTATAAAGCCATCCCTTTTTTGTCAAAGAAGTTGTTGTTAGGACATCTTTGCTCAGCCTAAATGACCTGTGGTGTTCCTGCAGCCATGCACCCAGCTGAGAAGAATGATTTGCAGTGAAATGCAGGCAGAATACGCAGGGAGACCTCACAGGGCAGAGTATAATCCACAGTGTGTAGTTTTGTAGTGTAAGCTGCAGAGGACAGACCCTTTCAGTCTGTTCTTGCCTTCAAAACTCCTGGGGTTCCCTGGCAACACTGTCTACATTTGTTCTCGATATAGGTAGCCTGCATATATATAGCTCCATGGAATATTCCCAGCAGTAATAACTAATTTCCCAAGAGGGGTTCGTGGCATCACATGTCAGTTTGACTTCAGCTGAATTATTCACGTGTCAGAAGTTAAACACATGTAGAGTAGTGTCTGCAGGAACTGGGCCCAAGTGAATACCTCTGTGTAGAAAAAAAAAAAAAAAAAAAAAAAAATCTATTTGCAGCTCTCCTACACCCATATGATAGGATATACACTCCACTGCAAGTACCACTGTCCCCCTTTTATTGCCAAAAAAAAAAAAAAAATCTCTTCCAGTTTATTATGAGTACACTGTTCATTGTGAAAGGGAGCATAGCTGTTTTGTAGAAGGAAGCTATTTGTTCAGATTGTACCTGAGGGAAGCTGGAAAACATTTGAGATTTTTTCCCCCCTCAAAGATGTGATGTTCACAGAAGGTACTAAGGTCTTTTCTTATCTGCAGAAAAATTCTAGATTTTCATGTTGCCACAACTCTCTACCCCGCCCCCAAAACTGCTTTGTAAAAACATTCTTATTCAGGCCTATGTTTACAAGATGTTGAAATATTTGTTATAAAATTAAAATTTCCAAATGATAATGGGTTCTCCCTTATAAGAAAAGAATCCTAAAATAGTGAAGACAAGAATGAAAGCAAAAATCTGTGTATGTTATCTTAGTACATTTGCCAAAACTGCAAATGAGAAAAAAAAAAAATAGAGGCACAGCTGATCTCATATGAGTACCCATCCTCTGCTTATCTTAGGGGGGGAATTCTATTAGCTGGCAATCCAGAAGCTGTTTCCATACTTTTCCAGTACAAAGAGGGAGCAACCTTAAAGCTAGGAAACAAAAAATATAGAATATATGAAATATTTCTGCTTGACTCAATCAGCCCTTTCAGCCTGTCACCATGGGTGGACATGGAGAAGGTAGCAACAGCACCGAAAAGGTTGCCCTTGCTTGGCAAGGGATAGTATTGCCAAAGTCAAGGACAGCACCGAACAAACTCAGGAGATCTATTTCTGGCCTGAAAAGTAAACAAGTCCCAAGCCCAAAGCATGTGCCCTTGTGCCGTGCATGTTCATTTATCACAGTAGAGAAAGTAAGGTATTTAATAAATCCAATAATGCTGTTCTAGATTTTGCTGTTACTCTCCCCACTTCCTATCATCTCCCTATTTTCCTTACTTGGATCACCTTCAAAAACGTACCCTGGTCCTGCCTAAAGCATGGCCTGCTTCAGCTGTAGCCATTGCTCTCCCAGAGAGCCACTGTTCACCACCCTTTGTCTGCTGAGGTAATTTTGTGGAGACATCTGGGGATTTTCTCTCTCTAGTAGATTTATTCACTGGCCTCTTCTAAACACTGAAAAATTGCTGATGTAAAGTCAAACTATTTCCTATTCTTGCACTTGCTCAGTCATCTCCCTTTGTGCCAAAATCAACGTTATGGATAGACACAAATTTTGCTTATAGTTCTGTTGGCTCTCTCCAAGTCTGTCTGTAGTCACTTCAGACTCTCTGTGGAGATAATCACTTCCTTCACAAAATCATTGGACAGTTCTGGATTTGATTGTCACCACAGAAAAATCTTACTAATATACTGATTTTTTTATTATTTATTTATTTTCAGTGTTGAATTCATTTTCAGCATGAATAGGAACACTTGCATGTAAGATAGATGACCGAGACACAAAATAAGATGACTGTTTTCCATAAATTTTGTTGGGCTTGGCAGAAGGCACAGCTGTGCCTGTAAATTTATGGGTTAAATTCTATTGTTTCATAAAATACTTAAAAAATTATATCTCATTTTTTGTGCACATTTATTTTAGGCTATGATAGCTTAAATATTACCAGGTTTTGTAGAAGAAAAAAAAAATCCTCAAAGGAAACTGTGGTTCTTGGTTATGACTGAAGCTGAATGGAGAACAGGAATTTAATTTTGTGGAAATTTCCAGGTTTTGATACTTGCTTCGACACAACATGAAACAAAGCCCTTCAAAAAGAAAAAGAAGAGAGAGGAAAAGAGAGAACACTAAAAGTTTCTAGGATGCTGGAGATTTTAATTGAGGTTTGTGACTAGAATCAGGCTCTGCATACTGAGTTATCAACTGCTCTGCAACGACGTTTCATCTTCACTAAAAACTCCATTCTAGACTTACTACAGTGTCCTAACAAAATTAAAACTGGAAGTAGAAAAATTCTGCAAAAGGCTTTTATTACAACAAATAAATTACTCAAAGTTATTTCTTCCACAGCGCACAAAATGTCTCCATTTGTTAATTTTTCAAAACTGCGTATGATTTCTAGATAATGCATCAGAATTACATCAGAATTGCATCAGAAATACTATGAAGCCACCATGAATTGTTTCCCCTGAATATTCCGTGTTCCAAAAGTTACAACACACAGGAGATGCATCCTAACTCACATCTTGATCTTTTTGGTATGTCAATGAGCTGTGCTGACAGACTTGACTTGAATCCAACTCTTTAAAGTCTGCCGTGCCTGTTCATTCTTATCTGGGTTACTATTGACCATGAGACAAAGTTCACCATTCAGCCTTTTTAGAAACAACCTTTTGAAAGTACAAGATATTTTGAGAAGCAAACAGATGAAATGAATGAAGTGGCATGAATGGTAATTGGCAGTGCATACATGTTTCAGAGGGTGCTCCAGGGGGAGGGGCAGAGACTACAGTTCTGTTTTGCAGGGACCATGGTGACCACGAACCCCACAAAACTGGCCACTGTATTTGTGGACACCTGTCAAGATGGATAGTCTGCTCTGGGTTAACTTCATGTAAGTGTTTCATACTGAATAGGAAAAGCTCGGTCAGCATGACATGGAGCTTTATCTGTCTATCTCAGTAGGAACAGCTGTGGCTTGGTGCAGGCACAGAGCTGGACAAATATCCAAAAGAGCTACAATGTCTTCTGCTCTGTCACTGGACACAACAAGATGCTGCTCAGTAGAAGTTTCTCTGATGATCTGGAAGGGAAGCACAGATTCATGCCAAAAAGAAATCTGCTGACCTGACACAGGGACTGTTCTCCCGCTCTGATCTTATAAGTACACATGCGAGCAAGTATTAAATGTGCAGGAGCTCCATGATGTCTCCTCAGGAATTGTTCTCAAATGTTCTCATTGATTAACAATGCTTCATTTGGCAAATGTCATATCAGTAAGTAGAAAGGCTTTTGTTCCTTTATGCTTCTGTCCTTACTTCTTAACCTGTCTTACTTCACACTTTATGTAAATTCAGCAATGACTTCTTTGGATTCTTCCCTCAGCCCATTCTCTGACCTTCCCAAAGGCTATCTCCACCCGGGGCTGTCAAAGTTTTCTGACAGCACAATCCACACACCAGACTGCCTTTTCCTTGAAGTTCTTGGAAAGTTTCTATTTTCTACCCAACTCACAAATACCAACTCCCATCAGTATTGTAATACCATGCCTCTTTTTGTAGCACACACTGCTATCCCTAATCTCCAACTTGTGGGGTTTTGCCTACTTTTTAAATGTCTAGCTTTTAGGTTAGGGAAAGTGTTTTAGTCTTGCTCTTGGACGGTTTCAAGCTCACAGTTGATACTTAGCAAAACAGAAATAACAGTCTGCATTTTTATTGTATTATTGTAGGAAGAATGTGCACAAAAGGTCAGACTCTATTGCCCCACATCTTAGCTGAAGTTGTCAGCTGCCATAGGTTTGCAGAAGCCAGAATCAGTCCCACCCAGGGACGGTCTCCTTTCCCTGGTAGTGGTTCACACCGAGTTTCAGCCAGAACTCCATCCTGGGGCAGAGAAGCGTCTTTCTTTGAGTATTTCAGCACTTCCTCTTCTGTCTGGAACTTCTAAAGCATCATAAAGAAGGAATGTATTAGTGGCTGTGAAAGCTGACTGAAGCTTTTTACGTAAAGAATGACTTGGTGTGAATAACTATATCTGTTACTTTCCTTACAGCTTAGGTTATTGGAAGATGTGGCTACATGATACCTCATGAACTGGACACTAATTCCTATTAAATCTACCAGGGGAAAAATAAATAAGTAAATAAATGTGCCCCAGATGAATCCTTAGGACTCATAAAATGATGAAAATATCCTTTCTACTTTTTTTAAGATTTTTTTTTTTTTTTTAATAACGAAGTTACATATTTTTCAACTGATCATGGGTTTTGAGAACTGATACACAAAGGCTGGATGTTTGGAACTGGCAAAGGTATACAGAGTAGACAGTAAGTAGCATTTTTGGGAGATACACAGTGATATATAGTAGGCCTCCATATTGCCATGGTCTACATACATGTACCTGTATATCAAGCATCCACTTTTGCATTAGAATGCTAAGTATCTCTCTATGTACATATTAAAACTCTGACAACACACTTATGTGCACTTGGGCTAATCTTGATATATTTATTTTCTATAAGACAGGTGCCCACATAATGGATACTTTATTTATATTTTTTATTGAAGAAATATTATTGCTGCCCTAGGAAGCATTTGAAATACAGAATGCTGGGAAAGTGTGATGTAGAAATAGTAGTACTTGTTTGCCATTTTCTGAAATTCTTCTTACAGCCACAGTTGTAGAGGCAAGACCATAAGCTAGCTGGACTTATGGTTTTATAAACTATTGTTATTGCTATGTACATAAACAGAATTATATTTTATGCAGAAGAAACATTCTCAGAAACAAAGCAAGTTGCAAAAATTAAGAAGTCATATGGTTAGCACTTAAACAAATCCAGCCCTTACAGGAGGTGCCATTAGAATGCTCAGTGCAAAAGTATCAGTGGTTGTAAATGGTTACACCAGTAGAGCAAAATACTAGAAGGACTTGGATCTACAGGATTCAGTTAAACAGGTATTAAGCTAACAATATTTTATTTGTAGTTTAAAATGTTGTCATTGTGTATCTATATACCATAATATGGAGGAGGGTGAATGGTTCCCTTTGTATTTCTCTTGAGCAGCACAGCCCAGAGTATTTAGCTCACACTTTGAGAATTGCTGCAGCTGTGTCAGATTCAGATTTTCTGAGAATGCTAAAAGGCAAATAAATGAGATTACACATGAAGAGGACCGTCAGTTTTTTCCAGTTCCTTGGGGTATTCACAACTTGTTTCAGAAGACAGAGGATTAGCTTTCCCTTTATGCCTTAGAAAACTTAATTCACCTAAGGAAACCAACTGTTCATCTGGACCTAATTTGAGTCACTAGATATGATGGTAGTTTGTATAAGTGGAGATAATCAGACCTTCTCACGTGTTGGATTCTGGTCGGCTTGCACAGTCTATTTCAATAACAGTATTAAGCTTAGCTCTATAGTTCCCTGACCTTTCTTTGCAGAGTGTTCACAGGGATGAATAAAGAACACATAAAGGGTTTATGGTAACGGTACTTGTGGCAAATACTACAGGGTAAAGCAGCAGGAAATATTCCCTTGTTTCACCCTCCTGTTGCATATTCCTCTAGCAGCCAGCTCAAGTGAGGTCATGCAATCTGCTGACCAGCTGGCTTTCCCACATAAAGTTTCCTTTAGAAAGTATCATTTAGACTCATGCCAGCTGCTGCTGTCATTACTTTTCTACAGTCATTGAAATGCTGAAATGAAATGCTTTGACTGAAGTCCAAAAGCAAGACTGTTAATTCAAAAGTACTTGATTTTGATTAGAGTATATAACTGCTTGACAAATACATTCATAAATTCAGAGGTAGAATTGCAGAACTTCAAACACCAACAATAGCTAAGAATTTTTAAATACCATTACAAACACTGCTGTTCTGTATTTGTTAACCTAAATACTGGAAGATGTTATTAAGGAATGTCATGTCTGCTACTGGGATTATGTGAAGATTAATTTCATGTTTAAATATAAGCAAATATATTCATCTTTACCATCTCTTCAATTTTAAAAATTATGTTAAAGAATAGTCTGTCTCTTGCAAATGGAACTCTTCTATTTTACATATACCTTTTATATTCTTCACTCACAAAATGACGCTAATAATATAACACTGAAAATACATTCCAATACACAAGGAGAGGAGAGTTTACACCCTGTTCATCTGAAATCCATAATATCTAGATGATTATAAACATATATTTTTCTTTCATTAGGCAACAAGAGTTCATAGCATCTCCCAGTACAATTTCATATTAATATCAAATTCAAGCATATACATATCTTGCATATGAAAGATGTACTTTATTAATGATCACCAAATGTCCAGAGGAAAAAAGCTTAGCTGATGACTCTCATGAGGATGACAAATCTACCCACATAAATCACCGACTTACTGATCTTATTTTTTGTAAGGAGAATACTGCTTTGATTATGTATAACTTCCTGTGGAAAGCATAAAGCTGTGGCACTTACTAGTGATATTTATGGCAGCACAGTGCAGACTTAAAATCATCTTAGTGACTATTTTCAGTAGCCAGTTGCCAAAGATTTGACTTCAATGTAATTAGGCTTTATTCTGTTTTTATATTTATTTTCATTTACACATCTATCAAGTCAGTGATCAGGAACAGATTAGTGAGACAATATAAGCATACTGTATCCATATGGCAGGAACAGGATGAAAGAGAGAGAAACATATTGAAGACAGATAATTCAGATCTGGATTAACATTAAGCTTCAGACCTGAACCTGAAGTTCAGATTTGTGCTGCAACCTAACTCTGTGTAGAGATCTTACCCCACAGTACCAAAAATCTCACAGGCCAAATGAGTAAGTTTCAGCTCACAGGTAAAAGAAAATCACAAACTCCTTAATATCTTCACTTTGATACACCAGGCATCTAATTTCTATAAACCTGCATTACACTGCAAAATTAATGAGTTACATCAATTTATGCCAGTCTGAAAAACTGTATCCCTTCAATTTCAACTGAATTCAATCTGAAAGAAACATATGAGAGAAGGTTGGATCTCAACTGATTAGGCTAGAACTAAAATGCCATTCTGTCTCATTTTCCTGCCTCTTCCTGCACTTGGAAGAGGCAGGAAATTCCTTTTTCCAAATTCTACTTGAGCAGCCTGCCCTTAAAAATTCCCCTGAAATACAGACAATGAGATTACAAGAACCTCATGTATCCCCTTTGCATCCCAGAACAGGCCTCAGAAGTTGCCATTTGTTGTCATTTACTTTCAGCTGAAAACACTGGCTTTTTCCTTGCCCCTTTCTCTCTCTGGACAATTTTAGCTCTCTAGCTATGTTGTTTAACTTACTAAAGTGTTTGTTTGGGGCAGTACTTGAAATGAAAGACATTATAGAACTTAACATTCTATAGTATTGCCTCATACTTCTCTGAATAGATAATATCGTTGACACAAATGGCTGAACAAAACAAAACAAAACAAAAAAAAAAGCCATGAGAACTGAAGATGTGTGGGCACTGAAATATTTCAAGAATTGAATAATGCTTTCCTTTATCTCTTAAGTCTGACATATGACAATGTTTCTTGAACGCTTCAGGACTGAATGATGGAGAAGATGAAAAAGCCATTTAAGAAATGCCTTTCTTATTCCAAATCCTTTACTTCACATTTCAACAGTATGCCCGAGTTGGATATAATGTTTCTTTCACTTATGGCAATGCATAATCCACAGAAATGGTACTGGTCACAATTCAGTCCCATCCTCCCCCTCTCCAAGTAACGATTGTAAGTTTAAACTGGTCTTTGGGAAGAGTGATCTCTAGGAAATGTTATTTTATTGTAACTTCTAACAGTGGATTTCAATGATATTAGTAATCGGAGAAGGCTGTGGTTTTTCTCAGGATGGGGAAATCTCCAGTGTTTCTAGTAGCCAAAAATCTTCAGACTTCTAGGAAATGTCCAGACTCCTTTAACTGTGCAAAGGGCCAGAAAATTAAATTCATCTTTGAATGAAGCCAGCAAGATTCTGCTCACAACAGAGAACAGCTTACCAGTGTAAGCTGCTCTCTTAATTTTGAAGAAGCCTAGGAAATAATAAGATAAACATTTTTCTTATATTTGTTTATTTCAGCCCTTGTCCTCTCAGGTGTGGACCGTGTCTACTTATGGCAAGAACAACCCAGGAATTCAGTGGCTGTCTGCACTGCCCCATACCCAGTTGGCCCTGGGGCCAAATTGCAACATGAGCCAAGGGCTGAAGGGGATGGTCTTGTCCTCACTTAGTGAGGATACAAAGAAGAGCAGCTGAAATGAAACATAAAATGGCAGTTTATCTGCTGAAAGTGCAGCAACAATGGCTGGGGAACAATCCTTGGTGATGCCTCAGAATAAGGTCTCCAACCTCTCTATCAAATTCAAAAACTGTTTTTTGTTTGTTGTTGTTTTTTTTAGCATTCCTGTTCTAGCCAAAGATATAACAATGCCATGTGCAATGACATGCAAATTCACCAAGATCTATCCAGAGTGAAGGACTTCGGATTAATGAAAAAGTCCTTTCAGTACTTAAAGGGGACTTACAAAAAAGCAATATTCTACATCCGCAGATAGTGATAGGACAAAGGGAGATGTTTTTAAACTAAAAGAGGGCAGATTTAGATTAGACATTAGGAACAACTTCTTTACTCAGAGGGTGGTGAGGTACTGGAACAAGTTGCCCAGAGAAGCTGTTGATGCCCCATCTCTGGAAGTGTTCAAGGCCAGGCTGGATTGGCCTTAGAGCAACCTGGTCTTGTGCAAGGTTTCCCTGCCCATGGCAGAGGGATTGGAACTAGATTGTCTTTCAGATCCCTTCCAACCCAAGCCATTTTATGATTCTATGGAAATCTCATATTTTGGAAGTATAGTGTTTGCCTGAACCACACTGAAACCAGCATCTTCTTTGTTTTTTCACTGTAACACAGGCAAATTTTAAGATTAAGGAAAGTAAAATTAAAAAATTACCTGCATTTCAATTTTTGACCAGGCATATTTTGCCCTTTATGGGTCACTTGCTATACTCTAAGCAGGTCTTCCACATAAAAAATATTACATAAGCTATGAATGATACAAGATACTTTAAGTATCCACCTTCTGTTTGGCTAAGACCTTAATTTCCTAACACTCTACAATATATCTCAAGGAGATATCTATTTCATGATATCATATTTTATAAAAGTGGCAGCACTACATTTGCAAGAGTTGCATGCAAAGGCAGATCACCTTGCTTCAGAAGCCTTGTGAAAACACCTATTTTTCCTTTGCAGTGCAGCGTGTAGCAGCGACATAGTGAGTCAAGAAAGTTTCCTTTCTAATAAAATTGAAGCTTCATATGGAAAATTACCACATGAACAAATGAGACCTTAGTAGAACGATCTCAGAGAACTCAGGGAAATTGCCTATCCTGTACGTAAAGACAAATGACTAAACTCGATAGTATAAATATAGTTTTTTATGACCCAAACTGTAAAGAGTTTAAATTCCTTAAAAATGTGTGGGTAAAACCTATTTTTAAACAAAGACATCTCTAAATTTTTTTCAAAAATAATTTAGATGCTGTTGTAGTTCCTTACTACATGTGGTCAGTTTGAAGCAGACCAAACTTTGTTCTAATGTGACCATGAACATTGCTGACTCCTTAAAAACAACGATTACAGTGATCATGTCTGACATTTCAGCAGCATCAGCAGAATTTGTAAGAAATACAATGTTTTTATTTAAGGGACAATTTGTCCCCAAGAGGGACATATTTTGTATTTAGGCAGGGGCTTATAAAATAGCAAATCTAACACCTTTTTTTTTCTGCCTCCATGCCTAGCTCCACAACAAGAAGCCATGAAGAGACTCTGCTGTGGGATGGAGGAGACCATGCCTACAGCCTGTGCTTGAGTGGTGACAAAGGTCTACATAGAAGATCTAGGATGCCTTTTCCAAAACTTCCAGTGCTGTCAGTCTTGGCTCCACAGTAGGAGCCTGAGCCCCTTTCCAGCAGAGTGGTGAAGTCCAGTCAGGCTGCAGACCTGGAGTGCACAGCCTTACCCTGGAAAGGTTCCTGCAGCTCCCTGAGCAAGAGCTGCAGACGCTGGAATCTGCAGGCGGCTGGAGCCAGACACTGCCTGGCAGTGTTACATCTGGCCAGGTTCAGAATCCAGGTCAGGTTCAAATTCTCTGAAAGTTTGTTAAATCTGAGACATTTTGGACAAGACACTCAAGACTCAACAAAAAGGCATTTTTAAATGAAATTCTTTCACTGTGCAATTCACAACAAATACTAACTGTGAGTTAGCTCATTATGTAAACAGCAAAGTGTTGAATTTTGGCTGCCTTCAATACCTCTACTCTACTGCACTTTTCTAACCAGAATATCAGTGTCTAGTATGATTATAATTAAGCTTCTTTCTCTTGATACTTATGTGAGTGTTATCACACTGTCTGATTTTTTTTACAGTCACTGTTAAATGTTATTCCCCACAAAGCCCTTAACATAGGAAAAATAAGTCCATTTTGAAGCCCAAGGATAAAACACCAGATGTAAATACAGGCTTATTTGTGGATGCACCAAAATATGAACTTAATTTTTGGAGTCCTCATTCTTACCATCTATGCTGACCTTAGAACCTCTGTCTCCATCTTTTTCCCTTCAGTCCAGCATTACAGTCTCAACTCCACAATTTCATCTTTCAGCTGCATGTATTTAATTATGAGTCACTATCCCAAAAGAAGAACAAAGTGATTATACTTCCATGTGAATTTGCTGAATGTTAATCTGGTTATAGATACACAAATGAAAATAATGTATGAGCATATAAATAGAAAACAAAAGCTTTATTGTGGCTTCTTTGAAAGTCTGGAACGCATCTCAGAAGACAAGAAGGAAACCAAGAAAAGTCTTGATTCCAGCTGATAAATGTTTGTTCTCTAAAGGTTTTAATCCATGGCAGAGAAGGATAATGAATCATGTTCAACATCAGTGGCTAAATCTATTAATTCCATTTTTATTTTAGGGATAAGAATACTCCAGCAAAATTCATCTAAAAATGAGCTGTAGAGGTGTTTAACTAATCAGCATATAAATAAAAATAGCTAGGAATTATCAGTGTTAAGTGTTGAAATATTTTGAGAATTTCTCTGATCCTTGATATCATTATTTTCCCTTAACTGTGGTTGGGTTTAGTTGATGTTTGTTTGTTTGTTTGTTTAATTTCCATTAGCTGAATGTGGATTTTGAAATAGGCTCACTTAGAAATATATAAACTACATTCTCAGACCTTCTTCTCTTCCCTTGCATTACACAATGTTTCCCTAGTGAATAATGAATCCCCGCAAGGGACTTTCCAGACCCATTTTCTGTGATTGTGTCCAGCTATTCTGTGCCCCAGATAAGCAATATATCCACAAAATGGAAAAAATTTCTTCCATTCTTAGTTTGTGAGAAGAGGTAAATAGGACTTCTAGAAGGAAAAAATAATATTAATAATAAAATAAAAGTAAGACTTAGCAGAATGGCACAGATATGGGATATAACTTCATATGTACCTGTACTTTCATAGTTTTGATTATCATTTTAATTCTTTATTCTATTCACCCAGGGCCTCTGGGGAGATACGTATATCATTGTCACAGGCAAAAGGTCACAATTTTAAGGAGCTTCAGTACCATCCCTCTAGAGCAACCATCATAGCTCCTCTTGCCTTTAGTGCAGGTACAACACTGAGAAGCAGAACTTTTTGTTCTAGGAAAGGAAGGTCTACAGCAAGCTCTAATCCTGTTTTTGTGGCATCACAACAGTATCCAGAGCAACTAAATGTGATCTGGTACAGAAAGGAATGTGACTTCAAGTGCCAGCAGATGATGGATGACTGAGGAGCAAAAATCCTGTTGTCATGCAAATACCCCCAGCAATGGCATATGCATGAGGCAGATGAAATACACACATCCGACATATGCACAGAAAAAAAAAAAAAAAAAAAAAAAAAAAAAAAAAAAATTGCTTTCGGAAAGTTTCATTTCTGCCTCAGAATATGTTTTAGTCACCACAGCAAAACACTTTGATGGACAGAGAAAGCCAAAGATAGGTGACCCCAACAACAGAGTCCCCAAGGTACTTCCATTAGTCACTGACTGGATATTCGTTTAAAAAGGCAGTGAGAAGTATATAAACAATTACATCCGTTTTTTGCATTTTTCATTAGATTTTCAGAGTTTACTTATTATCTGTGTTGAATTAACCATATAGATGAGAAAACAAGGATAAAACCAGAGCCTGGAGTACAGTAAACTGCTTAGAAGTTGGCCTTGGGACTTTGGATTCAGGAAAGTTCTTTTCCCAGACCCACCTCAGATTTGTCTTAAGAGTATGACAAAGACCTTTTTGTTGTGTCTCTACAATACCTAGCACAATGGGTCCCTGATCCATGACTGGAGCCTCTAGGCATTGCCACAGTACAAACAAATAACAATAGCTAGCGGCCAAAGACATTGCTGAGAATTGCTTAGTAGGCAAGCAAGCTTCTTATAGATGTGTGTGCTCTGAACACTTATTCAGTTCACACAGCCTGGGGCTTCAGAACATTCTTTGTTGAAAAAAAGCAACTGCTGGAAATATTCCCTTGACCCTGAATAGAGGCCTAGAAGGTGGAAGATATTAGAGCCACTTTTTGTGTATCAGAACCCTGAAATGGTCTTCAAGAAAGTGAGTTCAGTGTGTGTTTAACCAAGGAATGCTCCAATACTGTCATAGCCATTACATAAAACACCCATACTTTGAGCAAACACATAGTACATTTACACAACACATCTACCTATTCGTATAGTGCATAAATAGATATGAATGGAAAAAGAAAAATCTGCTAGTTCAGGCACTGGGCTGGTACACTGAAGATAAGCAGCTGGTTTCTGGCTCTGGCACAGATATTAGTATGCCCTTTGGCAATTCAGTTAACATATCTTTATTTTCCTCCTTAAACCAACAGGAAAACAAGAATACTTTTCCTACCTCAGAGGCATCATGAAGATTCCCAAACACCATTAAACATTCAGATGTTGCCGAGATGAGGCCAAAAAAAGCAGAAACCTAGACAGGTCCATCCCTGAATTTTGGGATGAGAACTAAATCTGAGAGAAATGATTCTCAGATTGCATTGTGTCTACTGCATTTTTTCTCCTAAATACAGATGGGGCTGGCTTTCAGAGTATTACATGATTTCAGTTCCGTAGATTTTTGCCATTCTTCACTAGTTAGAAAACAGTGCTAGTTTTAATGAATTACACACATTGTGTGCAAGTTAAGTGATAGTCTCAACTTCTGAAAAATACAGCTGTCTTTCTGTGTGTAGATCCATGCCTGCAGAGAGAACATCCTATTTACTCTTTCCTGATCATCAGATATATCACACACCAATCCTAACATAAGTGTCTTAGTTAACTTACACCAGTAGAGACCCATTCTGGAGTGCCAATCCAGACAGGATGCAGTTACACTCTGGTTCTTGCATTTCCATTTTTTAACAAGATGAAAGTCCTGTCTTGACATTAGATTTTACACCATGACTCTAGTTTATTTCTATCTAGAACAAAGTTTCTAGACAGTCAATATATTTTGTCAGATCAACTAGCAGACAAGCTTTCAGGAAAAATCATTCTCTAAGCTTTTTTTTATTATTTCACATTGAGGACTTGATCTGACTCAGTCATTTCTCACAGGCAAGAAAGACCTTTAAAGAAAACCATTCCATGTTCCTACAACTGCCACCCTGCTGAGCCCAAAACCGAAAACATGTCAAATATCATTTTACCATCTTAGAACTGGAGAAATGCAGAAAGGCAAATTGCCCAGCCTGCCTTATGCCACACAAAGTCAGCTGTAGGATGGGATTTCATTGTCTTGACCAAGAAGTTCCTCATGTAAAAAGCTGTGAGCCTTACTCATCCTGTTTTCTCACACACCAATAATTTCTTTAAGGTGTATGGATATACATTTTTTTTCTTGCCTTCTCTACCAGAAGAGACACTAAAGATACAATTATTTTCCCAACTTTTAGCTGTTTTCCCACCCACCCACCCAGCTGTTTTTCCTGTCTCACATTTAGTTCTTTCACAACAGAAAGCACTATTATCTGACATGACTGATTTCCTTTGGGTATCTTGCCCCTGTACCTCTGTCCTTCAGATTCTGTGGAAACCAATTCAGGTATTTGCTGAAAGATCACTCAGGAGACAGGGTACTCAAAGAACCTGCTTATCAGCTGGGTTACATACAACTGCAGCTGTGATGGTAGGAATGAGAACTTGCAATGATTTTCCTGTTACATACAGGGGGCTGCCTCACTGGGTAGCAGAAACCTTTAATACTTCTGCCTCCTAGCAGTATTTCTGTCTCTCAAACCAGAGGGGAGATAAAAAAGAATGGAGGAAAAAAAAAAAAAAGGCAAGAGTCCAACCTGTCTCTTCTATGTCTTCCGTATAGATATATGAATAACAATAGGCACACAATGCAGACATTTGAAAGGTGGGTTAGGGTGTAAAAGTGCCTTTAGGACTTTAAAAGACACAGCACCATTAATGATTTTTTCAAAGTCAGACCCAATTACAACTGTTTACAGAGCCCTTTCTATCTCCCTCAGAGACTTTGGCTTAATTCCCATCATTTCCGGGACCAGTCCCAATTATGCCAGTGACCACAGCAATCTGACTGCTTAATGCAATTCCATGGCAAGGACAGGGAACTCCCAGAAACAAGAAAGGGCTTGATTTGCTCTGCACTGTACCTGGAAACAGCTCTCAAAGCAACACATTATGCCAAATAACTATGCCGCAGAGTAGCCAACTGATTTGTGCAATTCTAGATTAAAACAAAGACTATGCCTTATCTTTTATTTTTGAAAAGCATTTTTTTTTCTGGGTAAAAATTGTTGGCAAAGTTTCTCCTTGGTTGAAATTTCAGAGCTCTGTAATCTTTGTTCTAGTATTTCCATGAACACAATGTAAAAAATCATTTCAAATGTGGAGAGCTGGGGGAAATAGGTGGTAAGGGTGAAGGAGGATTAGCAGGTTAAACTTACAAAGTACTCCTGCATACCTGGGAAAACTTCAGTTCTTAGAAAAACCCTATGATATCCCAGGTCTGACCTGTCTTAGCAAGTATGTTTACTCACAGTGTCAAAAAAAAAAAAAAAAAAAGGCGTTTGAAGTGCACTGCAAGGTGATTTATTGACTTGCTTCATACCATCATTTAAGTTTATATCAACACTCAGATAAGTGCTATATTATTCACTTTTTGCCTTGGATGATCTCCTCTGCTATTCAAGATTGTTATGAGCTTTTTTGTCATTTATAGAGTACCATAAGTTATTCACAACCAAGGAAAAAATACAGGGCAGAACAGAAACTCTCTCTTGAGAAAACAATTGAGGGGCATGCGCAAGTACAATGCAGTTCAGTTAGCGCAGAGCAAACACAGTGGCATGTGATCACCGTAGAAGGAATGCTCTGTGGAACAGACAGCATTTCAGGAGGGCTTAGTCAGAGCAAAGTGAGGTGAGATTTGTAAGAAATAACATTTCTAGTAAACCCTTTGGCAAACTCTGAACAAAAGACACTTCGAGGGACTAGGTTACGTGGAAACCAATCACTGGCTAAAATTATCCAAAATATGTGCAAGGTGGCAGGAAAGTAATTTTAGCTTTTTTTGCAACATGTAAGAGGAGCCAAAAGGTCCTTGAGGACATAGGGTGACTATGGGAACTTTTAACAGTTTTCAGGTCTTCTAATCAAGTTAAAGAATTGTCATGTTAAACAATGATGCTTTTCAGATGGGAAAAAGAAATGGGCTTTGCTAGTTGTCATACCATTAACCCTTCTTCCAAATGTTGTTAGATTTCTGAAGTTTCTTTATGATTTATCTTACTGTGCACAGCATTTCTGGAAAGCTATATTACTATCACTAATGTGGTCAGGGCTTTGTGGTCAATTGCAACATCTTAAAATTTAGTGTAATCACAGCTCTGATTTTATTCATCTTGAATGCTGATAAGATATAACTGAATGAGAAGGCAGAATCTGATCCTATCTTCTCCGCCATAACTATGTCCTGAGGAAGCTTTAAACTGTAACTGTAGCATGCTTTCCTTTGTTTTCCTTTCCACTGTTTCTTCTGGTTGTTAAGTCCCATTTTACTTGCTCAGCACTCCCCTCTTCCTGTTTTCACCCTCTCTTCAACACCCAGAAGACAAAAACCTGCACAAATTCTAAGTCTGGCCATTATAAAATGGTTCAGTCAGCCTAGCCCAGGAGACATGAATTTCTTGGAAGGCTAGGCCTTAAAGGCCTAATGCTTAAACAATTAATCTCTTTTTTTTTTTTTTTTTTTTCATTTTCTTTTCCTTTTTCAGAGATGAGGAAATCCTCTGAAGGACCCTAATCCAACTAAACACTTAAGTAGGTGCCCTACTTTAAACATATGAGCCTCCTTTGTTGAGTGGAACAAACAAGTGGAGCTAAGAGTATACTTTAAGGCCACAAAGGAAAACTGAACGATCAGACAGGAATAAGATACAAGATTCCAGCTCCTAATTGCATGAATATTCATTTACTGTCAGATTTTCGAATTTATTTGATATTAAACAGCACTGAAAAGATAATGTACATCTAATAATTTTCTGTTAGTTGTTGGATGTAGGTGGACTAGGCCTCACGGAAACCCAAAGCCTGTCATTCTTTGATGAATTGTCACCCTTTTCCAAAGATAAACTATAGTTTGTATAGAAGAGTTCTGGTAGGCAAAGGAGTATCATCATCACCGTAATCAGCAGCATCAGTGGAAAGAATATTGCTGGGGTACTGAACTGACACAGCCTAATGCACAGTGCTGCCCGTTTGGATACCACATGGACTTGTGCTTTCCCCAGTTACACAATATGTGGCCAAATAATTTAATGCAAGGAAACTGTTTGAGAAAGAAAAGTACAGATGCCCCTTCCAACAACTGTAGACAAATGGGATACTTTTCCACTCTGCACATGTTCCTGAATAAGAATAAAGCTCTTCATGTTTTAATACTCTCCCTGAGAGATTGCCTGGGATTGGTAAATCTAATTTTTTCTACTTTCTCCACTTTTTTATTTTTGTAAATTTCTTTCCTGTTCTTCTCTTCATACCCAGGCTTTCCTTCTCTTTCTACTCTTCTTTTCCATCACTCCTTTTTGCTTCAGTTAAAGCCAAAGAAATATACATCTCCTTTCTTCAATTTGAGTTCTCGCATGCTTCTGCTGTTATTAGGACACTGTCATTAAACTTCTCTGTGTCTAGAGGTTCCTATGGCTAAGGAAACATTCATATGCCTCCACAGCTGCAAGGACAAGTACTTCAAAGAAATCTAACTGGGAAAAACTAACAAAGAGGAGATGCATCTTTCTAACTCAAAGGCAATGATAGTTAGCTTACATACTGATATTAGGAGTGTGGATTCCTTCACATATCTTCTATTCCTTAGCTAGTAACATAAAATTGAGGCTATTTCTTTTATCTGTAGCTGTGTTTAATGATTTGTTTTGTTTTAGTTTTCCCTAGGTCACAATGCTTAGGGATATTTACTCCTATCATCTCCTGTTCATTGTTGTGGTGCTATTTTATCTGGTCTCCTAAGAAGAAAAACCTTTCCATATCATGCTGCTACTGCCTACCTGTCTGCCCTCTCTCTCCCAGTAACTTCTGTAATCTGTTTATTTATTACACACAAAACCAAACACAGATTAGAGGTTTCTGAAATAGGATATTTCCGTGTATTTTGTGAAAAAACAGCAGCTAGAGAGATGGAAGACACAAGCTAAGGCTACCTGAAGGGAAGGTTACCCCGTGTGCATCATAGCTATGAGCTCTGCTTGATGTGCCAGGATGGCACACCGATCCACACAGCAAGCTAGCCAGCACAGCTAGCCAACCCACACGCTAGCTGACCAGCATAGCTAACCAAATAGCACAGCTTGCCAGCTTGCAAAGATAGCCAACCCACAAAACAAGACAAACCACGTAGCTAGCCAACCCACACAACTAGCTGACCTGCACATGTATATCCTCAAAGCAACCTCAGAAGATGCTGCTTCTTGCCTCGCCTGCAAAGAGGGTAGTGTGCAATGACTTGGCAGGTTGGGAGAGAAGGGCAGACTGGCACATACCACATGAGCTGACTACGAACCTGGCCAACTGCTGTCTGTAGTCTTCACCAAGTATGGAAGGAGCAAAAACTAAAAAGAGCCTGACACATCACATTTAGGTGCTTAAAATTATGTGAGGCAAGCCCAAGCCTATATGTGTAATTCATTGCATCATTTGTTTTGTAAATATATATAATGCATTTTGTCTTTCCTCTTGATGGAAGCTCATTCAGCCATGAATTTGCAGTGTGTATGTTGCACATGTACATAGCTCAGAGTTTTTGTATCTGTGCTTCAGGTGGTCATATTCATTTCTATCTGCATTTCTGCTTTGCAGAAGCTTTCATGAATCTGTCAGTGGCCAGTCCATGTGACTGATGAAAAACCAGACCTAGCCTGTTTTTGGTATTTCAGGTCACAGATATGAAAATTTATTTAGAAGATTAGAAGACCAGTTCTCACATTAATTCACCTTCATAAATGAAACCCTGAGGCAACAGAAGACCAAAAAAAAAAAAAAAAAAGCAATGGGTCACTTCAGGTTTAAGCAACTATTAAGATATTCTATTTATTCTTCAAACCCTCATACATACGGTGAAACTTGTTTTTCATGTATGCTGTAGAATTCGTATTGTGTACGTTGGTAGACTTTTTTTTAGTTCCTGGTAATGGGGAATCTGTGTTATTTGCACATTGCAAAACTTGTTCCACAGGTATGTTGTGAAATTTTATTGGGCGTTTTACAGTTTGTGATTCATGTCATGTAAATGTTGTTCAGCTCAGCTTTGTATTTTACTGATGAGTACTGCATGAATGTGATTTGTTGTTTGATTTTCCTGGGATGCAAGGATAACACTGCTGTTACAAAGTCAACACTAACTCGTATTTTCCACTGACCCTGTAAGAGTTTTTAAGACACAAACTATATCTTTGGGTATTCTTTAGCATTTAATATGATAGCACCTAAGCCTGGGTTGTCTTAATTCAGTGCTTATGCAATAAAAGTTACTAGAAAGACAGTTCCCACTTGCTGTTATGAGAAAAATATATTTCTTTTTGAAACTATAAATGCAGTCACCCCAGTAATTGTCTGAGATTACCAGATGTTTTGAATGGGCAGTAACTGTTGTTTGTGGATTTGGCACAACAAATCGATGTGCATATAGTACAAACTATCTGAGTACATACAGTCCAAGAATATGTATGGAAAAAGATACCATCAAATTCAGTAACTGCTGTCAAGAATTATAAATGCAAGTAAAAGCATCTGTTCCTCTCCATGTTTATTTTTCAGACCAAATCATGCCAGTCAGCTCCAGGCCTCCCCTGCTCCCTTTATATTCATAACAAAAATGGTCATGTTTCCTTACTAAAGAAAATTTAGATCTTTTTGTATCTGAGGGCGAAATATGCCTAGGTACAGTAGGAGTCATTAAACTGTCTAGAGGAATCCACTACATGAATTAAACCTATTGAAACCCTTTACTTGATGTTGACTCTGTCTCTATGTGTAAAGCAGAATGAGACCTGCCTTTACACAAGGTATGATGTATGACCTGTCCCTTTTTTCTGCAATCCCAAGCAAGTCTAAATTCTAGGTAATTAAAGTCTCTTACCTTTATTTAAAATTGTCACACATCCATTATTTTGATTTAAGTGATGTCAGTTGTTGAATTAACAGTCATATCAATTTCATAGGCAGCTATACCTCTAATCAAAGTATACCAGCCTGAATATAATTAATGTCTTTCCCTTCTTCTCACTGCTTCGTTTGAAGCAATGTGCTTGTAACACAGCCATTTTACCATTCTCACTCAAACCACAGCCCGTTATTGTTAGTATCTGGACCACTGCACAAATGCAAATTATTGCAGCTATTTCTCATGTCTGTAATGGATTCTACATTTGTTGGTCCCACCTAGACCCAAACAGGAGCATCAAATTACCCCAGGAAATGCTTCCTTTTTAGTATATTTGGGCATACACCTACCCTTAAGTTTAAGAGCACCAAGCTGTGTGGAAAAGGACAAAAGCTATTGTGTTCTGCTTTATGAAAATCAACTTGGATTTCCTTGAGGCTTGTCTACTGCTGTGATAGTAACAAAAAGTCCCTTCCAGAAATTAAAATGCACTTTATCTTAGAGAAAGCAGTTTTCTTCTAATAAATCTCACTGGAAAAAAAAAAATAAAAATCAAAGAAGGTCCAAAGGAGGGTGGTCTTCGCTGAGCATTTAGAGAAGTACTGAGGTGTGGACCTTTACTCAGGAAAGCTCACCATTCACCAGCAAAAGGGAGGGAAGAATGACCAGTACCTAAAAGCAATAATTTGAATAAATTAACCTGTCTATTTCATGACTTCAGAAAGCTAACTGCAGAATGTCTTGTCTTCTATCACCACCCTTTGAATTTCCACTCCTATTGAAGCAGTGGCTGCCAGCCACTCGCCAAGGAGCCTCGTGCTGTCCTAGGCTATGCCAGCTCACAGCAGGCAGGAAGCCATGCTGGGCTGCCTGAAACATGACTGCTTCAGGTCAGTAGGTATTTGAGTTGCATATACCTGAAGGAATGTGCACAGCATTATAATCACCCCTCTCCAGTAAGACTTGACTGTTTTTTTTCCCTCCACATGCACACATTCCAACAGGGACGTAACTTGTCAACCTTTTCCTCAGTATGCACATAAGATCTGCTGCCAATACGTGCAAGTTGATAAGTGAGTTACTGGCAGAAACTGTTATTTCTGTACCACATGGTCACATATACATACACATGTACATATTGAAGAGAAACTTAAGCAGATGAACTGCAATATTTTGTCATGATCCCTTTAACATACCTCAAGCAATTTCACAGGCAGCACAAAAACTTTGTAGTTATCTTCAAAATGCTCTCCTTGAGTTCAGGCAGACCTGTAGACAGTGCTGTGCTTCACTAGATGTTTGTGCCACCACTGAATAATGTAGCTTACATACCCTCAGATGTTAGACTAACCTGAAGTTTGAACAGTTGAAGTATGAACTGGTTTAACTCTGCAGGCTTTGGCTGAAGGAACACCACTTTTTTTTTTTTTTTTCCTTTTAATGAAGGATGATACTAAGAAAGGGGGAAAAAAATCAACTCCCTAAAAGCAAATGTTTAATCAAATGCAGCTTGTTATGAAATTCGTTTTGCCTGAAAACCTCAGCTTGTTGAAACTGAAATTCTTCTTAAAAGTAGAACAGCTTAAACAAAAGCTTCCTTCCAGGATAGCAACTCTAATCAAAACCAGTGATTGGATAAGCCCAAAATAGGTACCTGGCTGATGGGCAGTGCTTTTAGACAGCACAAGAGAGATTTGGACTCAGTCCCTTTTCTGTCTGACTCTGATCAAACACTTGAATGTCACTCTGACATACACGCTAGTTTGTCCCACTTGCTGGAATACTAGTTATTTTATGAGTATTGTCTTCTATTCTTGTTTTCTCTAAAATGGAGCATATTTTTCTGGTATTGGTGAGAAATAAATATAGAAACTTTCTGTGGCAATTATTCTGTCTTTTTTTTCTGAATAGGACCATGTTTTAAGCATAGACTTCAACAGAAGAATCTATTGTTTAGTTTCAACAGAAGAAACTATTGTTTAGTCAGCAAATGGATAATTATCTTCTAATTAATCAAACTGATCTTTAATCTGAAAAGGATTTGCTTTAGAATAGAAAAGTGTTGGGAAATAAAGTCAACTTCCTCCCTGCACAAAGTTCTATGTTTTTCTCAAACTGAACCAGAAATAATTCATTTTGAAAGTTCAGAAATGGCTGGTGAACTCTTGTTTCTTCCAGCTCTTCTATGTTGTGTCTGCACTTCTGGGTTCCAGATAAATCTGGAAGCAAATGTGAAAAAATGGTCTCATGGCATTTTGGCAGGAACCTCTGGAAACCTCACAAAACAGCTTTTTCCAGACTCAAAGCTGATTTTAAAACAGCATTACTTCAGCTATTTTAGAAATACATTCTTTCTCTCAGAAAGCTGAATGTTTCATGTGCCAATAGGCAAGATTAAAAACTATCCTTATTAAAAAAAAAAAAAAAAAAAAAAAAGGCATAAAAGAATCATGAAAAAAAAAGAAAAATCTGAGGAGACAAATCAGAAGCCAGTGTCACATCTCAGCCTAGCTCAATACTGAGGATATTTTGATACAGAACTAGAATTTACGTTGTAGTTTTATTCTGAGTGTGAATCTAAATTAAAACTAAAGTTCTAATCCCACCCCCAAAAGAATTAATTTATTGATCTGTTTATTAGATACAGATTGCCAGTAAACATACAAGCTTTAGTTGCTGCCACTCCAAAAATAATCTCAGGTGGAATCTATACTTTCACATGTAAGAACAGCTTCAAAAACAAATTATATACCAAAGAGATTACTTCCCAGGGTAAGGGTTACTTCGCAGGGTAAGGGTATATACCAAAGAGATTACTTCCCAGTGTAAGGCGTTTTTAGGTGAAAATAATGGGCCATGAACTTCAAAGTGGAAAGAGTGTTTATGTAGCCATAGAACTCTTCTAACACAAAGCTGATACAAGAGGGCCTCAAATTCCACTATCTGCCCACTGCCTACAGTGGATGTTTGTAGTTCCTGGGATGGGGAATAAAGGCAAGTAAAATATAGCCTACTTCCTCGTGAATCTGCCAGGTGATCTAAGCAAATCATTTATGCTCTCTGTGCCTCACACTCCCATGTGTATGTTCAGCATAACAATATAAACATATACATTTTTAGGGATTTCAGCTCTACCTTGACGTAAATGTTGGAATTGCATATATTCTTGCATCAAAAAGCCATAAGCATGTGGCCCACACTATTAATTTCAGTAAATGAAGATATGAATCTGCAAAATACATTTTGATATGTAGACTGCCTTGCATTTCCACTGATTTCAATATTAATTATCTGTTATCATTGCCTCAGCAAAAACAGCTGGTGAAATCACAGCTTTGTTGAAGACGAGGAGAGTTTGGTCTGGCTCAGTGATTAATGAACATCATGTTCTGGTAAGATCTGATCATTTTTTTCCAAAAAAAATTTCCACCACTTTTTTTCTGGGTATTTAAACACATAAAGATTGATTTGTCCCTGCTTCTTCCAGGGTCCCTATGTGTTATGCAATGGTGACACCAATCAATATCAAAGTCCTGCTCTGTGCCACTGACCATTCATTCTTTCACTATGTTTACACAAAAATTCAACCACAGAATGCCTGAACAGGAGGAAACCATTTGCATATCCCTAGCAAAAGATTGCACATGGTACCTCTTCAGTGCAGTACCACAGTTAATTTCACATGGTCACTTCAGACAAAACTGTTCCATAGCAAAATCACTGCGGTGCCACAAGACCCAACACACTGATCTCTAACTTTGGGTAATGCTGGGGAGCAGACTTCCTTCCAACTTCTTACAAATGTACAAAAGCAAGAGCCTTCCTGAGCTATATGTTAGGAAATCGGAAAACTTCAGTTAGAACCAGTCTTCACTGGAAATTAAGTAGCTTCAATTTTTTAAGCAGTGCAAAATAATTTCACTGCCAATTTTCAGGAGCTCAGGTGTCAGCTAAGATTTTGAGATTTACATATAAAACTTTGAACCAATTTTCAAGAAACAGTATTAGAGAACCATGTTCACTTGATGAAACATTCAGAACAAACCCCTGAAGGAAAAACAATACAAGGTCATCCAAGCCTTTATAGCTTTTGGTAGGAAATGCATATATTTGTGAGAAAATGCAGAGGAGTGACACAAAAGCATATCTGTTCACATATATAGCATGCAGAGGGTTATACATGGCTATATGTACCAATAGGCTGACATGAAGGCCCATAGAGGATGTGTCTCAAAATGCACCGGAGATAGGCTGCAGAGAGATCTCAAGGACCCTTATAATCAATAATCCATTAAGCAGATGCAGTGGCTACAACTTACTGAAGCAAGTTGCTGAAATTATTATTCATACTGAAAGCTCACTTAACTATAATCTATTATGTGCAGAGTTTGCAGAAAAGATAGAGGTGCCTAGATAAAACAGTTACTCTTAAATTCTATACAGGCATTTTAACTTTTTAATTTCCATAGCCAAAACATCACACATGCTATATGAACAACAACAAAAAAAAAAACAGACATGTACACAGATGTGAGGACACAATTCTCATCCAAGAAAAAAAGGTAAAGTTATTCACCCTCCTCATAGGCACATAAACATGTTTGTGCTTTAACCTCTTGCTGTGTCTAGGAAAAGAGAACCGCTGATCGAAAGTGCAGGGCTGGGAGATGACTCCCTGGTGCCCTAGAAAAGACAGAAGGCTCTCTTCTCTCTTGCTAGCATACTAGTAAACGGTTTCTGTCCCTTCCAGGCCAGTATATGGTCTTCTTTTCTTAGTGGGATAAAATGGCAGAGGATTCTTTTATACCTGAGTGACGCTGGGGTTGCCCCTACTCATTCCCTCATCCCAAAATGACTTACTGTCTAGCTTCTGCACTTCACCTTTCCTACCGGCATCCAAGTCAGGCTCTTCCCACAGATGAGCCCTTAAGTGATGCAACAAGGCTCTGACATGAAGCAACACAAACATTTAGTTAATCTTTCTATTTTACTATATCTAAGCCTGCCTGAACCACCAGCAACAACCCTCTGTAACCATTTCCCTCTCCCTTCTCTCTTCATTCTGAATTGCTGTCAAGACTTCCTGATGCCCTTTTGCAAGTAGAAGAGGATAAATGTAAACAAAATATCCTAAAGTAATGAATCTCTTTAAAAAAAAATCTTCTCAGACTGTGTAGCAGCAGAGCTGCTGGCTGCAATTACTTTCACTCACAGCCTGTGATGAGCCAAGGCTCTAAAGCTGGGGTGTGGAGGGAGGAGAGTGCACTGCAAGGGATCTCTGCAGCCTAATTCCTTGCCCGGGACAAGCAGTGACAGCTGCCACGTGCCTGCCTGATTTTCAGGTGTACAAAGCGTGATCAGGAGGCACACTTGGTCAGAAGGCAAAATAAAATAAAAATTTGGCTACTTCTTGTGTCCACAGAGCAGAATGGAGTATGAGGACTTTGTTCCTAACCTCTGGGTCAGTATCCATTGGTGGCCTGGGCTGAAGCACTTCAGTTAAATTCTCAGATTTTTTTTCATACAAACTGCTTTAAGGCACTTGCAAATGAAGAGGTTTGTTGTGTTGATCTAGCCAATGAATCTGGAATTGGTTTTGTACTAAGATACAGTTTGTACCTCTCAGGACTCTCTGTGTTTTTCAAACATTGCTTCCTCAGTGACACAGTAGTTGTGTTTTTAAAATCTTTTTTTTTTTTTTTTTTTTTTTCTTCCCCTAAACAAAAGACAGAAGCTTGAATTCTGTGATAATCACATGACTCCAGCAGCTGGGGCCCTTGGCTCTGGAGTTCGTGATTTAATCCACCTCTGCATGGTGATTTTTATGGGAACTGTCTTCATGGCTAGCACTCAGTCCTTAATAAAATAGACAGAACATTTTCTCATTAGAGCACATTCCTTCAGAGAAACTGTGGGAGGAAAGACATTAACAGAAGATTGTGTATCCAGAACCAATTAAGGCAATATCCTAAATTATTTAAATCATAGGGCTCTTTGCCATTAACATGAATGGAACCAGGATGCCAGTCCAACTTTCCATTGCATTTTTCCTTTTCTGTCCTCTTAAAGCAAGTATCTGCATCAGAATATCCTTCTAGAGGTGTACTGGACTTTTTCATGTTGAAAGAGGTCCAGTGAGCTATATAGACTGCATAAGTCATGTACAAAATATAGTTCTGAGGTTCTTTGAATCTGTTTTAAAGCTCTTACATATATCTATCTCGTTGATGTGTATCTCCTTGCTAAACATCTAAAAATTTAAAATCACATCAGTCCCTGCTTTACCCACCATAGGGAAGAACTTTGCAGCTGTTTAGCTGCACACAGCACAACCTAAAGGTCTCTGACCCGTGAGCATACTACACAGGACTGGGTCTTTTTGCTGGGTCTTTCCAGGTCACCAGAACGTGCTGACCCGTATGGCTCTGGCCAGCCTGCTGGTGCCAGCACTCCTACTCACACAAGAAGTGCCATGAAAATGTTGGTTACCACAAATGGTCAGGACTTTGGTTTTGTACTTCATTCCAGGTTCACCAGAATCTCAGAGCTGCTTAGGTCTCAGAGGTTCCTACAGAAAAAAATTTTTTCTGTGGGTGGTGAAAGCAAGAAACTGTGGTGTTTGCCCCACTTGCTGATTGTTTATAAGGTTATAAAAATTGGCAGATAGAAAAATGTCAATAGGTGTGTCTACCATTCGGACCTCATCATCCATGACTATTTTGGTCCATTTGAGTTGTTCTTCCAATTCTGGGAGTAGCTTTGAAGTAAGGACCACTCCTAAATGACCCTATTTTTGTTCTACACTAAAACTGTGTTGTGTCAGGTAATTTGTACCCTTCTAGCCTGTCATTACAAATCCTTTACAACATAACTTTCCTCAGTTATAAAGTCTGTAAATAGTTTTGAGATTTTCTTCATAAAATATTTTCCTACCACATATGTGCTTTAGCAAGCGACTCTGCATTTTAGTAGTTTGTCTCCAGGCTTCATACTCTGTAATGGCATACATCACTTTCTCATCATCTGCTTGCCTGTTCTACTACTCAGCCACACATCAGAATTTGCAACAGGGTTCTTATTCCATGTAAGAACTTCCAGTATATTTTTTATGTAATTGCTTAACATTTTAACATGTGCACTCTATTTTAATAACACAAATTTTAACCCAAAACTATGTTTGGAAAGGCAGCTGTCTGTTGAGTAGCAGAGGAGGCTTTATAATTGTTTTTTCTATTACCCATTTTATTAGAGTGAGTTACTTAACATCAGGATGAACTAATTTGAGTGATAGACATGGGTGATAGTATTTGGGTGGCCTTCAAAAAACACATTTACATTGGCTTAGGTTATCAAGGAACAGCAACTCAGCTTTTCCCAAATAATGTGTCTTTTCAAAATGTCACAAGTGAGGAACTCCACAGCTTGCATAGATAGTAAATGGTTCACGAAAACTGGTGTTTCATTTGGCAGCTAAAAAGATGAAGGCAAAATGGGAAACTCTCACAAAGAAAGAAGCACCTAATTCTACTGACACCAAGTTATAGCTTTTTAGCTATGAAGGATTTCTATTCAGGAGTAATAAAAGTGAAGCTGGTAACTACCACCAAATTCACCATAAGAAGCACTAATAGAAGAAAATACCTTTCAGGAATCTAGATTTACCCTAAAGTCTATTATAGTCTTTTCACAGTCTTGTCAAGGACTGCTTCCCTCTATCTAGATACAATAACATTTCTTCAAGTTTACCTGAGGAACCTGATATCTGGGACAAAAAGAACAGACTGTAAACAGTAATATATAAATAATATTTACAAAATTTCAGTGGAATAGTGTCTATCTGAGTCATCTATGAGTAGTAAGCATTGTTTTAGAAATCTCAGCTGTTTAGAAAAATCAACGAAGAAGTTAAAGAAAATCAAAAAAATATTTTTTCTCCATTTAGGTGGGGTAAAAGCATTAGTGATGAGTTACCTTCTGATAGATTTAAGATATAGAATCTTGAATGTTACATTCTGCCCTTGTTTGTATTTTTGGCATAGACATAAAGAAAAAAGCAAAATAGACACAAAGCCCATAACATTCCATCTGCAATCTCAAACTAAATAGAAGAAACCCAAAATACCATGTCTTCATTGGCTACCATAAAGCAGCTAATAAGAAGACAGGCCTGCTCCCACACAGCATAGTAGTGGCATTCCCATTGACTCCCGTGGAAAAAGATCAGGGCTAATATACTCCAGGAATTCAGAGAAATTACTTGGAACAAGACCTCCCATGTCAGGAGCTCATTAACTGTCCTTAGTCCTAAATGAACTAGGCATTTCAGTAACATTCTTCCCTTCTACTCTCATTAAATCTTGTAACACTGCTGGTAATATTTCCTTCAGAGCTGATGAACTCTCTTTAAAACCATTTACTAAATTGTATGCCACCATCTTTAAGAGCAATGTAATGTTTGTCACTCTCAAACTGACTTTTCATCGAAGAAATTTCCTAAAATGTGTATTTTAAAAATTTGTCCTTGACTTGCCATTACATATTTCATTAGGGAAGTGTTTGATTGGCTCCAGATGCATGTGATAAAACTCCATGTGTATAATAACATTTTTATTTAACTTCTGTGACTTTCACAGGTTTGGCTCTGAGAGAATGTAGTCGACACTGTAGTTACCTTAGATAGTGCTGCTTAAATTGTCATTCACAGGCCATAGAAGGGTATGGGACACTCTCACCTCACCAGCAGCATGATTTATTTCATTTTTAGGAGGATAATAGTCTAATAAGCCATAAGTCTAGCCACTACATTTGGGGACCCACTGAAGTCTAATGCCAGATCATCTATATGTTGCTTACAGATTCCTCTATATACCATACTCTGCTGCTGTTTTTAGCATTTGTCTGTATTCCAGCTGCACAAATGATAAAATATTGCTGCTGTGCAGAGACAAGAAAACGCACAGGAGCTGCACAAGATCAGTGCTGAACTAAGCACATGTTCCTGTTTTTACAGGCAGCAGTTCGTGGTTTGAAAACAGGTCAAGGAGGGAACATAGAGCTCGCTCTTTCATGGTTCAGGACACTGTGCCAGGGAGCCCAGGTCCCCTCCAGGGGTGGTTTTTCTCCCCATGTTCTCCACTCTGAGATTGGTCAGAAGGGGTCCATGACAGCACAGAGTTAAACTTCAGTCAGTGGGACCCACCAGCTCCTGTGCCAGGGCTGAACCCCAGAGCTGCCTCATCAAACAAGGCCTGGCTGCAAGGCCTGGAAGGAGTGGTGTAGGCCACATCCCAGCAGCCTTCACTTTTGCTAAACCTGTCTGGAATTACAGGTGGATTTTTTGAGTCTCAGTAGCTGCTCTGTGACAGTTTGCAGCTTCAGTTCAGATAGTTGCATCTGGGAACACTGAAGTTGGCCAGATTTTGAGTCAAACTTTTTTTTTTTTTTTTTTAGTTTATTACACAGAGGATATACATGGTTATCGTGTTTCTTGTGGATTTTTGTTTTCCTCCCCACTCCATAAAAAATATTTTATTATTTCATATTCTAAAAGATGCCTAAATGTCTACAAATTGAGAAGAGTAATCTTCAAAATATGATATAAGAACTTACTTTTATTTCTTTGACTCAGAAAAAAAAGAATATAGCTCTGGCTTACGCTCAAACCATAAATATGTTTCTTTCAATAAAGGATTTATAGGACTTACACTGAACACTTCTTGAAGTTGCAGATACCTACAGAAATCTACACATAGTTCTTGTAGGGCATATTATTTAACAGTGATTGTGCTACACACTTCTGACATGGACAGGCTGTCTTTTGTCTATTTTACTTTTTAAATAAATGAAAGTGTATGAAGTATGGAAAGGAGCACTAGGGATATGCATAAGACCCAGAGCCTTCAGGAACCAGGCCTGTTGACATGGGAGACACAGGTATCAGTGTCTCCGCCTGGCTAGGCAGAGTGCAACTGATGAGGTCCTGCCTTGCCCAGTGACTGTACAAGGCGATGCAGCACTTGGGCAATATGGCAGGAAGCAGAACACCAGGCAGGTCCTAGAAAAGTGAGCAGCAAAAAATCAAGCAGTATCAGCACACTGGCTGCAATCTAAACTGACAGCTCAAGAGAATCAAACTGAACTTGCCCAAGCACAGACTACAGAGCACAAAAGCCACAAAGAAATAGTGCTTGGTGATGTGCAAACACACACAACTATCTCTCCCTGGGAGCCAACAGAGAAAGTAAGGCAGAAAACATATTTCAGGCCTATCCAGGAGATGCTGACAATTTCAACTATAAAAGTTGAAATTAAAAAAAGGAACTGAAAAAACAATGATACTGCTGTTGTATATATTATTTACACCTATAGGGCTTCTGGTCTGGCCTTATCTCAGCTGTAACTCATGTCAAGAGAGCACGTGCCTTATATGACTGTTTGCCCTCACATTCCTAGCAAATTCCAAACTCCTGCAAGATGAAGAGCAGTCTGGGCATGGCAGAAACACAGGACTGGATCTACATTTGCAAAACATGCAGGGCTATTTTGTTGTGAAATATATTAATTCACTAAATGGTGAATGAGTAAATAATGTAGAACATGGTCTTGAATCATTTTTCTTTGTTCCCTTCAGAATGAAGTTTGCTCTAATTTGGATACCTTCCTGAGATATTAAGCAATAAAGAAGACCCCTAAGCCATTGCATACCAATGTATTTATCCTCCTCAACTAAATCAGCCATTATGAGCATTTGTCTGTAGGATGGGTAATGATGTAGAAAAAGTCAAAAGTAATATTGAAAGAAAGGGAAGAACTATCAACTGTAGCATAGCTGATAAAGTTACATTCAGGAAACCTTTTCAGGTGCTTAGAGGAGCCAAGGATGTGCTCTGATGTGTTCTAATACATAGCAGAGACCTATTTTATAGTCTAATCAAATTTGATGGAGTTATTCAGCTTAGTTTGAGCCAGACACAATAGGATATCTCATGGAAAGCAGCATCTGGCTCAATATGATAGAACTCCCACCATAAAATAAATAAATAAATAAATAAATAATACTTTAATGAATGGCCACCACTTCCAGAGGAGCTTAAATTACATAAGTGGATTAAGGCACATTTAAACCTGTTAGTGCACCAGTCCTGAAACATTATTGCAAAATGGCTGAAGAGTCTGCAAACTACAGCTTTGCAGATGCCAGATACACTGGGTTTTCATAATCTCAACGTATCATTTGTCATCTGGAGCACAAGGTGCCTCTGGCAGGGAGATTTTGTGCTGAAAGGACTAAGCCAGTGGCCAACAATAAGAGGACAGCCAGAGACAGAGGCCTTGTAGGTCACTTTGCATGCAGAATAGTATGAAATGGTCTTCATAAAGAGTGGGCCAGACTATCAGCTGATGTAGACCAGCACAGCTCCACTGACATCAGCTGAAGCCTTTCCACGTTTACACCCTGTGAGAACACAGTGCTCTATTTCTTCAGATACTTAAAAAATACTTTGTTCTTCACTGCAGTTCATCAGTCTCTACTAAGATCATCACTAACACTTTTTACCCCACCACTGCAGATTTCAAAGCATTTTTAAAGAGAAAGATCATAAACCACTATCAACTTTTTTAAAAAGTAGATTGAGGCACGGGTAGATCAGATGACGTGGTCTAACAGAAACCAACCTCACATCTGAGGACAAACCTCATGATAACATTCCTATAAGAATGCAACAATACTTCTGTTATATTAGGTTGTCCATGTCTAGATCTAACCTGGTTATTGAATGTACCCCTCACAAGGGCTGTAAGCTATATGCATGAATGTTTTCTTTGCCAAAACCAGCAGCTGGCTGTTGTACACTTCATTCTTTCCCTAAATATGACTGGATTTAGGAGCTCACAAGTGGTCTCCTAGGCCTGCAGTTTAGACTTCAGTGACCAACTTCCCAACCACCCGTTCTGCATTGCTGCCCTCTTTTGCATATGTAGGTTGCATAAATACTGAACTTCCTCCCAGCTCCAACTTGAGCTCTAAAAGTGCTTTACAACCCATGAAGTCTAATCATACCTCACATCTAGTCAGACACATAAAGGATATATTGACAATATAGAATGTCTCATGAACAGCTTCTTTAAATGAATTTAGGGAAAAGATTGGAAGAGAGAAACAAAGCAAACTTTCCTGCAAAAGAAAAAATGTATATTCTTCTGGGACAGTACAAATGTGACAAAGGAAAAAAGACAAAGAAGATGAAGCAGTTTCATTAAACATGCTATTGCCATTGCTTCTGCTATGAAACAAGTATCACAGCTCTTTTATTACCACCTTGTCACTGGCTTTGCTTTTCTCCCATAGTGTTTTCCTTCAACCAATAGTTTCAGCTACACCTATATTTTTTTTTAAATGTGTATTAACACCATTTATCTGGACTTAAGTTAACAACTCTTGCTGAGTCATACGGTCAAATAAAAAGCCAAAACAAAAACTGTGTTATGTCCAGTCACTCTTTTATGTCATGACTGGGTTCAGCAAAGGGGCAGAGAGAAAAAATATGAGGGACAGAAAGTTCCAGGAAAACTTTCAAACTTGTAATTATTTTATCCTTAGAAGTCTGAGGGGTAAATGTATTTATTCTCATTCTGGCACTGTTTTGCATCAAAAAAAGTTGTGCTTAGGGAACAGAATTTGAGAAATTCAATACAAAGTGAAAAAGATCCTTCCCTCATCAACATGTTCTTGGAATGTGTAAATTCACATCTCTCGAACTCAGAGCAAGAAAATAATTTTGTGACCAGTTATCTCAGCATACATAACAACTGTAACATCTATAAGGTACTCTGAGATTTCTAGGATTTAGAACAGGTTGAGATGTACATATGGCTAAAGACAACATCTCCACTTACATAAAAAGGGAAACAAAAATATTGGGGAATGGGTATAAATATGGAACAGCTCTCATGTGTAAGAGGGTTAGAGTTTGACTGAATCTCCTTAAGGAATCTAAGCAGACCACAAGGTTGGCCCCCAGATCAGATCTCTGAAAGAGCAAGTCTCCAATACAAGCATTCAGATGGAGAGAATCACTTTGGGGGGGGCATTTTGTCACATTTTGCCTCCTGTCCACACCTCTGCCCTGGCACTGCAACTGTTGGTGTTTGCAAAACCTTTTTATGACCCATCTTTGCCTCCCCATACCCAAATCTGAGCTATGTGGAGACAGAGTTAGACAAGAGCAGTAGGACTACAGTAGGAATGTGCATTTTGCAAATAATCTACTAGGGAATCTAAATGAACAGCTCTTACCACTCAACAATTTAGTGGGGACTGCTAGCGTTAGGTCAGAGGTTGGACTCGATGATCTTGAGGTCTCTTCCAACCTAGAAATTCTGTGATTCTGTGATTCTTTCTCTGTGCAAAAATGCTCATGCGTGAGCTTACTTACTGAAAAAAAAAAAAAAAAAGCATGTGTGAAATACCAAATGAAGGGGGCAAGGAGAAACTTTTCCTGATTGATAACACAGTCAGTTGTTCAATGTGCTGTTTCAGATCAATTCTGAAGTACTTAAAACAGATTTCCATGAAGAAAACACTCATGCCACCAGCTTCTGTAATTCTACATGTTAAGGGAGGGTTAATAACTGCTCATAAATTGTTGTTTCAGCAAATCACCAAAGATCAGTGATGAAATCCAGTTCTGTGTTCTAAAGAAGCCACAACTCTGAACTGTGGACCAGAGGCACGGAGAAGTGACATGGGTGCTGCCTTTCTCTGAAGCCTCAGGCATTCAGAATGAGCTTGATGGATCATTGTTTGAAATTTCACAATCTCTGGTATTGAGTAAGATGCAGAAGTGGGGGGGGGGGGTAGGTGGATAGAAGAGACAGCATTCATTCTTTTTTCATGCCTTTGTCACAGATCAGTGGACATATGGGAAGAAAAGATGAAAAGATGATACTGAGCTTATAGGAGAGGCAAATGTACCCTATAAATCTCTGAATTGCTGGTCATTCAAAAGAGAAAGAAAAATGAAATGTTCTAATTTAATCTTAAATCCTCTGTATGAAGATGGACTAACAACTACAAAATATAGCCATCAGCAGCAGTTTGGCATCTCTAACGTTGGGGATTTCATCACTTTAACAACTAATCATGGACTCTGATATAATCTTGCAATAGAGAGAATGAAGAGTGAAAACATTTACTCTCTATCCCTCTGTTTTCAGGATCTCACCCAAGAGAGAACAAAATTTTAAAATATGAGATGAAAATAAAAATTCTCTTCCAATTCCTCCTTAGATGTGAATTTTGTCTTCATTCCAATGTACCTTTGCTTGCTGGATGGAAATCCTTCCATACAGTTTCCAACACTAGACCAGCTAAGACTGATGGTTTTTCTAGCTGTTCAGCAGACTAAGGATGGGACATCTTGTGATTTCTCTCAAGTGTGAAATCTGCAGCACGATTAAAATCCGCTGCTGCTCTTTTTTTGTTTATTTGTTTTAAAGACAAAAAAAAACAAACACAAGAAAACATGGTCAGGTTTAGGTCCTCAAAAAAGCATCTACAATCAGTCTAAATGCAGTATAGTCTCTTCCAAAAGTAGGTACACAGATATTTATAATAACACAGTTGAGTTTGCTAGCATTGCTACTTCTACTTTAAGGAGTTTTCCTTTTACAGCCTTTTGAATAGCAAGAATTGGCATTTCTGCTTTGTGAGAATAAAACTGCAGTGTCAGCACTCTATGTCATGTTGAGACCTCTTTGCAGCTGCTCAACCACAGGTACTCTTGCTGTGGGCAAGAGCAATTCCCCGAGAGGGGAAAAAAAAAAAAAAAAAAAAAAAAAAAAAAAAAAAAAAGGGTGGTTGTGAGATTGTGAGAAACACTAACACCACTAATCATCTGGATGGATGCAGTCTTGGAAATGGGTGTGTGAAAAAGGATAACATGGATCCCCTTATTTGGTCTTCCTGATGATTATATAACTTGAAATGTGTCCATTTAGAGCTCTGTGCTCAACAATTCTCACCACACATGCACATTTTCCTGAGGTAAAAGAGATGTACAAGGATGAAAACAGTCTGTGTCATGTTTCTCCTCTGCTTCTGTCAACATGAATCTGCAAAGAGTTATCCTTCACACCCATTTGCTCTGTCTGCTGCATGCTCTTGGAAGTGAGTAAGCATTTCCACAGGCAAAGCAGCTTTTGTACTCCTTCATTTTAAAATGGCTGTAACCTATTCTTACAGCACCAGGAAGAGCCAATCTAAAGGCTACCAGAAAGGAGTAGTTAGTGGATTCACCTTGAGTTAAGTGGGCTTACAGGGGAAGTCCTGTAGAGCTCTTCATATTTTCCCAGTTGGTATCTGCGCTGGAATCCTGTTCCCTCTATACCTCACCATTGCTTGTAGTATTGTCTGTGCTCCTGACTGCCTTTAGACATATCAGGTAACCCTTACCAGATCCAGTTTTCTTAACTCAAGTAATCATAAAAGCATTTTCTTTAATAGTACCTTATCTCTAAGTTATACATGTATCTGTCCATATACCTCAGTGCTTCACAGGATTCTTTACAACTCTTAGGAAGTAATTTTGTAGGTACTGATTTCAGTTTCATATGACTTGTTTGTGATTCATAAATCTTTTGATCCAGTGAAATGTTCTTGTTTGGATGTCATGCTTCAGGGCTGAATTCATCTTAGAATCTGCAGTATATATAAACCTGAGACAGAAGAGACCTATTTTGTTCCATCTGCTTATCTTACTACCAAAGCTGAGTCATGCTCCACGGCAGATTTACTATTAACTGCTCATCTTATATTAGAGCCAAAAGTCTCTCTCAGACTTGGGGTTTTACTGTGTCATGTACCACACAAGCAGATGGACAGGGAGGGACAACAAAGCAATAATCTGTACTCTAGCACTGTCCTTGTCTTTCTTCTCTCAATAATAGTGAAAAGCACTTCTGGTTCAGATATGGAATCTCTTTCCCCTGCCTTACCAGAACCAAATTCAGAAATTTGTTATGACTGGAGGGCAGATTCTAGAATAGAAGCTGATATTGCCAGGGCGGAGGCTAACAGGCCTCTGCATCACTGAAAAAAAAAAAAAAAAAGGAGCTTGTCTGCAAGAAAAAGAGGTAACAAAATGACAACTAAGAAGTAATCTCCTGCACAGAAAACAGTTTTGTAGATAAATAAGCACCACAGTGTCAAGATGCTTCAAAGACATAGATTATAGAACATCACAAAGGTTAAGTGATGATGATGCTATCCTATCATTCAGCATCACTAAGTATTTGCCATGAGTTTGCCATGAGTTGTACTTTTAGGACTTGGATTCAATTTATACATGCTGCGCTTTTATTCTGCATGGTGTGTTTAACTTTGAGGATTCTATATCCTAGAGAGCTATCAGAGAAAAAACAGCTGAAATCAGAGTTCTTTACACAAAGAGAGACTTTGCAAGCAAAATGTTTTCCAAGAGAAACAGCTACTGGAAAGAAGAATTAACTAAAGAACTAGATTAAGGCAGATAATGCAGGAAAAAATATCAAATTTCTGACTTGAATTTGGCATGCTTCTTTCTTCTAAAAGTTTACTCATTCTGAGTGGAGAGTTAATGTCCTCTTAGCCAACATTCTTACCAAATGCATCTAAAAACTCCTTCCCTGACCCACTCCTAACAGGAACATATGTAACACCATGCTTCTGCTCCAACATTTAAAATTAATTTAATTTGGAGTCTGTTATACTACTTGCACTCCGGCAAAGTCAGCACAAAATCACAAAGGTCCCTTCCAGCAAAGGTGGCTAGTTAAACTGAAAATGACTGAGAAACTGGGGACGAAGCAGAACATTCAAACAGCTTTCTCCTCATTGTCACACTACCGAATATGAATGCCAGAAGATAGATGAGATGTAATAAGAAAAAAAATAATAATAATAATAATAGAAGCACAATGAAAGTGAGAAAAACAAAGAGAGGAAAAGTTCACAAAATGGAAAGATATGTATGGGAAATAGACACAGTGGAAACAGATGTTGATATATAACATCGTCTCATCGTGATTCAACTGACTAAACCTCACTAGAGGTCATGCAGCGTAGGAAGAGGTTTCATTTTCATTTGGAGAAAGATAAATGTCACCACTCAAACAAACTAGCTGCAGGAACCTTTCCTGTCTGAGTTGCTTTCGCCAACTCATCTTTAAAAAGAAGCCTGTCTCTACTAGTGAGGCCTGGATCACATTTAAGGGTGGGACCTGAAACCCTTGTCTTCTTTTTAGTGGAGACTTAAGTTATGGTTGTTTGGGACTTTTCTTTTTCATGCTAAGCCTTTCCCAGTGCTGAGTAGGGTTCTAACAGACCTACAGCAACACCAAATAATCTAAGAAGTGCTGGTTTCTCCCACAAACTCAGGGCTTGCTATGTTCAGCAGTGACAACTGCACAGCTCATCTCCCCATCTCAATACCTACATAGCATTTACCAACTAGGCAAGCAAGTCCTCTGCATGTGAGGAGGTTGAAAAGGCCAAACTTGGTGACAGATCTGAGGCAGTAGGTACCACAGCCTCACTGAGGAGTGGTGGAAGATGTGCCTATGGGACAGGGCTCTTAAGCAATGGGCAGAAAACCAGAGCAGACCAGATGAGGCTGCTACAAGATTTCCTCAAGTGAGAATTCTCACAGCTTTAACTGACTCCAGAAATTTTCACCTATTGTTTTAGGCAAGCCTTCTGACCATGTAGTCCTTGCATACAGCTGCAACTTTATCCACCTACATTCAGCATACCCTGGAAAGATAATGGCAACTATCTTCTGTAGGATATCTTTTAGCACTGGTTCTTGCATCATCTTCAGTAAATAAGTTAGGGAGGATCTAGTTGCATGTGTTTTGGAAAGAGGATAAACAGTGGAATTTTATTCTGGAACAGTCAAGTAAACATACTTTAATTTTGAAAAAGTAAAATTATGCAACAATTCTGTAGTGTGACCTTAAACAAATACTAAATTTAAAATTATTTGACAAAATTAAACAGACAGTGATTCCAAACTCCAAAGCATATGCTGATCTGGAAAAGGCAAAAATATAAAGAACTACAAAACTACTACCTTTGTTGTTGTTTTCACCTTTTACTCCTCTGTAAACACTTTAGGACAAATTTTACTTTCTGTGTCACACTGAAATCATGCCAGGTGGAAACACAATAAGCCAGGCCCAAATAAAATAATATAAAATATAAGGAATGTAATTTCACCATAAAAATAATTTATTTTTTACAGCTACTGTTTCAGGAGGACTTCAGGAAGTGACATTACAGATCCTCTTAGAACATATTCAGTGGTAACAGCCCAGTTTTATCCTTAAGTACATTCCTGTAAGTCTAGTGCAATTCTACCAGTTTCAGAGCAGTTACATGAAATATACATTGGAAAATTGAATTTGCCTTCATGTTTTTAGAACCACAGCTCGGGTCCAGAAGAAATGTAAAGAAAGATGTAAATTGATGTGATGCTTCTCTCCTTCCTCCCCTTGGCATATCCAGTGCAAAGATATACACCCACTTAGGTGCACATTTCTGACCTAGCATTTCTGAACCAAATAAAGCCCTGAGTGAAGACTGAGTTCTGCACCACATTAACATAACTTGTGTGCACCTGGGAGTATCAGTAGATTGATCTCTTATCTACCCTTGTGAGCTTGTATTGCTATACTGAGTGCAGTCTACTTACCAATCTGCAATTAACATCACTCACATAGCACTAAGACAATCACTAAGCACTAAGGAGAGGCCAGAATAATTTAGAGGGTCTTACTTGAAAATTCTTTGTTCAGCCTTATGCAGGGCCATTACCACCTGCATGATTAGGACCAAATGCATTGCTCTAGGTGATATTAATACAGTGACTATAAACCTCATGGCAGTCTACGGTTTCCTCATGAGGGGGAGTGGAGGGGCAGGCACTGATCTCTTCTATCTGGTGACCAGCAATAGGACCCAAGGGAATGGAGTCAAGCTGCAACAGGGGAGGTTGAACTGTGCTCTCAGTCATATGGTCTGAATTCTGATTTTTGGGTAGACCTGTGTGATTGGGTAGACATTAGAGAAAATGTTCGACCTTTAGAGGGTGTTTGTTGTTGTTGTTTTCCCCCAGAGGAAAGATGAAGCCAGGAAAATATATTTAGGCCATGCTATTACAGAGATATTAATACCTGAAGAGGAAAATTTGGTTCTCCTGTACAAGTTACATTTATGCCATAGATGTCCCCACTCAGTGGGGAACATATATTACATCACTGTAAAAAGAAAGTTAAAAATACATGTATGTGTAAGACAAGTCCCAAGGGAAATGATGAGTGTTGAAGACTGTGTGCTATGTGTTGGTTGAGGATGTGGGGGAAATGTAAATTACTTGAAAATTGACTAAGCAAGAGGTAGCTAACAGAAAAGTAAAAATAAATAAATAAATAAATGATTTTTTAAAATTACTTTTGTCCAGATAAGGTCAATAACATGTAAATGAAAAGTAAATCATTTCTGTGAGAAAGTACATTGTATGTCCATTCTGCAGCTATTAGCAGCAAAATGGGAAGCAAAATGACAGTTCCTTGGAATTTCCAAGGGTATTCCATGGAAAACTGAAGTAACACCATAAGATTAGACAACATAAAGGATGATGCACTGGAATATCTGTGTTTACTGTAATTTTTTCTCCAACAGGAGGCCCTTATCACAAATTAAAAAGCCAATTCTATCCTGATAAAATGAATGCCATCCATATTGGTCTTAATGACTTTTCCATACAACAAACAGCAAGGAAAGAAGAAAGTCATAGAATCATTAAGGTTGGAAAAGACCTCCAAGATCATCTGGTCTGACCATCCCCCTACTACCAATGTCACCCACTAAACCATGTCTCTAAGCACCACATCCAACCTTTCCTTGAACACCCCCAGGGATGGTAAAGCCACCGCTTCCCTGGGCAACTCATTCCAATGCCTGACCGCTCTTTCTGAGAAGTATCTCCTAATTTCTAACCTAAACAGCCCCTGCAAGCAGGGAAGACTTTGAAAGAGACACTTCAAAGAGAGAGGAATTACCTTGCTGAGATCTCAGGAAGAAACGTGCTAATGTGCTTCTCCCTACATTTTTTCCCTTTCACTTTAAAAATGAATACATTACGATATAAAAGAGAATTCCTAACTAAAATGCTCATACTGCAGTGGCTATTTTCATTCATCTTTTGGCAACTGAAATATTAGTATTAAACATAAAAATGAGGAAGTATTGCATGGGTAAGAAGAAAGATTAATAAAGTTAACAAGCTCTAACAAGAGCCACAAGTCAAAATTAAAGCCAGATTTCTTACTGAGCTTTCTAAAGGAAGAAATATCTTGGGTTATATGAATATAGGGATTATTTTTTGATCTGTTTCTGAAGTCAACTTTGATATTGTATGTGACAATTTTTTATTATTATTTCATGTCAAGTATGCATTAATATATAGTACATTTACTGACAAAAGTAATCTTAATACACCAAGTCAAATTCTTTTGCTGAATTTAGTCCAGGAGAATAAGAAACAAATGCAGTTCTGAGAGGGTAACTGGAGTTGAATTATAACAATAGAATAATAAAGCAGAGAGTATCCAAGAGCAAAGCCCCACCAGAAGAAAAAAAAAAAAAAAAAAAAAGGAAGAAACCAGATTAAAAGTTCATATAACAATAAATGTCTATAGTATGATGAGCCAAATTCATCTCTAGAGTTTCATGAGTGTTGAATTTGGCTTTAAGTAGGATTCTTATTTATGGGGAATTCAGACGATGGGAAAGAATCATTACACAATACCATTTCAATGAAAACTAACGTCATTCAAAATCAAAGTGGGAGTTCAGAAAGTTATCTGAATCATATAAGCTGTCCTAATCCAAATATTCATTTTTGTTGGATTCAGGAGTAGAATAGTTTTCTTCTTTTCGTAATGATGCACACGCACATGTCTACTTGGCTGATTGTTTCTGTAAAAATGCCATAGGAGCAACAAGTCGCCCAAACATTTCTATCCTCTGGATATTCATGTGCCTCATAGAGGTACTCCAGCAGCGTACAGGGAATGGAAATGTCTTCTAGGTTATTTGGTGCTGTTACACTAAGTTATACTTCCAAAGTATTGGTCTGTCAAGGTACACGTATGCTTACCTCCGTATGTATATGTATATGAACACATGTGTTTTTCTGTCTCCTGCTCCTCCACCTCTCACAGAAGAAACTAATAGCACGATACTTCTGGATCACTGTAAAGTTATTTTTTGGTTGGAGCCAGAATACAAGCATGAAGTACCATAAACATAGTTAAACAGTTTGTAAACTTGCTAGCACTCAGACTCTCTCTTTTGTGTTGATACAAAAGAGAACCTCAGGCAACAAGACCTGGCACTCCTGGGTGATACTGTATAGTATAGTATGAGTATCACCTAGTATAGTATGTATGTGTGTATATATATATATATATGTATACAGTGGGTGATACTGATACATATTTAGAAGGAATACTTGGCATATGTGTTCTGAAGTTCTAGAATTGGATTGACATGTCAAAGAATGTTAATTTACCTGAAAATCTACAAGCAAAGTTTATAGCCTTAGAGTCACTGACTTTTTCATCAGAAGGGAAAAAAACTGTACTAGAAATTCAGACTGTTACTGGGTAATTACGGCTGGTTATAGAGAGCATGTAGTAGATGAAGACCAGAGGCTTAAGCATTTAATAATGTTCTATTAAATTTTTTAGTTACTCTACCCTGAGTACTTCACCCAGTACTCAGGCAAGGAAAGTTTTGATGTTGAGGAAAGCAGTATTCATCCCCACCAGAACTTTGTAACTCTTGGTAAATATCTTTCAATGTAGTTTTCTCCCTGAACTAAGTGCAGGTGGTGCACATGCTAGCAGCCACCCAACACAATGGGAGAGGACAGACACAACACTTGCACTGCAGGGAGCTTTAACAGGGGACCCCACTATCTAAAAAGCATTGGAGCAACCATTGCATGTAACTAAGACCACTTTTTGCTCACTTAATCAAAGAATTGGAAGAAAATCAACAATGGGAAAACAGAATGGGAAAAAAAAAAAAAAAAAAAAAAAAAACTCTCTCCCTTAGAGGAGATTCCCTGTTTGGATGTGCAGAAGACGACTGTGGACAGGCCCTTTCAGCAGCAGCTTGTGTGTCCTACCCCAAACTTCCAATATGCTGGCTCCTTGTCTCTTGCCTGGAAGTATTCCCAGCCCAGAGACAGACATCCCCATATCACGTGATCCCTTTTATTCCCACTAGTAAGACTGTTTCAGTCTTGGTGGAGTCAGATTTTCCTCAGAGTTTCCATTCAGATGAGAGAGAGAGAGAGAGAGAGAGAACTTGCAGCCACCACAGTACTCACAGCCATTAGTCCTGGCCAGCTGCAGTAAATCCTGCCCTATTCAGTCAGCTTATTACTGGAATAAAATATCAACTTCATTTTATCACTCTCTTTGCTCCTCAAGTGTATAATTACAAGTCAACTGTGGGTCACACCGTTTCCATAACACCAAAGAACAGAGAAGCTGATAAGAGCCAGCAGAACAACTTGCACTGATTTTAATGGGATTTGCCTCAAACCTTTAACAGCTAGCACACTGGCAAAGTTGTTGCAGGTCACAGGGTTCACAGAAGGAGAAAACAGGAGACTGTCTGCATCTTGGACATTATTTAGGAAGCCATTTGCCTCTCTGTTTCAGTACCCACCAGAAACATGGAGGCATCAGTAACTCAGTACATTATGAAGCTGTTGAAAGGCTTTATTTATATAAATTTTTTGGGACTCATAGAAATAGCACTGATGAGGAATAAGAACTGAAAGAAGGGTCTCTCCATTTCCACCTTTCACTCAAGCGTGACATTAACTTCTAAAACAACAATGCAGTCACACATCACCTTTATTAAAGGCCTCAGACCTTTTTGGTGAGCATAAGCTTTAAAAGACAAAAACAAAACAAAACAAAACAAAACAACAACAACAAAACTCTAACAGTCATAATAGGCAGTGAAATTGTCAGAGAGTCTGCTGTCCGTATCACGTCATCTAAAAACATTAGAGAGGGACCCCTCAGCCATCCAGAAACAGTCAGACAACTAGCAGCTAGTATGTCAGCAACAGGATGAATTATGGTTTGTGTGATTTATTTGTTAGACATTGATATAGAATTCATTTTAAACACATGTATAAGAATTTTAAACCACAGCAGTGATTTGATTTTCCCAGCGACAGCTTTAAGACTAGATAACAGCAAATCGCAGTAGAAATAAGTTGGGATCTAAAATGAGCTGCTTCACTGAAGTTCATGCCTTGTGCTAGTCTATATGCACATGTTTGCAAATGAGTAAACTAATCCTCTTTTATTGTCTGTTATTCCCTAGTGCCTCCTGAAACCAGTATTTAATTTACACGTTGTGTTCCTGGTATCTAGTATGGTTTTCAAGTTCTTGAGAAAAGTTCTCTGCTCCAGTTCTCCACATTACATCACATTCCAAACATTTAAAAATAATAATTTTAAAACAGGAAGTTGAAGGTGCAATCTTTTTGCTGGCTTGACCACAAATAAAAATGAGAAAGTATTGGAAAATCATGCTTTTCACCAAGCCATGGAAAACAGATGAAGGTCAAATCACAGCTATCATAGCTGGAAATTCTTTCAGACATCCTGCAAAGGCATTACATGATTAAATGTTGTGGTTGCTGGCTGTTTTTCACTCTGGAAAGAGATGTGACCAGACCCGGGTATACATGAACAGGAAAAGGAATATAGTTCCACACTTGCATTCAGTTATCCGTAATACATTCACATGGTCTTACATGAGATTTCAGTGGATATTTAAGCCAAAGCAATAGAGCACTGATGCTGAAAGTAAGAATTCTACCTTTTTTTCTCCCTACGGACAGTTGCATGGTACCATCCCCTCCCTTGTCTTTTCTCTAGAGCTTTTCTGATGTTTTGCAGAGGTTTTCCATTCTGTGATTGGGAAGTATATACAATTTTTTTCACTTTTCTTCCCTTTAGTTTCAGGAGTTTCTCATGGAATCTCACCCTACTTGTGTTTTTCTTTGCAAATACATCCATCCTGTAATTTTCTTCAATGCTTTCCGCTCCATGACCCTCCTGCTGGTTATAGGCAGGTTACATAAAACCCCTGGTGCCAGTCTGACAGTGGGAAAACTGACACACAAAACTGAAGAGCCTTGGAGCACAGCTGACAACCAACCTTGCAGACAGACTTTGTGAGGCAGCTCTGGTGGCCAAACTCTCATTCATCCAACAAAAACAAAATAATCTCACCTTCAATGTATACATTCACTCGAGATATTTGATGCTTGGCTGGAAGAGCCACACCCAGACATACTCAGATATCACAAGGGTATCTGTTACAAGGCCCTCTGTAAGGAGCAGTGCCTTCGGGACACTACCACACAGGGAAATCAATTTCATTTCACGGTGTCAGGAACATTCCAGCTGCAAGACTAGGTTTATTTGCTTATTTTCACAACTCACACAAAGGAAATCCATGAAATTCTGCATTGGAGGGAAATCTTTCCCAAGATCTAGTTACAAAAAGAAACTCTCCAGACTGTGTGTGGCCTCATTCTCAGCTGTGCCATTGTTCGTTAGATGTAACTAAGGAGTAGGCTGAGGATGAGGTCCATAAAAAGCCAATGCATTTCTCTTATCCTGGGGCCAGTTCTTTGCCAGCCCAGCCCTTCCATAGATGAAAGCACTCCAAGAGCTGCTCTAATCTATACCAGCTGCTTCGCCAAAGCCTGATGTCGGTTGGGAATTGCTGCAGCACAATCCAGCCAGGTTCCCTTCCCTCCGCTGCCATAATCTCCTGCAGGAATGCATAATGTAGGAAGAAGATATGTAACAGGGAGCTGCACACAGAAAAGATTGCTCTCCCAAGGCAACCTGACCTCTTCCTAACAAAGCAGCAATGAAAAGGGAATGAAAGAGAGACCAGCCCCAGCTCCAACAAGCCTCTGTGCATATCAGATGTATTTATTGTTACCAATGGCTCCAGCTTACACCATTCTCTCAGAAGTCTGCAAAATGGCCCCTTGGGGTTAACAAGAACACGCCCTATGAAAAATGATCATAAATCTTTTAAACTCTGCAGTCCTCTAGGGATTTGATGTGCTGAGGATCTCGGGATTTAGGAGAGTCATGAGTTCACAGCATGATAAAATTTTAAGTGTATGCTAACTTAGCAAATGGAATTGGTCAAGTGTATTTCAAAACTCTTTTTGAACTGTTGCTGTGAGATATTCCAGCTCTGCAACTCAAATATCATCTTGGAAGTAGGGGGACAGGGAAGGGATGGGCACACAGAAAGAAGTTAAAAGTCTTTCTCCAATAAGAATTTAAAAGAATTTAAAAGTATAGGGACAGTAAAGCCATCAGCGGCCAGTTAACAGAGCAAGTCTGCAAATCCACCTAGCAATCAAGATTTGTGCCTCACTGTCCCTCCAATCTGTAACATCAGTTTGGTACCAAACATGTTAAGTGAAAAGAAAAAACAAGAGAGTCCCAAACACTATGCAGTAGAAGAAAATCGATTTCTCTTATTTAATAGTTTACACGTGCAGAAAAAGGATAATTCTGAAGCAGTGAATTTAGCCTTACAGCAAATCCTGACTAAAAAAAAAAAAAAAAAAAAAAAAAAAAAAAAAAGTGGCAATAATTTATATGTATATATATATAGCTTTTCCAATGAAATTAAATTTTCACAAGAAGCATTCCTTAGTGTTAGCATTTTCTGTGTTTTTCCTCAAAATACATTTTCCTGACACTTAAATAATTCAATAAAGCTTTTTGATGAAAAAGTGTTCATCTTCAAACCTTTAAGAACTTGGCAAAAATTTTTTAAATTCAATCTTGCCTTTTCCAGTTTCTTTAGTTTTGATGTTAAAAACATTTTCACATAAAATGAAGAAGTAACATATTTTTAAAATTATTTTGGTAGAATTTCTTTATTCATAAAAAATCATAAAATGCCTTAATGGCAAATAATCTTCCCTTCACCTCCCTTCTAAAGGGTGAGAAATTAGAAAGAAGGGAAATTGAACTAAATTTGTAGCAGAGTCAGGATGAGAGCTCCATGCCTAGCATGGCTCCTCATATCAGCTATTCTCCCTGGCGTGGGGGGAAGGAACTATTTCATACTTAAATATGAATTCTGGGCCTTAAGTACATTTATGGATATCTTACAGTCCAGGTTAATGCTTGCTAATTAAAGTAAGGCTTTTTAGCTCAACCTTTTTTTTTTTTTTTTTTTTTTTTTTTTTCCCCTGTGACCCTTATTCTACAGTAGGAACTGCATTTAAGTGAGATCTGCTTTTTAAAATATATCCACAAGCTGTTCTGCTGTTTTCCAAGCCAAACAGAATGTCAATGGGCTCTGTGTTTTCAGTGATGTCAGAAAACACAGTGGCAACACTGCAGAGCAGTGTGAGGATCTTTGCACACCAGCTCCCAGGTCAGAACCATGCACCACGGGCACATAGCAACAGCCCAAACTCCCATTACTTCAAGACATTTGTACCGCCACATTCCCGGTGTGTTTGGTATACAGCATTAAGATGTATTTTGCTTTATTATTAGAGCATCGCCAATGTAACCTTGCCTAAATACTTATCAGTGGCATTTTATTCCCAGTGCCTCCTCTACAAGGTGCAAGAGCATTCCTGGAATTGCGTCTGCACACTCTCTGCCAGATGGTTTCAAATCACACAGAAGCACTTTCAGTTCCGTTACACACAGGATAAAATGTAATGCAGTAGCTAAGAAGTTACTGCTTGGCTTTCTCTTAACACTCTGTAAGGCTTGCACAGAATTTGAAAAGTGTCTGACTGGGTTTAAGACATGACTTTTAAGATTTTAAGTTTTTAAGATTAGATTGGTAATGGATCGCCACTGAACGCTATGCTAGGGTGTTTTCTGGGTTTGGTCACAAACGGAATGCATCTACTACTGCTGTGTATGCAGCAAGTTCTGATTATCCAAGGTCAGAGAGTGAAACCAAGTGGAGAGGTACTGAAATCATGATGAGATATACTGGAATTAGGAGGAAATACTGTTTTAAATGCGTGTGCTAACCACCAAGGCAACTACAATGAGCTAAGTGTAAGTCACATCTTTGATAAAGTAAGTGCCCAAGTGAATCCCATTTAACATTTTTCTCATCCATCTTCTCCAAACTGTATTGAAAAGATACAAACACAGATTGGTTGGAAATGTATGAGGCTGGCTGTATTTTGTGAGTAGCTTTTAAGAAACTTACTTGATGTAGAAAATTAAACCATTCCTTGTTCCTTATCGGCAATACCCTGAAGCAAAAGAACACCATGAGTGTTAACTGTTGTTAACATTTGTGTTAACTGTTAACACAAACTCCATTCATACATTTAAAAATCAGTGCAAGGGCAAAAGCATGATAAAAAGGCTGAAATGTGAAATGCCAAAATTTCTGCTTTAATTATTCAGATCTAGATCTTGGGCTGTGGCCAAGAAGCATTTTGTAATGCTCAGGAAGGGGGATTGGAGTGGATATGTACATATGGCTTTAAAATCATGGCTTGCCCCTAGAGTATATCACAGCAGCCAAGAGACTGTTCTAATTAACACCTGCTACTAATAGTTCCAAAGGGTAATTCTGACATCTAAGGATCTCAAAGCAAAAAAAATAAATCTGTTTTTCTTGCATCAACAGTTGTAAAGGAAGAAGAACCAAATTTCCTTTGCTATTCTTGCTGTGAGGGGAAAAGATATCTTCCAATATGTGGAAGAAATTTGTTAAAGGAAGTTTTGAGACAAGAGAATGTCACCAAATACCTTTTCCAGAACTGGAAAAATCAGACCTTCAATGTGCTTTGCTGTACATCATGAATATAATTGTAAAACCTTTTACTCTTAGTCAGCTTCTTCAAATGTTCCCATCTTTGCCAGAGGGATTCCTTTGTGGAGACAGAAGAAGGACTATAAATTTTTCTTCAGAGCATATTTTTAGCTGAAATATGAAAGGGTTTGTTTTTATTCTAATTCAAGTGAAATTGATAAACCCATTTGAGAAAAGCTGCTTGAATTTTGTTGTGGTAAGAACAGGAATGGAAAGCATCTTTTTCACAAGTAATCCAAATCTCCCTGTTGCTCTAGAATAAGTTTCTGTTTCCTATGCTGCACTTTAAGTCTTAAGCATCAAGCTGACACTCAGCAGCTGAATACTTCATAAATGAAAGAATGGAAGAGGAAAACTAGACATATTAAAGGAAATAAAGTATGTAACTCAAACTGCTTGAAGTACCAAACACCAACTTGGTTTTAGCCATATTGAGAAAATGAAATTCATGCCAATTTTCAAAGATTGTTCTTTAATTATTTTCTGTAATTAATTGGGTATTAGAACCACCTTCAGTTTTCCTTCAGAAGTGAGAATTTTTTAGCACCTCCCTATAATGGAAAGGGATGAATTCTGCTCAAGAATGGCCTTGATCAAATACTTTCCTCAATAAAAAGCATCTTAAGTTATAAATTTACTGCTGCAATGATTAGATACAAGTGTGCTAGCTTAAAACAAATACAGCATGCATTTAGGGTCAGAGCTCATAGCCACCAAGCTGTAGACAAAAATATTTTCACTTCACACTCTTAATGCCCCTAGTCCTTCTCTCTCCCCACAGCATTCTTTCAGTGGTCTCTTAATCTCTCACTACTTAATATCTGGCAAGAAAATCTGAGCAAAGGACAAGGTAAGAGTTGGAAAGTCATGTGGCTTCAGGTCATAGTATGTTGAGGGGCTTCTAATGATTAATTGGTCTCAGCAGTTCTCCATCTACTGACCTCCCTCACCCTCAGCAATATTACTTGGAGAATTTTAAATGAGAAATTTCAAGCATTGTAAGAAAAAAAAAAATAATATAGAAAATTAATTACAAAACTAGAGTGCACTATTATGTTCCAGCGGACATTTATCTAATGACCAAATTTATCCATGTATAAACAAATTTATACAGAGGTACGAATGCTTCAAAAATCTGATCCAACTCTGGTAAACCACTTTTAAAAGTCAGGAAATTCCAATGGGAAGGTTAGTTAAATTTGCATCTGTATTATTTTCAGTGAAATTTTTAATATAATCCCAGCCTCTTTGTCTATTCTAAAAAAATATATATATAAAGTGTTTAAACTTTCATCTCTTAAACTAAGGCTAATTATGCCACTCAAGCAAGCAAGTATGAGACCATGAAGGATTTCAAACAGTTTTTTCACATTTTTGAGTCTCTTAAAATATTTTAATATCCCTCTAGCTTTAATTATTATTGTAGTTGTTGTAAGGGCAGTCAGATGCAAGCTGTGTAGAATGGTTGTAGTAAAGACCTCAGATTTAGGAAACTTCTGACTAAGAATCTTATTTTTTCCCATTTTAACATTTAATAAATCTGGTTCTCTGAACTTACTTCACCCTAGATGAATTTGAACAGAATAAAGAAAACAAACAAAAAGCCCTAAGGAAAACAATAAAAATAAAACCGAATATATTGAACTATTCTGCAAGAATAACTAGTCCTTATAGTACATCCAGAAACCTGTCAGAACTGAACACTCCTGGCTCACACATTGCATGAGCAGGATGCATTTAAAGTTTAAGGATATACTTCTAAACATACTATTAATATTGAGATAATTCAGAGTACTTAAAAAACTTTAGATTTGGATCAAAATAATACATAGCATATGAAAGGAAGAGGGAAAGGAGGATAAAATTATATGTGGATAGTGAAGATACAAAGATGAACAAGAAGGAACAAAAAAATACTGCAAAGCAGTTTTTACTTCACTACACCTATACTATGCTTATCTGTTTAGAGCCATTTCCCTACTACACAGGTAGGTGTGTCTGCATGCAAGGGGGAGCTCCTCTAGTATGCATGGGTACACCAGACTGGTTCCTCCTGCTGCTACACATGTAGCAACACCTAAGCCATAAGCAAAACCAAGATAGGTTAAAGTTCTACTACATTCAGTGCTCTTAAATTACCAGTAATTTGAGCTATCCTTAACATTTTTAAAGGGTTGCTAAGAAAAAAATAATAATAATAAATAAATAAATAAAAAGGCAACCAAGGAAAAAAAAAAACCTGCAACAAGTTTCTTGTTTTTCATACCTCAGCTGGTATGTGAATCAATGTCATCACAACTCATTTTTCTCTGAGATCAATTCTCTTTGCTGAGAAGAGCTATCCTTCCACTAGGGATATACTCCTATTTGTAATGGAGTGTACACAAAACTAAGGAATGAGGGTGATAAAATAAAGACAATTTGAAAGATTAAGAGCATTCAGCTGTACTGCCAGAGGGGGAGATTATCTGCTTAGTGCCACACCCCAGCTGTACTAATTAGAAGTGAGGATAAGGTGGGAGAGACCAACCCTCCCAAGATGAGTCCAGATTCTGTTTCATAATGACTTCCTTAAACATATTCTATTCTATGGAGTTTAAAGAGAACTGTTTAAATGGTTTCAAATAAATTGACTCAGTGAATGTCAACCTAAGGGAGTGAAGTTTTATTTATTCACAGAACACGTATAGTGCAGAAAGCTGAGAGGAAAGCTTTCCCCACAGACTCTTACCATTGTTCCTCACCCTGGAAGAATGCTGGATACTTTGAAAGATAAGAAGCACGATCATATTAGAAATATAAGGAATAAATGCACTTATAGTGTATATCATCATCACCACCATCTCTCAAAATCATCATCCACCATTCATATAGCCTGGATTGGTGTTTGCACCTTCTTTTCAGAGCACTGGCATCGCTTCCTCTTCTTAAAGCAGGATACTGCATTGGGTGGAGCAGGGGTCTGGTCCTTCTGTCTTCTGAGTCTGCTGACCAGGTTGTAACTGTAGTGTGATCTTGATGGATTGCAACTGACCAGGAGGAATCCCCAGTAGTCACAAGCTCATTTTCCAGCAGCGGCAGACGATGGTTAAACTTGCACCCAGTCAAACCAAGACACGGAGGAGAATGCCTCATGAAAAAGTGTTCTTTCATTTGAAATTACTTCTTTGAAAGATTATGCATATGATGACCTGATACAATTTATCAGAATCTGATCAGAAAACTATTGTTCTTTTGTGCTCTTTCTTCTAATTATTGCATTCATTTTGCCTTCTTTCAAATTGTTTTGTAAAGTCTTCAGAGAAGGGACCGTTATTTACATATGCATAAAGTATTTACAGCTTGTCATATTTAGAACACATATTTTTGTAATTTCATTTTTCCAGCATTTATTCCAATTGTCTTATTTGTATAATAAATGAAAAAAAAAAAAAAAAAAGAAAAAAGAAAAAAAAACTGATTAAGTGAAATTAGGAAGGAAGTAACAAGACTTTTTGTATTGGAGAAGAATAGAAACTGAAATGAATCAAATAAAATCAAACACAAACTATTCATAAACATGCACAGCCTTTCAAAAGACTTCATAGTGTGTCCTTTCTCTGGGAAAATTTTCTAGGCTCTGAACTTCAATGCATATGAAATATTGGTGCCTATATGCCCTCTGGGGTCTCTCTGTAGTACAACAGCTTTATCTAACCAGCAAATCAGATTGACTAAATCAGATGAAATTTTCCACTGATAATAATGCAGCTTAAGATATTCCCAACTCTACCACTTATTTCTAGCCAGCTGTGTAGTATACTGTCACTGGTCTTGGCACAACTATTTGTGGTATCACACCTTAAGATGAATTAGGGAAATGATCCTGCTTCAAAACAACCCAGCAGAAAAGAAGGGCGTTTTTCAGCCCTTGGTCCAGTTTACCACATGGTTCCACAAAGACTTGTGCCAGCAAAACTGAGAGGAAAGTGCCAATGATAGTGACGAAGTAGGGCAGTGGGTGCTTTGGTTCTTGTCCCATAGGACATGGCCTTCTATAATGAACTGAGCTTTTTAGAGACTTATTTTAACATTTGGACAGCACTCAAGTTTCAATGGGAGCAACCACTGAGCTTTTTTAAGCACCTGGAAGCAGCAGACAAATGATGCAACACATTTTCCTGATAGACAGCCATGGACAAGACTAAATATTAGTCTTTTCTGTTGGGAGCTCATCCAAAGAGCAAGCAGCAAAATGCCTTCCAACTCATGGTAGTTATGTCAGAAAATTTATTCTGTGTCTTCATTTTGTTTACTCGGTACTCCCTTTTTTTTTTTTTCCTTTTAGGAGTTTCTACATCATACCATATATATCTTACCATATATATCATGTCCACTGTCTATCTAATCCAGAAGACTTGTGTCAGATGTCACAGAATAAAAACAACACCCTCATGTTTTGCACTTCAGAAGTTGTTTTATTATTCTCCAGAATCTAAAGTTTTAAGACTACAGAACTGTCCCTCACCCACTTCCAACCCTCATATTATCAATGATCTTCAGTATGCAGAATAGTACAGCCATTAGTACAGCTTGTGAAATGACAACGGGAAAGGGAATCCACCCGGTTTCATTCTGAACATTATGTCAGTTCCTGCTAAACTAGTTCACTGGAAAACCATGACACAAGGAAAAACTGCAAAGGTGAAAGGATTTCACACAGGGAAAGCTTATCTTATCTCCATTGCTCTTCCAAATCTTGTACAAGGTTCCAGGAAGTATTGATTCTTTATTTATTTTTACATTACTGGAATAGATTCAAAAGAGACTAGTATTCTGAACACTGAAAGAGGCGAAGGTCTTATCTCTTATCTGGGAAAAGCTGGAACATCTCAAAATTTCACAGTACTCATTTATTACTTTCACGAGGCCATGATTGTATTTAACAAACTTGGGGTCTGGTATGAAATCATCATAAAGTACACAGTAGAGAAAGATATTTGTTAGGTTTAGGGCAAGGAAATAAAGGAAAAAACACTGAATATGCAATACTATGTCAATGGGTATTGTAAAATTATTTTTTGTTCTTCTTCTGACTTGAAGATAAGCATCTTATAAATGGTATTACAGCTACAAATGCAGAATACTAAGGTTGATAGCACATAAAATGCTGTAAGAAGTCTACAAAATCAGGAACAAACTATAATCAAAAAAGAAAAGAAAAAGCTTCTGAGATGTATATTTAAAGTTGCAAACAAAAAAAAAAACACCCAAAACTAGCTCAGTTGGCTTCATTACAAAATAAACTCCATTTCACAATTGACTAATCATTTTAAAGTTACTGTATCAATTAGGAATCAATATCAAGAAGTATAGCTGTAGTGTTTTTTTTTTCTTCTAAAACTGGAAATACATCTTCAATATGCTCCATTCTACCTGAAGTACCTCATTTTTTCTCTTCCATCTTCTTTCAACATTACAGATCCCTGTGCTGCAAAGGCACAGATGGCACAAGCAGCAAGGGTTTAAATATAGCTCTCTATATCAGAGAGAGCTGTATCAAAGCTTCCTATTCTTTCCTGCACTGTGTTCTATGCCCCCTAATCTTCAGTGGGGCTCAAGGCGAAGATTTGTTGATCCAAGAGTGAACAACTGATCCAAGGCATTTTAAAATGTTCTCTACTAAAACTCAAAGTTTATTGTATAAACAGCATTTATAATAGCTCATAACTCTAAAGCTCTTTATTTATTTTTAATGAAATAATTTTAAAAATAGAGCTACATTGCATATTATTTATACCAAAAATGAACAGAAATGTACATATGGAACTACTGTACATAATAATAATAATAAAGATTTTTATTTCCTGGAGATTTCTGTTTCTACTTCCTGGAGAAATAGATTGTGAAAGTCAAAATGTATCCAGATAGCTTCTTCTGTTAGAAAGAAAAGAAGGAAACTAAAAATAAAAAGAAACCACACATGCTGAAAGTTGAATATGATGAGAATTCATAACACCAATAACCTAAGTGTCAACATATTATAAGTACTTACTATAACAACAGACAGCACATGTGAAGCAACATGCTAGAGGTTACAAAGAAATCAATGCCTGAGCTAAGAGTAGAAGCTAAGTATTCTTTTCTGCACCACTCTTTTAAATTACATATGGCTATATTACATAGCCATATTTATGAAACAGGTCTGCATTAATACATCTCCAGATAAGCAATTGTCAGCGTCTGACCTTTTAAAATGAAGCATAGTTTAACATATTAAAGAAGTGTTTCTATCTCTTATATTTCCTGCATTTATTCCTTTTCCTCCACAAGTGCCTCCTGAAGCAATCAGTCAAATGCTTGAGAAAGAAGCAGACTCCTTTGAAAGCCATTGGCAGTGATCTCTCTGTTTTTATTTTCTTTTCTTTATAGTTAATTTGTAATATTATTTAAGCCACTGTGTTAGTGAAAATGCTGACTTGCTAATGGGACTAAGATCACCCTAGAAATAGCACTTATAATAAGAGCAAGAGAGATTCATCTGGTGTTTTGGCTGTGTGACAGTCCTGAACTCTAAAGATCTGAGTTCAATTTTCTGCTCTACAGCAAACATCCTGTATGCCTTTTAACAAAATTTCATGACCATCATGCATTGGTGAAGTATAGGTAATGCTCTCTTGCTCTTGTACAGCCATGCCAAGTGACTTCATCACAAGAAGTACACTCCCCTCCTCTGAACCACTTCTTTTTCTTTGCTACATTCTGTTCTACAGCCACCATTATCAGCATCCTCCCATAGCTTGGAATGGCCACTATTTGCTGGATTCTCAGGAAAAACTAGTACCACACATAGAGAAAGACTGAAAAAGGTCCAGAAGAAAGGCAGCCTGACTAAAAAGCAGGATAAAGTCAGATTCTAAAGCAAGAAAACACTTCATAAAACTCAAGTGTTGGCATGTTAAGAGAAAAAAAATCACAGTAAGATGGGCCATAAAAAAAAAAAAAAAAAAAAAAAAAAAAAAAAAGCATGGGAAGGAACTTGCAAAAGATGTAAGAAACTAATAATGAGCCATCGACAACTGCAGTTCACCCCAAAGTTCTAAGGGAACTCAAGATGAAATAGAGAAGTGCTAATTGTAGAATAAAGCTTCTTGCCTAAAATTTCTTTGGTACTAGAACAAGGTGCCTATTTTTTTCAGAAATTCCAGACAGATGCAAGGAAGACCTAATCAATGAGCTACACAACACTCTGGGCAAGTTAGTGGAAATTATTCTGAAAAATATAGTGAACATATGGATAAAGATGAATAGGGAAAAGTCAACATGATTTGTTTGTTTGTTTGTTTTAAGAAAAATTGTGCCTCACAAATTTATTTAGTTTCTCTGAAAAAGCAATTAACTATGTGGACACAGAATATCCCTTTGATATGGTCTACTTGCATTTCCAAACTGCATCCAGTAATGTTCTTCAACCAAAGACTCTTAAATAAACTAAACAATATGGGAAGGTCCTTGGATGGGTAAAGAATTGTTTAGAAGATCGGAAACAGAGCTGAAGAATAAAAAGCCAATGACTTCCCATAGGACTCTGTGCTGGGACCTAAGCTTCTCAGCATTTTCAGAAATGAATTAAAGGGGAGAGAATACTGAGGTGACAAAGAATAGTGATGACACTAAACTATTTAAGGCAATAAAGAAGAGACAGTTTCAGAAAAGCCTCATGTTAATGAGTGACTTGGCAAAGAAAGAGCAGATGAAATTCAGATTAGATAAATGCACGTGGGAAAAAAACAACCTGAACTTTACATACAAACTGTTGCTTTGGGCTGACTATTACCAAGCAGAATGATAATCTTGAGGTTTTATTAAGTAGTTCAATTAAAACACAATTTTAATATTTTGAAACAGTCAATAAAGCATGTGGAATATTAGAAATTATGAGGACAGGATTATTCCACTGTATAACTCCTTGATGCATTGGTATCTTGAAAATTGTGAGTCAGTCTTATACTTGTTTCCCTAAAGAAGTAAGGTAGAATTGGAAAAGATATCAAAAAAAGGACATGTATTACTGAAAATAGGGAGCACAAACCAGGAAGACTGAAATCATAGAATCACAGAATATCCTGAGGTTAAACCATATATCTAAGATCACTGTTGAAAGACTTCTCAAACATCGACACACTTGGGTTGTCCCTTCCCAAGTTCAGAATTCAGTACTTGCTCTTATTAAACTTCATATTGTCTCTACTATGCAGAGAGCATGAGCTGACCAGCACCAGCATCACCTACCTGGCTTCATGAACATCCCTGTCTCAAAGATCCTGCTGCAATAAGGCTCAGGCCATGTGAGGGAACCACTGCTCCACTAACCATTCACTTCATGACCAGTTCTGGTCTACAACAGTTCTGCTTCTTTTCCTAGTAAGTGAGCCCTGGTGGAATTAGGACACTACGTTAGATGGATCTTTGGTCTGACTTAGCATGACCTTTCTTACATTCACTACTATCTGCTTTTCTAACTCCAGTCTCCTCCTCACCTTATTCCTCTGTACCCTGTTTTTCACAGCCTCCTTGAGTTGCTGTTGTGCTTGACACACTCCTATTGGCCATGTCTCTGCAGGCAGGAATGGCTAAAAGTAGCTGAAGATGTTTGTGAGTAGAAGTAGGACAGTGCACAAGGACATTTCTCAGGTCACTGTCTGGGCAGTGGCAGCAATAATTATGATTCTCTATCCTTTTCCAAAGAGACATCTAGTATCAGACTTCTGCTAGCATATTTATAGCAGGCCTTTACTAGCATATTCAGAGAGAAAATCAGAAAGGCTAAAGCCCAGCATGAGCTCAAACCAGCCACTATGGTAAAAGATAACAAAAAACGTTTTTACAAATATATTGAGGGTAAGAGGAGGGCCATGGAGAATCTCCATCCTTTACTGGACACAGAAGGTAACATAACTACTGAAGATAAGGAAGGCTGAGGTTCTCAATGCCTTGACAGATGTTGCAATAAAAATAAAGTCTGGTAGTCATGGCCATTTACAGTCTTGATATTCCGTCCTTCTACAAACTGGATCTGGATAGGATCCTTCAAATCCTATTCTGCTGTTCTTAATAGCATTCTGGGATAGGGCAGCAAAATAAATGATCTGGAAGCAGGTTTAAGCCCAAAACAAGAAAGAACTTTTCCCTCAACACGCTGTTAAAAAGATGAATTCATTGCTACATGATATGAGCACTAAATAAACAAAAAGGTTCCGGAGGTAGACTATTGGAAAGTAGGTCTATTATCATGACTAATACTCAGTGCTCTGGATGCAGTTTCTAAACAACTGCTTGAGGGAAACTGAATATAGAGTTCACTCAATACTTTCTAAGAATCTTCTGCTGGACAGTATCACAGGCTGGTAAGCTGGATGGATCACCAGTTAGACACAAAAGGGCTGCTCATGTGTTCTTACACTAGCATTTCTGTAATTGACTGATGTCTTTAACTTCATTTCAGTGGAGAAAGGAGGTGAAGGATGGATTCACTAGTAAAGTAACCTTTGGTAGAACACAATTTGAGATTGATGCCATTATAAATGTCAGTCATTAATGTTTATTAGACTGGACACTCCTAGCATAGAGAGCAGGTAAGATGACAGATTCATGCTGAGCTTGGTAATATCTGCAAGGTAAAGGTGAAAGCAAAGAAGCTAAGATTACTTTAGCAAAAAAAAAAAAAAAAAACCCAAAAAAAAAAACAACTGACTGCATTAGTAAGTAAATCTGTTTCTTAATTAAAAGACCCCAACGTTCCAAATCTGGACACATTATTTATACTTTTTCTCCTAATGTTTAAAACCACACTAAACATTTTTTCCCTTCGCTATGTATTAGGAAAAATAACTAATAGCTATTAATACATTAGTATATTAGTATTTAGCATTTAGCATTTAGACTGACTGGTACAACCTCCTGAGGTCTCTGCCACTACCAAGATTCACTGTATTCATGGCATAACGAGATCTTTGCAAGGACAGTACTGCATTACAGAGGTTATAGCCTAGGAAGGAACGTAGTGTACAGAAGAGAAGGTAGTGAAGCAGCCGGATAAAATATTTTTGTGAACTTCGTATTTAAACAGGCAATTATTCCCACTGGGGCAGCTGTGCGCTATTGCTCCCAGTGAATATTCAGGAAGAAATGAGTAGAGTGGATGCTAATCACTCCTGTCAAGCTCTGGATAAGCATCAATAGCATCTCAGGTAAGCAATATTAAAGGCATTTGCTAAATCTATGATTATAAATCTAACTCATCAGGAGTTCGTCAGTGAACACAATCTGATCGCTCCCTGAAGAATACATAATTGTGTGTGCATATAACTCACATGTCACTGGAGATCCTACATCACATCTGAAAGGAGAGTTAAAGCTTCAACACAGAGAGAAGCTGGAAATTTTTGTTAGCATCAGGAGATGGCTCTTCATTATGGAAGCCAAAGGAAACCCAGAAAAAAGAACCCAAAGGAAATTGGCATCTTGCCTCTTAGATGGAAGGCATTCAAAAATAAACTTCACACAATGGCTCTAACACCTCCCTAGTGATTTTTACCAGCCAAGAAACAATTTGCATTCACAGCTCAAAATCGTGCCCGCAGCTCTAATATGTCAGTATGGAGCACTGGCTAATGCTAAAGCAAAGATGACAACAGTATTTGCCTCCACAGGACTGAACTCTGCAACAATGGAAGCAGACAGTGTGGTCTGATTTCCAGCATCTTATGGACTCCTTTCCATTACAGAGTGTAAAACAATGAAAATTAAACACAAAGCTCGTAAGCAGGATCTGTTCTAACAGCTACACTGTAAAAGCTGTCTTTGGCTTCAGAATTTCATTTCAGTTGTGTGCTTAGGTAGTATTATACGGTAATGGAGGTTGGCCTATTTAGGGAAGAGAAACTGTAATTTCATTTAAAACTTTCCCACACAAAGGACAATGAAAAGACAGAGGTTGTTCTCCACGTTCTTACTTTTTAAAAATAATGTAGCTGGAGATCAAAAGCTCTGATATCAGTTTCTTCTGTAGAATACAAGCAAATGTATCGAGATTCTGCCATACAGATGTTAATCTCTTGAAATCTCTGATTTTTTAGTTTTTCTGTTTTACAGTTACAGTTGAAGAATTTTCTTTTTCCTATCTTGAAGTAGATTGTACTATTATAATACTATATAAGATACTTAGGAAAAGTTTTGCATAGAATATAAAATATGAGAAGTTTTTTGCAGTTTGTGGAAGGGTCAGCAAAATCAGTGACCATTATCAAATGTGTTAGTAGCTCTACAGATACAAACTTGCTGTTTTTCAGTAAAATTTGCTTAGGCATGACCACTGGTGAGAAAAACAGCTCTAGTTCCCAACTTTGTACTGAAAATATGCCTTTAACCACAACTAGTTAAAAGCTTGGATAGGTCCTTCAACTTTTGGTGGAGTTTTGGTAAAGAAAGAAAAAAAAAAAAAAAAAAAAGTAAAAATACTAGAAGTGAAATGTATCATATTTTAACCAATAACTGACTGTGGAACTCCTGAAAACACATAAATAAATAAATGAATAAAAATCCTCGTTCCAGTTTTCATTAACTACATACTTGGAAGGTATTTATGTACAAATATCATAAACTAAATTATGTTCGGCATTTGATGTCAGCAGTGAGATCAGAACACATTTTCAATTCACGTTCAATGGAGAAATTACTCAAGGTTAACGAAATATTGGAAGTCTTTCTTTTCTGTATCTGCAGATACAAAGTAAAGCTTTTAATATTTTCTGTGAACATGAATTAGCATCATTCTTATGAACTGTAAATGGCAGTTTAGCTCTTTAAAACAAGTAAAATGTCAGGTGCTTCCTCAGCAGTAACAACTAATCCCCAAAAGCATCAGGAGACTGCAAAGACATTGTTACTTCAGACAGTGGACAGAAAACTAGTTGGTCCTTCTCCTTGTCAGTCATCTCACAGAATCACAGAATCACAGAATTTCTAGGTTGGAAGAGACCTCAAGATCATCGAGTCCAACCTCTACCTAACGCTAACAATCCCCACTAAACCATATCCCTAAGCTCTACGTCTAAAGAGATATGATGATTCCTGATCATCACCCCATTTCATGGCACAAAAATTAAATTAACAGCATTGAAACATGTACTATTGACAGCATTTATAGCATTTGATGTCCTTTCAGTTTGGGTAGGTCTGCCAGGTCTCCCCATAGATATAATAATGAATTAAATTTTCAAAGTCCAAATTTTGGATATTTTTTCAATATCCAACAAATACTTTCAACATTATTTACAGATACAGAACATAGTTTGAGGCAGTACAATGACTATGAGCAAGGTCAAGGAAATCCTCCACACTCAATTAGATGAGACAGATGAAAAAGACTGCCAGTTCACTGTTACGTGAAAAAGAACAAAAGCAGTGGTATAGAAATTTCTATACGAATGTTAGAAATCGGAAAATTTAAATATAGAAACTGGTACACCTTCCCTCCCCCTCCCCCCCTCCTCCCACCCCCCCAAAAAAAAAAAAAAAAAAAGTCACAGAAAATATAGCCATATCCAAATATTGGTGAGGAGAGACAATCCTCTTGGGACATTGTAATACCAGGATACAAAACACCCAAGGAAAACAGCAATAAGCTGTGTTGGTAATATAATATTATTGTATGTTAAAGAAATTTTGAAGTCAAAAAAAATGAAAGAGGTAAACCACTTCAAGAAATAACACAGAATCCCTACTGAGATTCCAAATCAGTATGAAACTATAGTATTGCATATACTTTACTGATTCAGATGGTGATGCTTACTTCACTACAATTATTTGCAAGGCTAACTGTAGACTTCAACGAGCTCCGTGTAAATAGAATGGACATCACACTGGAATACGACACTGATCCTATATTTTGATGTACAATCAACAAATGGGGTGGACAATTACGGATCCCATGACAAAAACAGCCCTTGACCTGTTGCTGAGTGTTGCTCAGGACCAGGTTTAAAAACTTTACAATTAAAGAATTGTGGCATTGACTTTAACATGTTTAGAAAACAAACAAACATCTCAAGAAACAACACAGTTGCATTCACCTTCAAAAATGAGAAATAGATTAAAATGAGAATATATCCTTTAAAATCAGGTCCAAGAAACAACTGAGAGACTTAAACCCTTTAAAGCAGTATGGTGTCTGTCTAAAGCTGCCCTACTAGATGCACGTGGTGAATGTACACTACATATTAAGAAAACTTACAAAGAAATAGAATAATACTAATATGGCTAGCTAGAAATATGAGACGTAATTAGTAATTTCAGAAAACTGGAGTTGTATTCAAAACTAATAAACAAATAAATAAATAATATATCATTAGCTCTTATGAGTTAACTTTAAAAATACTATGATTCTACTGTTCAAAACCACCATGCTTCAGAGTTGAACTTCAGAAACATATTTCCAAAAAGCTTTTTTTTTTTTTTTCAGAATTAGGAAGCCTGTCAGAACCTTTGGGGATGAGAGATGATCTGTAAAAAAAAAAAAAAAAAAAAAAAAAACAAAAAAATCATCAAACTCTGAAAAAAATAATACCATAAGTAAAGATGCTAAATGAATACTTTTTGTATGTGCCCACTATGGAAGACTTCTGGAATATTCCCATGAAGGAATCTACCTTAACACAGAGCCCAGAGGTCTGCTTGAAATTTAAACAACTATAGGAAATACTGTAGGATGAATAACAAACTGAAAAATTACCAGTCACCAGGATCAACAATGTCCTAAAAAAATCTTTTAATAAAATAACACTCTTGTGTAACCTCTGTTACACTGTAGCTTAATACAGTTTGGGTACCTAAGGATGGGAAGGTGACATGTTTGAAGCCAATTTAAAAAAAAAAAAAAATCCAGTGGAGAACTGGAAGAGTATGGATCAGTAAAGGATGTATTGATAGGATCTGTAACAGAGAATAGAACTGATGGAAACTTGGATAAATCTGATATCCTAGGTAAACATTAGGATAGCTTTGGTAAAGGAAATTGCAGCTCACAACCTTGTTGAAATTCTTTGAAGAAATTGATAAGCACATGGATAAAGGAGATCTGACTTTATTTGGATTTCTTGGCTCACAAAGACAAACAGAATAGCGCAGAGATTTCTATGGCAGTAAATGCAAAGTTCCTAGTCCTAGATCACATGCTAAAGGACAGATACATTCAGAGGTCCCAGGAATCCTCCCTCTCAGATGGCACATGGAATGACAAGGAAGCATATCAAATACACCCCTCAAAGAGACAGGACTTCCCAGCTCCTGCTACTTATTAAAAGAAAGAATATCAAATGGGTATGTTCTCTTCCTTTGCTTCCAACATCTCAAAATCTTTTGTTCTTTGTCCATCCTCCAGCTGTTAGGCATAACCCCATCTGCCTCAATCCCTCAATTAACTTAATCCTTTCTCCTCTTAAAAAGCAGTTGTAGATGCAATGTATTTTATTTGTAGGAGGAAGTGGAGAGCCTTCAGAGTTCTCTGCAGTATTCAGAAAACCTTCCTACAAAATAGAAATTCACTTGAACAGACATATTTTAGAAATATAATAACTTTCCCTCCAAATTCTAGCAAAGGTTGGAGCAAAGCTGAACTGACACCGTTTGGGTATCCTGCCTGTTACAGATCAAGCTCTAGAGATAATACATGTTCCTTTACCCACCATGTGCAAAAGTCAGCAGTCTGAAAAGCTGTTTGGCTGCTCCTTAAAGACATGCCTCTTTTACCTATTCAACTGCTGTCCATGGAGCCAAAATTCTTGGGGTGGCACTTAGAAGTTGCCTACTTCACGGGTGCTTTGGTTTGCTCTCCACAAGGAATAGGACCAGAAAAATCTTCCATTAAAAATCTGTCTGGGAAAGAGTTAATATCTCAGTAACACATAGTTGCTAACACAAGATGATTTAAAGAAGAGTGTGGATCTGAAAAGAACACAGTTTCACAGAGAGAAGCATTCAGCTTTCATTCTAAGGGCTCTGGTGTTTTGCTTTAATAACAAAACCATTGTTCTGTTTCTCATCGAAACCAGCAAAACTATATTTGCCCAATATTGTATTCATCTAGATGAGCTCAGCTTTAAGATGCTTGAAAAATTCTTGCATTTAAATGCAATTCTGACTATTAAAGACCAGGTAAAATCAGCTGGCAAAGATACAGCACGGTGTGAGTACAAGCAGGATGCTCTCACCATCTGTCAGGCTCTGAATGTCATATTTATTCCCCAGATGCTCTGGGGCATTGTGAGGGCACTTCTGTGCCAAAGACTTAGCAGGAATTTTATTCTGTTGCTTAGCTGGCTGGCTGATTTTCTTATTACTTCTCCCTTCAGATGACTGTTTTTGATTTAAACCATATGTAGAATTTTTTTCATCCACCTTCAAGATCCTCCTCAAAACTAACGACTCCATATTGCAAACAAAACCTAGCATTTAGAGAATCATAGAATCATCTAGGTTGGAAAAGACCTTCAGGACCAAGTCCAGCCATCAACATGACTTACCAATTCTCATCACTAAACCATATTCCATAGTGCAATGTCTACACATTTCTTGAATATCTCTAGTGATAAGGACTCCATCACTTCCGTGGGCAGCCTGTTCCAATGCTTAGCCACACTCTCAGTGAAAAATTTCTTCCTGACATGTAATCTAAACCTTTTCTGGCACAACTTGAAGTTGTTTCCTTGCATCCTATCACTTGCCACCATAGGAAAGAGAGAGACCTCCTCACTGCAACCTCCTTTCAGTTAGTTGTACAAAGTGAGGAGGTATCCTCTCAAACTCCCCTTCCCAGTTCCCTCAGTCACTCCTTATAAGTCTAGTTTTCTAGTCCCTTCACCAGGGATTTTGTTGCTCTTAACTGCACATGCTTGAGCAACTGAATATCCTTCTTGTGGTGAGGGGCCCAAAACTGAACATAATATTTAAGATATGGTCTCACGGATGTTGCATGCTAAGTGAAAATCACTTTCATAGTCCTGCTGGCCACACTATTTCTGATACAAGCCAGAATACTATTGACATTCTTGGCCACCTGGGCACACTGCTGACTCATGTTCAGCTATCTGTCAACCAGCACTCCCACATCCTTTACTGACAGACAACTGCCCAGCCACTCTTCCCCAAGCCTGTACCACCGCATGGGGTTGTTATGCCCCAGGTGCAGCACTTAGCATTTAGCCTTGTTGAGTGCCATACAGTTTCACAGGGCCCATTGATCTAGCCTGTCCAGTTCCAGTTCCCTCTGCAAACCTTTCTACCCTCAAGCTGATCAACGCTCCTGCCTAACCTGGTTTCATCTGCAAACTTACCAAGGGTGCACTCAATCCCCTTATCAAGATCATTGACAAATATGTTAAACAAAACTGGCCCCAGTACTGAGCCTGGGGGAACACCACTTGTGACCAGCCACCAAATAATTTTCACTCCATTCACAGCGAACCTTTGGGCCCAGCCAGATTTTACCCAGAAAGCAGCACATCTGTCCAAGCCACGAGCAGCCAGTTTCTTCAGAAGGCTGTGGGAAATATTATCAAATGCCTTGCTAAAGTCCAAGTAAACAATATCCACGGCCTTTCCCTTGTCCACTAAATGGATCTTCTTATCATAGAAGGGGATCAGACTAGTCAGGACTTTCATAAACCCATGCTGACTGGGTCTGATCATTTGGTTGTCCAATATATGCCATGTGGTGTCATTCATGATTATTTGTATTATAGGATAAATGTCAAACAGTATTGATAACAATATTTAGAATACCTCGAGCTATACATAAAGTTAAAGTTTTACTGCTTTCTTGTGAAGGCCTCTAAAGACCAATAACTAATTCTGCAAACTGAGTCACTCATGTTAATGAATTATCCATTATTATAGGTATAAGCTTGTTAAAGCTGTAAATTTGTTTTTACAGGGTTTATATATATATATATATGTAAACCAAAAACATAAAAATAATGAATATACTAATATTATTGAACAACTTGCAAGAATTGGAACTCTGGTATGTCTGAATTAAAAAAGATTTCAAGTTCCAGCATTGTAAAGTTTTAGCACGGCCAAAACTTGAAAAGAGCTGAGAGTCTTGTAATTTGGTGATATCTTCCAGTCTGTAGCATGAAATATCACTTGAATTTCATCTTACTGTTGTGGGACCTACAAAATCTTGCCTATATGATCAAAGATGGGACCCAGTATTGTAGATCCTGCACATAAGCATTGCCAGTGGTTCCATACCTATGAGAATGAAGACTGGAGATTGCAAAGTTCCTTAAAGTCACAAGAAAAGGGGATATAGTCAAGAAAAAGGAGAATCCCAGTTGATTTTTCTTCTTGACATTGATGGAAATTTTGTAATTTAAGTACAAGGGGCTGGGACACTAAGCCAATGTAGGTATACCACCATTGTAAGTACAGAGGGCTTTGTACTGGGACAAGATTTCACCCATGGTCTGTATTAAGCAGACAGAAACTGAACTTTGCTTCTTTGATGACTTGCCTTTATTTCCATTGCAGAGGGTTAAGTTAGGTGATGCCTCATTTCTAATTTTGCTTACAAGTGGAAGTTCTACTTTTTATCTAGATCTGTGAGACTTCTCTTCCTTTTTACATATGTCAATTATCTTTCAGTATTTCAGTAATGAACTAATGGGTGTTTAAAATGTTGGCCAACAGAACTACCTTAATAAAGAAGTCACATAAAAGTACAAGCTCAAGCACAGTTTGAATTAAGCACATCAGGTTTTGTTCACTCAACTGGAAAACTAACATTTGCTCAGCTTGGCAACACTTTGTGTTTACTGGTGTCTGAACATAATGTACAGATCTCTCCAGCACGGTGTTTGTTCAGTACCTGTGCAATCATCCATTGCTATGTTAGAGTAAGCTGACAAATTTCCAAAGGTATTTGGTCTTCCTAAAGAAAATGATTTTTAAAATCTTTAATGCTTGGAAGAATTCTGTTTTCTTCTGTTTCATATTTTCAGCTGTGCAAATTGGTATGCTTCTATTGTTGAAGAAGTTTTGACCCAGTCTCATTTTTTATTTAATGTGTGCCATTTAAGATGAACAATTCAATTAATACAAGTTGAACTACTTTTACCAACAACTCAATAGCTGTGGACAAGTCTCTTCTACCAAGTCTATCCTACAAGAGAAATTCAGACAAGCTTTAAGTTAGCCTACTTGAAAGGAAGTCCTGCTGTGGAAGTACAGACCTCAAGACAAGCTATATATCCTGGATAAACTGAAAGTCAGACCATTCAGGCTAGCAAAGCATTGTCGTTTTCTTTTACTTAGAGTAAATATGAAAAAGCCTAGATTGCTTCAGGAGCATGAGAGATGTTTTACAGAATCACAGAACCACACAGAATTTCTAGGTTGGAAGAGACCTCAAGATCATCGAGTCCAACCTCTGACCTATCACTAGCAGTCCCCACTAAACCATATCCCTAAGCTCTACATCTAAACATCTTTTGAAGACTTCCAGGGATGGTGACTCCACCACTTCCCTGGGCAGCCTGTTCCAATGCCTCACGACCCTTTCAGTGAAGAAGTTCTTCCTAACATCTAACCTAAAACTCCCCTGGCTCAACTTAAGCCCATTCCCCCTCGTCCTGTCACCAGGCACGTGGGAGAACAAACCAACCCCCACCTCGCTACAGCCTCCCTTGAGGTACCTATAGAGAGCGATAAGGTTGCCCCTGAGCCTCCTCTTCTCCAGGCTGAACAAGCCCAGCTCCCTCTGCCGCTCCTCATAGGACTTGTTCTCCAGGCCCCTCACCAGCTTCGTCACCCTTCTCTGAACCCACTCAAGCACCTCCATGTCCTTCTTGTAGCGAGGGGCCCAAAACTGAACACAGTACTCGAGGTGCGGCCTCACCAGAGCTGAGTACAGGGGGACGATCACCTCCCTAGCCCTGCTGGTCACACTGTTTCTGATACAAGCCAGGATGCTGTTGGCCTTCTTGGCCACCTGAGCACACTGCTGGCTCATATTCAGCCAACTATCCACCATCACTCCCAGGTCCTTCTCTGGCTGGCAGCTCTCCAACCATTCCTCTACCAGCCTGTAGCTCTGCTTGGGGTTATTGCGCCCCAGGTGCAGGACCCGGCACTTGGCCTTGTTGAACTTCATGCAGTTGACCTCAGCCCATCGGTGCAGCCTATCCAGATCCTCCTGCAGAGCTTTCCTACCCTCAAGCAGATCGACACACGCACCTAACTTGGTGTCATCTGCAAACTTACTGAGGGTGCACTCGATGCCCTCGTCCAGATCATCGATGAAGATATTAAAGAGGACCGGCCCCAGCACCGAGCCCTGGGGGACGCCACTAGTGACTGGCCTCCAACTGGACTTGGCTCCATTTACCACGACTCTTTGGGCCCGGCTATCCAGCCAGTTTCTAACCCAACGAAGCGTGCGCCAGTCCAAGCAAAGAGCAGCCAGTTTCTTGAGGAGAATGCTGTGGGAGACGGTGTCAAAAGCCTTGCTGAAGTCAAGGTAGACCACATCTACAGCCTTTCCCTCATCCACCCAGCGCGTCACTTTGTCATAGAAGGAGATCAGGTTCGTCAAGCAGGATCTACCTTTCATAAACCCATGCTGACTAGGCCTGATCGCCTGCTTCCCCTGCAAGTGCTGCATGATGACTCTCAGGAGGATCTGCTCCATGAGCTTCCCTGGCACTGAGGTCAAACTGACAGGCCTGTAGTTTCCCGGGTCTGCCCTCCGGCCCTTCTTGTAGATAGGTGTCACATTTGCTAGCCGCCAGTCAACTGGGACCTCCCCCGATCGCCAGGACTGCTGATAAATGATGGACAGTGGCTTGGCCAGCTCCTCTGCCAGTTCTCTCAGTACCCTTGGGTGGATCCCATCCGGCCCCATCGACTTGTGCACATCCAAGTGCCATAGCAGGTCACCAACCAGTTCTTCATGGATAGTGAGGGCCACATCCTGCTCCCCATCCCCTTCCACCAACTCAGGGTACTGAGTATCCAGAGAACAACCAGTATTGCCGCTAAAGACTGAGGCAAAGAAGGCATTGAGCACCTCCGCCTTTTCCTCATCTCTTGTAACTAAGTTTCCCCCTGCATCCAGTAAAGGATGGAGATTCTCCTTAGTCCTCCTTTTTGTGTTGATGAATTTATAGAAACGTTTTTTGTTATCTCTAACGGCAGTAGCCAGATTGAGCTCCAGATGAGCTTTGGCCTTCCTAATTTTGTCCCTGCACAGCCTCGCTACATCCATATAGTCCTCCCTAGTGGCCTGCCCACTTTTCCAAAGATTATAAACCCTCTTTTTTCTCCTAAGATCAAGCCACAATTCTCTGTTCAGCCAGGCTGGTCTTCTTCCCTGCCAGCTCGTCTTTGGGCACGTGGGGACAGACCGTTCCTGCGCCATTAAGACTTCCCTCTTGAAGAGCGCCCAGCCTTCCTGGACCCCTCTGCCCTTCAGAACCGCCTCCCAAGGGACTCCACCAACCAGTGTCCTGAGCAGCTCAAAGTCAGCCCTCCAGATGTCCAATACAGCGGTTTTACTGGTCCCCTTCCTGGCCTCGCCAAGAATAGTGAACTCCACCATTTCGTGGTCACTCTGCCCAAGACAGCTCCTGACAATCACATCCTCCACCAGTCCTTCTCTGTTTGTGAAGAGAAGGTCTAGCGGGGCACCACCCCTGGTAGGTTCACTAACCAGCTGCGTCAGGAAGCTATCTTCCACGCTCTCCAGAAACCTCCTAGACTGCTTTCTCAGGGCTGTGTTGTGCTTCCAGGATATATGAGGGAAGTTGAAGTCCCCCACGAGTACAAGAGCTGACGATTTCGCAACTTCTGTCAGCTGCCTGTAGAACTCCTCATCCGTCTCCTCATCCTGGTTCGGCGGTCTATAGCAGACCCCGACCAGGACACTAGCCTTGTTGTCCCTGCCGATCCTAACCCAAAGGGACTCGACCTTGTCATTCCCAGCCTCGAGTTCTACAATCTCGAAAGACTCTCTAATATAGAGAGCCACACCACCACCCCTTCTGTGCTGCCTGTCCCTTCTAAAGAGCTTATAGCCATAAGTATGTACTACATAAATATGTAGTACATATTTAATACGTACAACAGTGCAGTTTTCATTCCCACAAACAATTTGGGTTATTTCTCACAAATATTTCCATGAGCAGCCTGCAAATTATATTGACCTAGTAGTCATAAACTTGCATTATCACTTACTTGTTAACCAGTAAACAAAACGATGTTTGCAGTATTTCTTTATATCTCAACCTAATTGCCCTCTCACCTTTTTAGGAAGGCAAATAAAGATTACAGAATCATAATGGTTGAAGTTGGAAGTGACCTCTGGATGTCATCTTGTCCAATTCCTCTTTGATATCATCATTTCCATCTATAAATTCCTCTCCAGGAGTTGCCAACTGGCTGTTATTTCCTCAGAAAACAAAACAGCTACTAGATCTACTGCATAAATTTACGACAATTTATGCATGCAGAGCTGCCATTGTTCTTAGGTGATCATGCTGAATTTCTCTGGTGGCAACTCATCCTTCAACATTCTCTGTCTTCCCTCATTTAGCATCATTTTCTTGCTCTGCTTTTGATGAATTTTGTTTTCATAGTCTCCTTAACCGGTCTTGTGCTGCCATCTCTCTCCTACAGTTCTGTTGCTTATAAGTCTCTGACTCTCCCCATTCCTTCTGTTGTGTTTTATACAGGTTCCCAAATGGATTCCTCAGTACTTGACAGCTTTATCCTGGTTGCTGGACTTTCATTCATCCATTCTTCCCACTGTTAACTTTGACTCCTGCTTTCACTGAGCAACAGCTTGAGAACAGAAGAGTCCTTTGGTTTTGGCAGCAGCACTCTAGCCTCTCCATACAGAGACAGAAAAGCAGATGAGACTAACTGTATTGAATGAATTATGAGAAGAGCAAGAATAGAATATGATCCAGTCAAAACCAGTAACAACTTCATTTGAGAAGTCATTCCCTAAGCTTTTTTAGGAACACTTAAACTACAAGAAAGAAATATAAAGCACTGGCCTTTTTTCTTCTGTAAGTACATTGCTTAATTTGTCATAAGATCCAAATGATACTGTCTTACCCTGTAAAATAATCCAAAACTTTAATGGAAAATACTAGGCATAACTCTAGTTGTGGTAATAGAAACTGAGTATGATCATCCAAGTGCAATAAAAGAAGTATGACCATAGAATTGTTACAAGCAGATAAGGAATATAGAAACTGATTGTGTTATGATCTCAACATACACACCATCAAACATTCGATGCTCATTATTTTCGCTCAGATAGTTTGCAACCGAATAGCGCCTAATATCTGTGAGGATGAAAGTGGTTTTCAAGAAAAAGTTTCAACAGAGCAATTTTACACAATACAGGAGCAGAATCAAAGCAGCTTGCTCTGAGACTCCTACACCTCAGCTGTCTGCTTTTCAGGGATTTAAGTCAGCCTAGGTTCATTTTGGTTACATAGAATGAAAGGGGTCATGAATATGGTTTGAAGTAGCCTGAAGGCCCAGCTCTTGTTTCTGGTAGTCTGGGGTTGCTGTGCATTTGACATGCTGGAGTGAAACTACTAATTTAGTTTCCACTATACAGAGCCTTGTTTTTATGGAAAAAAAAAAAAATAAATAACTGTAATAATATTTAACAAGTTTTAATTTCTAGCAAGTTGTACCGACCTTACCTTGAGCAGCGGACTTCTAAATAAGTTTGTGGTCAATTATAACTGTTCTGAAGGCAAATACCCATCTTCTCTCAAACTTAGTATTTAGACACTGAAACGTGCACATCTAGAACAAAATTTTAAAAGAAACTTTTGTAACTCTAACAGCTATACTGAAATTCTGAGATTTTATTTTTAAAGTCTGGTGAAAAACAGCTGGCTGTTTTTGTTTTGTTTTGTTTTTTAGTTTTGATCACCCACAGAAAAGCAAGAGGTAATAATGCTAATTAGCATCTTGTTAAATCATCATCCCTTAGCTCTGATACTCTGTCTTTCACACACTCCAAAGTCTTCTATTTCCCAGTAGCATGGAATATTTCTCATCATTCATCCTCAAATGAGAGTTCACTCTGAGGCACATGAAGCAATTTCTATATGAATACAGAAAAAGTCAAAGTTACACTTAGCAGCAACTGCTCCACTTCCACAGCCTCTGTGGAAACAAAGTTCAGCTGGAAGCACTGTGGAAAAGGCAATGCAATCATCATGGTATTTTAAATTACTCACAATATTGTGTAACCCAATTAGGTTATGATACGTCTGAAAAGAAATGTTTTTATAAGGCACTACTTTAAAGACAAATGTGGATAAGAAAGGCTTTATGCAAGATAAAGATCATAATTGGAACTATCAGTGAATCTCTGCTTTTGTGTTTTCAAACTAGTGTAAATTGTATTCCTCCTTGCCTTTTTTTTTTTTTTTTTTTTTCAGGATATGTGCCAATGGAAAGTCTGATCAACTCTGAAAAACAAATAGCTTTGTGTGGCTGTTAGTGATATTCACTGGCCAGTTTTTAAGAAAGGTTTGTGAAATTTTGGGAGCTGAAAGGTAACCATTATTTTTTAAAAGTTCTAATTAAGATGTCAGACTGGGCAATATTTAGAATCCCGTGTAATTTGATTGTGTTGGCCTATTTAGATAAATTGCTTTGGAAAGACAAATAAACCAGCTACTTGAAATGTCCAAGAGGCTCAGGCTTCATTCCAGTGTTTCAAGAAATGACTGAAGCAACAGCCTTTTGTAACTAACAGCCAATCCAATGATAGACATCCAAGTGTCAAAGTCTGATACAAAGAATGATACAAGTGCCTGGATCACCGTCACTAATAGAATAAACAGTACACAGTGTTATTTAAGCACAACTGCTCAGTTTTTTTCCTCTTTGAACTACAGACCTTTGGAGACTTGCATTAAAGGAAATGAACACCCGAAGTTTGAAACATCTGAAGCTGAGACAGCGTCCTACGTAAACCCCTGGGATTATTTGGGTTTGTTTAGTTAGTGTGATTTCCGTTCAGTAGATGTACTAAATCTGCATGACAAACCCAGGATTTAGGACATATTAATACTGTGCCGTCAGTAACCTGAGACTCACACTCTAAAATTCAGTGCTATCCTTGAAAATTCGAAATAGATTCTGGCCCATTAATACATGTATATAGTTTATCAGCTTGCACAACAGTGAACTTTACACTCTCTGTTGCCTTTTCCTTTTATCAGCAGTGAATGTCAAGAATAGAAAAGGTTAGAGAAGTGTGTTCGATTTCCAGAGGAAGCAACTTAATTCTTTCTTGTCCTTGTATCCATTGTTATAGCATATGTTTGGGCATGGACAGCTCTCCCAGGAGGAGACTGATGATCTTCCTGGCAGTCTATCACAGTGGCACATTTTTGGTGCTGTCAGAGTAGTCTTTTTTCCCTGATCACTGGTTTTATCTGCTGCTCCTATGCAATGGGCAACATTAAAGTGAGAGGTAGTGTTCTGGCTTTGGGATTTTTGTGCCGTTTTCCTTGTACAGCATATCTCATGTGACACAACCACGGCTCAGTTTCAGAGGCTTAGAAGGGGAATTGTGAAGCTGCCAGAACAGATGGAACAAAACTTTCCCTTCGAGCTGGGGGCATGGAGAACACAGTAGTGCTCTGTGACACTTTGGCATAGCAGCAGGAGCACTCTGCAGCCCAGGTCCGCTTCCTGTTCCCAGGCTGCGCTGTGGATTATGCTCTGAACTCCCTCCAGTGTATTGGGACACCCGACTACACTCATGCCAGGCAGCACCGAGGAGGATAAGAAGGGTATTTGCTCTTACTTGGGCAGACCCTCGTTGTTCCTTTGACATTTTTGTTGTTAAAGGGGGACAGAACATTTTCCTAGCTGGAAGGCAAACAAGGCACAGAAACAATTTTGCATGTCTTTGAAGCTAATGTACCTGCTCTAACACTGCCTGGAGACTCCATTGGGAGGGATAACACACCCTATTTCTATTCCCCTTATTTGCATCTGAGTCTCTAGGGCTTAATGAAACAAAGTTATATTAAAATTTAACCTGCTGCTCTTCTCCTTTCTTTGAAGATAACAGGAAGAGTAGGCCACTAGGATCTGAGAAAGCTATTACAACCATTAATTGGATGCTGGTACCTGAAGTACTAAATCAACAAAACTTCCAATTCATTAATCAGGTTTAAAGCAGCAAGAACGGAGTGTTATGGCACAAAAACAAAATAATCCCAAAGCCTTGAGGAATGGCAATTCATGTGACAGGCATATATAGGAGTTCCCAGCCAGGGCAGCAGGCAAATTATGTGAAACTTTAGATACAGGGTAGGCCCTGGCATACCCAACTTCCTCAGCTTGTTATTTTATATAATTAAAATTAAATTCTTCAGATTTCTTTTATTTCCTTAAATAGCAAAGAAGATTGGGAGCAGGAATGATGTTTTCTGACAGCTGTAACCAATCACAGACTCGTGCCTTTTGAAGTACTGTTTTCCTTCCATTACTTTTGCATTTAATTTCAAAGTCTTCCTGTGTTGATTTACTCCCTACTTCCCTAATTCACATCTAATTCTCCTCTGTGCTTGGCATGGCTGTGCCCCACAATTGCTCATTTACATGAACTCAAAATTAATAATGCAAGATTTTTAAAGGTTCTGCAAGCCTCTTGCCATTTCTTTAAAAAATAAAATAAAATTGAAAAATGAATGGTAGAAAGATATATTACAGTTTCTGGTGAAAAATAGAAGTGCCACTGCAGTCTCTCTCTTTGCCTAGCCTGCCTACTAACAAAGGCAACTTGTTATACTAGTTAATGTCATTGTTAGTGCAGATAAATAACTTTGCCCATGAATACTGTAAGATTACTGCAGAGTCTTACAGCTACAGCAAGGAGATTTGGGACCGGGACTCTTCCTGGTTTAGCCAAAGGTTGCATCTTTTCTTTGGCCAAGACACTTCATATATGTGAAAATTAAACCAAAAGTTAAAAATGGATATCCCTCCTTACCTACCACATGAGAAAAAAAAAAGGGCAGATTTAATTACTGCTATAACATGTAGGAAGAAAAGCTGAAGAAACACTATGAATAGTAAAATACTTTGCAGAAGTACCAGCTCACCGAAGTTACTCGTAATAAGCCAGGGCCAATTTTTAGAAAATTATTGTTGCACATAATACTAATTATTTTATTTATCAACCATCTTCATGCATCCTCAGTATTTCGCATGCAGCATTAAAAGTATAATAAATAATAATTAAAATTTCATCAAACACACAATAGAGAAGACAAGCAAACACTAAACAGAGTAATAGAGCATTGAAAAGTAGGCTTTTACATCTCATCCCCTGTGTAGCTTCCAGCACCATGCTGGGACATTGTTTTGGTACTGACACAGATGGAAGAGCAACCCCTGTTGAGTCACCCACATCAGTCCTTCTGGCACCACAGAGGATACTGCTGTCAGCACCGACTTGAGTAAAGAACAGCTCCTCCCTACAACACCCTCTCAGCTGCCCATAGCATAGATGCTGCTAGCAGCAGGCCAAGACTCTGGTGGTCATAGCAATTGTTAAGGAAAAACACTCCTATACTCCACAAAACAATGGACATCACCCAGAATTACCAACTTGGAAAAAAACTTGCACTCTTCAGGGTCAGACAAGATGAAAACACTTCCAGACGGGCAGGGATCAGAAGTGATTTAAGAGTCCAGTTATACACAGCAGTGGTTGCTATTTTGCAGATTAAGTTTTGTGTATGCTTGAACGGAATGCGTTATAGGTTTACCTGCACAGAGTAACATCTCACAAAGGGAAATTCTTTCCACTTTACAACAGTCTGCTGAGATCCCACGATGATTACACGGGCTTTGAATGCCAGTATAAAACAACTGAATATTATCTACTGCTTCATAAAAAGGTACAGTTGCAGTCACATACCTGACTAGTCTAGGCCATTTATCCTCACCTTCATGCAGAAAAGCCACCTTGAAGATAATGGTTTTGCTGGGTTCCAAATGTCTTCTGTCCATTTGTTCCGTTCCAGCTTCTAAAACAGCTAGTCTCATTTGTTTTATTAGCTGACCTTATCTGTTCAGCACAGCAGCCCCTGTTCCTCAGTAAAAAGAGAAAAAAAAAAAAAGAAAAAAAAGAAAAAAAAAAAAAAAGATACTTTCTCAAGAAGACTGAGATGTCTCAAAGCAACAGGTCCTCCATCAGAGGTCATGGGATGTCTGGTTCATATGCTGTCTTATGTTGTCTTTCAAGTGCTGCTGAATAAAGCCAGAAGGGTCTAACCTCCCTCTACTAACTAATTACTCTATTAAAATCTCATCCTTTTTAAAAAATCCCCATCCAGACGGGATCCTTACTGCAGAAGCACTTCTAATATCAAGCGGCAACCACAGAAGCTGACCAGGAAAAATATAACTTGTATATTTTATTTTCTATGTTAATTTTAGAAGAGCAAATTTTAGGATACAAGAAGGATCTTCAGAAGAAAAAAAAATCTATTTTACTCTATTAAGAATTATATCTTTTGTATTAGAGACTTGCAGAATGCGAGGGTGACAACACCCACACTGCATGGTCAAGCAGCAAAGCTCTGCTGAAGAATCTTATGGATGTTATAAATTGATACAGATTCAAAATGTTTCAGCACAAATTCATGGAAGAAAGAAGAAACCCTGAGGCTGTTATTAAATATAAAGTTATCACCACTGGCTCAGGAACTCCATGAAACAAAAATTGTTGTTTGCTAGGAAAATACCCTGAAAAAAACGCTCATGATGTATTTGCACAGTTCTCAGTATTGTTCCTTGATATCCTGAGACAGGATTCTAGAGTAGATGAAACTTTTGCTTAAAATTGTACCACTGTTCTTGTGGTTTACATTCCTGAGAGAGTATTTATTGCCTTACTTTGCATTCAGGTACTTTTTCTTTCTAACAGAGTGTTTAAAATCTTGAGTGGTTTGCTCCAAGCTCAGCTCTTGCCAATAAATGTATGATGAAAGTTGGATAAATCAGGGGTTACTGCCAGCAAGTGCCAAGAGTAGCCATAGCATGATGGCACAAGCAGGCAGTGATTGAACACATGGAATAGCTAGAATCAGTTACCATCATGAATCTAACCAGAAAGAATCCAAAAAGAGCTGGGATATGTAACATTCCCTGGGTTACCCAGAAACTTCCCTGCCAGAGGGATCATATGAACATTAAGTAATAATGTGAACGTTAAGTAATGACGTGACAGAAAGAAGAAAAAAAAAAAAAAAAAAAAAAAAACAACTGTAATCAACTTAACAACTTGTGAAAGAAGAAAAAAATCTCTAATCAACTTGTGATTAGTTAATTGACTGCTGGTGGAAGAAGAGTAGCTGGCTCCACCAAGGTCAGAGGCTGCAGCTGAGAACAGGAGGCAGGGAATAGAATTGGGGGACAGATTAGAATGGCTAACAAATAACAAACAGGAATGAGAGAATGAACAGACACAGACAGGCACATACCAGTTGAGCTGGAGACTTGTGTACTGACACCCTGATGTAAAGGGTAATTAGCAGTGCAGGAGTTCACCTGCTCTGAAAGGAGATGGAATTTTGAAGAAGAGCATGAAGAGACAGCATGATGGGGCCCAGACACAACCAGGGATGTCATGTGGACCACTGTGAACCTCAGCTTAGGGCCAATTCCCCCCTCAAAGACTATGAAGGTTTGAAGCAGGGAAAAAACAAAAGACTGTCAGAACACAGGTTAGAATAACTATCCTTTCTAAAAATAATAAATAATAATAATTTAAAAAAAAAAAAGCCTTAAAATCTTTAAGTAAACCAGTGTAAGATTGATAGTGTCTACTAACAAATTTCTTCCTGCCCACAAATGAGTCCATTTTTTTAGGCATGGTCTCAGACCAGCATCATGGCAATTTTCTGAGCTGCAGCAAATGCTGCACAGTCCGTCCTTCTAAGTCCCCAGGAATGTTTATTTCCATCACCTCTTCAGCTTGGCAGTGTCTGTTCCCTGCTTCTCTCTGCAACATCCTACTTTCACCTCTTGCTGAGTTCTCCCTCTCTGAAAACCCCACCCCATGTTCATGAAAACTCCCTGAGCACATTCACTTACTCCTTGGGGAGAAGTCTTCCTGCCTTCTCCGAAGGTTCCTGACCCCATCAGTCTCTTTTTAAAGAAGCATGTCATATAAACTCAAACAAACAAAGCAAATATGACCCATTGCACAAGGATTACAAGACAAAAAGCTTTGGGAAATGGAAAGTTGCGTGTGCCCTGAGGTAAGATCAACAGATGAAATGCCAAGAGAGCAACTCTCAGGAACTCTGAAAAGATGACCCAAAACCTAGCCATAAAATCTGAAAAACTATTCTCCTAACTTGATTTATGTTGGTGAGATTTATTTTATCTGTATTTGGTGGATGTCCTAATGGTTTTTATCCAACAATTTCTACCACAAAATGGAACTTACATGAGGCCAAGAGGAATAACACTGCTTTTCTAGACAGGGTGGATGTGGGTTGAAATTTTGGGAACTCTAGTAAAGCCAGATTTAGTTTGTTCTGTCTCTATTGCTGATGTTGGTTGCAGCAGTCCGTGCTAAGTGCTGCAGTATGTTTTATCATTGTCTTTTGGAAGTCATCACAAAATTGACTTTTAACTGGTTTGTACATTGCTCCAGAGTAATTCTCAGATCCCAAGATAAAAACCAAATTTTAATTTTCAGCATTGCTTATTGTTCTCATTTCACATCTCCCAGGAACCTTTTGTAGACCCAGTAAACCAGTACTCTGGTTTAGCTCCTAACTGAATTTGAGGCATCAGGAGGTAGACAGGGGCAGGTCAGGAAGAAATACCACTTCATACTTCAGTGGCTTCCTCAATCACAAAACAAGCATAAGGTGAGATCCACACCATTGACCTACAGCTAGATGGAGCGTCTGGAAGATAACAAGTGCATTTTCCTGACACCACCCCTGAAATATTAGCGAAGCCAATTGGCCCACTCTTTATATCAACCCACCTTCCTTATTCATTGAAAAATCTTGTGTGAGCTGTAATGCAGTGTTCAAGCGTGTCAGAGATACTGACCTGGCTTCATAGGTATCCTGTCCGTGGTGAACATTGAAGCTTCATTTTTCAGGTGGTCTTTTCCAGACAAAATTTGTTGGTTTTCAGTTCTACCTAATGATCATATGTTATTAACATAGTCAAAAGGAGACTAGAATAAATTTATTGTTTTTAATTTGTAAAGAGGCCTGCAGGTTATTTGTCTGCTATCAGAGCTGTGTTGTCAGAGGACAGATCTCAGGCTGAAGCCTCCATTAGCAGCTGTAGCCTGGTTCCTCCTTCAGAGGCAAAGAAGAGAGATCTCATTACTGTAGGACAGTTTATGAGGCCAGTACGTAATTCCACAGACCAGGCACACAAGAATGCCCCAATTAAAGCTGATCTCCATCCAAAACTGCCAGCAGTTTTGAGTACCTTCCTTCCATGCCTATTGCCAACAGGGACAATTCTATAACCCATTCTTTAGTACAGGTGAGCTGAAACAAACTAATACAAAGCTTGGCTACCCATGTCTACTTTTGAAAGTTTTTAAGACAGCTGTAATAAGCTTTCTTCTCTTTGTGGCATTTAACACAATGGGAGACAGGAGTTAGGCCAGGAACATCCTATAGAGTGTTTGCATTATTGTATCTCTTAGGAACTGGCCTTTCTTTTCTTTCTTTTTTCCCTTGTGGATCCTATACTACTTATTATTCTTTTTGTAACTATTTCTTCTTATAAAGTGCCATCAAAATTACAACATGTTCTTCCTGGAGTAACTGTGACTTCAACTAACAAGTGTCCTTAAAAAACATTTTAAAGAGTAACATAACTGCTTTGCTCTGAATATGTTCATTAGGAGCTGCATTTGGAAATAAGGAACACTCTAGTTGATTTGTACATGCCTGAAACATCCACTGGAAATGAACGCCACAAAGAAATTGATAAAAGCACAGTAAATATGCCATATTTAAGAAATTGCAGTGTATATACCTTATATATACAGCCACATGCAACACCCGCAGCTCCTTCTCCATAATGGTACTACTGCAAGACCATATAATTTATATATAAGCAATATGATTAAAAATGTGGACCAAAACACATAATGACAGATTTTACTATAGATTATACATGTAACATAGATATAATACCATTATAGTTTTATAACCAAATCAATGGCCCTGTGCACCAGAAATCAGCTCTGAGAGACAAAAAAAAATTACATACCTATGTCAGGTATAGAGAGTGTAGGATAGGACAGGTCTAAGTTCATACCACTCAGATTCTCTATTTCTCTGCCCCTATCACTTTAGACTACTCTATCCTTCCTCCCAGAGAAAACAGGAGTGCATAAAATATAATACTGATACAAAAAAAGAATTCCATATCTCAGTGAAGTGCTAAAGGGTAGACAAAAAGTATGTAGCAAATTAAACCGGAATTTGGCAAGAGGTTCCAGGTTAAATCTTGGATGCTAGTGAAGACCGTAAATAATCTCAGCTGGGAGTTATTCTAGCTCAATACCCTTTAGGCCAATCCACCCCTAGAACTCCATAAAATTAGCAGTGGGGTAGCAGGAGCTGGAGCCAAAAATTACTTTTTAAAATCCTGAACCAGTTAATGTCAGTTACAAAATGTTCATTTGAAATACCATCTTGAATGCAAGAAAGTGTTTAAAACATATTGCTGTAAAACAGCATCTTTCTGCTCCAATAACATCTAAGATAGTCACGGTAAAATTTGTCCTTGATACTGTTGCTGTGGTGTCTGTGACTACTCCTATGGCTTTATTGCTTGTGTGTAAGAAAACTTGTAAATTCGTGATTTCAGTTGACATCACTACAGGACACCATCAAGTAAAAACTCCTTTGTCAACCTTACTGACTTTAGTTTTTCAGGTAACACTAGAATTTACCTACTGATGATAGAGAAAAAAATTGTCTGAGAAGGAAAAGAGATGCTTGCCATAAAAACAAAACAAAACACAACTACAAAAAAAAAAAAAAAACTGCAGATCACATAACTATATAAAAGACAAGCAAAAACTCTTAACTACAAGAGGAAAGGGAATACATAATGAGAACTGAATTAATAAAGTAATTACAGGGTTTCAATGAGTGATTTCTCCTGATATAAAGAAAGTGTAGTTTGGCCATCAGTCAGTCAGTCATGAGAAACCAGAACGAGAAAATATCTTCATATGGAACGATGCAATGTGTATGCAAAATAATGCAATGCATATCATCTTAGTTTTGGTTTTACTTTGTATTTGAAATTATAATGCAAGGCTTTGCTTTTCCATGAAATGTTTCCATAGAAATTTAGAACTTTTCAGCAACAATGATTTTTTTTCCCCATTAAATACTGTAATAGCTCAATCATTTTGAAAGTTTAAATGCATCCAGTCCAATTGATTTCAGTGATCTTTTGTTTAAGGCAATAAAGAACTTACCATGGAATCCAGAAGAAACACTCATGGAGAGAAACCACCTGATTTAAGTGCCTATGCATTGAAAGTATCTGAGTATGTTTGTTTCCCTTTTTCTCTCCAAATGGAGATCTAGTGAACATCATTAGTGCAGGTGGCTGCAATTCATTTGATCAAGCCTTAAGTATTTCCTTTGGGGCTAGATGAATCATGCCATAGGTCCTGGGCACTCTGCTGACTGCAAAGGTAGGTTTGTTTAAACAGAGGCATGCATTCTGTACAAACCCAAGTTTAGTCAAATGAATCCCTTTCACACTTGGTAAGAGGTTTGTCCCATTCAAGGACACCTCTGAAAAAACATGGTGATTCATGGCCAATGTAAACACCTACTCCTATTGTAAGACTACATGTTGCCAAACTCATTTTTTGTACCATAATGGCAAATAAATCTTTTATCTAAATAAATGTTTATCTAATAAATGTTTTAAACACACCCTTCTAAAGAAAAATGTTGTCTCACCTCAAAACTACCATCTTAATTTTTAAGCAAATCTTACAACAGACAAAAGAAAACACGGATCAAAAATCCAAGAGCATTTTGTTGGTATCAGAAGCAGGCTAAAAACAAAATCAAACAAATTAAATCCATATCAAGCATATAGATTTCACCAAAACAAACAAACAAACAAACAAACCACAATTACATAAAACAGGTTTTTACATGAATTTGGCAGTGTTATGTAAATGAATACAGATGCTATGTGCTGCTTGGAAAAATAATTTATTTTGTTAGCTTACAAAAATGGCATTTCATGTTACACTTAAATTATGAGCAAAGCTAGCAACTTTGAACCTGCAAAGGCACTAACAGTCTCCTGAGATGCAATAAACATTTGTGATCTTGCTTTCAGAAACAGCTTGGTGTAAGTTCAAGTCAGCAAATACTAATAAATATTGATATTTTTGTTATTATCTCATTGGCTAACATTTTACATTCAGAAAAGTAGGTAAAAATGTTGATGTTAAATTAACGTAACATAATGAACTTTCTTGGTAGAGCCATAACCAAACTTATACATAAACATACCTGCAGATCCTATGTCAAGCCATCAATTTACAGCAGCATACTCAAAGCACAATATAAGGCTTTCTTATACTTTGAAATGTAATCCACATGATCTCACCACTTAGCATTCTGCCTAGTACTTTATTTAAAGTAAAATTTGATCCTTGCTGTATGTTGATATAAATTAGGCATAGGCATACTGAAGTTAGTGCAGCCATACAACAATAAAACTGGTACGCTGATGTGACATGAGTCAGACCTCATGCATGTAACCAAGCACTGCAAACTTCGCAGGCTGACAAGGACCCATGCTTAAGAATAACATAGCAAGAAATTTCTCCTTTTATACTTCCGCAATGATTTGTTCCTAAATACATGAGAGGTGTTCTGAAAATGTGAATTGTAGATTTAGTTGTACATGCATCCATGCAATTCACAAAAATAATAGCCAAGCAGTAGTTTAATTCATTATGTAGTTCTTAGCACAGCTGAGATGATTTTTTTTCCATCCTAAAAGATGGTAGCTAATGGAAAAAAAAATAAAAATAAATGAAAACATCTTGGAAAGCAACCGGGTATCACAGCTATCATATAGTCATATGTTGAAAGACTTGCTGCAAAAGTTAGAGAATATCTGAAAAATAGACAAAATTGTTTTTATTTCAGAAGTCTCCTTTTCAAAATAAATAAATGAAGGCATAGCAATAAAGTTGCTCTTTAGATGTAAGATATAATTAGTTTCTGCCTACAAATATGAAAATTTTAACTTTAGGTATTTTTTGAAGTACTGTTTTTTGTTGAAAACCTGATGTGAAACAGAACATGTAGCGGTGAGTGTTGTGAAATATAGCTGATGCATCTTAAAGAGATGAACTATCCCTCCTTTAAGGTTCAATTATTATTTTGAAAAAGCTGTGGTATCCCACATTAACAACAAACATTTTTCTGAATTTCTCAAATTTCATAATTTTATATTAAGGCCATTTAGAAGTACAATGGTTTTCATTATATAATTTATTTTTAGTCTTCTTGAAAAATAATAGTACTTTAGTACAAGAGCCCAGCTGAACCCCAAATCTTATTTCTGAGATTTTTTTTTTTTTTGAGAAAAATTCTTATTTAAAGAAAAGCGATAGTGTGTAATTATTCCAAATACTTACAGTCTGCTAAGAAGATATTTTGATAAGATGGATTTTTTTAGTATGTATTTGTTTGCTTACTGGACCAACACATATAGTGGACTTGGAGACCTCCAAAATGCAGTGAAATATAGGTTGAGAATATTTTTCCTTCTCCTTTCTTCAAGCTCATCATGAAATGCTAACTCCAGTGATATTCGCGACAAGGCCTCTGCTAACTTCAATGAGATCTGGATTTTGATGCACAAAGGATTAGTTTTCTTTTAGGCCAATAAAGTTTTACAGTGTATGATCATAAATGTTTACGCATGTCTATGACTATAAGATATATAATTATGTGAACAGGACTATACTTGATGTCTACACATCTATTGCAAGTCTCAACACACCTTTACACTTTGGAAATCAAATATGGAAGAAACTGGTTACTTCAGCAATGTCAGATTCACTAAGCTGCCTTTCTATTATATTTTTGAGGAATGAAAAATAACCGTATGTTTCTACGGACACACAGAAACAAATCTATGAGACAGAATAAATAGGATGTAAATTTAACAAAGAAAAGACAGATACACATTTTTTCACACAGATGTTCCTAATACTCTGCTGAGAGTTGAATTTATATAGGAATGTGGTCAGGTAGCCTTTTTTTATTAAATCAGGAGCTAGACTCCTTGCTGAACTACTGGCAAAAGTCTTTCAGGGACTTTATGTCAGGAAATAATTGTTTGCCAAGGAATTTCATTCCATTAGGCCTATCTCCATTACATTAACAGATAGGAGGTTTAGAGGTATCTAACTGACCTTTCTGACATTATACCAGTACAGAGCATCCTGCACACATCTAACTCAGTGGAATTCCAAGATTTTGTGCAGTCACTTTACAACATACTGCAGCAGCAACACTAGGATGTGTGGACTAGAAAATGCGATGTAACATGTCCACTGTCACATGTGTTGGATGCCTGGGCAACCTGAGCTTAAGAATTTCCCAGCTGAAATGCCAAATCACAAGATTCATTTTGTTTCACTTTTAGAATACTAAATGTGAAAAGCATTGTTTAATTTGAATTAAATAAAAACAAAAGATCTGAATGAAAATTACTCATGCAGCAATTAACTTAATTAGGAGAGCTTGCTATGTGGTATTGGGATTAGCTGTTTTTTTATTCATCTCTAAATTAAGCAGGAACTGGCAGCATAAAATGATAAAATATTCCAGAACCCAAAAATGACTTTTTTGTTTTATTTTGTTTTTGTTTTCTCACATACTCCCAGGGGAAAACAAACAAACAATACCAAAAAAAAAAAAAAAAAAAAAAAAAAACATTTGCTAATAAGCAAATTTATAAATTTCAGCTTCAAAAGTGAATCACCTTCAAAAACAGTGTTACACAGCATGAACGATCTTGCATTACATACTGTCTAAATGCCTATTTGTCACTTTTTTCCAGTGCACTGCATATAAGAGAACTGCCCAAAGTATAATCAAGTCTAAGACAATGCAAGTCTCTTACAGTAAAAGATGATATGAGATGGGACTGATGCCTGTTGAGTAATATATTCAGGGGCTAGAAAGGTAGTCTATAAAAGGCAGTCACTACAATTTAAGAAAGTACTTGCATTCTGGAAAAACAAAGTGTTTCTTGACTGAGACATTATTTCCTGCTTTCACAAAGATATTTTTATTTTACAAGAAAAATCCACTCCAAAAAAAAAACAAAAAAAAAAAAAACAAAAAAACCTTTTCTGATCAGTGCTTCATTAACATACAGATCTCTAATCATACAGTGGACAGCATGCTAACAAATCCAAATTCCATGGCTGGAGAGCCTGCTGATGTATCTCACACTATGGATTCTGCGGTTTTTAGCTTTATGACTTCACCAGAGACCTCTCTGGTGAAGACAAAACAAACAACTCCATGGTTTCTGATGGATTTACTGACATTCTCTTAGTCAAAATATACAACAAAAATTCTGCCAGCTACACGATGTCTTCATGGTTGCAGCTGTTTGGATGAGATTGTGTTGTCAGTGCTGGACCTGGCTGCGAAGGCCTCGCTAAAAATGGTGCACTCACTGAGCTGCATATACAAAATAGGTTATTCCACAGATGCAAACTGTTCTCTTGGCCAACAGTAAAACACAGCTCATCTTCATCATTTTCCACAGTAAGTCCAAAACTGGGTCACTGGTGGTTTCTGTGAATAGCCTAATGCCAGTACATAAATAAGGCTGACTTCCCAGTTTAATGCTTACTTAACAATGTGCATGACACAGAAATCCACATTTGCAGAATGATACTGTGTGATCTCCTTTAGCAAATTTTAGTATTGCTTCTCAAAAATATTTTAGATATCAACAACTGTTTCTACTGAGGATACTGAGGGTCAGTAATAATACTGACATACTGAAGAAAAATTCTTTGTAATATGAGAGTTTGTGGTTCTACACTATAGTTAGGCAGATCTGCATTAGTCTGTAGGCCTTTTTAGGCCTTTTTTTTCTGCCTGGAATTAATAATATTTCAGGATTACCACAGTAATGTTTATCTTCCGCTATTTTCCACTACAGACTGATAGTAAAATGAATGATAACATTTAGAAAAATCTCAGCAAACCTAGTAAGACAAATTTGCTTTTGCCCGTGGGATAAACTCTAAAATTAGACTTGTGATCTGATAATAGTTTACCAAGTAAGCTTTATTCTGGCAAACAAGTAAGAGTGGCAGAATTTACAGGAAAAAAGATGTTATAGACAACAAGTGCCTTCATAATTACTTTAACCCCTGAGCATATCAACTACCAAACTGTTAATGTGGAGTAAGTGCAGAAATTATGATATGTATTCTGACATGTAGATGACAGACGAGAAAAACAGTCCAAGATAAAAATAATTCTGGTCTGACAACATATAAAAATAAAACAAAGGAAAAATTCCCGTACTTATTCAAGCAAAACACCAACTAAGGAGCCATTTGCCTAAATAAAGATAGCAGAATTAATCTTAATAGAGGTTTATTTATACAGTTCCTGTACTTAAATATAATATTTTAATGAAAGCATGTTATAATCAGGTTCCAAGATTATCTAGTTTGAAATAGTACCACATAGATGCTTAAATAAAATGATGAGAAATTTAAAAAAATTGTCACTGCATATTTTCTGAAGGCATATGATATTTCAGACTTTACCACTATTATGGCAAGTAAAAAAAGGCTCATTCCTACAGGCTAAGTAATGGCAGATTTGCAACTTCAGCTTTGGAAACACGACTGCTATTGTTGTTAGTACAAATGATAAATACTGGAAGTTGCTGTATTTTAACCACAGTAATCTCTTTCATTTTTGTTGTCAACATTCCCAGAGGCATTATGTTCAGATTTTTGAAAGACCAAGGTTATCAGATTCTGCCCTGCTGTACTTCTGCATGCAGTACTAATATGTTTTTCAGATTTAAAATCTAATTTAGTTCTTTACATAGTAAAGAAAGAAAGCTCCTAACAGCTCCTAATGCTTACAGTAAGAGGTTGACATGAGTTGAGCTAGAGTGGAAAATATTTTAATATGTAAAGAAAATAATTCATCCGAGATGGGATCTTACTTAAAGATTGCTTTTATATAGATGCAGATACCCGTGCTAAAGCAGTTCTTAAATTAAAACACCAAGAACAAAAGTGTTCTGAAATTTAAATCATAAGCTGCTTCCCATTCCTTGTATTACTAGGTTTTCTCTATATGCAACCCCAGATACTGACCTGCAGCTCTCACTAACTTCAGTATCAATTACTTCTGTGGGGTAGGGCTTAGAGACATATAAATTTGTCAGTAATGCAGTTTTAGAGAACCATGGTAAAATTTCACTGTAACATGTAGTCTACAGAAGTCTAAGAATGAATGAATTCTGAGTATTATAGGTATAAGAATGTATTCAGGTCTTAAACTACTGATTTGCAGCAATAAAAATGGTATCTGTATTACAAAAATACACAGTTCTTTACTGTAATAGTAACATCAGCATTTTCATTCATGAAAAGTCCATTCGGTGCTATACAGTGAAGACACTATGCCTTGTAAGCCAGAGATGAACTGATATGCAAATTCCTTAGCTCAAAAAAATGGACTTTAGAAAATATAAGAATAGTATTTCCTTTGTTCTAAGGAATTTTATCTTTTTTATTGATATTGGTGAGATAGCTGAAACAGGACTAGTAATGTGGCTGAGGTCTAATTATTCAAGGAGTACTTTCACCATCACTGAACACTGGCTTCTATGAAAATTTTGAGACATGTAAGAAAAATGCTTTGTTTTATATCATAATTTAGTCCTGCTCCACTTCACTGCACAAGGGACAGACACTGCCTCCTTCTACTTTTATTTTGAAGTTTTTTCTTAGGATAACAATTACATAATAAAAATAAATTCTTTTAAATATTTAGCAATTATCTTCTCAAAAGTAATTAAAAATAAGTACTTTTAAGTCTGCTGTACATAATTAAAAAACTGAAAGACATTACAAAATTTAAAGTTTACTGTAGTGATAATTATTTGATGCATTTCTGAAAGCCTTATATTGAACCACTGTATTCCAGGACAGCATTAAAAACACTGATGCCTTCTATTAGCTTGTCATATCCATTAATTAGTACATATATACAAAGTTACCTCATTTACTAAATACTGACTGGATTAAAAATCAAACACCAATTTAGTTGGGGTTACCACTTGTTTTCATTATTGAAAATTACTGTTTTAGGCAAGAATGAAGGAACAGGTTAACATCAATTCTGATAACCAGAAAGGACAATAATTTTTTAAGATATGAAATATACTATATGCTTTATACAAAAATGATCTGGTTTTCTACTTTAAAAAACTGAAACTGGTCAGAGGAATATTATTTCAGTCCAATATGGAAAAAATATTATTTCTTAAACCACAAAGGGACAGTTTCATATAATGTCATGAATGGAACTTTAGCCTTCAGTAAAAAGGAAACAAAATTCCTTCGTAATATGAACCTCTATCAAAGGTGGAAGAGAGGCAAATATTACATGATATCTGGATTGCCAGGCCAAGAGGATAAATTTAAGAAACAATTTCCTGGCTTTGGAAACTATAAGCTTCCTCATTAAAAATTCCTCTTTTTGTGTGTGTGTGTGTGCGAGTGTGTGTTTGTGTGGTTTGGTTTCTTCCCTTCTATTCCTTTTAGAAAATTTTAAAAAAGGAAAGAAAACTCTACTATAAACCCAGTCACACAGCCACAGGCAAATATACTAAGCACTGAACATACTGAATTTATTCACCTAGCAGTCATTTCTGTCCTGCCTTGTTAAAAAATGAATTAATACTTTATGCAGTAGTGAGGGAGTGCAGAATGCTTATCCGTAGTTGTCAAATGCTACAAAGTAGTAGTGATATTAGTAGTTTTAAGGAAAAATTTCAGATTTCTGAGTTACAAGTGAGGAAAAAATGTATAAATACATAAAATGGTAAGAGCAACGAATATCCAGATTTTTTACAAATTACTTAAGAAAAAGAGAGGATGATATTTTTCATATTGCTTCTCATCTGAGACTCTTATACCACCATTCATTTACCAACAGGTGCTTTAGTTCAAAATCTATTTCAGCTTCAGTAAAGTGGGTTGGGCATACACTTATCAGCAATCCATGCATCAGACTCATTTGAACATGATGTAATTTGAGAGCATGATTTACTGTTGTATAGTATATTTTAATATTACCTTTCTATATTTTTAGCCATATTTTTAGGTGCCATAAAGTCTGCAAGCTGGTGACATTTTATTTTGCAATTTTCTAATATTTCACCAAACCAGTTAAAATATTTTAAACACTCTATTTCCACCTGTGCTCTGATCTAATTAAAAAAAAAAAAAAAGAATAAATTACAAATGTTGGATACACTTAAAGTAAGTTTAGTTAATGGTAACTGTGGCCTGAGTTAAGCACTGCTTCATGACTTCTACACTCTTTGTTGACCATGACACAAACAGGTTTCTGTTTGTCTTGCCTTCTCCAAAATAGATTATTTGTTTTTATTTTTGTCCTGGCCTTGTCATTGCTGTTGAGATCAGAAAAGATGGATGTGCCTGTTTTGCTTTCCTGACCTTCTGAATTAACAGATGTGCCAGAAGTCTGCAAAAAGCCAATGCCAGCACTACAATGCATAGCATTATACACATACAGAAGGTAAAAAAAAATGTTTTAAACTATGCTAGAAAAAAAAAAAGTTGTATAGAAAAAAAAAAAAAAAAAGCAAAATTACTTCAAAACTTTCTTATTTTCTTGTCCAATTTTAGTGTTCCCAGCAAGAAGTTCTGTTTGAAACAGGCTGAATACATATACATTCTGTCTGTCAAGTGGGACTTCAGAACACTTCTTCAGAAACTTAAAAAGATAAAAAGATCCTATTTCCAGGTGGCACATAATGACCTGAGCATCTACAGTGCTAAAAAATATAGTGTTTCAGAGAAACACTTCTTAAGTATGAAAAAGCATACAAACCAGAATTGTTGTAATGGTGTTCATGTCGCTACAGTACTCTGATAGATTTGGCAGGGTTTTTTTTAAGGCACATCAGTAGTGATTCAACCAGAAGCACTGAAGAAGGGTAATAAAACCAGGACCATCAGAAACACTAGCATTTCTTCTGACAGCAAAAGATTCTGCTGCAATGTGCTGTTTGAGATCACAGTAATGCAGAATTGTACCTTATCTGTTTAAAATAGAGACATCCAAATGAATGTAATGGTACAGTATCATATTTTCATAACATTTTAAATTCAGTATGATGTCTCTTCTAATAGAGTAGAAAACAGAATAAATAAGTGATCGTTAAACATTGCTAATAAAATTTTCACAGCCACATGGCAGTGCCCTTCAATGTGCTTCATACAGATGGGTGAAATGCTGGTGCTGTTAAATGCCTCACCATAGGCTCCACAAGGTCAGATTTGCCAAATCTATTCTGATCAGAAGAATAGCACTAAAGAGTGACACAAGTGACATATGCTGAACCTGAAATCATCATATCAAGTTCCACTGATTTTGAGGAAATTTTTGTTCAATATTTATTGCTTTTTCCTTAAATGATTGTTGCAAATTGAAGAACCTGAAATCATAAATGTGTCTATACAACAGTGCATAATGACTCTTTTAATAAATATCAGGACGAAGTAATTTCTGAATATTTTTTTTGATTATTAATAGTGTTATTAAATCTTATCAAAAACAAATATCCACACTATTCCTGTGTAGGGGTAAATACGCTTATAGCAAAGATTAACATCACAGTTCTTTCATTTCATAATATTTAAGGGATACAATAAAATCAGTTTAGGACTGCAGAAACAAATGCAAGAGGATACCATAGTCCCCAAAAAACTTTGGTGCACAAGTTACATAAATTATAACAGCAGCCCATTAGACTTGTTCTTGGGGCTCTTCCACTTAAGGGTTTGGCAACTGCTCAGTCATTAAGGGTATATCCTCCTACAGCAGATGAAATTACTACTGCTCAAAAAGAATGAGAGTGGGATGGAATTTACCACAGAGAAAGCTTTTGCATTTTTGTACAATGTTCTACTGCTTCCCTCTTTCTGCTTGCAGCTTCATTTCATTGACAGCAACGTTAATGGAATCTTCCTTGGTGGCACTTGTATCAAAAGGAACCATTCTTTTCAAATGTGCTAAAAATAAGAGTCAGACAAAAAAAGTAATTAAGCATCTTTAGAAAAACACATTCTGGTGTCTGAGCATGTATATGTTTATTTGAAATATGTTTCATGATGTAATATTATCCTTTACAAGCTATAATATGATATTAATAAATATTCAATATTAATAATGGTATGAATTGAGAAACAGATTTATTTTTCTAGAGGAACATAATTTAATGCTATTTTCAATCATAGAATAAAGCGGGGTTGGAACAGACCTTAAAGATCACCTTGATCCAACCACCCTGCCATGGTCCCACCAGAGCAGGTTGCTCAAAGCCCCTTCCAGCCTGGCCTTGGACATTTCCATGGATGGGGCATCCACAACTTATCTGGGCAACCTGTTCTGGTGCCTCACCACCTTCATACTAAAGAATTTCTTCATAATACCTGATCTAAATGTACCCTCTTAGTTTAAAGCTGTTACCCCTTGTCCTATCACTCCACTCTCTGACAAAGAGTCCCTCCCCAGCTTTTCTATAGGCCTCCTTTAGGCACTGGAAGGCCACTGGAAGGTCTCCTTGGAGCCTCCTCTTCTAAAGGCTGAACAGTCCCAACTCCTGTAGTCTGTCTTCATAGGAGACGTTGCTCTAGCCAGAGAAACAAACTTTTGTATTTTCTGAAATTCAATAATTTCACTAACATCTAATTTTCTAGCATTTTTGTTTAAATAAAGCAAGACAAACCACTCAGAAAATTCCTGAGGAAATACCTTATTCAATAGCATAGAATAAAGTAAACTAGTGACATTGCATAGGTACTCATAGGATGCCATACCATGCAGATATATATATATTTTTACAGCTGGGTGAATACACAATGCTTATTTTTAAATACGTTACATTGTATCAAAACCTGGACAATATGAACTGATGTATCATCTTATCATAAAATGACGGAGGAAAAGATTCCAAATATCCAAACAACAATCAATTATTAGAAAAAAAGCAGAAATTAAGGGGGAGAAAGTAGATATCTATTTCTACAATATGCCATTCTTTCCTTATGTTATAAGAATGTAAGAAAAGTGGTTCTTCTTGATTCTTTATTATAAATACCGGGAGTGCTATTTCTGAATACTCCCATAAAACCATAGCTGTATATAACCAAAAGTTAGTTATTTAATAGGAAGCAAGTTTATAGTCCTTATACTTTAATTAGGAGGAGTCATATGTTTCCACGTCCAGGAAGAAAATAACACCACTGTGCCCCAGACATTAGTAAAACAACGAGTTAACATTTTTCATCGTAGTTTTAAGTATTTGTTTGGAACTATACTACTATACGCTCTTTCAACAGTACCTCCTGTGATCAGTATTCAAAGTAAAGAAAAAAGAAAAATCATATACAAAATTCATTGCTACTCTAAATGAATTTGCATTTTGCAGTTTCCAGTTATTCCAGGTTCTTACCATTGTGCAACACTGGAAGGTATTGTTCTAGAATGGAGTCTTACAGTATTATGACATTATGTCTTCTTAATTTTAATTAAGTTAGTTAGTTATAAATGTCAATTCAAATTGTCTTAAGAGCTTATGAAAAAGTATACATAGAGGGATAAAGAGAGACATCAGCATACATTGCAGGAGTTAATTGTCATGACAATAAAAATCAACATTTACAGCAACTTGTTTTTATTCAGCCATGATATCATTCCTACTATATACCATGTTTAAACAAGAGTGTTGTTTAACACCAGGTCCAAAGGGTCAGAGAAGACTGTGATCCTAGATACAGAAGTTGGGAAAACTGGTGGCTATTTTCTTTTCCATAATGTCATAGTTTACGAAGCCCTGGAACATTAATTCCCAATAACACCAGAAAGCCAGAAAGCCATATGGCTGCTGGGAAAAGATCCATGTTAAAACCTTGAAGTGATGAACTGTACGAAGAGAGAGAGGAACCAATTCACAAAGCTCATGTAAAGCATCTGTAACTCTTGGGACCTTTGTGCTGTAAAACTGAAGAAAAGCACAGTGGCCATGAAAAACAATTTCTGAGTATTATTCTTTAGATAACAACAAATAGTAAAATTTTATACTAACCATTTGATCTGATAATAACGTAGACTGCAAACCATATCTAATGAACAATTCCTTGTATAAATTATAATATGTCAGTTAAATATCATGCTTTCTAAGAACTTCTTCTATAAACATGAAGACCAGACATAAAACAGAGTACTAATTACTTTTCCTTTCACCCTTGTGCTGATTGGCAACTTTACGTTAAATGGATGCAGACTGTCTTTTCTCTTAATTATTCTTTCATATTTTCTCCCCTTTCTTCAACCAATTTGGAACTTAAATCTCAGGTTTCCCCTGAGATTTAAAGTACATTAAATGCATCTGCTCTCTCCAAGTTATATGAGACAAATTGGGAAGAGACTTCCTAATACTACCTATTGACTCTATAATCTGTAAGGTTTTATGAGTCTAAGAGAGATCACAAAGGCTTGCAAACTGCTCTGAAAATTGAATTAAAAAAAAAAAACAAAACAACTCTTCTGTTTCTGAAGAAGTAAGGAGATGAATTAGTCACAGCAAATAGGTGATGACACTTACAGGTAGATTTATTAAAAGCTACAGGAGGTTAGAAGCAAAAGACTTCAAATTTGACTTCATTGTCAAATCCTCAAATTACAACTAATTAATATCATCACTGAAATTAAAAGTTCATGGAGTTTATGTGACTAAGATGAGTGAAGCAGCTGATTTTATCATTTGCTGCTCAGTGCCAGTTACAAGAAAAGCTTCTTGTGACATTAATACCGCTGCAGAACCTTCACTGAAGAACTATTGCAACAACTCTAAAATACACTTTAAAATTTGAATGGTGGAGTACAGGGACAGCATAAAACATTCAGTCACTAACCAATGTCTATGGATTAATTCAAATGCCTTAAGGTATCACAAACATCCACAAAGGGATTCAAAAGATGTGATGGGACTTATGGGAAACCTGTGCCTTCCTGCAAAGACAGCTAGACGAATATACCAGGACTTATAAAATACATGAGATATCTTCAACAGGCACCTGACTTGCTCTCCTACTTACAAATTGAGTACAACAAATATACAATAGCACTTAGGTGAAAAGAATCATCAAAGTGAGAAATTAAAAACCTTTATCCTATCACAGTCAAATACATGTAAAATCAGAAATAGAAAAAATTATCTTAAGACTACTTCCTTGTTTTAGCCTCAGAAAATCTGACAAATGGATTTGTAATAGAATGCAATTAAGGAACTAAAACTCCAATGATTTATTTATTTATTTATTTATTTACAACCAGTTCTTTTCCCTTAAAAATGAATAGGAAAAAGTAAAAAACAAACATCTTTCTCAGCACAACTCTAGGATTTGGAAAATATTGGAAAATATGAAATACCTGTATGAAGATCTGCTTCATTTGTGATATGGAAAATACCTTCCTTAAAGTTTTAGACAAGAAAAAAGTCTCTTAGCCATGACTGAATGCTGTGGGCAGGGATGCCACCCACTAGATCAGATTGCCCAGGGCCTCATCCAACATGACCTTGAACACTTTCAGGGATGGGGCAACCAAAGATTCTTTGGGCAACCTGTTCCAGTGCCTCACCATCTGAATTAAGCATTTCCTCCTAACCTCTAATCTAAATCTCCTTTCTTTAATTTAAAACCATTCCCCTTTGTCCTATTTGATTGAGCAAAAAGTCGCTCTCTATCTTTTTTAAAAGCCCCCTTCAAGTACTAAAAAGTCACAATGAGGTCACCCTAGAGCCTTCTCTTCTTCAGGCTGAACAGCCCCAGCTTCTCAGCCTTTCTTTGTAGGAAAGGTGCTCCAGCCCCTTGATTGTCTTCATGGTCCTCCTCTGGACCTATTCTAACAGTCCAACTTGCCTTTAAGGTATGGTTTGTTTGTTTTTTTTTTCTATACCCGTACCAGGCTGAGCTGTAGACATTGACAGGGATGATATTAAGGAAAATGGAAAAACAACTCTGAGTTGGGGGAAACTGTTCCTGAAGTACAGAAGAGATTGAGGCTTTCACTCATATGCTTTGTTGCTATTTTTATTATTTAGTATACTCTGCAAAAAGATACTAATCACAACCTACAGATTTTGAGAGGAAAAGAAACCAATTAGCTTCAACCTCATCAAATCAACTCAAGATTTATTGCTGATAATTAGTAGTGTACAGTAGTGTACTCATTCCAAGACAAAGAGGTTTGAAAGTGCAGTGAAGCTTGAAATAGCACTTTCCATGACATAGAACGTAACTGGTTCATTCACAAGGTTGCCAGAATGCAAACTGGCTCTACTGAAAATAAATGGAAGGTGATATCTTTCTGAAGAAAAGTTTTTCATATTCATGTGCTGATATCTGGTGTGCTGAAAAAAAACATTCAATAAATTTTTCCTAAGTCATTACTGACACTCACGGAAGGGTGTTCCTTTACTTGAGAAAGACCTAGTATGTCCTATCTTTTAGTGAGCAGTTCCTATCTGTATCAGAGATCCTGTAAGCTTTTATGACCAAGTTATATGTACACTAAGAGATGGAAAGAATAGTTAAAAACAAATTTTGAAGTACAAGCAGAATTAGTGAATTCAACTCTTACTGTTAAGCTGCTTCAAAAACATAAGATTAACCAGTACAAATGAAAGATGTGGGATAGAACTTTTTGGATGAGGATGTGTCTTTGGAACCTGAAAAGATACACAACTTACATGGGTATGATTGTTCATGCAGAGATTCAGAAAACAAGTACAGCCCATTTCTTTGGGCTAGGCTTGGATGACAAACAGAAAATATTTTATTACCCAGTTAAAAAAAAAAAGTATCACTGTGATGTAAAGTATTTCTTAAACAAAGACACCCATCTGGTATCTAATACTCAAGTACAGCAGGCCAGCAGGCCTCTTAAGATGGTTCTAGCAGTTTTTGTCAAAAAGTAGAATGTCTTGCTCTTTCAAGTAAAACAGCGTTAAAAGAGGAAATACATTACTTGTGATTTTTTTTTCCTCTGAAACAATACTTACAACCTGATTCTGAGAGCAGTGAGGTGGACAAAAAACTGTTTTGAGTTCGCCAGCTAGAAGAGGGAGCAGCGACTTGTATATCAGAAATGTCAGCATCCATTACGACATCCTATGGAAGCCAAATAAAAATAAACAAACTTCTTTATATTAAACAGCTGTAATCTTTAACAAAACGCACACAGTAATACATGGGTATATGCTGTGATTTCACACATCCTGGAAAATACTGTTTTGAATTCTCAGACTAAGTATTGCAGTTAGGATCAAATTAATTTGGTCATGAATTTCATGCCTGCTCCATCACTACAAAATCTTAGCGCAAACTGCTTTGCCTTGAGAAGAGCATTGGGAGTACTGCAAGTCTTTGTTACTATTATAAGTTGCAAGAACATTCTCTTCTCTATTTACATAACATCCACAGTACAGGGCATATTGGCATGGCAAACATCAGGAAATAATGAATTTTTCATCAATGAACTGTCTACGTTAATTTACTGAAGTTCAACAAGTAAGTAATAACAAAACTTAAACATTTTGCCCACCACTGAAGAAACTAACTTCATTGATTTTTCATAACAAAATACCTCAAGATGTTTTTTTCATTATTTTCTTTTAGCCATTGAATAAAGTTTGAATCACAATATTAGTATTTACATCTAGACCCATACAACATAGCTTTTTGGTAAGCAAAGTCGTTTGGTTTATAAGCTAGAAAATAAGATAATTTTTAAAAGGCTATTTAAACAAAAATCTCTGTAAATCTTTATCAACAATATAGCAAGCAGTCCACAGTTCCATTACCTTCCAAAATAAGATTAAAAGCTTGACTTGGTATCCAAATTACTCAGTTTCTTGAAATGAGAAGACATAATAATGCACAAATGCATCAGTACATAAAACATGCCATTTTGCTACTGAATTCTTATCAAAAACACCCTTGGAGAATTTTGTTAAAACATCTTGCAATTTATTATCATACTGATACTAAGATTTGAAAACCAAACAGAAAACAAAATAAAAATTCAACATTAATTTAGAGATACAATGATCTTTTGTCCCATCAATGAAGAGGGATTTACTTCTATTTAGACTAATGGGAATTATACATATTAATCCCCTTATGTGCTGATGAGAGACTTAATACCTAAAATGTACATAATATAATAACAACTTCAAAAGAATTAAAAAAAATGTTAGTATTTTCATTCTGCTTCCAGAAATGCTATGTTAGAGAAAAGCTTTAAAAAAAAAAAAAAAAAAGAAAAGAAAAGAAAAAAGGCACTTCTACCAGCATCCACAATACACAATGCCTTTCTCATTACAGAAATATCAACTTTCATAACGTAGCTCACATATTTTATTTACATTTAGGTATGTTTGACTAGATCATAGGATGGTTTATGTTGGAACGGACCTTCAATATCACCTAGTTCCAATCCCCTGCCATAGGCAGGGACACCTCCCACTAGATCAGGTTGCCAAGGGCCCCATCCAATCTGGTCTTGAACACCTCCAGGGATGTGGCATGCACAGCTTCTCTGGGCAGCCTGTGCCAGTGCATCACCACACTGAGTAAACACGTTCCTAATGTCTAATCTAAATTCACCCTTTTTTAGTTGAAAGCCATTCCCCTTTGATAGTTGTTGGTCAGATGTTTGTAGCAGGGAAACTGTCCTAAAATATTTAAGTCTATCAATTGTAACGTTTATCTTTAGGTTTCTTCTCACTTTTCCTTTTGATTTTGCTTTATTTGGTATTCTCTATTACTTATTTTATTATTATTGTATGTGTTTACCTTCTTTTTCCCCAATTTCTTCTTTAGCTACTATCCTTTCTTTGTTGAAAATCACTGTCAGCCTCTGGCCCCCATTATTAGAGGAAATATTACGTTTTAGCCTATACAAATAGCAATTATGATTTTCCCAGGCTTCTAAGCAAAAGGTATTTCTCATGGACTCCTGACAAGGCTAAAGCGAACTGGAAAGACTGAGGGGGGACAAAACAAATCATAAGGAAGACTAATAACTGTTTTAAGGAGAACTTTCACAGTGATTTCATTTTTGCTCCTTAAAACGAAAGAGGCTAAAACATGGGATTAGTTAATACCTGTCTGAGATTAGTGCTTGCAAGCAAGCTGAATGAAGTGTGCTACAAGAAAGGTTAGGAAGAAATCGCATCTGATGAGAAAGTTTAACAATTTTGGATAAATTAGTTGTGGAATTAATGTAAAATATTTTACAAAAACTCCTTTTCTTAACACATCTATTTTCTTATCTACCAAATATATTGTCAGCTTTATACAGCAGAAGCACTACATTATGTATAGAGCACGAAACAAAACCATCAGAAAGAATGAACTTTGATGTCCTTGACTATACGCTACTACCAATCAACTTTAGAGACTCCTTACTGACAAATCATCAACATTTTAAAAATATGAAACAACAATGCAGTTAGTTCCAAGGGAGGGTAAGAAAGGCAAGCATTAAAAAGGGATTTTTTAGACTAAGCCAGCCTGATCACTGAAATCAGATTAGCACCCGTCTGTTACTTGTTTTTGAACATTCTGTTCTATTTGTAACAGCTGTGACAGCAAAGAAGACTGTATGTCATGCAAAAACCCAATTAGGCCTGACTAAAAGAAAGCCATTAAATGCTCCCTCTTGTCTAAAGAAAGAGGAAATATTGTTTTGAAATCAGCCTTTTACGGATTCTGAACACAGAGTTCAAATCACACGATTTGTAAGCTCAGTCAGCTTAGTGCAATATTATATTCTAACTCTCAACTGATTACATTCCACTTAGATTTTTCAATATTTTCCAAATTTCAGTGGCTACTGAATTAGTAAGTCGTGTGTGAAGGCAAAACAAATTCCAGAAATTGAAGATTATCAGTAGCAATAGTCTGAAAGCGAATCTGCCCTGTTTCTTTCCTACTGAAAAAACAACATGGCTATCTCAAGTAGCTCAATACCTTCTTACAGCAGCAACTTAATAAGCTAAAATGCACTGTCTTCGTTTTACCTTTTCTAGTTTTTAGAAGACCTAAGGTAAGTAGGTCAACATTTCACAGATCAAATACTGCTGCTGAGGTGGGGGACACAAACAGCTTGAAGTTTTTTGAAAATGGTACTCGATCCTAGATTTTGAGCTCAGCTGCTTAGAGACACACCTGAAAATACATTGCCAATGAATCTTGATTCATTGCAGTAGCAGAAACACTAGCACAATTCTTCAGTTCTGGTCATTTATTTGAATCACTGCCTAGTTCTGCAGCATAAGAAAATGTAGTTGTCCTAAAGTAAGGTGCTATCATAAGGACACGCAGTAATATGAAGTAATATGATAAGGAACAAGCTAATACGAACAGAAAGAAAGCATGTTAACAACTGGAAAGGTGGACTTTTTCCAGGCAATGGTTCTAAATTAAGAGCTCTGGATTTGTATTTCAGGGAGTTAGGAAATTAAGCTTAACCCTGCTATTAGTCAGATGAGTGACGTTTTGCAAATCACTTCTCTGTTTGCCTCAGTTTTGTTAATGTATGGAATGGACATGATCATTTGTAAAGAATGCAAAAATAAACTAGTGAAAAATCATTACATGCAATCTAAAAAATTAATATTCCCTTTAAGGCGGGAAACAGATTTCAGTATTTACCTTCTATGTGAAAGGACAAGGGAAAAGAGAACAAACCAAGCCAAAAATTTCCATAGAAGAAATTTGACAAAGCAGTGGCATAAGTAAACACTAGAGTATAGTAAGACACAGGATAGCTTTTCCATGGATTTTTTAAGATTTTTTTTTGGGGGGGGGGGGGGGGGGGAATTTTCACTTGATAATGAAGACACTTCTGTCACCAAATTTTACACCAGCCATAGTAGCTACATAAAACTCTGCCATTCCAGGACAAAGAAACATTCATGTATGATTTAGTCTGTGTTAATACTATGAGATAATATTACTTTAAGTAAGCTCAGATTGCTGAGTGAAAGTAATCACAAAACAAAAGTGGAATACACACACATACCTTGAATTGTTGGATTCTTTGTTTTGAATCTTCCAGCTGCTGCTGCAGAGAACTCACAATTTCTTTATACTTTGTATACCTTTCCTCAATCTTTTCCCTTCGGCAGTGGGACTCCTAGAAACGTATTGAAACATTTAAATGATTTTGTAATGTGAAAAAGGGTTAGTAAATGTTGGCTGGCTATGGTAAGTACTGGTATCACCCAGAGTTTTCCATACAGCAATGAACAAATGAATCACAAACTTTTAGAAGCTGAAGTACAGGGCTCATATGAAAGCATGATGTTCTGTACAGAAGAGTAATGTTAAAATGAATGCACGTTAAAATGCGAACATTTTAATGCCTCATCCTTAACTGGTAAATGATATCTTGTAACTCTTTCTAAAATTTATTATTAACATAGCTTCTAACAAAGAATTGTGTAATGGAAAAAAATTAATTGCAATTCTTCAGAAACAGATGTTTCAAGAAAAAAGTCCAAGGATATGGACTAAAGCAGTATTTCAGAACAAGAAAACATAATGCTTCTCACAAGCAGCTAAGGACTCACTTGAATGAATACAGCTACCCCACAACTTGTGAGGCATTTTCAGATGAAGATTTACTTTGTTTCCTTACACTTCCAATGGAAAAAAAAATGAAACAGCTTGCTAACTCTGGAAAGCCATGAATGGCTTTGAAATACTTCATTCATGAATACCACTTCAGAATAAAATATGCTAGATATGTATCATACTACCATAGGACATTGTTATATAGCTTTTTAACAGGCTCTAGAACATTTTTCCTATCGTACAAAATATTCCAATGCATTACTTCAAATAGAATTAATGGAAGTTCAAAACTGACATAATTCTCACAACTAAGGTATAAAGCCTACTTTCCTTGAATAATAAATGCATAAATGATAAATTACTTACTAAACAACATACACTTGTTGGCAGGGTCTCATGTTAAGAAAGCAGTCTTTAGAAAACTTAAAAATTTACGGGAGAGGAACAGAGCTCAATTTAAAACAGAGAATTTGGGTTCCATTCTCATAAATGCTGGCTAAGTGATAACTAAGGCAAACTAGAAAATGACAACATAATTTCATAGTAACTTCAAGTAAAGAGTGAAACTGTGAAGGAGATTGCAGGAACTCCACATTCACGCTTCTGCCTAGCTTAGAGCAGAATTTTTCCTACAGCAAAGCAGAACCATCAGAAACAGAAGACAAATGTCAACCTCTTCTGGGGATACTTGGAAACATGAAATTGAAGTTACACCATATTGAAGTTTACACCATATTGAATATATAGTTTACACCATATTGAATATATTGAATATATATATATGAATATATAATTGAAGTTATACCAATTTAAGTTTATTTTTACACCATAAAACAAGGTCTGAATCTGCTCTGTCTTAACACATGACCTCATGCAAGAACATTTTGAATAAACAATGTTCCAAACAAGTGTTTTGAAAGGCTTGTGAATATATGAGGAGGAGAAACTCTGCACAGCAAATGAAATGCAAAATGTTATGTTTTTATCTATGATTTAATATTGATTTAAAATTTATTTTGTCCAATGAGAACCCAAATTCTCTTTTAGTAAACTACTGACTTCATTCATGGGAAGCAATGATAATGCAGTGGTTAAGCCACTCAGCCACTACCTAATTTAAGACTATATGCTCTTGACAGTACCTCACTGCTACTGTCAATAAGTTCCACCAACAGTGATACTGAGAGAGCAGATTTGACATTTGTAAACAAAAATTGTGTTTAAAAATGATAATTAAAAAAAGCATCTGTAAAGCTCATCTATTTTCACTCATTACTTTAAATGTTGAAAAAACTGGTAGAATTTATTTTATTACAGTATTTTGAACATTAAACAATGAATATCAGAATTCAACACTCAACACGCATACTCTGCGTTAGGCCCTGACCTTTTACACTCAATACTCAATGTTTGCTTACCATATGGAACACCCCAGCAGTGGTACTAACTAGGACTAAATTAATGACATCAATAAAGCTATATTAACAACAACAACAAAGGCTTACTGTATGTTTTTGTCATATGTAATTTTATATATCTAATTAACTCATTTATCTATACATATGGGGAGGACATTAATTAACCAAAATAATTTAGAACTATTGAAAAAGAGTTAAGTAAAATATTTCTCACTGCAGTATCTTTGAAATCTTCTAACAGGCTTAGTTTCTCAGGAACAGACTCCAGATGGTCTAAAGCAACTCGAGTACTCTAATGAAGAGAACACAAGAGAAAACATCAAAACAAACAAACAAACAAAAAAAAAAAAAAGAAAGAAAGAAAAGAAGAAATCGAAGCGTCATACAGTTTTTCCTCATACGGTTGAAGTTTCATGCCTTTGAACATTCTTATGTCTGATACACCATCAATTTAGAAGCAATCATGTTGTCTGTCTTGTTGCATGTTTCTTTCCTAAAAATTCCTAACATTGTTTTTAAGGTTGTAAGAAATACGCTTCCTATTAAAAATGAAGATCAAGTTTCAGACCAAATGGGATTCATTTGCACCTCACAAAACTGAACCTGAAACCAATACTCAGGCCCAATAGACCAAATGGGCTAGCGAACATGAGACAGTGATTTCTCTGCTTCTCCAATTATTTAGTTTAATTAGGAAAAAACCTGTACTGGCAGACAATGATATTAGGATCTATTCCTATAAAACAATCATCTGGTTAACAATTAACAATTACTTTGCTCTCATCCCACTGCTAAATTCTTTCTGCTCTAGGAATGGAAGAAAACTGGAGAAAAAACAGATATACTCCTGTCTTATCTTACTTAAGATGAAGTTTCAAATATAGCTCTTTTTTTCTGAATAACTTCTGCTCTTCACACAACGTACAATGAAGCAGGAAAACATTCCAGCCAATGGTGCTTGAAGAATAAGAACATTGTCACCACAGGTAAGAGGAAAGAATTTTGACAGATGGTTGACCAAGAAGCTCTTGAAACTTGCTGCTTTGAGAGGAATAGTATGTGGAGAGCGTACAAAATGGGGGAAAAAGGATTGCCCAGCAAGGATATTTTACATTTGAGGAAACAGAGGAAGAGTTGTCAAAAGTGAAACAGAGTAAAACAAAGATGCCTTAGTCATTTAGTGAGAACAAGAAAATAGAAAAGAGAATAGAATAGAAATGTGGAAAATAAGGTGGAGATAATCTAGGTATAATGCTAAAACACAAAGAGCTTTTCTTTTATACTAAAGCATTAATTTTGTTAGATTTTAAGTCTTAATTTTAAAAATTGTACAGGAATTATGTAAGACTGCATATACGGAGATATGCCTGGAAGACAAGTAAACCACTTCCTGCCGTGGGAAGCACTGAGGACACCCAGTACGAACAAGTCCTTAATTGCAAGGTTGACATCTGATGATGACAAATACTGACAAAATCCTGTAATGACAGGAAGGTGCATACTTGGGCTGATCTCCAGAGAAGAAAGTAGGTCCAATCAGTTTTGCAAAATTCAGTCAGAACTAATAAAGTTTATTAACTTGTAACAAGAAAATAGTGCGTTCTGTCTCAACAGCTGCATGAGGTGTTAGTAGATTTTGCATTTGGCTAGCTGTAGTTAGATCAAACTAAAATTTATCATCATAAGAAATCTTGTATTTTAATGTGCAATTTAATTTGCTATCAAGCTTTTTTTATTATTATTAAAAGAAAAAAAAAAAAAAAACTTACAAAACTCATCTACAAAGATTTATTAGGAGAAAAGTATTATTTTTTCCTGTAACATATATGGTTGTTTACCAGAAAAGAATTATAGAACTTACAGATATACATTAATAATGAATGTATAAAATGGATTCTTCTTCATATTTCCAGCGTGCAGTCAGGCAGGAGGCCTACATATAGTGTTTACAGTGTTTTTCACAGATTATAGCATAGAATTTTTTATAGCTATAAAATACTTTTTTTTTTTTCCAAATGTTACTATACCTCTCAACTTCAAAATACAATTGCCTAGAGGTATCTATCACTCACTAATGTTTCCCTCTTCTAAGTATCAACCATTTCACTTTTACCACAGTAAAGCAGTAGTCATTCATATTTCATGCTTCATTTACAGTGGCCTTATGTTCATCAAAGCATTGATTTTCCACTACATTAATTTATGATGAATTGTAATGTTTGCTGCTTCTTTCCTGAGTAGCCCCTGGTCTGCATGCATGCTTCTGAGGCTGAGAAATATATGAGAGACAATAGACTCTAAGCAATCAAACCTACACCTGGTCTCATTAAATGCAAACTTAACTATATGTGGATCAAAATATTGATTCACAACAATCAGCAGTCATCCTGCTATCACACAGATACATGCCCATGAAGTTTTTGATTCTGAAGAGCAAAAACTCTCCCACTCCTTCAGAAATAAACCCCTTCCTCGCAGGAAACAATACAAGAATTGTAACAAAACACCAGCTCTTTTCTTGGTCCAGCACCAAATTAAGCTATAACTACTTTAAGCTTATGGTATATATTACCTAACACATTTGCTGAAGGAGTGAACTGCTGGAAAACAGACATTTGAGATGTCATACAGAATTGAAATAAAGTTGTAGGGGACACAAGACAAATTTAACGTCATGGCTTCTCATGATGCTATGAAGTATATTCAAGTTATAGCAGTTTTCCAACTCCAAAAATTTATTTTTTTTTTTTAATAAAGACCTGTAATCTGTTCTCATCATAAAAGGAACTCAGGTCTTAAGTGTATGCCCACACCTTAAGCCATCCCATTTGCCAATTCTTTCTCTAAATTCCAGTGACAAGACCTCATATCAACACACACTGTAAATGAAGGAAGGTGCTCATCATTTCTTCTCTCCAAGTATCTCCTAAACATATCCCATCTATGTCACATACTACTTGTGAAAAATTTTAGCTGTGCCTTAGCTTGTGTCGTTTAAAGCTATTGTTACGTTATGGAATGTTCTTGAAAGCAGAAGACCAACCTTTGGGTTATATGCATACTCAGTCCTTAGTTTCTTTGTCTTATCAAAAAGCATGTGGATAAGGGTTGATATAGGCTTCTTGGATTTCTGACAGTTTTTTTGGCTTCATGAAATGTAATCCTAACTCCACACACAAAATGATGGTTTCTGAGCTAACAATTACTGAGCAGGAATGAGATCATGAGGTAAACAACATGCAGTTCCAAGCATCTGCTAATTCAGTGCTCAATAACAATTAGAAAAGCTAAATCAACACAGGACATAATTAGGAAAGGAAAAAAACAAGCCAGAGAACACAACTACTCAGAAGTATGACTCCACAGCAAGTTTGCATCTTGCCTACTGAGTGCAGCAGTGGGAAGCTCATATGAAGAGGAACAGTTAGAATGGGGAAAGCTCAGAGAAGGGCTAGAAGATCAACCAAAGCCATGGAATGCTTCTTTCACATGAGGAATGACTAAATACAATCATTCAATGGAGCAGGACTCTTCAGAAAAGACAACAGATGCCTGAGGGGAGAAATGACCAATTTGCTTAAAATCACAAGTCACACAATTTAAGCAGAATTCGGGTCAGTGCATGAATGAGAAACCTCAGGAAAGGATTCCAAATGCATAGAAACTACATCTCTGTCCGGAAGTCTCTGAGCTTTGAATGGCTGGAATCTGACCAAATGAATGAATAGGAAACAAAACATTTGCCTATCCTGTAACATACACTCTTCCTTAAGCTTTATATTTGGGTCATTGTTGTAATTTGGTTGCTATTACATTCTAAAATTGTCTTAAGTTTTCTGAGCAGTTTGTGAAGTGATTTGAATAGGACAATATACACTAGTATATTCAGAGACAGAAATGTATTCTCTTTTCATAAAACTAACCAAGAAAATTGTGGTGATGTACAAATAAAAACAGAAAAAATAAAAAGCAAAAGTTCCCTAGGGAAACGTCAATAAAGAAGAAGGAAGGAAAATAGTATGTTGAAAAATGTGAGGGAAAGATGATGAAAAAGCTTTTAGCTGCCCCACAGAAATTGGTCTGGTAATTTAGTGAAATGCACAGCAACCTCTACAACATGGATCAAATGCCACGCTTGTATCATTAATGACTACACTCTATTCTATTAAGAGAGATGGATTTAGACACACAAGATAAAATGTGAAAAAGGATGTTGGAAGCACCTGACACAGAGGGCATTTAAGTACTGTTAACTTTTTTCCAAGAAACAGGAAAGCTATATGCCATAATGCATACAAATAATCCTAAAGAGAGCAATCGCATCTGTCTGCTCGTTATTTAACAGGGAACAGAAGGTACTGATGGAACTGATAAGAGGAAGAAACACCAATTGTACTGAGTAATGCTGTATTCATAGTATTTTACTTAAGAGCAGACTCCTCCATAGAGTGAGTGCTATTAATCTTCATGTTTTTAAAATAAAGACGATTTACTTTGAAAAGGGGTGTTCTATGTTTTCAGAAAATGATAAAACAAATTACTCATTTTCAACGACTTCATATGAACACTTTGATGTTCAGACTGCATCTGAACAGTTAATCCTCCTATATTGATGTATTCTTGTTGATAGACAGTTTCACACTATCTCAAGGGACAGATCTAAACTGAGATCACATACACATATTATTTTTAGTCTTGAAGCTTCAATGCTAAATTCACAGAAATCAAAGCAGGTTTGTGTATAGTTCTCTTAAATTTTGTCTCTATATTAAATAGACTGAAAACACATAAAACAGAAACCAAACTTCACTGACTTTCACATATGGTGCTCTTTTCTGAGGTACGTAAAAACAAATGGCTATCTGTATAGCACAGATATTTTTGTAAATTAGAGCTGACTTAAGTAACCATTAGCTAATCTCCAAAGAATATCCATAAAAAGATTAAATGCAACTATAATTTTAACTGACTGCAATGCATTACATCAGGGAGTTACACATAATTCAGATGAAGGATGTAATCTTAAAGGTGACCTATGATGACATTTTTAAATTGACTTAGCATGTTGAATACCTAAATAGCAAGAATAGGATGTATCCAGCATTTTTAAAGGTATCTTTGCTTTCCTTGTTAATCTCTGCAGAACTATGCATTGTCAGCTTCCATCTCCAGAACTAGATTGATGCATGATAAGCTCTTCTTTTAACAGTGTGTGGTTCTATTTAAGAGGCCTGAGTTTCTTTGTTGACCTTCATATACCAGGCAAATTCCACTCTCAATGGGACATTCTGTGACCTAGTACATCTTCCATGTGGAGGAAACTTTAAGAGAAAACAATATAAATATTGTATATCATTATATTCCGCTTATACCGCTTCTCAATTATAGCATTGTTTTGATGATTTCATCACATTAAGAAATCAATTTACATTTATGAAATAAACAATACATATAAACCTGAGTTATACAATATACAAGTTCAATTGACTTTTATTAAACAATATTGTTTCATTGACGTTCAAGCTAGTAAGATTTTTTTAAGCAACTATTGCACTTGTACTAATGAAAAACAGAAAACCTTTGTTAACAAAGCATTGCAAATGTCATAGTAACTGAACTTTTAATTCAGACTCTAGATGATTTTGTATAGGGTGGAGAACATTTTAATTAACAGAGTTTCATGGATGCTTAACATTCACAGTGACATGGACCGTCTCTTTTCGCACAACGTTATCACTTAACATCCCATCCCTATGGTAACTACAGAATTGTTTATATGGAAAAATATTAGATAAGTATTTCACAATTTTTCAGTTGATGCACATATGCATCAAACAACTTTTTGTTGTTTGAGCTGGAAATGTGGAGGAGGTAGTAAAGTCTTCTGGCAAGCCAGCTCTCTGTAAATCATCAGCTAGAGCTCTTAGTACTACTGGGGTACACAGAACTAAATTTTAAGAATCTCTTCTTTATCGTTTACTAAGATTTTGATCAAAGATATCCAGAAATAATTACAGGATATCAAAAGAAATATAACGTATGAGGCAGAGCGCATAATACAAAGTTAGCGGGCACAGATTTGTAAAAGGTATAAAGACTTCCTTGTCATTCATAATGCTAACATCAGATTTCTGAAGCTTTTCAGGCTAAAAATCTTTATATGTAATTTATATTAACTTTTTTTCGTACACTAATAATATTTCACTAAGCCTTTCAGAAAACATTACCAAAATTAATTCACAGTCTCCATGAACAAAAAATATTGTTCACATTTATAGCTGAAAAAAATTTGAATGCAAAGAGAAGTGATTTAACCAAGGTTTCAGAACAAATTAGTGTCAGAGTAGGAAAAAAAATAGGAATTTAACTTATAGATTTCCCCACTATAATCAAAACCTGCATGACATTCAAAAAGTAAAAACCACTATAGTAGCATTAATAGTTCTAATTTCTGTGTTTCTAAGGTTATAATTTGACAGAATACAAAATTTAAATCTAAAATGAAGGACTTTGCAGCGCATTAGAAACATTCTAGTAAACAAGACAATTTGTTGTCAAACATCTTCAACTTTTGTGATAAATTAAGTGAGAAAATGCATGCTATAGCACATATATCTTTATCTTATCACACTATAAGCATCCTATATTCTGTGAAAGAATTCATAGATGCACCCTCCCTCGACGAAAGGTCAGCATTTTTAAGTGGAAGAAACAGGATTCCTCTTTAAAATTACACTTATATGCATATATATTCACACTACATTAAAAAAATCTTTAGTGATGACCACTGTATATTAATATTCCTAGGTAAACTAAGAAATAATTTATGATATCTAAAAAAATCAGTCTCTTGTAATAAAGATTTATACTGAGATTTCAACTTTCTCTAACAGAAAACCAGGATTATTTTGGCTTATCAAAATCTGGCAAAAATGTTCAATATTTGCAACTTATTGAACATGTTATACTATCTTCACAATACCAAAAGAAGCTTTCTGCCTAGAGAATGTAAGGGCTGTGTTAGGAGGAGCATTGCCAGCAGGTCAAAGGACGAGATGGAATGGGAGTCATTTAGGTCGGAGAAGACCTTCAAAATCAGCAAGTTCAACCATCAGCTGACCTATTCAGTCCCATCACTAAACAATGTCCTTTACTGCCATGTTCACACACCTCTTAAATAAAGGAGTTGATCCTTCCCCTATACTGATGGCTGTTAAGACACATCTGCAGTGCTGGGTCTGGTTTTGGGCTTCCCAGAACAAAAGAGACATGGACATACTGAAGAGAGTCCAACGAAGAGCAACTAACCTTGTTTAAAGGACTGAGCTGAGAGAACTGGGATTGTTCAGCCTGGAGAAGAGAAGGCTCAGGAGGAATCTCATCAATGTGTATAAATACCTGATGGGAGTATGTAAAAAAGACAAAATCAGGCTCTCTTCAGTGGTGTTCAGTGATAGGACAAGAGGCAATGGGCATAAACTGAAACACTGGGGGTTTCATCTGGACATCAAGAAATGCTTTCTTACTGCAGACACTACACTGCTGCTGCAGACAGCAGCAAGGAAGAAGAGGAAGGTGAGTGCCAGGAGAAAAAAAAACAAAAAACAAAAAACACACCTGGCTATGAGTGCAATCAGGCAGCAAAAGTTACTTGGTGGAAGTGAGTAGAAGAAGGAATTGGGGAACTTTGGGAACATTCTCTACCCCCAGCAAAAGGAAGTGACACACTGGCTCACTGATGAAAGGAAAGGAAAGGGAGAGGCAGGCAGGATGGAGGATCTCAGAGTGCTGCTCCTCTCCCAGGCGTTTGTATAAGATCAAAGTGCTGCTGTGTTCTGGGAGGACCAGAAGGCCTTTGATGTAATGGTAGTCTTGGCAAGACACAACAGAAGCAAACCGAGAACAGAAGAAAGTATTAACTCTTAGATTTAAAATGTCTTAAACATCCATGCATGCAAAGTGTGACAACCATGAAATAGTTCCAAGAGCAAATTGTACAGTGTGCTTATTGATGGAAGGCACATTGAGAGAGAGAGAGAAAAGAAAAAATAAAGAGCCCTAATGTGAAGAGCATCAGGCAGTCCATAATCTCCTTGGAAATGCACTGGGGACAGCCAGCCTTCCTGTTCTTCTTTTAAAATGGGTGATAAATCAGAAAACTGATGCAACGTTGAGCCTGCTACTACAGTAGAAGAATCTGGTAGCTTTCACATTGCTGAGTGTGTCCAAACAAATTTGCTTTACTGGTATTCAAAACCTTATTTTCATGAATATAAAACACAAGGTAAACCAAAACACACAACTGTTCATACTGGAAAGGAAATTTATATTAAAAAAACAATACTGAAGAATACTTAGAACATTACTGGAGTTATCCTAAATTTATGACTTTGTAATAAAAAGCTGAATAATGTCCATAAAAGTCTGATCCAAATAGTTTATGCAAGTGATATCCTCAGTTTTGGGTTCTCTACCAAAAATGCAAGCTGTCTTACTGATCAAAGAATACATAATACATATGTTCACTGGAATAACTGGTTGATTTCAAATTCAATTTCCCAGTATTTTTAGTACTACTAAGGCAGAAGAATCTGACTTGCAGTTTATTCTCACATATTCCCACAAGACTCTGATGTAGAAACCCACTGAAGTCAAAAGCACCACACGGTAGCAGTGTGTTAATTATGAGGAGTAGATACATTTCCCATTGTAAAAACACCTGAGAACACAATATAGACCTTTTTTCCAGTAAAATCATACAGCTTTATATGTAAATAAAATAGGACTAAATTCTATATGCAAGAATGAAGCTACACCCAAAAAGATACACTTTACTAAATTACACTTTACCTGTAGAGAAATCATACTGATTCTTGCAAAATATCAGACTACATAACTGATTACTACAGTAATCAGGAAAATTACTCATTAATAGCTATGTAACATTTAAATGCAATTAATTGAACAGTACTTTAAAAATCTGAACAAGTGAATTGTTCAGATTTTTAAATCACAAGTGATTTGCCTGGCATAATAAAGGAACTTTACAGCAAAAGTAAAATCAGTGCCTTGGGAGTATTCAACAGCCTTAGGGACAACCATACCTTTCTTGCCTGAAGTCTAAGTGTTTAACATTACACATCGTCCTATGTCAGCAATAATGAAAGAATTGATTGACTTCAAGTTCTAGGATCTAGTATTAAAAACCTGCTCTCAGATGTTACCTCTCAGTTTGCAATATGAAAATGATATTTTACTGATAATAATCCTCTACCTCTTCTATCTGAACAGTAACTTGAAACAAACAAACAAAAATATCAGGAAGATTTAGTACTAAATAGAGGAGATTAAAAGTATAAAAAAAGAAGAAAGACTTCAGAAAAAATAGAAATAAACATCATCACTGAACACACATTGGATTTGCATGAAATTTTGCTATTTGCAAGCAATTACCCTCTGCCTGTGCCAAAACTGGGCTTTAGGAGCAGAAAGCGCATGGCATTTGCAGGCAGCTTGACTCATGGTTCGTGAGAAATGGATGGCAGTGGATACATGCCTGACTAGTTGTCATGTAAGCAAACCATGATTAAGAGATGCTTCTGAACAGAACTAATGTCCTGGCAACAATTTACAGTCACACAGCACTATGCAAAGTGCCAGGCCTCTGACTTTGAGCATTAATTCCCTATTCCAACAAGGCAGGAGTTCCAACACTGCACTCTGATTTACAAAGGGCCTTTTATGTGTGAATGCAAGTTGTTTGTTTGTTGTTGTTTGTTTGTTTGTTTGTTTTTACCATATTCAATACATTTCAAATACATTTTTGAGATCCGAAGCAGTTTTCAAAGACAACAGTTATCAGGGAGGATGAAATAATTAGCACAAGCAAATTTTAGAAGTCTATATTTGCAGACTTACATTGTCTCAGTACTGGTATCTTTACGTGAAATTTTCTGAGTTTCCAATAAAAAGAAACTATAGTTCTTACATATACTATCATATGATGTCTTATTGGAGTTGTCTACAAAAGAAAAAAAAAAAGCAGACCCATCCTATCTAGTCCACCTGGTAGACTTCCTAGCTTGAGTCATGTGGATAATCGATCCAGCTGCATTCATGGCACGTACATACATTAAGGCTTTTGTCCTTCAAATTTATTATTTTAAAATGATATTCCTCCATGCTTTTGGTTCCAGTGGTAATGTGGGCACTGACTCTGTCTGCACGTCCAGTGAAATGTACACACAAGTCACTGGAGTGATTATATCTATCACATATACCTCAACTATTTGGCAAATAGTTTAATTTCTCAACTATGTTGAAGAAAAACATCCTCAGTATGGCTCAAATGTACCACATTTCTCTTCCTAGGGATGCGGACTGAACTATACAGAAAAATACAACCTTACATTTTATTTGATATAGCTATTGCTCATAAAGCAGTGAAAACACTGTAGCGAAGCCTCCACTGGAAGGTACAATATAAAACTACCATGTGTCTTCATTTTCTTAAAATTATAGTTAAAAACCCAGATGGCACCTTTTTTTAAAAAAAATAAAAGTACATAAAAACCACATTTTTGATCATCAGTAATCTCATTGTGATTGGTTTGAAAAAGAATTTAAGAAACTTACCATTTCTAAGGACGTAATTCGCTCCTACAAATAAAATACAAGTTGTGGTTAGAAAGTAAAGAACATAAATGCAATATATGGTAAAAAAGCATGATTTATTTTTATATTTTTTTTTGCAGTTTGTATGATGTGCAATGATTTTGTTAAAATGTCACTTAAAATGCCACTAAAAAGTGGACCTCTGGACCCACTTATCAAACTAACTCACTTTGAAATTTATTCTGAAGAAAAGTAATAGAAACATCCTAAAAACTAAGAAAGAAAGAATTAAAAAAAAAATACTTACTCCAATGTTTTTTTAAATAGTACTGTTAGACCTTCAATATTGTTGATTTTACTCATGTATCCCAAAGTCTGCCTTCCCTTTTTGATGATCTGTGTCTCTAAATCTAGCATACTTTGGAGTTTATGTCATGTTAGCAACTGTTTTAGTTATCTTTTAGGCATTTATTTAGAAAACTAAAATATAAATTCCATAGCATTATTCTGCTATCCAGAAATAGCTCTGAAGAACAACTAACGTCATCTCGTTATTAATAAAACAATGGCTAACGTCAGACAGAAATAAAATGCAAGTAAAATAAACTCGTGTCAGTTTTAATTCAGCACAAAATACAGGAAACATAGAACTTGTATATATTTTAACATTCAGTTTTCCGCTTTAAAGTATCTTTAAGAAAAATATTGAGCTAGTAAAATCAAGATAATGTACTCTGGCACTATGTCCTGACTGGACATAGTATTTTAAGGAATTTGAGAAAACGTACATTTAAGTGTTTAGCTGAGCCCACCTGACCATTCAGACAAGAATTTTTACTTTGCTCACATATTATCTTTTTGAATGTGTGGGTTTGTTTGTTTGTTTTCTTCTCATTTCTGGTTAGATTAAGCTAAGAATCCTTACACTTTTTCCCGTTCTCTTCCTTCCTAACAGGTAAAAATGACTGTAATAATCTGGATTTATTCTAGCAACATCCAAAGACAAAATCCTGAACTGGCTTCACTAATTTGGAAACATTTTCTTAGACCAATGGAAGAAATTGAGAGCCAGAAGCAGCTCCTTTCAAACCTTTTTTTTAAACCTATATAAAATTGTGATTCGTTTTACAGGAGCTGGATCACCCTGACAGGCCGAACAGTAACACAAGCCTGAAGTGACCCTGAAAGCGGGCCTAACTCCTTGACTGAAGGCGTCTGCCTATTATGATCCAGCTACGTGGGCAGAAGACAGATCCTGGGACTATAGGACCCCAGTATATATACTTAATAGAATTATTAGCTGTAATAGAAATAGTTATAAATGATGAGAACTGATTTAAATGAGTTATAAAGATGAGAACTGCTTTGTATCAAAATTGCCTAGCTTTGGATTATTTACTAGCACAAGAAGGAGAAGTCTGTGGAAAATTTAGCTTTAGTAATTGCTGTTTAAAGATTGATAAAAAGGGTGTTTCTTCCTAGTAACTGATAGAATGTTATGTTCTGGTTTAGGATGAGAACACCTGAGAACACAATATAGACCTTTTTTCCAGTAAAATCATACAGCTTTATATGTAAATAAAATAGGACTAAATTCTATATGCAAGAATGAAGCATATACACTATGCCTCATTTGAATTATTTTAACAAAAGATAATGTTTGCCTCCCGTCAAAAAATGAGCAAATGAAAACTACATTAAAACACACATCCCTAGCTCTGGGGAATGCTCTTGCTACTTGATGAGAAAGAACCTCAAAGTATCTCCACAGTCACCATTTCTCCACAGCAAAACATGGATTTCTGATAGATTTCCTTTCTTGTCTGGCTTTTCTAAAACTATAGTTGGCATTCATGGCTCAAGTGTCAAGAAATAACTCCCTCAACTATGATAACCTGGCTGCTTTCAATCATCTGCCCACAGTCTAAAACACAGGCTTTCTGCCCACCTGTTTCCTGAATGTGCTTTATACATACATTCTATTTAGATGCAAAGAAAATGCATTAAAGATTGACTTAATACACACAATTCTCTGTACATATACGATGCTTATTAAAACAGGACCCCGGGAACTGTAGACAAAAAGTTTACAACAATTAACATCACCTGTTGTCTATTGAACCAAGGACTTACTGAGCAGGCCCTAACACCCAAGAAATCATATTCAAGGCCTTAGGGACAAAGAGTACTATTTTATATGCTAGTGGTCATTAATGAGAAATAATTAAGTTATAGCAATCTACTTCAATGAAAGCATTCATACATCAGCCAGCCATATATATACTTTGTTGAACTGGGGGTCAGAAGAAACAAATGCTCCATGTCACCTGGTTAAAAAGGGTGCGAGTTTTGGCTCTATGAAATGTCACAGTTAAAGAAACTCTCACCTTCCTCTTACTTCCTATGCTTTATATATTGAGATGCAACAGCATGGGGATGTTCAGTTGCAAGTACATGAGCTGTTTTTAACACCTATTTTCTAGCAAAGTTTTATATATTCAGCCACTGAAAGATTAGAATAAAACATTACAATAACAGAGCAAGAACACAGCATCCCAAACTGGGACCATTTTGAAACATACGGACCATAGTGGACAAGTATTATCTGGAAAAGTAATTGATGTTCTTGCTGAGTACTTCAACTGTGAAAGTACATGCATTTGAAGACGTAAAAAAAAAACAAAAAAAAAAAAAACAGCTATCAAGCACTTGAATACAAATACAGCAGTCAGAGCTGTACAAGTCACACTCTTACACAGAACGGTCAGTTAGGGAACGGCATAGAGCAATCCAATCAGGAACTGGACAAACCTTCAGAAATACGCACCAGTACATACACACACACATATATATATGTGCACACAAAACACTAATTTGACACAACTTTTCTCCTGCATAATATTATTCCTCATTCAGTCACAAGGAACATCATTAGAACAATTTGTCAACTATAGTGCTTCACAGGAAAGCAGATACTGAATTTCTTCACATGAAAGGAGATCTTTTTACATTGATGTAACTAGATATGCACCTGTGTAAACTGCTTGCGCAGACAAGCTCTCAGCCTTGTTGAACTTGAGCTGCCAGAAAGCTAGGCCAAGATTTTTGTTTGAACAGGAAACAGCTGGATCGGTGTGTTGTGTAATTTTTGGGTCTTGCAACTTGTCTCTTCTTACTGGATCAAACTGTTTCTACACTAACTGTTTGATACTTCTAGCCCTCAAAATGCATTATATTTACTATATGAGCAGAGTCAACATACCTTCAAACAAACTTCTTACGGTCAAAAATCAAGGTAAACAAAATTACTTTTTGACCTAACAGCTTTAGTGTCATCAATTGCCTCATAAATGTTCTGCTTCCACTACAGTTACAGAATCCTATTCCACTGATATATTATTCTTGCTGTATCTATGCTTTTTTATATGCATGTTGGGCATTACTTGCTGTGATTTTTTGTTTAAAATTTCTTTTTTTCACTCTGTATTCTAAAGAATACAGGCACTACCATCATAACTTCCCAAACTTCACTGTTTAGACATTCCAGCTTGGTTTTGTGTTCCTAGCCATTTTCATTTCAAAGGAGCACGTTTTCTTTGACTGTAATGCTTAAATAATATTCCAGAGCTGAGTCTAAGGTAACTCTCACATTCTAAGCACAACTGTAAAGGGCTTAACACAAGCAGATTTACTGCTAGATACCATACAATGAGGATTTACTTACATCGTATCAAGTCCTAGCATATATCAGCTGGTCCTTTCTTCCTCAGGATGGTGATGATGGTGATGACATTTAACATTTCAGAAATTTGAAGCACTTGCTTCAAATCTTTTTCATTTTTTCCCCAAGATACAGAAGAACGCAACATACTCCAGAAAATCTATCACAACCAATGAAGTAGAATTTAAAGCATCTCTGCAGTTCTGAACGCAGATTTACACTGCCTCTATTCCCATACAGTGAAGCCAGCAGTAAGACATAAGACAACAACTTCAGTATATACTGTGACTTGAAAGAAGCATTCTTTTCACTAAAGGGCTAGATTTATTGACTCATTGGAGAATGCTAACTACTTTAATCTTCTCTAATGTGTAACTTAATCAATGGGCAGAAACTCAACATTGAGTCTTATTAGCTATCAAGTCTGTATTGGCTGCACATATTTCCAAAGCTGAATTCAAGACACAAGTGAGTTCAGAAATTTGTAATGCTGTAATACAATTTAATAATTTCAGGGGTAACAAAAAGTGTAGCTAGTTAATAATACAGAAAGTATACCTGGAGAGCTCCCATTTCTTCCTCTCTTCTGAGTGTCTTCTCTAATAGCTCTGTAAAATGAAAAATGGAACAAGTAAATTCACCTTCTTGCCTTGTAGCCTCACAGGAAAAATACTGTGTCAAATAGTCTGGTTTTTTTTTTTTTTTTATTTTACAGCTTGCACAGCTTTCTTTTTGACATAATTAAATTAATTGATTAAATGTGTAAGTGATACAATTGTTTCCAAGCATAGACTCTTGAGGACATTAAGTCAAAAGACAACAGATTTGATTCAGTTATTATAGGACAAACTTCCTTATGCTTAAATCAATATTTAAGTGTGGTTTTAGATTTGAATGAAAGAAAGAAGCAAAGAGATTCACTCTGAAAATCGACTAAAACAGCAATACATCCTAAAAGCAATGCAATTATTTATCAACATTTACTCTAGACTGCTTAAAGTTAAAACCCAACGGAGAGCAGAAAAAAAAACATCAACCTGCTGCAGGCTTATTACTACTTTAACTATCAGAAAGTTTCTTAAGATCTTTGCATGAAACAAGCACTGCTGTAAACTAAGCCAGTGACTGAATCAAGATGTGCTGCAGTTTCCCAGCAATTAGGACAGTTATGAGATTACAAAATTGCCTGAACAAGCCTCAGAGGACTGAATTCTGACTGTTAATTCCTTCAGCACAATACAGCTAACTGAAAGTACTTGTGTACACCTAAGAAATAATGACTGAAAATTAATACACATACTTATCAATGATAAACTCAAATGATGTACAATAAATGCTGCTTTGAATATTCTACCAACAAGAATTTGCCTTCTTCAAATTTTCTCCTTTTTATCCCTTCTTCTGTTTTACTTAGCTTATCTTTACTTTTCATTCTCCTTTCTCATTATGACGTCTCCTCTTGAGCTCCCCTAACCTGTTACTTTTATTCCCATACCTCATTCTCCATTTTTGACTACACACAGGTTACCTGAGACTTGGTTTTGGACATTAGTCCTTTAAAAGGAATAAAGATAACATACACAAATTTTTAATTATTTCATTCACAAGCAGAGATATTGACTTGCTGTTCTTCCTTCCTAGTTTCTATGCATTTTTTTTCAATTCCTTTCTTTAATAAAATAACTGTTTCTTCACTTTCTATTGGCATGTTCATATGTTTCTGTATTATCCTTTTGTATGCTTTTCAGTACAATGATTCAACTGCCATGTAAATTACTGTAGCCAAATGTGCTGCCATCACCATTAGTTACTAAGAGATTTGGGTTTGGAAAGTGGCCTCCTTGAATGTTTTCCTTGGGTATACTCCAGTATTATAATTGACTTGGTACAAATTAGTATTGTAGTACTAACTTTAATAAAAAAAAAAGTGAGGAGGGAGGACTAAATCTATGAGAAAGGGATAGGAAATGGAAGATTCTTCCCTGCATTCCATATGACCAAAAAAAAAAAGAGATTTCTATAATCAACATTGGCTTATTTTAATTATAGTGCAACACTTGACATTCCATTGTACTAACATTACTGTTCTAAGTGAAAAGGATGTTATTACAAGGTTCTTTTCAAAGAAGTTTTATAAATGTAATGCAAACTGAACTAATTTCTACTCTAAATTTGAAAGTTCTGTATCTGAAAGTAGCAATCTCCAGAATTAATTTTCTTTACTATACCACTGCCTAAATTGGCTGCCCTGCAGGAGGCTTCACAAAACTTTACCCCAGAAGAGTATGTAATTATTGAAGTGATGTTATTTAAATGGTAACATATTCATACTATACGGACTTGCCCTCTATGACCACGTATTTAAGAACCAAGTTCTGTACCAAAACTGATGATTCTGCTTAACATTTCATCTAAGAAAGCAAAGCTGAAGCAAAAGAAAAAGAAAAAAGGAGCAATACATATTATACAGCTTTACAAAAAAGTCCACTAAAAATGCAGCACATTGAATCATTCTTTTAAATATGGCTATTCATCATGACAGAATATATTTGCCTACTTGATCTAAAAAGCTCTGTTTGATAAAACATTATCAAATAATGTTTTGATATGTTTTGATAATGTTTTTTATCTGCTGTATTTAAATGTGCAAACATATTTAAAATACTCATTGCCAAAAAAATAACATTACAATGACATATAGAGAATGCATCATGTCTATAATATAACAAAGATGGTCACTGGCTCTAGTGAAGGCTCCTTCCATTCATCCAGCGAACAGTCTCTTGAGTTCCTCTAACTATACCTTTCTTCTTAAAGGAAGTTGCACTGTGCCATGAGTTTCTACATCTATCAACAATCCCACTATGACCATCTTTTAAGGTCTAACGTAACCACAGGGTTCTTGTTTTTTTTTGTAAGCAAAATATCTTCATTTTCATGGAGCACAGAACACATCAATTTATAGATTGTCTAGAAGAATCAGCAATAATGAAAAAGCATTACAAAGGCAGCATCAGGCACCAATGGTTCTTTTCAAAATATGACTCATATACATGGAAAAAGAGAAATTACTTTTACAAATAAAGGTATTAATCAACATATTTCCCTTTTTTATTTTTAGCTCACTAAGAAGCACATAATCCTATAATGAGCAATAAGCTAAAACCAGTCAAAAATCAAATATGTTTCAGTTGTTTTAGTAACACTTAAAATCAAGAGCTAATTCAGAATATTGTGTGAAAAATTAGGGATCATACTTCTGTGCAGTTTTACAAAAAGTATTAAAAATGGTTAAAAAACAAACCATCTAAGGTTTATGTCACATTTAGCTTATGAACACCAGTAAGCACAGCTGAATTCCTTGATGTTATACCATGGCATTTAAGATTTATCTGATCAAAATTCCAGGAAATACACAGGTTACAATTTAAAACATTTCATCATAATTTTAAATACATGATGAAAAAAAGATATGCAGAACTAATTGTAAAATGTTAAAAAGTAGCTCAGCTCCTTTACCTCTATGCTGAGAGCAAGAAGCTGGGAAACAAGACATTGACTCTGTACAACCTGGAGCAACTTCCTAAAAATCTGAATCAAAAATCAGGGATTTATTTCAGAAAGGAGACTGAACTGCCTTCATTCATTATTAAGTAGTAGGAACTGGTTTTAAACACTGCATAACCTCACATTTTAAGAAACCAAAGACAGTGATTAACTACATTCTACTTCATATTCTCTGTGAAGACTAAAGTTTCAGAGAAAAGTTAAAAAACAGATAAACACCACAACAGATTATAATTTGGTATCCGTAAATTCCTAACTTGTCCTAGCAAAGGCGAATGCCCAAATACAGATGTGTACACAGAATTAGTTCTTACAGTCACAGGTATCTAGTTGTAGAGTCCAAGAACTCTAAAACATATAAAACATATACAAAAAAAAAAAAAAAAAAAAAAGCAGAAAACAAAAAAACACTAAAGTTGACATTTGCACTTCAATTCAGTACCCCATACATAGTTAAGATACCATAAACTATGCAAGTTTGCAAGTTATCTGCATGCTGAAAGCACATTAGACACAGGACTCTCACCCCTCTTAAATAGCTACAGATTACATAGGAAACTGTACGTCAAATCATACAACACTAAATATCTGTCTGTGGGCCACTGGGGTTGGCAGAATAGCTGCCTAAGCTCTGCTGACTATGACTAGATCTCGACTGACTGTAACAGGAATTCAGCCAACTAGTTTAACGTAGCCACCAACATATAGATGCCAATTTCAAAATGAGTCCCACCACTAACTTCCCTTAGTCAAATTTATCTCTAATTCAATACCAATAGGAATTATTATATTGGGAATATACTAATACTCTTGTTTGGTTTTCTGTTCTTCCACCTGTAAAATGGAAAGAATGTAGTTAGCTACCTTACACCTAGTAACGAAACTACGATTATATTTGCAAGTTATTTATTTTTCAAAGAAAACATTAAGTATTATTAGCTAACTGCAGATTTAAAAGAACATAACTGCATATTTAAATTGGGGTCAGTCAATGAGGAAGGCTGCTATGCAGGCGCTGCATAACCATGGCACTCAAAGGAAGTGCAATCTCAATACTTCTACTATGTGGTGTTAAAACAAGAAATCCAGGCTATTACCAGAGAATAACAGCAGTTTGGAGAAAAGCATCAACATATTTATCTCACCATGCTAACACCCATTCTTTTCCAAGACACAAGTCAGGAATTTCAGTTATATATTAGTAAAATTATTTTTGATTTCCCCAGGTTTGCAGTCTTGGAAATTTGTTTTTTTATGTTGTATGCTGATGATTTTATCCTTAAATTTACTTTGATCGAAAATTGTTGTAGATTTATTTCAAGTCTTCCATATCATTCTGACTTCAAATATACATGCTATGGCCTTCAATCATCATATGGATATATTGCCCAGAAAGCCGCTGAACAGATACTGCAGCATTTTTGTAGATACACAAGACAGCCAAGCAGGTTTCCATAAAGTGTGAGGGAATTTTCAAGCAGCTGAACAAACCAGTTTCTCCCAGCTATAAATTACTTATCTCGCATATGCCTGCAGAGCAAAGTTGAATCATATATTATGCTACTAACGAGTTAAGGCCCTATTTTGGGGGGATGAATTAAGCTGTTTCTAAATGAATCATTTTAAGCTAAACGTTTCACAATGCATATGCTCATGGTTATCCCAACCAGAAGAACTGCTGTTTTGCACTGTACCTATGTTGGTATGGTTTTGGTGAATGGCTTCACAGTATCCTGACACAGGTCCAGAAACACTGGATACTAGAAGATGATTCAGTGAGTCTGGACCTTTGTACAGTTATGCTGGACACTACAAATAACCCAAGCATTATATACAACTGAGACAAAAAACAGTATTGGGACGTGCTTTGAACACCTAATTGAAATTGTGCTTGCCATGCATTCAAATCATTAAGAGAATTTCTATATATTTTATCTTAGAAGAGCTCTAGAGAAATAGGTATTTCTTAGAAACTTAATTTCTTAATTTTTACTAGTGTAGAAAAAGACTGATAAATTATGAATAGAAGCACATTTATAATAACCCCAATCAAGATATTTTTCAAAATGTGAAATTATAATTTGGACATAAAATACTGAATATTTCTATCCTGCTACTTTCATCCTTACCATATGCATAGGTTTAGAACACAATATGCAGAAAAGTAAATATGAACTTAAAAGGAAAACTGAATGAAAATCACTTAAACTCTTACTAGATTGTCTGTATCCCCTGACTACAGGCTGTGCAGTCTTCAGATCATAAATTACTTTAGCATGCCTGCAGCACATATTAAAGTAATAATAAATTTTAAAATATATTCCTGACACTGTAAATGAATTTACAACAACTTTTCCAACCGCACGCTGTTCATGAACATAAAGATTTTTTGCTATACTAATCCCCTTTTATTAATGCACATTCTTTTAAGCATTAAAATTTATAAAAACATTGAAGTGATGAACAAAAAACAGTGAAATATTTTTCAACTCGTGAAAGAAAATAAAGCAGGGAGAAACCTCAAAAAAGTATTTTCAAGTTATTTCCTCTGGAATTACATTCAGTTGGTTAATGTTTGTCATGGCCAAACTCAATGGTCACTGTGGTTTTTTTTGTTTGTTTTTTATTTGTAGCTCTGCTAAACTTAAAAATTCTCAAACGATTTTTAATACTCATTACAGCTTACTTGTTTATTAGCAATTTTTTATATTAGTATTGAGCACCTTACACAATCTTTAAAGATTGTAATTTGGTTACTACCACTGCAATCACTGCAGTGCTCATCACCAACAAGAGTAAATCAGCTGTTTATCTGAATCTAAATCAATAGCTTCCTTACCTCCAACCTCAAAAGAGTACCATTTTTAAAAAAGTGATTTGTTTTTGCTGAATTCTTTGCCTCAACAAGCTCTTAAACTCTAGCAATATATTAGCTGCTGTAGTCTTTAGTAAGTAACATAGTATCTGGAAAGGTATTTAGTTTACACAATCTTTTTTGTTGTTGTTTTAAACAAATTCAGTTTTGTGAAACCTTTTTGGTATACACTATTATTTTCACTATGAAATGTGAAAACAGGTTCTTAAATCTACAGTGGTGTGTTTGTTCACATGAACTCATGATCATAACACAGAAAAGAAAAAAAAGGCATCTGAAGCTGAGACAGAAGTTTAGTGTTCAGATTCCCCACAAAAGAGACTTATTGCTATGCAGAAAATTGTATGCGCTGTGCTTTCTTTCCACTCCCTGAGGCTTAGAAAAATATTTCCCTATCTTCACAGAGCTGATGTAAGACTTTCAATACACTGAAATCCATGCAAAAGATATCATTATCACTGTAAAAGGTGATAACAGAGCAATCATTTTGTCTTAGCAATTGCCTAACTTATCAGCTGAGGAAGATGTTAAACTACGTTGACTGCAGTTATTTTGGACCATGTTCATTCTAAAATGAGAGCTAGTGCAGAAGGCGCAAGAGGGAGGATTGTGAACAGGAATACACATATATATGTATATGTGTTCATCTTAAAGAACAGCTATAGGTAAGCAAATTTTGCATGACTTTTCTGTAGCAACAGACAAGCTGCAGAGGATTCCAAGCAGCCCCTGAGGGACCTTAGTATCTTAGTTAAATAATGACTGAAGAAAAACTTAAAGAAAGCATCACTTCCTAGATACTTCACTATGCTTTAGTAAGAAACTCTTGAAATGTGTTGACATTTTTCCACTGATGTGGTAAAATCAGAGGGCTAACCCAGAAGTGAAAAATAAAAAGGTTGCCTTATTCTCAAAGACCATTATGAAACTGTGATCAAAGCTTAGAATAATAGCGGTCTCCATGCATCAGTGGTCTCCAAAGTGGGGTACACACACGTCAGCTGGGTGTACCATTGACAAATACAAAATATTTTAAGTGTTTACTTCAACTTTATCTCATCTCTTTTTAATTTTTGTTTTGTGTATGTTTTATAACATATTTATTAGTACAGCAATACCTATATATAATGAGATACATGAGAGTGCATTACAGACTTTCCTGTTTCATCTGCTGTAGAATGATACCACCAGAGCTTTTTCTTATCTGAAGCCTTCATAAAATCATAGGCCTACTGACACAGAAAACAACAATGGGCTAATATTATCTTTAGACATCTATTTAATGACTTACGGCATTTTAGTCATATATATATATATATATATATATATATATTTCCCAATAAAATGTTTTTTTAGCAGAAAAAATAAATTGTCTAAAAAAAATAATTAGAGATGTTAAGGGCAGCAGAATGAAACAAAACCTGAAGAAATACACAAAAAAAATGATTCAGTAAAGCAAAAGTTTATCACAAATGCATCACTTCTGCCATGATAATTAAAAGAGGACACAATATACACTGTTGCCAAAATTAACTTTGTATCAAAGCTGTTTAACTAGTATCTTGGTTGGCTGTTTTGAGAACAGTTTAGAGTTCCAGGATGTCGTTTCCCAATTACAAATTAAAATCTACTTATGAAAAATACATCCATAAATCTGCAGTAAACAGGTTACTGAAGATTAAAACACAAGTCATACAATCATTGGTTGAACCTATCTTCAAATCAATGATATAAAACATATAAAACATGCAGTAATAATTGTGAACTACTCCCATCACGGGACATTCTTCATGGCTTGTACAAATTTAGATCCAAATTTAGATCCATCAACAATTGTTGTAGTAACCTAATAAGGATGCCAGTGAATAAAGTAATCAGAAATCTACAGTGTCAGTGTCACGTTATTTTCCATTTAACACACTCAAGGTGGTAGAATTGAACATAGCAGGGAAAATCAATACTGCTAGTGCTTGTGCCCTTCTCTAATGTGAGCATTAGCTTAGAGCATTGTCCTGTAACCTCACTTCAACACTTTTTATCAACAAAAAATCCAAATCTGAAACATTATGGTAAAATTCTGGACTATGTTTTTTACTCACAAGTAAAAAGGCAGGTTTGTTTGTTTGTTTTAAGTGTAAGATGAACTTTCTTCATGGGAAACAAAATTCTTAGCACCATTAACTGCAGTAATTAACATACTATTTAAATTTCAGTACCAGGGAATACAGGTGGTACTTCATCTTGCTTATTGTCAAAGATACATAATCCATAAGAGAACACACATTAGCACACATACATACATACATTTGAAAAGAAACATGATTTGGAATAAGCTGCAATGCTTTTCTTCTCACTATCTACTGAAAAACATCAAAATATAAAAGTAGAGACTACAACTCTTCCTTTTATTATCCTTAGGGTGACATGTATTGATCACAGTCACAGAAGTTCCTTTTCACTTAAAACTATGCAGATCTTCTCATGAAGAAAAAGCAAGATTAAGAACACTAAAAAGAAAGATAATTGAGGGAGACAAAGAAGGTCATTGAAGTCAACTGAATTTAGACTTATTTTGACATTCGAGAAACTTAAAGACAACATAAGTCACCTTGAAAATGTCAAAGTGGGGAAAAATCTGCTTCATTTACTTTTTGCAACCATCTACCAGAAGATTGTGAAGGTTAGGTGAAGATGCTGTAAATCACGTTAGTAAATAGTTGTTAGAGACCATACTGATATTATCAACTCTACAAAAGGCTAATAAATAGCTGTTTTTTCCTCTACAGCTTTACAGAATCTGACAGTATGTGAGAAGTAGAATTTCCACTAAACGATGAAATGAAAAAGATCAGTCAAGATAACCACCAGAACTTCAAGAAAACTCCCTATCTTTATATTTCATTTTGGTATCTTGAACAGCATCAACCAAAATGATTTCAAGCTTCTTCTTGAGCAGGTATAGATGCTCACTTTAAAACAGATTTTATCAAAAGTTGTATACAATTCTATCATCTGTCCTGGGGTAAATATGATCTTCCATATACCACAGACGGTTCCAGTGCAAGGGATGTAAATAAACATATGTCAGCCTTTCCATACTGCATACTCTTGTTGATTTGTGAGTAATTCAATTTTAAGTAGATGCAGATACCACTTCCTTGCTGAATTACTGCCATTATTTTGTGAATTTTATTTTGTGAATATTATCAGTGCTTCTAAAGCCTCAATGCCAGTGTTTCATTGATGACTTGACTTGATTCTACCATTTAGAACAGAAGCTAGTGAAATCCCAGCTGACGTGCTGATACTTAATGCACCAGTTCCAGAAGATGTGGTCAGGTCACATCATACACTGCCTTTGCATGTATGCAGGTATGGAGGTCTTCTTGCTCCCTGCTTCTGCACATGTACTGCTCTGGCTTGCTTTGTCCTGGCTCTAATGGTCACTGAACCTTCAACAGGGACAACTGAGTTTATTACAATGGGAATAGTCTGTAATGGCAAAAAACACAAATAGCCCTACGTGGTTAAGGATAAGGAAAAAAAATGGTTACAGAGGGGTCCAATGATGAGAAGACAAAAAAAAAAAAAAAAAAAAAAAAAAGGAAGGAGTAAATACCACCAATGGGAGTGATAAGGAAGCAAGAATTTAGCCTTTTGTCTGCAATAAGAAATTAAATAACTCAGCTAAATGTGAAACTATAGTCTGACCCACTAACTCCTGATCTAGTGGAGGGTATCTCTGCCCATGGCAGTGGGGTTAGAACTACATTAGAACTACACAACCTTTAAGGTCCCTTCCAAGCCAAACCATTCTATGATTCTAACTCATCATTATTTTGGATTTGAGTATGTGAGCTGTAATCAAACTTCTGGATACAGTGCAGAGCTATCCAGGCTAACTGATCAAGGGCTTCCCTATTCCCCCCACTCCCTTCCCATCCCCCACTTTTGATTAGAAAACATTGAATATACTGGGGGGCGGGGGAGGGGAATTATTACATAAAACAAAATACAATAAGAAATGTTCTCAAATTCAGGTCTCCAGAACAGTTGATATTTTAAACAGAAAATATAGATGAACATCCTGTTTTGTTATTGCATACAATATAGAATTGAATTTTTACAATTCTCTCGTAAATGGAGAAACATTTCCTTTCTGCTGATGAACAAAACCTCCCAGAAGTGCAGAGAAAGAAATTGAAACTTAATTTGTTTTCATTCACCAAGTGCAAGTGTGAAAAGATAATTTGTCATTTCTTGTTTTAGAAAATTATGTTGATATGTTTATGGGCATAGCAGCTACATAAAAATTATGGTATGGCATATATAAATGACAAAACAGGAAATTGAATGCCACTTTCTTGACAGAGATCTCTGACTTAATATCCTATGTTTTTCTTTTTCTCATGTTTATTATCCCAAACATATTTATGCATATCAGCAAATTTCCTTTTGGCTACATCTGAAAGACAGCTGTGTATCTTAATACCCAAAAGTACAGAGAACTGATCTTGGACCTAACAACTAAGGACAAGCCAAAGATTAAGGATAACAAATTTTCTGAAGCAGCTTGTACAACTCATTCAAACTGTAGTAACTGGGAAAACTGAGGAAGGCTATCAGCTGCAACATGGAAAGCTTTTCTAGCAAAGGACATTTGTTACCTGAGCTGAACAATTGTTTGGAGCTTAGAAGTGTATTTTTAAGTAGTCCATTTGAAGATCAGAGCAAAACAAGCCCTGCAACATTTTCAGCAAAGAACAGCAGGAAAGATAGGAGGCTGAAAGGTGCTAGTCTTAACTTTGTTTCCCTACCTGTCTCAGGAAAAAAAAAAGTATCTTTCAGCTGCTTGGGCATGTTAATAAATAGTCAAAAGTAAAGCATGCAAAAACAGCTTTGTGGGATTCAGTCCTTGATAAATACTAAAAGAAAGCTTTTAATTCTACCTGGTTGCCCTATGCATCACTAAGACCCAAAGATCTTCTAAGAAAACACTTCAAACAAACATATGCACACAGAGGCCACTGTCTCTCATCACAATACAGACAACTTCCAAAAATTCACATTAGTTCCTACTAATTAGATAGCTATTAGCAACCACAGTTAATACAACAAGCAGTTATGTCAACTATCTGTCAACTTGTGCTTTAGAGAAAGAAACTGTAATTGTTTATCCCATTCTCCCACCACTGCATAATTTCTACAGGTAGACAGATATTCAATTAACATTTAGCAAAGAAGTGGTAAACAGTTCATCGCAATCCCACAAAAAAAAAAAAAAAAGCCAATATAAATGGGAGAACGCACTGTATAACCCACACACCTAATTCCTGTACCTATTTACAACATAGTTACATTATGTCTGTTAAATCCCACCAAAATGCTGGAATTAACTAAATTTTGCAAAGCTGATAAAACGTTTGATATTCATTTATGACAAAGGCCTCTTAAAACACACTTCATAAAGTATATTGACAAACATAAACCTAGAAAGTGACTTTAATAGCAGGGGCATCATCCCCTAGATTAGGAATGAATTCTCAACAGTATCAGGAAAGGAGGGAAACAGAGAGAGACACCAAGCAAATATCAAGTGTTCTCCACTGGGTATCTCCTTAAAGTGTGAAACTTACTACACATACATTAAAATATGCATTTACCTGCTCTTGCCAACTGAGAACCATCTATAGGAAGGTAGTCTCTGAAAATGTGTACTCAGTATTGAAAAGTCATACTATTTTCATACCCCTTAGCAATCTTAATAAACTGCTAAATTTGTCTTTCCTCATGTTTTTTATGTTGTATAAGATAAAATACAGTAACAAAACATTAAAGATCCTGAACCTAAAAGTAAAGGTTTACAATAATGTTTTACACTGTAATTCTATTATTTCAACAACTCGACAATATACATAAGTTAAAATGATATGCTTACTACCAGAACTTGAGTGAATATCAAAGTTTTACTGGGTAGTTTATAAAGTGAGCAATGAAGGTCACTTCATTAGTGTACACTTTTCAGAAAACTAGTAAAATTTTCATTAGCTAGAACAGATTAGCTAACTCCAAATCAAAAGGATCCGAACACACAGGGTAAGAAGCATGCATATAAAGGGCAAAGCTAATGACAGTTCAGTAAGCTGTTATATGTCCATAGCTTTTACAGAAATATTTACTTGTCTCCAATACCTTTTGTATTTATTTGTGAAGTCTTTAGTAATGCATTAAGAAATGATCCAGCTCTCAAAAAAAGAGCATTTAAAAATCACATTGCTGTGGGTATTGAACACCATATAGAATTCTGCTAATAGCTGCCCAAAGGGTATCTGTAATTTTGACATCCTCATTTAAAAGGGAGAGCACATTGCAGTCAATAGCTGTGTGATCCAACTGCAGATCAACATTCTCTTCCCAGAACAGCTCTACCAGGGAGTTTATTTCAGACTTGTAATTCAAACTTCTATGAGTTATGAAACTTGAGAAAAAATATGGTTCTAAACTTTTTCAGAAAACAAGAAAACAAACAAAACAAAGTTGGCTTTGCTTTTCAAAAACTGTATTGTGCCTCTTACCCAAGAGACTGTATCCTTTTCTGTGGATTCCTAGCATAATTTCATGTTGATGTGACATTACATTTTTGCTGCCAGCATACTTATTTCAAAATCTCTTTCATGCAACATAAGAAACAGTTATTTTTTTCTGTATGACACAACAAACAATGAAAATAAGATACAAATCATCATAGACAACGTTTAGTTTCAAAATAATCTTGAAATTTAATCATGCTATATTTATCTGACTATATGAAGTTTTCTGACAGCCTCTTTTCCAGCCCTATCCTTTACTCACAGCATAATTTCACAGTGCAGCACATAACTGGGCTTCTCCTAAACACATTTGACCCTCAAAGTTCATTTCTCCTCATTTCTTCCAAAGAACTAACTTTATCAATTACTGAGATTTTTTCCCACTGAATAATGACTGGTTTTTATTAATGTCTGTCTTATAGCTGCCTTTACATGTATTTTAGCAAACTTAGGCTGAAGGACAACGGCATCAGAACTTTTTCTGGAACAAAATCAGCTTCTGTCAGGTCTTCTTTGCTATGCTGAGAAAGTGCAAAGATGATTTTAAAGCCATTTACTTAACTGAAGAAAACAAACATTTTCTTTTACAGGCCTCAGATCAAGAGCAAGGCTCATGAGAAAGAATAATGTGAGATATGCAACTTGAAGCCCATCCACACACGCAGTACATCACAAGAGTACAGAACATATGCAACCAAGTTTAATGTATGAAAAACCTGATACAGCTTTGTCCCGACTCAGCGACTTAGAATTGCACATTGTCATATCAGTGATTCAGATGAAGTAAGAAGCTACACAACTTTTGATGACCACACATTTCTTATGCAGCTCAGTAAATGTGCCCCAGTTACAGCTAGTAACAGTGTCTGTAAACTGACTATAATTGGTGGCCTTTCTTCTAAACCCAGGTGCAACAAGAGTGGTTCCTGGATCTGTCCAGTACCATAATGGTACAACTCATGTAAATTAGATTAATAGAAGCCAGCAAATCAAAGTGCACTATTTGATTCATAAATTAATCAATAAAAAGAAACCAAAAGGAGTAAGTTTCAAAAACTAGACAAGTAGCAGAAAATAAAATGTGCATCAAATTATACCTTACTTCCACAGAGTACATTTTGAAGAAATATGAAGCTACAAATTTGTGAAGTAAAAATATTTGTGAAGTAAATTTGTGAAGTAAAAAAATATGTCAGGTCAGCATACGAAAAATTCATAAGCATATTACTGAATGACCTGTACAGACATGCTAATGATTCTCAAACACAGTGAGGATGAAAAACTTTCATCATTATACAATAATAATAGTGGTTTTATTGTAAATGATTCTATAGAAATCATAATTTCCTTCCATACAACAAGCATAATATGTTGATTACAGCAAGACTACATATGAATTATTTTTATTTAATCAAGATATTTTAGAAAGTAGAATCCAAAATGTTTTAAGATCGCATCAGAATAAGCATTCATGTTGCACTGTAAACATACTAAATTAAAAAACATGGTCATTCTTCTCACAATGAAAACATCTATTATGTCAGAAGTCAGTCTGAAGATGTTATGCTATACACACACTAGAGGATAGAAAGGATAGAAAAATTTGGAATTTCTAGAAGGATAGCAAAATTTGGTATCTACAAAACTATTTCAAATTTGAAAGTTAGAAATAGTCCAAGCTTAAAGGTCAGATCTTAATTCTATGCTGTTGTTTATTTTCTAGCAGCGCATTTCACTGTAATACATACAACATCCACAGTACCTCATTAAACCAGTTCTGTGTGCATAAATCTCATTGTGCAACAATGAAGAATTGAAAAATACAGTATCTCCACCTTTTAAGTAGAGAAACACACAGAATATTTATATTCCACTCCTACTTAAGAATCTGCTTTAATAATAAAACATAACCCAGCATAATCTCTTTAGTGTTCTTGAAACGCATCAGCTCAACAGCCTTGGAAAAGGAAGTCCCTTCTTTGTCCAAAACAAAGACGATGTGAAGCTATGCAATGCAAACTTCCTCCAAGTTCCATCTCACATCTCATGCCTTGACAGAAGAAAAATAAGTTCACAATCTAAAGAATCTAAGTCCTTTGTCAATTTAAACAGGCTCCTTGTAAAAGTAGCAATTAGTAATATTCCTTTAGAACTGAGTAGGGAAACCATGGATCACCAAACATCTAAGATCACGACAGAACCCACTTCCTTCCTTAGCCTGATTTGGACAAGAATTAAATGACTGGAAAGACAATAAGACTTTGGTCAAAGACTACCCTCTGACAGCTGGAATTGCTAATCCCACTACATTTCTCCTAGATATGCATTTGCTAATGTATCCGTAGATGTGTTCAAGGAAACATTGAAAGACAGACCTACATGAAGCTACTCAGTTTCACAGTTCTTCATGCAATTAAATGCTTGTGTTGACTGACAGAATCAGACTGATACAGCAATTCAGTAATGGAGTACACTTTTTCTGAAATAAATTACCTACTTTATTTTTTCTCATGTAAACTAAGCATTAAATTTACTTTATTGCTTTAAAAGCAAAAAAAAAAAAAAAAGTACAGTTAGAATTTTTCCTTCAAAATTCTTTGAACCTTGGAATTAGTCTTTCAGACTATTTTCAATTCTAAACAATCTCAGAACAGAAGAAATTTATAAGGAATGAGATTCTAAAGGGGGCAAAAATCCAGACACAAGAAAACTAATTAAACTGATGTCACTTTTCAGCATGAATTAAATCCTTATGAATGCTTCAAAAGATAAGGAAAGTCAATCTAAGAAAACAAGACAGACATGAAAGAAATATATAAATGTATTACGTATGATATATTTATTTAAAACTATACTTTTCAATTGAATTTTATTCAAAATAAGCAGCATGATCTTTGGATCTTAGGTTTTCACCTTTATTTGATACTACTTCAGACATCCAACATAAAAAGGACGTGTACCTGTCGGAGCAAGTCCATAGGAGGGCCATGAAGATGATCCAAGGGCTGGAGCACCTCTCCTTTGAAGAGAGGCTAAGAGAGTTTGAGTTACCTTATAGTAGCTTTCCAATACCTAATGGGGCCTACAGAAAAGCTGGGGAAAGACAGTTTCAGGGAGCTTCAGCTATCAAGGAGTGTAGTGACAGGACAAGGGTTAACAGTTCTAAACTAAAAGAGTTTAGATTAGATACTAGGAAGAAATTCTTCCTGGAACAGGTTTCCCAGAGAAGTTGTGGATGCCCCATTCCTGGATGTGTTCAAGGACAGTTTTGATGGGGCTTTGAGCAACCTGGTCTAGTGGAAGTTTATTGGAGAGGTGTATAATCTCCATGGCAGAGGAATTGGAACTAAGTGTTCTTTAATGTCACCCAAGCCATTCTACAATTCCCTGATCTCACCACTAGGCCTTTGTTAAAAACTGTAAAGCATACTTTTATTGACAGCATCTTTAGAGTTAAGTATTTTGAGGGAGAGTGCTTCCACTCAAGGCCTCTGGAAAACAGTGCTGCTTGAGCCAAAAGCCACCATAGTGCCTTCTCAAGAAGTGAACCACAATTCAGCTGGTTTTTTTGTTTGTTTGTTTTTTCAAACTAGACAGTCGATTGTGCATGATACTGCCTCCTTGACATTGTCCTATGTCAAAATGGAGATAAAAGAAACATTCTGAACTCAACTTCCTTGAAAGTCACAGCATTTTTTAACCAGAAAGCCAAATGGGAGCCAAAATACGACGAAGAAAGTGTTTGAAGGGCATAATAATAATAACTGAACAGCAAGTGCTACTGCTCTTGATAGCATACATTACTACTGAGGGACAAAAGGTTGTGAAGAAGATAAAGTTTCTATTACACATTTTAAAACAGTTACATCTTCAGTTTCTGATTCTGAAATTATTATTTTTTTTAATGGTCATTTTATAATCTTTGCATTCTACACAAGATTGTGTTAATTTTCCTTTTAGCTCTTCTCTAATTAAAAATATGCTCCACGAATTCTAATTGCATTACAGTAAAATAAAAGGCTTTCATTAGGGTCTTTTGTTTGATATAGATTCTTGCAAGATGGCATACTCTCTGGTCATTTTACTTTGTAAATGCAGGCATTTCTCCTAATGTACACCATTTAACCATTCTTTTCAGAAAATGCTATTCTTAGAGCTTCAGAACAATCAGCAAAGTAGCATTTTATGGACAAAAAGTTTGATTAACATCAGAGAAGCATTATATTTAGGCTGCTGAATTATGTGCAACATATGTTGATGAAGTATGTATGTATGAATGAAGTGCATACATCTTTCAAAGAGTGCATTTTCTTGGGTTTATACTTCATTTATCTTTCTGTATCTGAATTTACTAGCCATACTTAAAACAAACAACACAATCAATAATTTTGAAATAATGATTAACATGATTAATAATTTTTCATTTTAAATGTTTTCTGTTGAACGGAGATTAAGATACTGGTAGTATATAACATTGCCCAAAGCTGCTGGTGAAATATTGGAAAATGAGGACTGTAATATAAAAATTTTTATTTAAATAAAATTCTCTTAAGTAGAAAGATGGTCTAGAATTAAGAAATTAGACTGAGAAATAGGATACACAGCTTTATCCTCAGTTCTCCTTTCCTTTTCTTATATAACCAGGAGCAAGCACATTATCTTTATGACTGAGATGTTGTGCCAATCCAGCAAGAAAACAGTATCTTACAGCAACAATGTGTTAAATAACAGCGTTTAATAATCAGAATCACAGAATCACAGAATTTCTAAGTTGGAAGAGACTTCAAGATCATCGAGTCCAACCTCTGACCCACAAGTCCTCCACTAAACCATATCAATTATCTAAACCATATCATTAAGCTAAATCAGTAAACAGACTCTGTTATAATATAGGCAAAAGTATGCAAACCATGTACAAGACTAGGTTATCACCTAATATTAATGCTGATAACACACACAGACAAGAAAAATACTGTGACTCTTTGTCCCCCAGTGAAAAACAGTGCCCATTACTACAAGTGGAGTTTAAATGAATAATTGAGACACACTATTTCAAAATAAACACTTTATAGATTTTTGTTCAAATCATTGATAGTATATGAACTATACAGTTCATTTGGTTCCCTTACTTGGCTCAAAAACCAAAATCCTTAAAATTGCTTTTAATTCAAGTTGTAAATGCTTTACAGATTTTGTAAAGTACAGTTCCCACTTTGTAAAAACTAAAACCAAGGAGACTTAGTCAAAACAGTAAAGGAAAAAAAGCTGAATTTCAGATACAGCTCACTGTTACCTTGAAGTTACTAATCAGAGTTCATTAAATTGATTAGAATACAGCACTTTATCATATTTAAACCATTAGATGGAAAACAATGCAAACCACTTAATTAAACACTTAGTTGTATTATATTAAAAAGAAAAAAACACAGCAGCTTGTTTTCCCTTTTACAAGGATTCACTTTTAATGTCTATTCTGTAATCAAAACTATTTTGTTGTTTACAGTCAACATTAAGAGAAGGCTTTACTGGTGACTAAAGCTCTTCTCAAAGAAATTTCTTAATACTGAAATAGAACTGAAACTTCAGTTCTCTGAACACAATGTCATTAATACTAACTTTATTTCCTAAAGAGTTTTAAATAGCATGTCATCTGAAAACAAAAGCTGTTGAACATATCAATGAACTACACTGAACTACAGGAGTTTTCTTACATTAAAAATCTTAGATGCTCAGCAAGTTTCTTTTCATTTCTGCTCAAATCTGCAACATGATTCACCTGTCTTTTAGATGAAAATGACATGACTATGGCAATAGGTGGGAGGACCACAGAACCCTTGGTTCAGATTCATTTCCTGTAATACAGTGTATTATTTAATTAAAACAAGCATCTTATCATATATCAGTTTTCTGGGAATGTTATTTCTACCTAATGAAGACTGAGTGACATATAGCATATTTCAATTATGTAACTTTCAGGAAATTATTCAAGCAAGTTTGAAAGCACCTGTATTTCTTTTTCAATAGTTACTTGTAAATCAGTGATACTTGTTATATTATTTCTTCAGTACTGAAGAGTATGACCTGAAAACCTGATAAAGCCTTCCAGAATAACACAATTTCGAATCAAGCTGTACAGCTGCTTACAAGATTCTCTTTTTCATGTAATGTTAAAGCAGCATTACTGTATCCCTGTGATGATACACACTCTTATGCCATCAATTCAACAGCTGGAGGGGTAAAAAACAATATAAAAAACAATATAGTAGTTCTTAGAACACCAACTCTTTAGCCTAGCTTAAAGAAAGAATAATTCACAACAGGAAAAAGAGAAGATTAAATAATATATTCTACCTATTTAATATGCATTAAATCCACATTCCAGGTTACTTTTGTTAATTTTGATTTAGGTTCCAATATGTATAAGTAAAATTAAGAGGTAAAACTAATGATTTTAGCATCTTTATGTCCATTACAAACTCAGCAATTTAATATTTAAAGGACACATCATGCTTCTTAAACTATAAATCTGTACATGAGTTTCAAACAAGCATTTAAAGTATGTGATTGAGAAATAAAAAAATCAAAAGAAGTCTTAAAACATCTCAGTTACAGTTTGATCCCATGTCTTACCTTCACTTTTTCACAATGGCAGCCATATTTTTATGATTGCATAAAAACATAATGGCAAATAAAAACAGTTGCATAAAATATTAAATTGTTACAGCAGTGGATATCCAGACAGTTATTTGCAGATTTTCAATATAAAGAAACACAGAATAAGATTTCCAAATGATTTAGGTTTACTTCCATTCCTCTAAGACTCTGAATGCAGGTTCATTTTGGCAAAGTTTAAAATAACTTAGAAGTCCTCCCTCCTCCTTCCCCCATCACATTAAAAAAACCAAACATTATTTAAAGGGCAAGAACACTATTAAGAAAAAATTAATTATTTGAATAGCAATTATATTTCAAGTTAATGCATTTTCAAGCTCACCATAAAAAATATGGAGAGTTTCTCTGGAATCCTTCTGATTCTTTCCTTTATGAATGCTTAAAAAGACTTTTCTTTACTTGATGGTACCATTCACTAGTCAATAAGGAATGACATTAAAACACTGTGATGTTTCTTGTTGCCACAGAAAAAAATGTGTAGTCATACAAGGACAATATGAGATAACAAGGAAAAAAATAAAACAAATGGGAAAGAAACAAGATTGAAAACAAGGTTAAAAAGGTAAATAAACAGTATATGCACTTCACTATTAAAAAATAATAGTTCATAAGAAGTATTTTGCAGTATTTCTATTTTCACTGATACTCTACTATTTTCTACTTTTATTTTTCTCATCTGAAGCAACAGAGATTGCTCATTGTCAATGTATTTGCACTGAACTGACTGCATGCATACGGTCTCTATTTTGAACTGCTTATACTTTCTGCTTTAGTGTTCCTGGTTTAAACAAAAATTGGACTTACTGGCTTCTAAAAGGCAATAATAATAATTTGTAGGACAAAATTTCATCCGAGCAAAGTTTTATCTAAATTTGGAATCTGCTTTAAGATAACAGCATCTATGAATCTCCATCTTCCACAGCGGTTAAATCAGAAATCATCCTGACTGGACATAAATAAATAAATAAATAAATGCAATCCCAAAACATTAAAATGGATGCTTTGCTTCAAAGACCATTTAAATTATTCAAAGTCTCTGTAAATATACCTGATCTTCACAGTTGATGAAACTATAGGGTAACTGTATGATTAACACAGGTGACAGTGCCACTTACAAGCAGCCAAAAATGTAAGAGTCTCTTCTGAAATTCTATTTTCTATGCTCCAATCTAAGACAATGCATAGAAAAAAATAATAATTCTGATTCTGGAGTATAGTGAATGTAATTAGAATGAAAACAGAATGAATGATAAACATAATGCATAAAGCATAACACCTGAATTGCCTGGTATAGTTTTATGCATGTGACAAAACCATGCAACATAAATCTATCCAAATTCAGGACTATAATCATTATACTTCTAAGGCCTAACTTAATAAGCATAATTTGGATCAGAGCAATTCTAAAAATTCAGTAATTTGGATGTGAATATAGATTGCACGTGCTAAAAAGTCATACAGAATACGCCTGACATCACCTGGGACATTACATAGAAGAGTGTTTGCAGAATATTTATACTACATCTTTGTGATAAATTGCATCAGTATAAGGTCTGCGCATTAGAGCAATTCACCAGCTCTACTTACATCACTGTTGCTTCACTAACTTTATAAAAAAATAGACAGAGCCTTGCCAACCACATCAGGCCTCATTTTGCCAAACAATGTCTCTTTGTTGACCATACATGTCTTTATTGAGTAACAGCGTATTATCCTGAAACAAAAGAATTATGCAAACAGAATAACAATTTTCTTTTTCCTATGCTATACCTAAATTCTATATATTTCAATACATTCCAAGATAGATTTTCTTGGAAGGATTGTGTTCCACAATTTCTTTATATCATTTATACCTATTTATATCTTTCCTCTCTGTACTCATTCCCATAGTATACATGAGCCCTAATGTAACACGAAAATAGTACTGCTGTATGGAAGAAGTTATATATTTAAGTGTGTTATACCTGTTGCCTAAAATCACATACTCTTAACACCTTTAAATAAACAGTTATGCCAACATTACGTTACCCATAACATTTTAAAGGGAATTAGGCAATAACAGAAAAGGATCGCTGCAGCTTAGCGTTGCTTTTTCTTTTAATCGGCAATTTGAACGCTATGCATACAGGATTAGCTGTTATCAGATTAAATTTGAGATTATATATAAATACTCCAGCACACTGACAAATATGGATAAAGTTAGTGAAATCTCACAAAGCAAAGATAGCAAGATCACAAAAGAACATAGAGAAAGCTATTCATCTGAGCTAAGGCTAGCAAAATACATTGCTAAAAACATTCATAATCAGAAATTAAGAATTTCAGACAAACAAAATGAGAATAAATTACAATTGTGTATACAGAAATAACAGTTGAGAAGGAATGAATGAACATGGTGAAAGACTTAAGGGGTTTGGGTATGTTTTCCAAGAATGCTGATGTTCTGCTCTTGATGAACACACAGAACGAATACATTCTTTTGACTAAACCAACCAGTAACTGAAGCAGATCTAAGTCTGTAAAGCCAATGGATGCTTCAAGGTTCAAATATCAGCTCTAACCAGTTTGGTATGTTAAGCCTTTCACACTACCTAAGCTAGTTAGATCACATAAATTTGGGTAAATAAAACAAATTTGGGTCAGGTTTTGGGTGTGATTCATGAAGACAGCATTTTTCCTACCTACAAACATTTCTCTGTGATAACAATAAGGCCCTTGTAGTTTGAACTAATTTTGAAACAGTTGTAAGAACACCTCCCCATACTCACTCATCCCACAAGTCAAATGAAAGTTAGATAGGAAAACAGAATTTATATATTGTCTTTCCTCAGACATTGTCAACTTTGTTAAAATACCTAATACCTAGTGCAATGCTCTTAAAAATGAATTTGAAGTGAGTTTGAACTCCTAATCAAGAAGAGTAAACTAAGAGAATTTAATTTTTATCCAATTACTCATTTAGTCATTGAAATCATGTTAGGTGGAATGCTCGATAAATAACTTTAGTGAACTGTATTCCAAGGGCAAACCCACTAACTTGAAAACAGTACCACATCACCTTCAGTTCTTAGGTATTCAGAAATATTGCTGGTCCTCTGAATTTCTCAGCTCTCCAAGACGGTATGATCATCAAGACAGGAGGACAACCAAAGCCAATCTCAATACGTCATCACAGAGCTATGGAACTTATGGTACCCAGCAAACACTCTTGAGTTTCTATACTACATTATTGTATTTTCCTTCATTTATTATTTTCCTTTTCAGGAATCTTGATTTTATTTGTCAGGATTATAATATTTAGACAGTCAGTTTAAATAATAGCGCTTCTATACAGAATCATTGAATGGTTTGGATTGGAAGGGACCTTAAAGATCATCAAGTTCCAATCCCCCCTGCCATGGGCAGGAGTACCTTCCACTAGACCAGGTTGCTCACCATGACCCAGCAATGTGCACTTGCAGCCCAGAAAGCCAACCATACCGTGGGCTGCATCAAAAGAAGTATGGCCAGCATGCCAAGGGAGGGATTCTCCCCTTCTCTTGTGAAACCCCACCTAGAATACTGTGTTCAGCTCTGGGGTCCCCAGCATAACAAGGACATAGAAGTATTAGAATTAGTCCGGAGGAGGGCCAAGAGAACGATCAAAGGGCCAGTGCACCTATCCTATGAGGACAGGCTGAGGGAGTTGGTGGTTCAGCTTGGAGAAGAGAAAGCTCCAGGCAGACTTCATTGCAGCCTTCCAGTACCTAAAGGGGGCCACCAAAAGCCTAAAATCAAGAAAGCTCCTAGGTATTTACATATGTTTTGGTGAAGAAAGGAAAAGGCAAAAGACTATGTATTTAAAATAGTTTTAACAGACTTATTATTTGTAAAACTTCCTGAAACATGTTTGTCAATAAAGCAGTTTAAATAATCATCCTACCTACTGTATGTCCACAATAAATCTCTTTTTATTTCCCATGAAATCAAACACAAACAAGCTGTAATACAAGATCCATAGAATGACAAATCAACAAATTATTTTTTCAAGTACACAATTTGTCTTGTTTTTATAATTTTTGATTTAAATTCATTAAGTATTTTTAGACTACACGAAGTACTCAGACAAGTGTTTTGTGTTACGCTGTTAGTAGAGGCATTCAACCACATCCACGAATATTCACAGAGTTGGTCTTATAAACTTTTCATCTAAAATTGAAATCATTCCAAATGCAGAAGAGAATAGTTTTACCCATTTGCACAAAATATGACTGAAAATCCATTTTATTAAGATGTACTGTCAACTATACTTTGGTATTCAAAATGAAAAGAGTGGGGTGCCTTCTTAACAATTAGAGAAAATCCATTCTGCCTTCATTTGCTTTATTCCTGCATCTGGGATTTACCCATAATATTACCACTGATTGTCTTTGTTCTGTAAGAATGATTTCATCCATTATTTTATAATAATAGTAAATTAAGTAAATTAAGTAAAAAAAGTCGAACAACATCCTGTCTCCTTCATTTGGATCCTCTATCACTGTTGCATTGTTTTCTCCTTTCAGCTTAACATCTTTCCTATGCTATTAGTCGTGTTGTCCTTTTCCTTTGGGAAAAATAGCTTTTCCAATTTTCTTTTCCAAGCCACTTATACATTTTACTATCAACAAGTTTACAGTTTATTTGTTGCATTACAGTTAAAACCTGGGCTTTTATGTAAGAGTATTTGCCATTTAAATAGCCATAATTTGTCTTGGAACATTATATAAAGGGAAAGAAAATTATAAACATTTAAATGCATCACTTTATGAATAAATTAAAAGTTGGTATAAATAACAGTACAAAGAAATTATAAATTTAAGTTCCTTCTTTGGCACCAGGTAAAAGCAATTAAACAATCCCAGGATACACTTTCTCTGTGTATCAACAAAGCCAACAAATCTTCTAAGGCTCCAAGTTTTATTATTATATTCCTTACTCTCTATACTAAGCTAACTGATGAAGAAAAGTGAGTACACAGAGATCTGTAAAACAGTACTAAATAACCCATTCACTAACTACCCATCTGACTCTCAGAGGTGTACATTCATTAATTTAATTTATAGTTCTTATATTTAATTATTTCCTACACAGTCCCACGTAACAAGGGAAGGCTATACAGGCTATGTACTATGACATGCTATGTCTTCCGCTACAATTGTCAACTAGTGGGTAACTACCAGCTGTCTTATCAAATGAAAGAAATACCAGGATGCTGGGCTTTGATTACCTGTAGTAAATCTCTGTTATTTTATTTCCATGTTTCTAATTATTCATTCTATAAAAGTTTGTTCTAAAGCCTTGAATACTATGAAGAGTGGAGGACCCACAACTGGAAGGTTTGTGACACCACAGCATCTAAAGCTAAATAAATTCATTACTACAAGGCAAAAAGTAAGAAATTTTTTAAAAATCATTTAGGAATACTTTTAAGTGAACAATGCAAGGGGTATGTTTTGGGAAAATCTATCAATAGTAGTCATAGCTAGTTAGTTCATCTGATCTCTCCTCAATTCAGACTTGATTAGCAGTTTCTGGGTCATCACACCCTTTCAGCTGGACCACAATATTGGTAATGCTTTGTAAGAGTAAAAGTTAACTATAGCAACATATGCGGCTACTTAAAACTAAAGCCTTTGATTGTTGCTCCAAGTATATCAGCTGGTATTCCTGGTTTCCAACACTTTTATCTTTGGTTGCTAACCTCATATTGGCTGTAAAGCTAATACTGGGCTGCAGGGTCTGCATCCTGTAACCTTTCAGAAGACTCCTATTTCTTATACTGTATTTGTTGGAATTTTAAAGCATATTTACTGTTTTGTGTTACATAGGAAACTAATGACTATGTAACCACATTTTAAAAAGCATTACTTCCTTTTTCTTAGATACTTATAACCAGCATCTGCCTACAGAAGTAAACTGAAAAGACTATCTTTTACTTAGAATTACAAAAATTGTCACATCAAGTAATGTGCAAATGTGCGTGTACTTGTGCATATTTGTAGGGAACAAATGAATGCTCTTTATAAATAGAAGGCATAAGATTATATACTATCTTTGGTGCTCATTGAATAGATTAATTTTCACCACTCTTCTCCATATAATATTTAGCCATAATTTTGCCTATAGCTTGAAATTAAAATGCAGGCTGAGAATTTTTGAGAAAGCCTGAACCAGATCAGATACAATAGAATTAAAAACTAAGTAAGTTTTGCTTTATTTTTCTATGGACTTAAAAATGGCGAATAAGGCCTCAGGGAGATCATCTTAGCAGATAATTACTCACTATTCATATATCAGGGTCTTGGTGCTATCATTTTAATAAAATGAAGGATAATAATAGAAATGTTCAAGCCTGAAAGATCAAAGTATGTTCTCTTTCAATGTTCTTTATAAGTGGAGGTAGAAAATCCTGACAGGATCTTGCTGTTCTTGTAAAACAAATAATCTGTATTGTTCTACGAAATATTTATGATAACACTTTGCTTTTATTTGTTATTGCTAATGTTGTTTTGTTACTGTTTTACTTTTGTTGAAATTTCACAAAACATTTTTAATAATAAAGTCAGCTACCAGAAGCTATAACTAAACTTAAAAGCTTTCTCTCATCTAATCGGAGTCTACATCAAATCTAAATACAAAATGACTAACCAAACAATTAAAATATAGTACTTATTATGTCTGACAATAATTGGCCCATAATTATCAGTACTGAGTCTTGAATGAAAGCCAGAACAAAGTTTTTAAAGAAAACATATGAAAAGAACACCTTATAGCTAATGTTTTCTGCTAAAACTGAGGGAATAGAATCGAATGAAAAATTTATTCAGGTATAGAATAGGTATAAATCTTGAGGTATTCAAATACTAGTCTAAAATATTGCACAAAGACGCAAAACAGATAAGTCAGTCCTATTTATAGACTATAGCAACTCATAAGGCATGTTAATAGTTCTCAAGGTTTATCTACATGATAACTTTCAGTAGAAGTACTTTATTCTCCTGAACAGGTCAGGTTAGCTCCAGCCATTTATAGATGTCAAAATACAGTCTTCTCACCATGTAGTGCTTTATTTGTCAGGCTTAGTTAGATCCTCTATCAAAAATTCGTATGAAAGAGGTGGAACCAAAGAATCTACTTCAATATGGAAATTATGACGACTACATCATTCATTTTAATTAGATCCAAAGCTTGTCTTACTCCATTTGACAACACAGAAGAAAGGATTAGAAAAAAATTCTTTGTACATACGATGTAGACAAAAAAGAGTAACTGCACAGGACTATGAAGTGCTTTGGGCTCTTTCGTTTTTGCATTGTGTTATTCAGCCTGTACTGGGTTGAAATGCAGTTGACCAAAAAATAAAAGGCAAATGTAACAAATAGAAAACAAACAAAAAGTAATTGTTATCTTGGTTATCACTAGCAAGTCACCAAATCAGAGTTTGTAATAGTTAGTTGATAAAATACATCTGAATGCACAGGAATTATAACTATTATTTTTTAAAATTTTGTTCTTTCATTAACAAAAGGGAAGCAGTAACATACCTCTCTTTTCTCTGTGAACTTCTTCCAAAAGTTGTTCTTGCTTTTTTATCTGTTTAAAGAGAGACTGATGTTCAGACTCCTTCATCTGTGTAAAGTGCTTAAGCTGTTCGCGGCTCTGCAATAAGTAGCATCGCAGCTTTTTTTCCTTACTTTCTCTCTCCTTCACCTCCTCACACAGCCACTGAAGTTTAGTCTACATTAAAAAATTAGGAAAATAAAAGAATTCTAATAAAAATATTAGGACATAAATGTTAATTGATCAAATTACCTTTGAAATTACAGCTTATTTATTTATAGGCATTACTGCATAATAATAATAAAAGTGAACATTAGGATATATTACAAGGATATATCTTGAGCCTTCAAGAATCTCTAAAGAGATATATTTTGGCTGATAACTATGTGAAGATGAAATACACAGATTTTATTTTTTTAATCAGGAGCAAGAATTTGCTGGTGTGGGTAAGGAAATTCAAATTTAATTAGGGTATGTATATAGACACAAAGAGGTACTCCCTCCTTTCCCATCCACATTAAAAATTAAGTGACATCAATCCTTTAAAGTCAGCAAAAGACAACATTTAAGGTTCATACAGAGGAAAAAGAAAAGAGAGCTTATAGATACTATAGATGATGGGTGGTCAGAGTGAATCTAAAAGCAATAGAAGAGAAGACCATGTATAGATACATAAATGACCCAACTGTTTGATCAGAAAAGAGCAAACTTAAATAATATATTGCTCTGGATGCAGAAGAATATAAAAGGTTATCCTTATCTTTTACCTGTAGGACTTAAGACACAAAAAAAATGAGATATATTCTTCTCTCTGGCAACCAGCAAATAGGACCCATGGGAATGGCATGAAACAGCAACTAAGGAGGTTCAGACCAAATATTGGGAAAAGGTTCTTCACTGAGAGGGTGGCTGGACACTGGAAAAGGCTTCCAAGGGAAGCGGCCACACCAGCAAGTCTGATGGAGCTCAAGAAGTGTTTGGACAACACTCTCAGACACATGGTTTGATTTTTGGGTGATTCTGGTTGGAGCCAGGAGCTGGACTTTATCCTTGTGAGTCCCTTCCAACACAGGATATTTTATTATTCTATTATATTCAAATTATTAACTACAGACCTACATTACTTTCTTTCCATACTAGGAAACAAATTTTCCCCCTAAATGTTTTCAAATTCATGCAACTTTAAAATATATATAACAGATCTAAACAGTACAAGACAGTAGGGGAGATTCAGCATACAGTCACATGGACTATGTACTCCAGAAAAGCATGGCAGTCAGCAGCATCATGAATAGTGATGCACATTTTCCCTTTAAAATGTTATGCCTAAAAGGACTTGCAAGATCTACACAATTTTTATGAACAGGGAGAGGGTATAAGGCAAAGAAGATGGAAATGGGCAGGATCATTAGCACTATCAACTGGATGTGATGCTAATTTATCATCAGAGGACTTGAGAGACCAAGTCACCACTGAAAGAACTCAAACATTTACTTCTTCATCTGTGAAACTGAATGCTTATTGTGTAACCTTTATTCAAAGTGTTCTCACTCTCTTTCTTGCTGACTAAATTTCTGTTACCATCAAAAAATCAATCAAATTAACCGAGACAGAAAAAAGGGTAATGATTGGAATTTCAAATCTCATACATAGAGTAGATGGGGTGTATCAGGATCCGTTCAAAAAAGTTAGCATCTCCTGTAGTTAATGACTGGCTCTGCTCTGGTACCTCCATTTCCATGTTGTATTTACATTCTAAATATTTCAAAAGTCCCAGAATGTACCATGTTATATTAACTCCTGCTGGAAAGATGTTTTGCTCTTTGTCAGATTCAGCCACTTAATAAAACAGTAGGGATAGTCAAACAAAACTCAGAATTTGAGGACAGAGAAGCAATGACTAGCATGATATTGATGTATAAGTGCTGGTTATAAGCTACAGGCAACAATTGTTTGATTTGAAGTCAAACTGATTGACCTTTCTATTTCAGTAAAAGCCTATAGGTTTGAAAGTGCTCAGCAATGTAAATTTGTTAATTGGTTGGATGAAATGTTGATCAGTAGAAATCTTCCTTCTGTCTTAGATAAACATTATTTTTAGAAAATACAAAAATACAGTAATCATAATAAAATGTACTGTCATCTCTAATTTCTATCCTGATTTTAGCAGTGAAATATTTACACAATTTCTTTTTGATACAAAGAACTTTTTTCTTTATACCAAAAAGGGGGAGGGCACAGGGCAGGGGAACAGTTTAAGAAGAATGAGGAAAAAGACAAAACCTGCAAAAATTCTAAAGGCAACCCCAACCTGAGTAAGAGGAAATGTACAAGTAGTATGGTGAAAAGTAACACAGCAAACATTTTGAAAGTATGGGTATCCCATAAAGACAAAGTCATTTTTTTCACTTGTTCTGCCTGCAAATCTCATATTGAAACTTAGGAATCCTGCCAGGAACTGATATACTATATCTTAAATTCATCGCCAATTCATATGTCTTTAAAATACATGAAGAATCTTTCCAAAGAATGAGTTGCACCTACCTGATTTCAAATATTAGTTCTAAAAAAGGCACTGTAGAACATTAAATATCTCACAGCTCTAATCCCCTTTTTTTGTAATGTAACATACCACAAACAACAGAGCATCTTATAGCTGATGTTCCCATACCTGCTGTCACAATAAGTACAGAATCTGAAACACCTGTTGTCGAGAATAAGCCTTTACCACAAATTCTTAGTATAATCTCTGCAGATATACAGAATGAGATTCCTCCATGATGAATTGCAATTATCATGCTGGGATATTATAAAGATGGGATTTTCTTCTGTAATTTTTACAGTGTACTTCTATATTTCAAAAAGCCAGAAATTCGTATCAAAATCATCCTCATGTTCACAAACGTGAAGAAATTAGTGAACTTTCTGAAGGGCTAAATAATCCTTTTTTTTTTTAGACCAAAACTTCATATTATTTCTCAAAACAGTAGTAAACCTAGAACTTTCAAAGATTCTTAATTTAGACTTGATTTCACTTAAAGAACATAACGGAGACAAAAGGCATCAGAAAAAAAAAAAAGGTTAACTTTGCCATGGATCAAGAGCTGTCATAACTGCAGAAGGGAGCATCTCTCCTCCCCAGCTAAACTATTTAAATTAATCTCTTTAAAGCTGCAGGTTTGGGTACTGCAAAAGTACAGCACTTTTCTAAAGTGGTAGTTGTTATAGCCTCAGTGCACAAGCAGTATTCCCTCACACAAACTGTGAAATTTCTACAGCACTATTAATATACCCTACAGTTCATAACTCTTCTTCAGTGGAAGCACGCAGTGCTAGAAACATTATGAAAAATGCAGGGACCAAACTGTATATTTAACACTAAAGTTCAGAAGTCACATCTCAAAAATATTTGTATGTGAAGCAAGTTTGTTCCTTCTACAGATTGTAGTAACTGAGAGAAAAATCAAAAGACAGAAGAAAACCAACTCTTGAAAAGGGACCATTTGTAAATACTTCTAACTACAGAAGTATTTGAAAAAGTGAGCACAACAATTATACTACAGAAAAAAAAAAAATCAGTACCAAGGCCATTATTATTACATACAAATTTTGTCACTCCTTGGACGTGATGTAAACAATTTCACTTTTAGAAATTTAAGAGAAAATCAGAAGACTTTAAGTTCTGAATACCTATCAGCAGTTGCAATAACCCAGAAATACAAATGTGGTTAACTATTACGGCAAGATATTCCCAGATTCATATTGTATTTTATTTATTTATAATGAATACTTTCACTGCTTATTTCAACCAAGCAAAGAAAGGGTGACACCAAGTTTTTCATTCATTCTAGACTTTCCTATAGCAGCTAAAGAAACTTACATGATAAATTCATGGAAATAATTATTAGTTTTACTTTAAAAGGTCTTTTTAATATGTCATTGCCACTTTTTAAAATAATGAAAATGCTTTCTGCATAACATTTCTTTTTTGGTTCATTTTATCTTTGTTATTTACACTGGCAATCTCTCTTGGTCTACAAGTCTTAGACTATACATCAACAGTAACCTCATGGTTCTTACATGGAAACAGTTGAAACTTTTCCTTAAGTTAGTTCTCCTGTGGCATTCTACATGAAGCAAAAATTTTTGTGCATTCCACCAAGCTTAGTCTTTTTAAAAGGTACTGGAAGTGAGTCTCTGTGCATGTACTGGGGTTTAAGGATGGAAGCACCAAAATGAAAAACAATAGCTTTAAGTTACTAGTCATCATTTCTGAGAAGTCTTGAAGCATGTATGCACCTGCATTATAGAATTCAGAAGCTTTAAGCAACTGTGGAAGGATCATTTTCCAGAAATCCAATCTAATAATCTTTAGATTCAATAAAAAACAGCCTTATTTCAAATTATTACTTGCCTTATTATATATAATCCTGTAGGAGAAACATAAGCAGCTGACTTCATTCTCATGTTTTTCTTGTCTCAAAATAATTTATACAGTGGGAAATTCAGATCTAAAGGCTACCACTGCAGATTCTTCAATGCATTATTTTTTTTGGTATAATTGCTATTTATTTGGCTATAGAGATATTTATTTCTTGTTGATAGGAAAATCTATAAAATAATTTTATCAGTTGAAATAGCCTGATATTATCGTTAACTGCTTCCAAAGGAATGATTTTGTGTTTTTTTTCCCCTTTAACTATCTTTTCAAACACACTTTCTACTGAATGATTATGAATGTTTGATATTACATTATTCAGTAAGATTTCAAAAGACTTGACTATTACCTTTGTTTCTGCAAACCAGCGATGAGGATCATTCAGCACCGTTGGTGTAAGTGATATTGCCTATGGAGTAGTGAGGGAGAAAGAAATATGCATAAAAAAAAAGGGTATTAGACACAAAAAGGAGAAACACTTTCCAGCTTACTGAAAGATTGTCAACTAAATATTCTCTGCTAAAAAAACAGTTTGGAAATCATATCTGTAAAATGGTTTAATAGAACTGTAACTATAAATTAGCCACAATTAAAAGCAAAATATACAAATTCATTGACTTCTCTCTGCATCAAGGTGTATAGTCTCAGTCTGAATCTGTGTGTTCTTTTTTTGAAAACATTATCTTTCCAAATAGCACAATCAGACTGCTTTAAAATGCCTGCTTCTCAAGAAAAGGCCAACTTCACAGCAATTCAATTGTATAAACCAAACAGTATAAACTAAAAGTAGCATAACCAATTGTTAGTCATTGAATTGTCACCAGTATATCTACAGAAACGCTACGTGTCACCAGTATATCTACAGAAATGCTATGTGCAGCATGGTAAATGACTGGTCACAAAGTGGTAAAGGGCAAACAACAAAAATCTTAAAATATTTGTGTTGCACAATGATGGTCTTTGTGTTTTCATGAAGAAGAAATCACTTGCTTGGAATATTTTATAGGTATAAAAAGAAAAAATATAAATTTCACTAAGTTGATAGAAGAAATTTGCACTGGCACACTTCATTAATACTGCAAACAACAAGAAAATGTGATATGCCTTTTTTCTGCAAACTGAATGGTGTTAAACATTTCCAAAAGGTACTGTTACATACTTTCTATATTACTAAAAAAATTGTGATAATGGCTTTTTTTCATTGTTGTAGTTGGCAGATAAGGGAAAAAATGTCATACACATCTCTCACAATTGAAACCTATTTAAAATGAAGTTGACTATTAACCTTATGTCTAGCTCATCCTTTATCTTATCTGGCCCTATCTCATGATTACTTTGTGCCTTTCTCTAATTTAAATACGATTTTTTTTGTTTGGTTGTTGGGTTTGTTTGGTTGTTTTTTAGGCTTTTTCCCCCAATTTTTTTAGTACATTTTGAAATTCAGTGTGTATTTCTGTACATTTTGGACCAGGGCTGATAATTTTTATTATAAGCATATTTCTTTAACAGGTATTTACAAGGGCTTTATTAAACACCAAGACCAAAAACCTAAGCAGTACCAATTGATTACAGACTTCCATGTTTTATAAGAAAATTATTGCTACAGAAGGGCGCATCTGAAAAAAAGAAAGATTTATTAGGCATGTTGACCACAAACAAAGCAATGCATAACCACAAGTTGTGACTTCTATGGCAGCAAACATGATTCTTTGCCACAACATTCAAACAAGGCAGTATACAGTCCATAGTTTAAGCATGACTGGTGTAGTTATTCCAAGTGTAAGGTTTCTTGTAACAAGAATACTGGTTGGGAAAGTAAATCTGAGAAATATATGTAGAATTATTTGTATTCTTTGTTTAGAACACCAGTATATGGTGATTTTAAAAAATCCTGTTTATTTTAATTCAGGGAAGATTAAGGCAGGTCTTTATGTCACAAGCGTTTATCCACTCCTTCACTGCTCACCTCAGTTGCAGTGGCAACTCCTTGAAGTAAAGAACTTGTCTGAAACCTTGACAATAACTAAGTACTGGGGAGAAGAACAATACAACAAAGGGAATTTCTTACCTTTTTTTTTCTTTTCCTAATTTATTTTTCAGACCAGACACCACAGAGCTGTGTAACATTTCTATTCACATGTCTAGTCAAAAATTCAATTTCAAATCTTTTAAGTTTGCCAATATGGCAAATAGGGCATATAAAAGGCAATAACAAAACTAGATAAATTATGAGAATTATGAAAACAGAAACAGCAAAGCTTTATCCAGAAAACAAAAACTCTGCAGGAGGTGGGAAGCAAGTCCAAAAAGGCATGGTTTGATGTTCAAGAATATATCAGATCACAAAGGCTTAGTAAGTAACAACAGATCTGTAAGGACACAGAGGAGGAAGCTTGTTTGTCAACTAGAAAGATAAACTTAAGATAGAAAACAAAAAAATATTAAAAAGATAATGGATTTTCAGTATCAATGCAGAAAAGTGTCTATTTCAAAGGCAGTCCAGCCAAGTGACCAAGGACACCAGATAAGAAAGCATGCACTGATTAAATGGCAAGAGAAGAACGGCGTAATCTGAGTGAGTGCTCACAAAAAGATTTGCAAAAGAACACAGTAATGAGCAACACATGGACAGATCTTCACAGTATCTCGTTCTAATACCTAGTAACCTGTACCCACATCAGCTAAATATCCCTAATCCTACTGCCCCTAAATTATCTATACCAAATGAGTGACAGGTAATAACAGCGCACATAAATTCTGCTACAATCACCCACTAAGAACACAACAAAATCTGCAGCATACTTAAAAACTTAGAATTACTTTGAATTTCTCCATGGAGTCCCGAGAAAAAATTTCACAAGCAGCATCAATTTCACTTCCTATCATGGTGAGAATGGATTTCTGTTCCATTTCTAAATGATGCAACTGATCCTTAAACTGCAGTCTGGCCTCATCCATCCTTCTCAAATGATCTTCTTCATAACTGATCTGTTTATTCTGCAGTCAAAGGGGAAAAAAAAAAAACAGGAAAAAAAATCCACAAATTATTGTATTCATATCATAACACGCATAAATAGCAATATATCTTTTAATTTTATAATCACACTATACTCAGGCACTGTGTTCAGTTCTTTGCCATGGAATATAATATATTCTCATAGTACACAAAATCACCTATTAATTTTTCCTATTCACCTGGAAGTCTCCTAGTTGTAAAGAAACCACACCAAATCCAAACCCAACAATCGCAGAGCTCTATTTCAGAGTCAAAACTAGACATTCTCTCATGAAACTTTTTTTCATGAGAAAAAGAGCCCACAATAAATACTCCTTTCATTTCCTAGCCCTAATACTCCTTTTGACACTAAGGTCACGACCCTAATACTCCTTTTCATTTCCTGAACATTTCTCACATCCCTTTCTGACAACCCAACTCAACACAAAGAAACAGAACTCACTGCTATTACTTTATCTGCATTTACTTAGATAGGCTTCTTTGCTTAAAAATGATTCTGTGCTTAAAAGCTTCTCCATCCTTTTTCACCTTAAACATAAAAGACCACCTCTGTCTAAAAGATGTATTTTTCTAATACGACAGAAGTTGGAACTAGTTTTCAACTGACTGCAAAAGACAACGTGCACTTCTACAGACACATTTCCTTAACAATAAATATTATAGTGCTAAAATCCCAACCTAGACAAAACACATTTTAAATTTAAGTACTTTCTATTAGCCTGAAAAGTTGAGCTTTTAAAGCACTTCCTGTTAGTCTAATAAAAGCAAGCTAATAGAAAGGCCAGATTTCATATTCATGTCCTGTAAGTCTTGGATGCACTATTTGAAAATTCTATGAAAATACTTATTGTAATAATAGAAAAGTAATACAGTCTTTTGAATTCATCAGAAAATTTAATTTGAAAAAATAAAATTCAATACTGATCCTAAATATTAGCAGAAAAAGGAAAATGCAGGAAGTTGGAATATTACAGTAATTCAATTAAACTTCTGTCCCAAGATTTTTTAATCCATAGGTATTTCACTAGCAAACTATGAAAATAATAATTTATGCAACAGGTTTTGTACCCTGAATAGTTCTACCTACACACTACATTAAATTTTGGGAATATAGTTATCACAACCAAAGAGTTGATGCAGCTAATAATACTAATGTACAGCAGCCTTCCTCACTGTTTTTAAAGGCTTTTAAACAGCATTTCAGTATATAAATTAATTTAGTCAAAAACAGCATTTAATTCAGCATGTTATCAATACATTTAAAAAGTCTGATATCCTTCTTACACAAGAAGGAAAAATTGGCAGGGAGCTAACTACATTATGTCAAGAGGTTTTTATTCCATTCTTTCAAAAAAGAAGAAAACCTTTTTTTCTCAGGGCCAATATTCAGAGTAAAGAGTCATTATAGGCTGAAGATAGAAGAAATATGACAAAAGGAGTTAACAGCATTTTGGAATAATCCCTTTACCTAAACTATATTCAAAATGAACTTGTTAGATTTTAAACTAAACTTCTATGTGAGGTTTGTACACTTCATTTATAGTAACAAAATACGAATTGAAAATTAAATTGGAAAACCTGAACAAACATAAGGGATCTCCAATATCAATAGTCAACTGTTACCAGATTTAAATAGTTTGGAACTATTAACCTAATGAAACTGACAACAATCCAGTGGCCTATGTGCAATGGATAAATAAAACTCTTGTATCATGTTAAGATAAATACTTACATCACAGAATTTAACGCAAAACGGATGAAAAAATAGTAATCTGACATAGAAGAATAAGAAGCAGATAGAGGCTCCATTAAAAAAAAAATTAATGAGGATATAGTGCAAAAAATATGTATATGTAAGCAATTTCCTGCAGGATGCTTTTTTTTTTTTTTAATGTTTTCTTGAATTTTAATTTAGGAAATGAACTTAAAACTATCAAAGATGAGAAATAATCAATGCTTTCTTAATATGAATTAATCAAATACTGACAGCTGCTTTACACTGGAGAAGGTAAAACTTCATCCATGCACAGAAACACTCATCTGAAATCACAACACTGCAGAAAAAAAATTAAGATATAAAAATTGCACAAGGTAAAATATACTTGTGTTAAGAAAAACATTAAAAAGCAACGTTGTAGAACCAATCATGGAAACCAACAAACAAAAAAGAAGAACTGAAGAAAGCAGTAAAAGGAGTTACAATATATAATGACTTCAGCAACTCTGAAGTTATCACTCAATTTATTAAAAAACAAAAGCTGACAATTGCAGATAGTGAAACTGCAAATTTGTATTTGATAGTAATTAATAATAAGAACATTAAACAAGAATGGCTTGTAGAGATCACCGATCTCTAGAAATGTAATGCCAGTATAAGAGAATAATGTATGTTTCCCTAAAAGCTTGCTGTGTTTAAAATATTCAAGCAGTAAATAATTTTTATCAAGATATTTAGAATTTATTTTACAGTGATTACCTTGCCTATCTAATTCAAATTTGCTCTAAATTATTTGTAACTTAACTGCAACTCCAGAGAACGTGAAGAAAACTGGAAGAACTTAAGTATTTTTTAGTTGCCCGTGTTAGAAGTATATAGGAATGTACATGTAGTACCTATATTCCTACTCTGATAAATTATTGATATAACTCACTGATAAATAATATCAGTGTATCCCTGGAGGGATACCATTCATGACTCAACCAAATCACTTCTGCCTTGTTTGATTTGTGTGGAAACTTTGTACTACAGTATGATTGCATATATTCTTGAATGTGTATATGTATTCTTTGCATTTTAGATTCATCGCCTAATTCTTTAGTTCACAGTTTTAGATATTTATCCTAAAGTTTAAATAAAGTTCAAAGACTGATGAATTATGTTTACCTTTTTCTCCAGTTCTTGTTTTACAAACTCACATTTTCGCCTGAGTTTTATATTTTCTTCTTCACTTTGGGTTAATTCTTCTGTCAATTTATCACATTCAACTTTTATCTTCTCCAGTTGTCGACACTGAGTCTTGACTGTGCTTTTCTCTTCTACAAGTTCCATCTGATGGTAACAGATGAACAGATGACAAAGTCACTACTATATAGGTTATTTTAAAATGTTCACAGACATTAAAGCTTCAAAACCACAGAACATGATCATGGATGATTAATTATCTTTAATTTTTTACATTTAAGTTATATTAAGTGCAATCACTTATCTGAACATGGAAAACGTGTATCACAAAATTTGAAGATAATGATCAACTCAAGAACACATAATGAAAATAAAATTGTACACTGTGACTTAATATCACTTATTATTTGTTATGATTTATTAGTGCTGACACAGAAGTTAAATGATATGGACTTTCCCTTTAAAGTGTAGAGCTTTCCCACATTTTACTAATAATGCAAATTTAGCTGCAAAACCAGATCAATCAGCTTAGAAGAATGTTGATGTTTGCCAGGTATGTTGTAAATTTCTGCAAGACACTGCAGTACCACAGAGCTATTTAAAAGCAGTAAATAGAAATCTCAGATTCTGCATTTCAACTCTGCTACACTCATCAGCTGACATCACCTTAAAAAGTTCAGTATTTATGCAACTTTTCCATTACTGAAATAATTTGGAATCAGAAACTCCAAAACTCATTTCATTGCAGGACCTGGTATGAAATTTATATCTGCAGAGAAATAACTTTAAAGATTTTGTTATTTTTTCATTTCTAATTTGTGTGAGTTTAACTCTATTTATGCAGATACTACAGGTAAGAATGAAAAAAAAAAAAAAAAAAAAAAGAACTTCTAAGGGTCCTAAGAGCCCTAAGTAGTCAAGTGAACAAAATATATTGGTTTTCTGTGGAAAACACAATGAGACCTGTCTTTCTAATTAAGGGGTTTGCTGCTCATTCAACTTAGTAAAACTGACAGATCTGAGAATTCTCCAGAATAATTGCAAAACACAAAAAAGTAAACAAAGCTAAGAAGAAAATTGTACGCATAATATCATTATCCAAAACCAGCTTCGTATAAGATGAATTGCAGGATGCAGTTACACACAAATATAAACTTCCAAAGCAAATTCCTTCTTGAGGAAAATCAAAAATTCTGTTCTTCTGATTAGACTATAAATAAGACTATACATATACATTTTATGGTGAAGAAGTGTAAGAAAAGTTTTACAAGTTAATTTAGACTTAGGACACAAATACAAGCCTGCAGTGCTTAAAATAGTTTCTGTGAGTATGTTTATAAAATCCTCTCTTCAGTTCCTACTAAAGGTAGCCATATAAAAAAATATATATAGATGGAAACAATCCAAGAAACAGATTCCTCCTGTACATTAGTTTGAGACATGAGGTTGAAAAATAATTATTAATTTCTAATATGGACAAGGCAATTGTGGACATAATTGAATTGATCTAGATTTAAACCAATTTCCACTTCTGGTTATTTTCAGGAAAAATAAAACTACACCCACTTGTTGAATTTTAGAAAAGTTAATCCAAAAAGAAAGACATTTATATACAATTTTATACATATCTCTACATAATCATTCATTAAAGACATAACTTGAAATTGCTGTCAGCCATGAGTAAATTTTATATTTCCTTATTCTAAAAACACATGGATGTTTTTAAAAGTAAATGAGGGCAGGTAGTAAAATTAGGGGACAGATTCAGGGCTTCTGAATGCACAGTGTTTGGGAACTACTAAGCAAATTACTTCATTTTCTCTACCTAGTTTACCTATCATTTTGAAAAAATTATAGAGACACTGTGCTTCCAGTAGGGGTCCTAATAGAAAGAGAAGTAAAAACTTTAGCACCAGAATCTCAGTACTCAGACAGTAAGATCGTTCTCAATACTGACATCTCATACAAAATGCTGAGTGCTTCTCCAGTTCTACAGCAACATGCAATATCCCTATGCTACTGTCCCATTACATAAAAATCCTTAACTACCCTATTTTTTTTCTTATTTTTTTTTCTGCCTTTCTTGCAGAAGAGGCAATAGAGTGAAGAACTATAATGGATCAAAAGGCACTTTCAACATCAAAATTCCTTCTCTAATTCAAATTAGGCTTTGAGTCTTAAGAAATGTGTTCATTTTGCCTTTACCCCTACTACATGCCTCCCAACTGACTTTTATATTTTAGACTTTGCCATTAACAACCTTTGGACAGGGTTATGTATATTTTTTCACAAAGACAGTTACAAGGGTCAGACAAGGCTGACCTGTAAATAAAGTCAAGATTACCTGATTAACAGACAGTTGCTCACTAGGCACAAAAAAAGATGAAACTTTCTTTTAAATTTCCCTAAACTCTAATCCCAAAACCATAGTATTTAAATATACTTTGATAACTCACATAAAAAATTTACCTTAACTTGGAAGACAACTCTATCCATAAAACTTAAACCCAGTTTGAATTGTGAAACAGAGAAACAGGAGGAGGGCATACAGGTTTTTAAACATGCAGTCTTCCCATCATCCAATGGTGTTGTTGCCATTTTGGTTACTAGTGTTGTCCAAAGCTTGCCAGAGAGATGGTATTTGCAATGAAATGATGAGTTCAGACAAAAAGAAAGTCACCTGCACAATATATTCTTAAAAGATTTTCCCAGGGATGAATATGACCAGATATTTCATTGCTCTTACAATGTTTGAATCAAGACACTATTTTGAATTATCATTGTGTACTTCCAAAAAAATAAAGTAGTCTACCCAAATTTATCTTAAAAAAAATCATTTCCCTTAATCCCTCCACTCCTCTGCTTCAGAGAGATGAAGCTGTAAAAAAAATGCATGTGGATTAAGGATTCTGGTTAAGTCACAACTCTGTAAATGAAACAAGGAAGTGAATTCTCTAAAGATTCTGTTTAGGTACAACCAGTATCAATATTGAGGTCCATGCTATAAGACTGACTTTTCCTTCTAAGGGGAACACATAGTCACAATCAACTCATTTTTTGATTACTACCATCTAGAACATATTCCCCTTCTCTACACTTGACATTAAACGTACAGTCTTAATTGCAATTTCATTGTCAAAGAAAAAAATCATATTTGGATAGATCACCTAAATAACAATACTAGACACATCACAAATTAAGTCCCTAAAATGTTAAGCATTGCTGTCAAAATATTTTTTATTTTTAATGATCCTTCCACTAACAGCTACCTAGATTTTTTTACTGCTATCTTCATTAAATGCAGTACTTATGAATTATTATCAATTATATTATGATTGATATAATAACTAACCATCCTTTTCTAAGTAACATTAATTCATAATTGCCAAGATGCAGAAAATACGCATTTTCACTGACTCTGCATATTTGTGTGAAAAGAAATAGACTTGTTTATATTACCAATGATGAAGTACACCATGAATCACTGAAGTTTTGATTAAGGATATTATAACTTTTTATGGTTAAATTGGCAGAATTTTGATATGAGCAAATTTTAATTAAAAAATATCTGATGGGACTGAGATGGAAAGTGCATTTATACTGCTTCTGAAGTACATTCAAATTATGTTGGTAATTTACAGCCCGTCTGGAAAACTACTGCCTCCACTAATATGTCCTAATAATAATTTGTATATTCATAAAAAATACTAACATACATATATATTTAATCATGTAATCAAACTGCTTCAATAACAGTGCAATGTTTAGCTTATACACAAGTTTTCATACAACTGTTGACAATTAACTGTGCTATGTAGAGTATCCATTTCAACTTAACTTCTTCAATTCTCTTTAGACCACTTAAGACACTGAAATACATGTTTTCTTTCCAATGCAATAGCCTTGAATCAGTAGCAAAGGATGTGAGCTGAAGACATTAACTTGTTTCTTAATGAATAAAATGTTTTAGTTTCATAATTTACTGCACATGTAGCCACTTCCTTGAGGAATTAGAAATTCTAAAAAGCCTTCAAAATAGAAGGAGCTACAAAAATTAATCTTAATGAGATATATTATCACTGTTCATATTCTGAAAGTTCTTCCAGGTACACCAGCATTATGCAATTTAAACATTTACAAAAATGTACTATCCCTGACATAATACAAGTTCTATAGTAGAACCATGAAAATAACTTGTTAAAATAGTAGTTTAAAAAGAAAGGATCAAATGGCGTTAAAACTACAGCCTTACACATCTCCTCCTGCTCTGATCACTGACATACCTACTGTCATTACTTCCATACTAATAGCTTTTTCCCTTAAACTAATATGAGATTACATTTTCAACCATTAATTTTAAACTTTTATGATGACCTGAAATAAAGTGTGTGTGTGTGTTAAACTTTTTACAACCCATAGTTCAATACTTTCATCACTCTGTAGAAAGAAAATAGCTTTTGAATTATTCAGAATAAGTACCTTTAGCATTCTAATCTGAGCATCTGCATCATCCTTCTCTTGTTTAAGGAGTTTCATGAGCTCTTGAATGTTTTGTTCGTGCTTGATTTTAACATTCTGTAACTCTGATCGAAGATCTGCTAACTCCTGTTGGTGAACCTCTCTTTCCATCTTCAACTGCCTGTTAGCTGAAGTCATCTCTTCATGCTTAGAGTCCTGTTGTTTCTGGAAATCTGAGAGGCTCTTATGTAGTTCTTTTTTGACTTTCTCTTCTTCTGCTATTCTATTTGTTAGTTCCACACGTATGGCACTCAGATTTTTTATATCTGCTTGCATTTCTAAGAGTCTTTCCTGGTCTTTTTCGTGAATTGAGTTACTAGTTGCAAGTTCTTGCTCCAAGTGTTCCTTCTCAGCTTGCATTTGATTTTGTAGACAGACTTGCTTTTTCAATTCATCCTCCAATTTATTTACAGTACCTTGAACTTCTTTAATCTCTTCTTCAAGGCACAACTGTTGCGATTTCATTTCATTCAGTTTTACTTCTTTGCAATGAAGTTGTTCTTCCTGCTGGGCCCTCTTTGTAAGTACATCATTCAGCTCTTTCCGAAGGTTTTCTATTTGGTGTATAGCAGAGAGAAGTTGACTTCTGAGGTCATCCTTTTCTTTGAGGATCTAGGAAATACAAAAAATAAATCCAATGCCACCTAAAGTAATTAAAGAAAATTGTTGGAAACTAACATCTAAGGAACATGTAGGCTACTCTGTTCTGCAAAAACGCAATTCAAATTGCTTCTAATGAGCTCAGTTACTCAGTGTATTAAATTTAGGTGCAGAACATTTGTGATCTCAAAGTATACCTGTCCTTAAATGACTAAGACACCTAAGCAGGGATGCCTTAGGTTAATACCCCGTTTCTCTTATCCTCTTGTCTGACTGAGATAGTCTTATTTGCAAATTTTTCAAGTAGCAGTATGGAACAAGAAACGCAATACAGTAATGAAGAACAACATAATGAAAACTACTGGCCACATATACCTTACCTATAGGTCCATTGTATAGCCTGGCTTGTTTTGCTTATTTTCTAAAATATTACATAATATTTTATTGCCTTTAAACTCTGAAACTACACTCTGAAGAAGTATCAATAGTAGTTGAAAACCGAGTTCAAATGAAAGATAAGGAATGAAGACCTTAAAATGAAAATCAGACACATTTAATAAAAACACTGCTGTTTTCCTAAACAGCTTAATGGTGCGAGGTTTTATGTCCTTCCCCCCTCCCACTCACAACATTAATATCTCAGGTTTAAAAAAAATTCTAGAAAATACTTGGATGGAAATATTTCACACTGCAAGTGCATGTGTTACTAAATCATAGAATCATACAAGTTTAACAGAATGTGGTATTCTATGATTCTGTTGCACTCACCATTCCTGATTCTTACTTATCTCAATTTACCATGTAATTTTTTAAACACTGTCTACAGTACATTTACCATAAGTAACACAATTGCTACTACAAAAAAAAAAAAAAGGTTACAAGATCTTCCTGATGCATCAACTACTGCTATATAAAAATATATTTAAAAGAAAAATTATTTATAAAAATAAATGATAAGGTTACAAATAAGAGTCAATCTTACCTGATTATTCTTGTCCATCAGTTCATTGATAGTTTCATTTTGTTTTTCCACCTCATAATCTAGTTTCTTACATTTCAACTTCCATTGTCGGATGGCTTCCTGTGCTCTCACCTTCAAATCTTCTCTTTTTTTCTCAGTCTCTAGCCTGAGTGCCTCTGAATGCCTGAATTCAGTGAGGTATCGTTCTGCTTCCTTGGTACTTTCTTCAACTTGTTGAGCTAACTCAGCCGAATGGAGTTCAGTTTGCCTACGTCCATTCTCACATGCCTTGTAGCAACTCTGTATTTCCTTTAGCTGGTCTAGCATTTTTTGCTGTTGCTTCTCCCTGTTTTCCAGGTCAGATGTTAACACCTAGAATCATCATAGCAAAGTATGAAAATTTCAACCCTAAAGATATACAGTATGAAACCTTATTAAACTACATACAGCAATGCTTACATCACTTTTCTATCTAAAATATGAAGAGAGTAAAAGATCTCTGAGTATCATGTTAGCACACAGAATCTCCCACTCTGCGATGGTAAAGAATTTCACCACTGGATATAAAATACATCAACATTAGCAAATACGCACGAGGGAAAAAAAAAAAAAAAAACTTTGACATGAATATACACACATAAATGTGAATTTTAAGGTTTTATTTTTACTATTAACAAAAATAAGTTTGATCTTTTCTATCAGGTTGCCCTTCATTCAGAAAAGATAAGCAAGCATGGACCCAAAGCAGTTGATGTAAGCTGAAAAATCACAGCATACCAACTTTTCATGAAGCCTTCCCTACAAAATAAGGGGGGATAGAGAAAGAGCAGGTCTCTACACTTTCATATTTCATAACAGGAGTCCCAAATATACCTGTACTTTTGAATTCCTATTGTGACATATTATATCTGTATGTTAACCTGCATAGAGTTGTCAAAATTCTGTTTGATCTATAAGGGTATTTAAAAAATTAAATAAACAACTTTTCAGATACAGGCTGTCATAAGAAAAGGAAAAAAAAAAAAAAAAAAAAAACACCTTTTATTAAACTATATTTATAGTTTAATATAATCACAGAATCTTTAGGCTGGAAAAGACCTCTAAGATCATGGGGTCCAACCATTAACCTAGCACTGCCAAGCCTACCGCTAAACCACGTAATCAGGTTACCAATAATTTTCCGAAACCTCCCTCCAGATGTGGTGCATATGTTTATTCAAGCTCTGGGAACAGACATAAACAAGCACTATTTGTTGGAGGTGGTTTTGCTTCAGCATCTATAGTAACACACCTCAAACTTTACTGTCTATATATGCTGCTTAAAAGTCAATAAAAAAAGGACAGGTTGTGGTCCGGCCTTTTGGTTCTTTGGAAAACCCCAACACAACATCAGTTTCTAGTATTTCATTGAAAAAAAGGAGAAGGATTGGTGGCAAGCACATTTTTAGATAATACTTCTAATAGAACAGTTACAGGTAAGTAATGTCTTTGACATTTGTCGTTATCTGTCTGCACACATCAATGCTGATTTGAAGCAACCCTCTACTGCAACAAACATCTCTAAGTCCGAAAAATCCTTATGAAAGATAGGGCTTGACTAAATGACTTAATTTGTATGTCCCCCTATGTGCTTAGAAACAGATATAGAGAAAGATATATTGTTGCCTATAGCTTTGTACCCTAAGCTGATTTTAATGCCAGAATTATCCTACATGAGTTAACTTGAACATATTAATAGCTTTCTAGCAGTGCCTGATGTTTTCTCAAGGAATAATGCATTTTTTTCTATCCTTTAGCCAAAGTATTTAAAAGTAGTTAAATAAAAATATTTTTAATTTACATTTATTTCAAAAATTAAGATGTAAAGTTCTGAGTTAAGGTTAAAACATACTGTCAGATCTCCAAAATAAATACCAAATATACCACAGTTTTAAAATTGACAAGCCAAGAGCAAAAGCACCATCTTCAAACTCCGATAGTTCAGTAACAAATGGCTACATTGGTACTTTAACATCTATACCATCATTTAATGAAAACTGTCCCATAAGATGGTTTTGATTGGAAATAACAATCAAAAGGGCCAGTAGAGCATACCTTGCTAAAGACGATACCCCTTTCAGACAAACACTGCTCAGAAAATGATTACCACTTTTTTTTGTGGAGCTATACTACCAGCAAATGGCATATGGTTAATACAACGCATCTAAAGTTCCATTAAACAAGCTAAACTATTACGAAATTTTAAAAGCCTAATTTTGATTTTATGGGAACCAAGATTGTTTGGATAGTAAGGAGTGATTATGTAAATTACTGTTGTCATTGGAAGAACGTTGTTCTTGGCAGTGGTAAGCTGTGAAAGCATGACCATACAGTTTCAATTCATAAGCATGACATTATAACCTTGGCTTTTAGTTGTAAAGGTTGTTTAGAAAGAAATGAAAAGTAGTTGATAATTAAGCTGGATACATAGCATCACATTTTTCAATTTCAGTGTATTTTCAAAAACCATTAGATTTCATATTTAGAATTCAGAGTGCTGTAGCACCTCTCCTATGAAAAAAGGCTGAGAGAGCTGGGGATGTTCAGCCCAAAAAAGAGAAGGCTCCGGGGAGACCTCATTGCAGCCTTTCAGTAATCAAAGGGGACTTGTAAAAAAGATGGAGAGCAACTTTTTACATGGGCAGACAGTGATAGGAAAAGGGGAAATGGTTTTAACATAAAAGAGGGGAGATTTAGATTAGAGGTTAGGAGGACACTCTTCTCTCAGAGGGTGGCGAGGCACTGGAACACATTGCCCAGAGAAGCTGTGGATGTCCCATCCCTGGAGGTGTTCAAGGCCAGGTTGGATGGCAACTTCAGCAACCTGATCTAACGTGTGGCATACCTGCCCATGGCAGGGGGCTTGGAAAAAGATGATATTTAAGGTCCCTTCCAACCCAAGCCATTCTATGTTTTATTTTTTGTTAATAAATAGCATTTGCCTATTTTTCATAAGTTTGTCAAGTTCTTCAGTCCTGAAAGACATCAATTTTCACTACAAATACAAAAACAAAATATCTTACATAGAAGATTTATATCTATATCCTACTGTGGAAGCACACACGGTCAGTCTCAACTATTCTCAACTCTTAATAACTGGAGTAAATAGGTAGCCCCTACTTCCCATCATGTTTAATATTTGTATAAAAACATCTGTAGGAGTCTCATTCCCCAGTTCCCCTTTATCCTTTCTGTCCTCAGTTTCATTTCAGCCTTTGTTGCAGGGACATGAATACAATACATCACAAAATGCTGTCCTTAGTATAAGGAACAGAGCTTGACTATTTACTTTGCACAGCTGGTTTTGTGAACATTCTATGGCAGCTGTGGCCAGAGCAGTACTAAATTCAGCACAACCTGAAACCCAGATAATGGCTGGTTCAAAAACTTTGAGGACATTCTGGTATTATAATCAAGTGTGACACCACAGGATTTTCTTGCTGTGTTTTTGTTTGTTTAGAAGGTTGGATTTTATTTGTTGTTGGTGGTGGTGTTGTACTGAGGGTGAAATACTGTGTTATCTGTAGGAAAGAAGCTGTCCTATGATACCACAACATCCAGAAACTAAAGAAATTCGTCCTTCAGAGCTGCAGGATTTGAAGGAACTGGTCAAAGAGAGGAAAAAAAAAAAAAAAAAAAATCAGCCCTTACCACAGACCACACCTTAACATAACTCCCGGGTAGATTTAGATTTACAATGCCAAGAGACCTATTAGAACTAGAGAAGTTACAATTATCATAGATCTCAGTTTCCACCTTTACTTTAGTAATATAAGGTTTAGAAGGTTTAGCTCTTGAAGTCAGCAGGTTCATGTCCAAAGGAAGATGTTTGAAAATATCCTTGACTTGTGTTACTGAGGCCTGGACAATGCCTCAGCATCACGTGTACATGTGTACATAGTGACAGGGGTTATACCAGGCATGGCCATCTGCCTGAGCCTCGCAGACTGCCTTTTTACTAGGGCATAAAAAGTTGGCAGCTTTGATATAGCTGCCTTATAGGCTGTATCAAATTTTCACATTCCTGTCTTTATCTTACCCTTGCAGGTAATTTAGAAATTAAATATTTTAAAAATTTCCACAAGACGGAAATATAAAGATGTGATTTGTTTATTTTTCACCCAGCTTTCTCTCTTGTTTATGACTGCAGTAAACAAGACAGATCATCTAAGAGAAAGGACAACAAATATCAGGAGGTTACACTTACTAGAGAAAGAAAACAAAACACATTCCTTGGACATCTGAGTTTCTCTTCCAAGAAGTAAATTACTAATTCTGTGATCGACAAAAACTTCTAGACAGATTAGAAATGCTGCCTTTATAGAATAAGACCTCATATTCCAAGGAGTACCCAGTATCTTTGATGGCTCAAGGTTGTTCAACAGGCGACCTCAGTGCTCTGAATGTAATAGAAGCATGACCATGTTCCACAGCATGTATGGAGGTTCTCCTGACAGGAGAAGCCCATGATATTTAGAATAGTTGCTTGTTAAATGTGTTCTGAGGATCTGTACGGGCGCGTTGTTTTTGGTTTGCTTTTAAGTGTTTTCAGCATTGCTCTTACTATAGAAAAAACTGATTTGGGCACATTGCTGCTTCTCAGTCCTTACACAAAACAATTCTGGGTCCCAATTTTTCTCAGTTGACTAAATTTCTTTCTGCATTTTCATTTTTTTTTACTGTTTACAGAAGCAAGGGGAAAGTATTACAATACTCATGTTAACACATTTGCCACCAAAATAATACCAAATAACCTCCCACCAGCATTAATATCTGAGGATTTTTATAAAAGGGAATTATTTCCCTGGAACACTTAAATATTCATTAAATTTAATTAATTGATCCTGGGGATACAGCAAGTTAATGCTCCAGAGATCTGAATGCAAGTATTATTTTCAAAACTGATGAAACTTTGTTATCCCTCAGACTGCAGAACCAACACGAATGCTTCAGTTGACAGACTCCGTCTAGAGATGATTCAGAACAGAGGTGATCAACAAACTCAGAGACAGATGCAATATTTGCCCTGAGTAAAACAGTTGTGCTTAGTAGTTCTAATTTACTACATAGCCAACATCCAAATATATAACCCATCTATCAACTTTCACAAGAAATTGGAGGCAGCAGAGAAAAAGATCAACATTTTCCAGTTAAAACTAGTTATTTATCCAAAATGTAAACTAATCATCATAGGCTCTAAACACATGATTACTCAGTTCAGATTTCCAGTCCCTAGCTTGACTACATATATTGTATTTTTGACCTGCATTTTCAACAATTCATTTAAAAATAATCACCACAAAATGCAAAAGAAATTCCACTCTAGATACAGAAAATAAATCACATCACATTCTCAGTGTAACATTCCTTAAAGCTTTCATGAACACTGAAAATACAATTAAGGATCATTCATTTCATACAATTTTCCATAATCCAAGGTAATGCCTTAAATGAGTTATGTGCAAACATTCTATAATGATAATACAATAAACCACATTTCACCTCAACCACACTAATTATGTTGATCACCTAAAGTAGATCCGTATGTAGTGTTCTCTTTTTCTGTAATGGGTCTCAGCAGTACAGTCACCAGTTTCTAACATTATGTAATCATACTGATTGTCATTGGTATTGTTTTCAACAACGTGATCTAAATCATGCACCTAATTATTTCTCTTATTTATTTATTTATTTATTTTTTACTGAATACAGTGCTCAAATATTTCTTCACAATCTGATCTGCATCTCTTACTAACCATAATGTATCTAACCATGAAGAATCATTGATTCTGGAGGTTTAGATCTTTTATACAAACACAAGTTCTATGAATTGAAAAATCAAAGATGCATATGGTCAATCAGTCAAGAAACGTATTCTTTCAGTAAAAGGTATATTGTACAAAATCAACTGGTTAAAGAGGTACTTTTTCCATATGTTCCCCAAGCATGAACTGCTACTGGTTCTTGATCACTAATAGTCTATATAAAGATACAGCTGAAACATCTTAAATTTTTAGGTTGATTTGTGATTTTGAATAGATTTTTAAAAGTACATATGCTAGTCACTTTCAATAAAGTTTTTGTAGCACTACTTCAAAGTTTAAAAACCATTTGATATAGTAATACAGGCTAGTCTATGCCAAAGATATAGATTTGTCATAATTTGTGAGAATTTCTGTTTAAGTTTATAAAAGTGGGTTACGGTTATTGGTTTCAGGTATCTTAGTTGACCTGTAAAATTAAAATAATTGGCTAATAGTGTCATCTTCAGTGAAAGAAAAGCCATAAAATAAATTTTAATAAGGCTAAGAATTTAAATCAACCTTTATAAGATTAGAAGATTTCTATTATTTATGTCTTAATTAAACAAATCTCTCCCTCAGAAAATTTGAAATATTTTTAACAAACTGACTGCCTGCTGTTACACTCTACTGGACAATACTGTAAGACCCCATTGACCTAATTAGAATCTAATTAGAATTAGAGAAATCTTCAGTAAATCATTATTTCACAAGCATAAAGAGTCCATATAAGCTTATGGATAAACTGGCTTATTGTATCTTTACAATTTTCATACACTGTTTACTTCTTATCTATAATAGTCAAGTTAGACCAATTTCTCTGTTAGTTCCATATAGAAAAATATATTTAAAATAATGACATACATTTCCAAGTTCTTACAGAGGCATCCTCAGGTACACTATGATAATTGAAATTAAAATTTTCTCTATTAAATTTAAAAAACTAAAGATTGAACTCACTTCTAAACATGAGATTATGATCACATTCTTAAGCTTACTCATCCAGTCCATTTTATATCATATTCTGATTTTATGGTGACAGGGACTAAGTGTACAGCACAACTCAAATTCTTTAAAACAATGACATTTTAATAAATCAAAAGAAATTTCTAATATCACATGTACAGCAGAGTCACATCCTCCCCACTAACCAAAGATAAGTTACACTCAATTCAAACATGACCAGTCTGATTCCCAGTTGGAAGTGACTATCTGATAGGAGCAGCTGTTAGAACAGACTTGACAAAATGCTTTGTTAGTACATAAGTTTAGAAATTCACATCCTTGTATTCCTTGATGTTTCATTAAAAGAAAAAAAACTAGCTATTTTCCTGTTGCTGCCTCTGTAGGAGAATGGCAGTGGGAAGCAGATAAGAAGTACAAAGTATTTTCTGTTGAGATAATCAGGGAAGTCAGATTTCTAACTTGCAGCAATGACAATGACCCTGGCTAGCCCTCTTCCATCAGTATTTTCACAGAGCAGGAAATTAGTATTAGAACATCATTCGGGCCCTTAAAAAAGCATGTTTTACAAACAGAAGTTAAAAGATGTTTTTCCATTTTTTTGTATCCTACTAACTCCCCCCACCCATGTAACTGGAATTTCTCAGACCATACAAAAATTAAAAAATTAAATAAAGACAAAATTTAAAAATATATATAAAAATCAAATTAAAAAAAAATCAGCATGCTTCACATTAGTGTAGAGATATATTGGTCAGCCAGAACATAAATGCTGAGGGGCATCAGAAATGCATTCTGATTGCTGTTTTCTCTTGAGGGCAGCCTAGATCTTCTGAAAGCCTTTTTAACAGCCAACTTACATAAAGTATGTAAGAACTTATTTTGAGACTAATTTTTTTTTCCCAACACAACTTGAAGTATTTGTTTGATTTAAATTAGCACAAAAGTTGACAACAGAACGGTGGAAAGCCAGCCAAAAGTAAACTGAATAGTGTAGGCCTTTGAATCTATGATAACACACAAAAAGTAGCTCCCACTTTTGAATTTCCAAAGTAATACAACGTTATTTCAAAGAGCAGTACCTTCATTAGAAAAATATACACAAAATACAGAACCTCTGGGTTACTAAATACCTCAATACAACAAACCTTATGTGCTCAACTAATGAAATCCCTCATTGGGTTCTGAAACACTTCTGTTCAGGGATTTCACTACAATAACTAATCTAGACAGGAAGCAAAAACACAGAAATGTCCTGTCTTAAAAAGGCTGCCACCTCTTACATCTTAATTAACATTTAAAAGTCTCCCAACTGAAAATCCTGTGACATAGACACTGTTATTCTTTGTACAAAGAACAAGAGAGGTTGAAAGGGAACCTTTAAAGATCACCTAGCTTAAACACCCCTGTCCTCATCCCTAGGTAGGGACACCTTCCACTAGATCAGGTTGTTCAAATTCTTATCCAACCTGACCTTGAACATTCCCCTTGAGTAGCATCCATCCTGGACAACCTGTTCCAGGTATCTAACCATCCTCGCAGTAAAGAATTTCTTCCTAACGTCTAACCAAAATCTACCCTCTTTCTTTAAAATCATTAACCCTTGTTCTATCACTACACATCCTGATAAAGAGACTCTCCCCATCTTGAAAGAGTAGTTCCCCTTTATGTATTGGAAGGCTGCAATAAGGTTTCCATAGAACTTTCTCTTATCTAGACTAAACAACTCTTAGCTTCTCTTCACATAGAAGATGTGCTCCAGCCCTCTGATCATTTTTGTGGCCCTCCTCTGGTCTTGCTCCAACAAGTCCGTGTCTCTCATGTGTTGGAGGCCTAAGAACTGTATGCAGTACTCCATATGGGGTTTCATGAGTGCAGAGGAGGAAAACTACCTCCCTTGACTTGCTGATCACACTTGATGCAGCCCAGGATATATATGATTTCTAGGCTTCAAACACACATTGTCAGCTCATCCACCAGTACCCCCAAGTCTTCTGTAGGACTGTTTTAAATTCATTTATCACCCAGGCTGTATCTCTGCTTCGGATTGCCTCAAGCAAGTTACAGGACCTTGCACTTGGCCTTGTTGAAGTGCATGAGTCTCACAAGGGCCCATCTCTTGAGCCTGGTCCCAACGCAGACCCTTGAGGGACATCACTCATCACTGGTCTCCAACATGGACATAATGACCACAATTCTTTGGATGTGGTCATCAAGCCAATTCCTTGTCCAGCAAATGGTCCATCCATCATATCCATGTCCCTACAACTTAGAGGAAAGGACATTGTGGTGGACCGTATTAAATCAGAGTCACAGAATGGTTTCAGTTGGAAGGGACCTTTAAAGATCATCTAATTCCAACCCCCCTGACATGTGAAAGGATACCTTCCACTAAATCGGGTTGCAAAAGTCCCCACTCAACCTGGCCTTGAACACTTCCAGGGAGGCGGTACACACAACCTCTCTGGACAACCTGTTCCAGTATCTAACCACCCCCACACATTGTATGTGTTTGCCATAAATAAGTATGCTAATAATTATTACTATCATTGCATCACATCTAATAGTGAAAAAATAGAAGTTACAAACTGTTTTTGTTACTGTACTTCACCATTTCATAGAACAAGGAATTCCAGTTTGTTTGAAATTACTATTGATAGAATTGGGGCTAAGCAAATAAAAACTAACTTATGAAACTAATTCCACAAACCACTATTAATGGCAACTGATGACAAAATCAGATCACCTTTTATTTGGACATCATAAAATGACAAATAATACAAAAAAATAATAAAATAATACAATACATGAATTCAGGGGCAACAGTAAATACTTTATTTCTTTGGTTTATTAAAGAGATGGGAGAAAAAAATTCTGCAAGCTCAGATCACCTTTCAATGTTATTCATAGAATAAACTCAATAGAGCATGACAGTCACTCAATTTTAAAGGTTGCTCCCTAATCTGGTATATCACATATCTTAAAGATATGGGAAATGACTTACAAAGAAAACTTACCTCAATGTGTGTTACAAGCTGTGCCTTCTCCTTGTCCTTACGTTCTATGCATTTCTTTAACTCTTCTACCTCTGACATTACTGCATTATGATTCAGCTTTGCTTTAAGCTCCAAAATATATTTCTCCAGTTCTTGCTTTTCTTTCTCATATCTTTCAGCAACTATAAAACAGTGGGAACAGAACAATATGCCCAGCAGAAATACAGACTTGTGGAAAATTACTTTTTTCACTCATTTCTCTTTTGGCAATTTTCTTCTTTACATGCGACTATTATACAGCTATTGATTTTATTTGAAGTATGTGTGAAAAATGGCTATAGTTATATCATAACCTTCCACTGAATGAGACAGTATTTTTTGGGCTTATTATTATCCAGTTATTTTAGAAGGGTTTCCTCCCATATCCCCCCTGCATTTTCCTGGAGAAAAATAAAAAAAAAAGGAAGAAACTACTGGGGAAGTTCAGGTGCAAATGAAAATTTTCCACAAATTTCAAGGCCAAGGTTTTATCCCATCAGTGTGACTTCCAAGTGAGGAGGTGTTACTATCTGTGAATTATATGTTCCAACACTACAAAAGACATTCCTGATGAGAATAAGCTGTAAATATCCTCAGCCAGAAATTCAAAGGTTAGTAGTTGTTTATGGCTAAAGGAGGCCAAAAAAAAATAAATCAGTCTGTATTCTTTGCATGCATCTTTGAAGAAAGAGAAATAATGCAGTAAGGAAAAACAATTGCTTTAATTTTCATTTCTTGTGTGTGTGTCTCTTAATAACTCCAAGTACATATTTTTTCTTGCTTTTACACAGTACTTCTTATAAAAGAAATGGAAAAATAAAATATGCTTTCAAGACAAGCTAAACAAGAAAAACAGTTGCAAATAAATTTCCTTTTAAGCAGATACACTAACATCCAAGTGACTGAACAGAAGCTACTAAAATGACTATCCTGTATTAAAACTCTGAACATAAGCCACATACCATTTTCCAGGACTCTGTATGAGATTTGTTAAAAAAGGGAGTCAAAGTCCTGTTTTAATAATCAAGATAATTCAATAGCTGAAGTCATTAACCAAACCAATTAAACCACTAAGACACTGTACTAGTGCTACTCAAGATGATAGAGGAATCCTGACTCCATTTCCTTGTTAATGAAGAGAAAGACAAAAAAAAGACATTCTCCAATGCATTTTGATTACATTTTGAAAAGTTTAAATACAGATAGATATCTAATAATATAGTCCTCACTAAAGCTATAAATTAATTCACAACTACATGTTGAAATTTTTAAATGCTTTTTTCTTCTAAGTATCATGGTTCCATCTCCAAAATTCTCAAACTGCAATTAGAAGCCCTGGACTGAATAATACTAGACTGTATTTATAAATACTCTGGAATATGCTGTTACTCATTAGAAATTCTACCAGAAGTTCAGCAGCTTGTCTATAACCAGCTACATAATGGACTTGTTATGATTTTCAAGATGACAGGATTTAAACTGCAAATGGACTGAAAAGTACAATTTCAGAAAAATTCGTAAATAGAAATAGTGTAAACATACCATCCACTTTCCTTTAATTTTCTGTAATACACTTCATTTGTTTTAACCACAGAAATCAAGGTATTTCATCCTAAATTTTAACTGTCATTGATATTTATTTGTTAAATACCCAGTCACCAGTACTTATTAACTTAAAGCTGAGAACTTCATCAGCTGTTTTAGTTGAAACAGTAAAGGAACTGGAACTTCAATGACAGAATTAATGTCCAGGTCAACTAATTTGTAGGCATCTAGTGCAAAATTTGAGAGCTGTACCTGTTCTAATTCTCCTTTCATCTTCTTGCACATCCTGGGAGCTCTGGCGGTGCATAGCAACACGTGAAATTTGATGTTGCAACTCTACACGATCTTCTTCTGCTCTCAAAAGTTGCGAACGAAGATCTTCAATCTAAAACACATGTAGAAGTATCAAATGTTTAACAAAAAATAAGAGTGAAGGACTAAATAAGATATTTTTATTAAATTGTAAAAGAAAAAAAGGGACTGTACAAGTAATATTTAGAAATTTCAAGAGTGCTGCAGATGGTAAACGATAGACAAATGAGGTAGTTCCTAGTTATTGGCCAGAAAGTGTTTATTCAAATCAAAAGGAATGATTTTCGTCTTTTATGTTGACCATGGCTGAGCATCAATTTCTTTAGATTAAAAAAAGTAATACCATTTTATATGTGTTTCAGTTGACTTTCTACACTGTTAGTGAAGATATCTATATCAAGAGTAATATACTTTATGTAAATTCTGCTCATTAAATATACATTATTGATATTCTCAAGAAACATACAGGGGGTTACATATTTATTTTTTATTATATATAGCCTAATGCTTGCAACAATGACATTGCATATGGGAAAATAAAGGAAACAGACATGATTTAGCATGAATTGAAGGAAAATAACTCGTATTACCCATATGTGTTACAGTATGTATGTCATGCACAATGAGTTAAATTCAAAACAGTAATATAGCCATCTCAATTTTTTTCTAAATGCACAAGTGAAACAACTATTTCTAACAGATAAGTACACAAATTGTTCCTTCCCTACCTATCTCAATACATGTATTCTTCTTCAGCTCCTCTGAAAGAAGGATGGGCTAGAGACATTTAGGAAAAAGGACATTTTTCTAATGCTATAATCCAGGTTCCTTCATCTTCTAAATTCAGTCATATGTACATTAGTAGGTATTGTTTAGAATACATTTTTGATTGCTTTCCCAATGTTTGTCTCCCCCTCATATGCACACAATACATCTATGTCACTGGTTTATCTGAAGTTATGCAATTTGTATAATAATAATTACTAATACAGAAGTTGTTTTTAAGCATACTCTGAAGGGTAGTTACAAATAATGTGTTTATGTATGTAAGAAGTACCATAACTGCTACTACTGTTCTTATTATTAATACATGAACATATATGCAAGAAGGTTTGGAAAAGAGAAAAAGTATCAAGAGCAATCAGTCTCAGTCTCTTTTAGACTCAAATCTTTTTCTCTGTATCTCCTTCCCAAAGCAATGTTATCAGAATATGAGAAAGGAAGATTAATCAAAAAGACTACGACATAGCCAAATACAAAAGCTTTAGGATTTCCACCACCCCAAAGCAGTTACCTGATGCAAAAGAGCTTCTCTACTGCCTTCTGAATGATTCAACTTTTTCCGGGACTGCTCCAATTCTTGCTCAAGCTTTCATTACAGAAAAATTATGAAGAAAATTGAAGTATGCATCAATAGAAAAAAATATACTTTACCTAATTACTTCTGGTGCAAATTAATCAGTGTAAGCAGCTATTTAAATTAAGATATAATATTCACCATATTTCAATTTGTCCAAAACTCTAAAGGAAGCTTTCACTTGTACTGAATCTCTGCTATATTTATTTAAATTAGACGATGAAAATTTAACTTAGTCTATAATTTTTATATACTTTTCTATAACACGTGAAGTGGTGTATATATTCAAAATAAAACAAAAAAGCATGAAAGCAACTTTTTACTAGGTTAAATAAAATAAACTTTTAAAAATTGTTCCAGGGTTTGTGCCATGCATTCAAATTCAGATAAAAATTGAGAATGAGTTCACATTTGAAGCCTTTGTTATACAGTTCATTCATAAAAATGTTAAAGTTGACACTTATTGATACAAGTGGTAAGTAGTAAATTGTTTCTCCATGTTGTGCAAAAAGATATTACAATTATTCTGGAAACAAGACGACTGAAAAATTGACGTGTCAGGACTTCCAGACAATTAGAATTTTCCCCAAAATATACTATCAAGGGAATTTAAAAGCATGTAAACAGAAGTAGTCAAACTGATTACCATTTCCAAAAACAAAAAAAGTTATGAAATATTTTGTGAGTTCTGCCACAAATAGCTCAAAGATTGCAAAGATGCACATAGAAATAAAAATAGTTTTGAAAGCGGAAATTGTTATTGCAGAGATAACATCCTTTTTGTGATTACTAAGAGGCTGGCAAACAGGCAAAATAAATAGGACTAGAAGTAATGGAATGAAGAGGGTAACAATACATAGATTGTTTAGAATAATAGCTTTAGCATAGACTTTGGAAGTATTGACAAAAAGGTTAAGCTAAGTGGACAAAAAAGCCAGCAAAAGTGCAACATTGCACTAGCAATCTGCAGGGACAGAAATATAATGAATTTTGTTTCCTACAAACAGGATGAAAGCAATATGTCAACAGATAGGTCAGTAAAAAGAGCGCTTAATATTCACCAGGTTTCAAAATAATTAAACACACATTAACTGCTGGGATGAAGAAAAGCTGTACCTTTGAGCTGCCATAAATACATGACAGCAGACTGCATCTATTTGTCTTTTCAACAACAAATCAAAAAAGAAATCAAGGATAATCTACAAGTTATAAATTTATTTATCTGTCAGGATGGAGTACTTTTTAGAAAAAACACAATGTAACTAAAAAGCTTTGTAGGAAAGACAAGTTCAATATAGTTGCATTCACTGTGTAACTGATACAACAAAAACGACCAAGTCATCTTAAAGATGAAAGAAAGTTTTATCCTGCTGCTTTCTCTGAAAGAGGAAGCATATACTACAACATATAACATAGCTTTACATAAAAAATAAAATTAAGACTTACTCGGTTCTTTTCACTTTCATATTTCTCGAGTTTACTTTTCATGAGCTCTTCTGTTTCAGCTGCTTTAGCATCTCGTTTCTTTAGAGCCTTTAAAGTGAAAAATATAATGTGAACTTCATTACGGAAGTTACAGAAGTCTTCCTTATAAGCATGTTAAAAGAAAAGAATCTACTCACATGTATAAGAAGAGATCTACACAAGTGCTTTCTGACTTTGTCTAATATTTCTAGGTGAAGCCAATGTACATTGTTATGAAAAGATAAATATAAGTCCATGCATAAACACACCCATGCACAGAACTGGGCCAAATACAAAGTCAAAATTAGCATTAACATCCTTCCGATGTATAGATTCACAGATGCTCAAGACTGACCCTAAACATTGTGAGATGAAGGACTGAGAAGCTGAAGAGAATCCCTACAGATAAACTGTGAACATCTCAGATAAGGAGAATATATTCTCTAACATAAAATATGCAGTCACATGTAATACAACATACTGCAGTAAGGAAAACACTACTATAAAGTTGTGTTAGAAGCCAAAAAAAGGAAGTTAATTTTATCTGAATCTTGACAAATGCTTAGATGTGCATTGTTAAGACAGGATTAACTGAAACATTCCTGATCTAAAGCTACTGCCACTGTCATGCCTTACTTCAAAAATAAATAAATAAACCAACCAACCACAGGGACTTTTCCTGTCTCTTTCTGACTAAAGAGTCTAAAACTAGCTACATACATTTTCTAAAGCATCTTATAAAAATAAAGTTGCCTTGAACACCAATTTTGAAACCTCTTCCTTCTTTAAACCAACATTTTTGCTGAGCATATACCATAACTTGAAAAGGAACGCAGCAGATATCAAAGATATTAATGACACATGAGACTTGCAACCTAAATAACCCAAGCTTGAGCATCCCAAGCCATAACGATGCCATTGGCTTATCATAAATACCAGGTAGAAACACAAGATGACATCACTAGCTATGCTGACATAATTTGCTCTGAATTTGAGAAATTGTGTCACACATTTCTTTGCTGTCAACATCACCAAGCAGTTTTCACACTAGCATTTCATTCACACTTTCATTAGAGATCTTCAGACCTTTGATTTTCATCCAGTATCACATAGCATAAGTACACCTGGCCTTTCCACCATTACTTGCTAAAACTGCAACCAAACAACAAAAACACATAACATAGCCTGTCCAGAACAAAATGCCTTTTTTCCAGTCTGTTCTTTCTGAGCAGCATTTTATTTTCATTTTATAGGAGTATATCCTTAAACAGATATCTCTGAAACTCTTCCCTGTCATTAGTACAATATCATTCAATTTTTTAACATTTTCTCTTCACTGAAAACTGAGGAAGGTTTTCACTTGATCAAAAATTCAGCTGTAGAAGTTTTGCTTTTATAAGTAGCTTTGTGGAGAAAAATAAATGGATGTCTATACAGCCTTATATCCTCATCTCATAAAACATAAGGGTTTCAGTATATTTTGGCTTCCTCTCCTGCCTGAACAGTTTATACTAGAAACTGAGATTGTGGAAGCTATTTATTATAACTATGCCACTGAAAATATTATGCTACATAAAGAATTAGGCTTTTGTCTTACTGATTCATAATCAGATACTGCAAGACTGTAACATATTTAAGGTATTTCTCTAACTACTCAGTACAGATTCAAAATCTATCTTATCAGTTAACCTATATAACTCAACACTGCACACAAACTGGATGCACCCATTTCACTCAAAAAGACTCTATGAAGAACCCGCCCCCCCCCCCCCCCAAAAAAAAAGCTAAACTATAGGGGTAAAAAACAAATAAACAAACCCAAGATCAACACTTCAGCTAATGTCATTACTGCACACAAAATCATTGTTTTAAGTAACTAGAGGTACTAGTTCGGTCTACTAGGGATGTATATATACTCTAACTGCAATTCAGCTTCATTTTTCAGCAGAATTAGAAGCTTTGTTATAAAAAGTCAACTGTATGCCAACCTTATTTTTGGTACTGAATTAGTAATTAATTGTAAAATATACATATATATATATTATCATATGCAGATTTTGTTATGGAAGTCAGCATAAAGAAATTTAAATTCAGTTTAATGAAAATTAAGCTTTAACTGAGTTGGAATTAGAAACACTAGGAAAACTTTCAAAGATGTCCCTACTGAAGGCAAAAAGTTTGTCTCACTACCAGCAGTACATCCAAATTCATTGAATAAACCACAGAAATCAATGTCATTTCAACTTACCATGATCACTGAATGATATTTAGACTATTAAGTATAAATAACATCAAATAAAAAGGCAGTCTTTCATATCACAGACACTAAGCAAATGACATTCACTTCTATTTTCTGTATATAGTTTTAAAAGCCCATAACAATTTCATTAATAAAACAGCTCATATATATCAGTTAAAATACTATAAAAAGAATGTGGTTTTACAATAACATTAAATATATCAAACATGTACTGCTTCAGCTGTGAAATACAAGTTTTTCCACTAGGTGCTAGATAGGCCATCAGTTAAGCAATCAATATGTCATTAAGAAAAAAATATTTGGTCATCTGGAACTAGACAAGCAGTAGATCTTAATAATGGTTGAGAAATTACATAGGTAAAAGTTTAATTTTGCCCTCCTTGTTGTGTTCCCTTTTAAATAATTATTAACTGGCTTTTGTCACTCTTCTTTTTCTCCATTAAAGATTTGTCTGTGAAAGGATTCTATTGGGAAAGGAAGGGTAAAATAAAAATAAAAATAAAAATGCCACGTAAAGAGTCAACTGATTTTATTTCATTTGTTATTTCCATAGTTTGGGGGAGTCAAAGGGTCAAAAATGGGAACTAGGAACTGCTGTACTCAGCATCCCATTCCAATACACTCCTGCGTGATGGCTTCCAAAAAGCAGGCAGGCATGGCTCAGGGGACCTCTACCTGGAAACACTGAAGCACCAAAGAATGGAAACTGGTCTACAGTCCCCTAGATTCTCCCATCAAGATCCTCTTCTTGAAGACACTAATATCCAGGCTGCCTAGCAGATGGCTGACAAGGAGTTTGTGTAACTTGGTGAGGCCCTGGAGGCAGCAGGCAGGTTGGAGGCCACAAGAAAGCAGAGAACATGCACATAGAGACATCTTCATTGTGTGATTTCAGGATGGGCCAGCTAGATGTTCTACGTCCTGCTCAGACAGTTAGAAACAGACTATTATCTCTGACAGGCTAGACAAACTTATGATTTGACCCAGGGGAGCAATTCTTAAGGTGTTTTTACAGACTTTACTAGCACAAAATAGAATCAGAATATCAATATACATGGTGTACCCCAGCTCACTTTACCTCATCCATACATCAAACTTCCTAATTTTAATAAGAAAAGCATTTATTCCCTATTGTGTAGAACTTTTCCTCTTATATACGGAGAAAACTGTGCAGAAGCCTCTGTAACAAAAGTTCTCAATCATTTGCAACATACAGAAATAACTTTTACTGATATTTGAGCCTACTAACTTCTTAGCTTTTTGTTGTTCACATAAAAATAGATTTGAAGGTAGTGCACAGACCACAAATTGAAATCTTTTTCAAAGTGAGACTGATCATTGAAAATGATTGATACTAACTGAAATATGCAAAAAGATCAACCTTGAGCCATGTTTTAAAATAAAACAAAAATGTACCTCATCCTAATCTGATTTTTTTCTCTAACCTGCCACATTAGCAGTCCATGTTACTGCTTCCTTAAATGCACTGCATTTAAAGACAGACTGCCTAGATAATTCAGTGACATATGTATGAAACCTGCTTGTGTTCTAATGCAGAGATGCAAGCCAGACAAACTACAATTAAAACAAAACCCACTAGCCATAGTTGGCATAACACAGAGTCAAGGGGCAAGTATCAATGATGCATTAAAACATCCAGATGTCTCAGAGCACAGATCAAGTTTATGTTTGTCTAAAAGGATCACAGAGAAGGTCATGCAAAAAGAGAATTTTTCAATAACATTTTTGACCAGTCTACCCCACCCTCTGTTTAAAGTTTGCCAGCATCTTGCACTTCACAGTAAGTACGTGCAGTGAGAGGCAAAGAGATCTAAGTATCCAGTTGCACTAGGAAATGAATAAGTTATTAGCTTAAGACATACTCATAGTCACTGCCTTAATACAGCCAGTGTGTTCAAAAATGTTTTATAAATATGATACTGTTCTGCTAAAGTGAGCAAAGCACGAACACTACCTCATTTTACCAAAATCCAGAAAGCCGAGCATAGGAATTATTGAAGCCATCCAGAACACTCTTTGCATATAAAAGCTGTTTAAAGGCTACTTTTTTAAGAATTATATTTGTTTTAGAAAATGGAACCATATATGCAAACAAACAGTACAAAGTGGATGGTATCTTTATATTCAAAACAAAGCACTGAAGAATCTCAAAGTAATCTTAATTTAGACAACAAATGTACTTTGTTAAAGTGATCCATATATACATCTCAGTGGTACTGACAAGATGAACATATTTGTTCTCCTTTCAAAACAGAAGAGTTTCTATCAGGGAAACATAGAAGAAAGTTAAGATGCATGACTTGCACTAATTTAAGATTTTCTTTATAAATAGCATTTAAGCACACCTAGAATACACATCAACTCAAGATAAAAAATTTGTATCCACCTACACACAGCACATATTGAATGCAGATTCAAAAAAACACAGATTTAGATACTAAAAATGCAAAAATTATATGCCAAGCTTTCTTTATAGTCAGTTTATAACCAGATATCATCTTGGTTAATGATCAGACCATGATGATGATGATAATGAAATAAAATTTAAAAGTTTGCACATCAAGAGAAAAGCAAAGACAAATCAGACAAAGAGAAAAAGAAACACATGTATCATCATGTTCAGTTAGATCCTGAGAATATATAATTAAATAACTGAGATTTAGGAAGATGACTCTTAAGGTGGTAAAATACTGACAAGTAGTGGTCAGTTATGGACACTGCACTTTCCCTAGAGATAAGGACTCTTAAGTCTCACAAGATTTCTTAATTAAAACAACTGCTGATCAAATCCAAAACTTAAATTTGATTTCGTTGGGTTTGAAATGTAATAACAGGAAAGCTAATGAAAAAAATGTTTCATTAAATAGCCACAAATGCTTTAAATAGCATTTCTTTGTAAATTATCCAGGCCATATTGAATGACAGGATTTCAGAACTCAGTCCAAACCCCATCCTCCTTCCAGTAATGTTACTTGGGAAGAATCTTGGAGAAATAAAAAAGGACAGAAAGAGACTTTAATAGAGCATTAAATCCATGCAATGGTCACCACAAGACTGAGGCCACTGACAGAGTTAACAGTCCATCTAACTCGTAATTCAAAGTACAAAGGGCAAGAAAAAGAATAACAAAGTAAAAACCTCCTTTTTACAATGATGTAGAGACATGCTTCACACAAATAACTTCAGTAAAATATTTAGCTATTTGCTTTATTCTCACTAGGGTATATGCAAAAGTACACACAACAATGCGAGTTCAATCCTATTAAACTGTTTCTAACAATACAGTGATTAACAACATTCAGTTCTCAAGCAACTGCTCACACATTTACATGGCTGAATACATGCACCATTAAGAGTGGGGACCAAAAACATTCCAAGACCACCACTATCCAGGTTAGTGTTATTATCGAAGATGAACACCATTAAAAATGTTAGGACAATGAAATCTAAATTGTTACCACCATCTCCAAGCCTTCTTCCAGTGGACCAGAACAGATCTTTACAGTTTACTGGCTTGGGTTCCATGTTTTATCCCTAAATGCATTCATGTTTCATTAGTGAAGAACATTCCTCACTTATTTGGAAAGCACCTTGGCTGCTTGGTTCTAATACTCCTGATAATTCAGGCCAAATGGAAGGCAGAAGAGGCACAGCTGCTCAAAAGGTCAAGCTGCAGAAGAAGCTAGGGAGCAAGCCTCTCCCTGTGTGGATTGTGTTCGTTAAGAATATTTTCACCTACAATGTCCCCCTAGGAAACTGAGTGAGTACAGAGTCATATTAATGTAAAAAAAAATAAAAATAAAAAAAAAAAGTGAAGAGATCTACATTTTTAAGTAGCTGGTCCTCGATATTCTGTACATCCCATGAGAGGTCAAAGGAATGCACTAATGAGACTTGCAAACTTGAGAAGAGCATCTGCAATAGCTGAGTTTCAAAGAAGTATCAAATGACAAATGTCACAATAAAAGAGAAAATCAGCAACATCTATTGTGTTAAGTTGCTGTTCTTAATGTACAATGAAGTCTAACAAATGCACAGTGTAAAGCAGTCAAGAAATAAGTAAACTTCTACACTGGATTCTCTGAGAATCTCTGGTCTTGAAACTTGTCTATCAAGCAATCTTTATGGCAAATGCTACTGTTAAGTAATGGGTAATAAGTAAGAAAAAGGTAAAATGACAACATATATTACACACAAAAATCTAACATTTCTTACAAGGAATTTTTGTTGTTGTTGCTGAATAGTTACCTTGTAAGCTGGCAGCTTTGCAAAGACTGCCTATTTAAATATAGGATATATAAAAATTGTGAGAAATAGCGTAAACTGAGAAGATCTCTAATGGTAAATTTAATATTTCTATAATACAGAGAAATAGACAAACACTTTAGCACAATACATCAAACAATTACACTGATGCAAGCAATGAACAAATTCGCAAAAAGTCAGCTAGTATTCAACTTAAAAAATACATTGTTGACAACCTTATAAAACTATTCATAAATGTTAAATGCTTCATAGTAACAAGTTATATTATTCATTCTATTTAGTTTGCCATACTGAATCTATTCATCTGTATCACTGCACTCAAAGAAAAAAATTAAATAGTCCAAAAATACAGCTCAAGAACTCAAATTCTTAGCCTGTTCTGTTGCTACCGTTTTTTCCTCTGCTTGTTTTAAATTCAAGATTAGACCAGTTCTAAACCTTTTGTCTCCTTAGAAACTCTCATATTCCTATTTCTTGTATAATTTACTTTCAATAACAAAAGTAAATTTCTTAACAAAACTCTCACACAAATATCTCTTGGGATGCTAGTACACAGAGGCAACATATACAGAATTCCTATTATTTTGTTCTCAAAAAGAGTGTTTTCCAAAAGGTAAGGCCTAACATGGTCTAATTTGCTTTTCTTTCAAATAATGTTTGTGCCAGTTACCAAAAAAGTCTAAATCAGTATCATGATTGAGAGCAGCACCACAAATAACAGAGACTACTTGTTATTATCTGGTCATCAAATCAAGAGGAAGTGGGTTGGATACAGTTAAAAGAACCTGCCAAAAATATGAGCACTTTTGCCAGTTTGACAGGTACAGGGTCACAAACACAGCAAGATCCTAATTTAATTATACATATACAGGAAGTTTTCATTTGCATACCTCTTGTAATTGAATAGACATCTGTCCCAGTTGGTCCTGGCGCCTTTCTACAAGCTGTCTTTCAGCATGCATTTCTTGTTCTATCTCCTGTAGTCTTCTTTCTACCCGGGCTGACACCTTCAAAAGGAAAAACAACCTGCAGGAAGTTAGGGCGCATTTTTACCACATACTGAGAAACTTATTTTACCACATACTGAGAAATTGAGAAAATATTAAAAAGTATGGGACAGAAAGAAAGAAAAACAAAACAACTTGTATTTTGTGAAGATTTAGAATGGTATAGAAAATAACCAGATTTATAACACTGAGTACTCAAGCAAGGAAATGGCCTGCTATTTTGTTAGCAATATCTTCCTTTACATCTATGATATTTTTCTTTACAGTGGTGGTTCTGATCAAGTGCTAAATATATCAAGTTTGGTACAGGCTAAGCTGAGGCTGCAATATAAAAATCTTGGCTTCTCTGCCACTGGTCTGGTTAATCTCTGGAGAGCCACTTCCTTCACATCTCCTGTCTATAAAACAGACCACCATTCGCCTCCTTCATACGCAGAAATCCATGACTGACAAGTATGAGAATGACTGTAATAGCACAAAATATTTACATCAATAAGACTTTTCCCCAATATTTTTTCAAATCGTATTCAAACTAATATAAGTAACACCAGTCAATTGCTAAAGCAATCTGGATTACAGGTACAATAATTCAACTTTAAACTACACCCAGAACTACTTTATTTTTGCATTTCTAGCTACTAGCAGAGAGCACCCTCTTGTGGGCAGCAAATTAAATTTACATCGTTGAAGTTACAGACCAGCAAGGAAAATACTTATGTATTAGTATCCTCCCTACTTCAAAACTAACAGCTTTAAGGAGTCACTAGAAAGCAGTATTACCAAATTACTAAACGGTATCTAGATAAAACAAAGATTTAAAAGACTTGTACAACTACAAGTTTCTGATGTATGTGGAGGGGAGCAAGTTCTCATATCTACTTTCACCAATAAGCATGCTTTTACTAGGATATATGCATGTGTATGGATATAGAATTTTAACAGGAACAACACAGTTGTGTAGCAACAGATACATAATTATGGACACATTCATACTTCATGAGTACCATAAAACATTAGGTTTAAAAGAATGAAACAGTCATTTTGTCTTTATAACAAAAAGTGGTGCGTTGAAAAGGTTCCTTGTTTGCACAGCCAGGTGAGTAGTCAGCTCACAACTTGGAATTTTCTATTTTCTCTTAAAACCATCATGAGATGTTAAAAAATGTACTTCATCAAATCATGTTCTTTCATGTAAGTTATGAACGCTCTGCAGCCATAATTAGAGTAATTACTGTAAACTAATGCATAAAAATAATGATCATGTCACAACACATGCATTTCTATTGTGAAAACTACTACTTATTGTTACTTCTAATAATTCACAAAATACAGCTAACAATGATTCTATCTAACAGTAACAAAAAATAACACTATCATTAAACTTGTTGCATCTCCGCAGAAAATTAGGGAATGACAGTCACAGTTGTCATTTGTGTACTTTAAATACACCTGAAATAAAGTTTTAAAAAAATCTGAAATGAAGTATTAGGCTATTTAGTATTTAAAAAATACATATGTTGGTAGCATAAGGAATTAAAGGTAGTGGGGAAGTCAGCGTTATGGAAAGAAAGCAACGTGGCATTTAGGAGGGCTAGTATGGTGATGAAGCTTAACATGGGAAAAACATAGGAGTTCTTGTACAAGGATTTACATAGCTAGGATACAACATAAGTTTTTGTAGGGTTGCACAAGTAGTCAGGGAGGAGACTAGGCAAAGAAGGCAGAGAGCACAGAAGTCCACAGCAGATCAGGTTTATTATGTTGTATCTTGTAATAGTGCAAAAGAACCAAGTACTATCATTAGCAACTTCCTCTGCATTCTCTGTGACAGCTGCTATGTCACATTCATGTCCTAGCCATGCTTAGTAATAAGACTTTCTGGAAAGCAGTAAATTTACGTTTTCTGTTTTGGAAAATTTAGCACCACCACAATACCACAAACTGGGTCACATATCACCATATTTTCCAAACTAATTATCATTTACACTATGGAACAGCTGAAGTCCAAGCACAGGTCCCTCCAGATCCAACACCAATCTTTTTATGTGTTTCTACACTGGAACTTTCCAGAAGCCTCTCTGGTAAAAATGGATGCAAAACAAGGAACAGATTCTGCCTCCCATCCTCTCCACAGGTGTTTTCTTTTCTGAACGTTGTTTCTCATTTAATCATATTTTCTCCTAGTGACACTATGGCATTAAACAGGGTTTATCAGTGTGTGTAACTTTGGAACCTCTTCATCAAACTATTTTTAACCTACCTTACTCCATTTTTATATTTAGCTGATGAAGTTTATCTAACCTTTCCACTTCTATCATTTGGCTATAACTTCTGGAAGGACTTCCTTTTACCTTGTATAGTCCCATCAGGTATCTTTTGATCACCTTCAGATCTCCTAAGGCATTAAAGTCCTTACTGTAGTGTATTCCAATTTCTTCTACATTGTCTTGAACTATTTTACCTTCCTCATTGCCCGACATTATTCAAATAAGCTTCCTCATTTTTGTGCAACTCCCTTTTAGAAATCAGATGTTATTGTAAAAAGCTTACTTTTTTTTTTTTTTTTTTTTTTTTTTTTGCTATGGTAGAGGTGCCAAGCTTATGTTTGTTGTTTTGGTGATTGTTACAAAGCGAGTCTTTCATAGATTAAAAGCCACACACAGGACGTGGTTTATAACAAATAACTGCTTTTCTTCTGGAATAGTTTGTGTTTATTTGCTCTACAAAGTAGTTAATATGCTACCTAAAAATGTAGTTCCCCCAACATGACAGTTACCCATCTACAGGTTTAGACATTATCTTCCATGAGAACTGTGTTTCCTGATTTTGTAGCTTCTCTGATCTTCCTTGGATTGTCACAGAACCTGTGACATGCAACAAGAGCGATAACAACAAAAGAAATATTAGAAGCAGTAGGCAAGTAAGCAGTAAGTTGTATATGAAGAAGAGACTAAAATTCACTTCTCTTCCTCTATCCTAAATGACCCTTATTCAGGACAACATTCCTACCTGAACAGTACACATCTTGTCCCCAGATTAAAAGCCGTAGTGCAGACAAGTGATTCACTGAAGTACAGTAACAAGGAACATGGAGGTTCTACATAATGACATGAAATGCTAAAACTAAATTATTGCATTCAGTGCATATTAGAACATGATTGAAGGATGTATTTTCAGCAACACAGCCTACCTGAACAATAATCATGACACTAGGAGCTCTATCTCTGTGTTAGGTTTTCAAGTAGCAGCAAAATCTATGAAAATGGATTAGGCTACCAAAAAAGTTCTCCTATCACCAATTAAGCAAAAAGAAAAGAATGTCCTGTTTAAAACCAGGATAACATTTAAGTCGTAGCTAAATTTAATTCTGTAGAAGATGCTGGATGCCTAATTTACAAAAAGCAGTATCCTACTTCTTGAATTTCTCCCCCGTTTTTCAGCTTTCCACTGTTATTTCTGGTGCAGAAGTCCTACTGGCTGAAATCTATTTCAACAGACCTTTGTTGCTTTTGTTATTATCTATTTTATTGTCAATGCAGACTTGAAGCAGAAGTCATAAAAAACACAGAAATTACAAAGTCCTTTGACAGATTTCACTCTGAATATTGAGTTAAACATTCCCCTCATGGCAAACACTAATGCATGAAATGCATTTTACAACAGTCACCTTTGCAAGGCCAAAAATCTCTACATCAGGTCCTCTGAGGGACAGTTACTTATCTAAAAGTAACTGTGTCTCTCTGGGACATCTTAACCACATGAACTCCATGTGAGATTTGTTTTACTTGACATCTGTCTTTTTCCACAGACATAACCTACACTAACCTTCCAACAGCACCATCTCAACTATGCATCTACTTACTTTGAACAACTCTGTGCTTTGCAGCAGTTGCTTTCTATGTTATTTGGGATGAGCCTTTATATGAGGAGATGGCAACAAAAAAAGAGGGATACTTTATATAAACAACGTAAATAAACATTTTTTCAGTTGTTTATAGGTCTTTATGGACATCCTCTATAGCTGTTTGAACTAATGTATAGTTCAAACATACAAATTTGTTTCAAGAAAAAAAATCTCAGAACATATCCCAAGATTTCCATTAGTGTTAAAGAACAGATGTGTAGGATACTGTCTCTTAGAAACATCTTAGAGAATACTCTAAGAGGAGAACATAGAATTATGAGTTCCATCATCTATTGAGCTATTTCTAGATAAAAATAAGAGATTTTAATACAGCAGAAGTTGTAGAGTCCACAGCCTTTTTACCAAAGCTGTACATAGATTCTCAAGTATACGGTCACAAGGAATGGTTGATTTGAAAGAGGCATCCAGCTATGCCTCACCACCTCAGTCATCTTTTTTTTTTTTTTTTATGCTAAACTGGAAAAGGCTTCCTTTAAAGTTAACATTGATGTGCATCGATTGTGTGTGTTGGGTCTGTCTGAGCTGGAGTCACCTTTTCCCTGCAGCAGCCCACACAGTGCTGTACTCTGCACTTGTACCTGGAACAGCACTGATATCACTCCAGTGTTGTGTCTATTGCTGTGTAGTGCTGGCACAGCATCAGGACTCCTCCCAAGCCCCCAAGAGCCAGCAGGCTGGGGGTGGGCAAGTGATGGGGAGGGGACATTGCTGGGGCAGCTGACCTAAACCAACCAAAGGGATATTCCATAACACCTGATGTCACACTCAGCAATAAAAGGGGGGGCTCTCGTGGGGGAGGGGGCTGTTCCTCCTGAACAGACACTACACGTTTTGAGGCCCTGCTTCCCAGGACATGGCCGAACACCGCTCGTTGATGGGAAGTAGAGAATAATTTTTTTTTCCCTTTCTCTGTGCTTCCACGTGGACTGACTGTTTCTGTTGTTTCTTTTTTTCCTCCCCATTCCCTTTCCCTCTAATTAAACCTTTCTCATCTCAAACCTCGAGCTCTCTGTGTTGTATTTTCTCCCCCTTCCTCTTTGAGGAGAGGGGGAGTGAGAGAGCGGTTGTGGTGGAGCTCGGCTGCCCACCTGAGTAAAACCACCACATTGTGTCGTGTAACTCTCTAATATAGGGGGAAAAAAGCAGTCAGCTTCAACATCAAAAAGGTTCTCAAATCATAAACCTCTAATAAATAAATTCTAAGCAAGTAACTCAGACTGACTGTATCGAAGAGACCTTGGACATTTATTATCACATTTTTGTAGTTTATATATAAGCAGTTTTCATACAGTACTGACCATTCTGAACAGTACAGCTGTAAGAATGTGGTTACAAGTCCCTACAGAAATGAAGGCTTAAGGACCCTAAGCTGAAACAAATGTTCCTGCTACAAACTCATTCTGTCAAATTATCAAGATTTCAAATTGACAATTTACAGTCAAAACCCCTAAAATAGAATACAAATAAAAAGATGGTAACATTGAAGATGATAAACAACCTCTCTGAAGTGAAGTAATAAAGACACAACTAATAAGTAAAGTAGTATCGTACAGAACTATCGTTAGATGCATTTGTATCCTAGTATTGTTCCCTAGACATTTACTTTTTGACCTTCCATCATACAGGGCTAGGTCTCTCCTTTCCGCATAACCCTTCTGCAAACTGAACAACAGCAATTGCTTTAACCTTCAAAAGAGGGATCTAAATGAATGACCTGCCTTCTCCATCCTCCACCCTTCTGGTTTTCCCTCTGTTTTGCCCATGTTCTTCCTACAGTTAATGAACAGCAATGAGTAGAACATTCCTGTTGAAGTCGTATTAGTCCTACCCAGGAAAACCATGTGACTGCAGCCAACTGCAGAAATCTTATCTTCATTAAAAGTGTTTCATTAAACATTTCAGCTTTCAAAGCTTTATGGGATGATAGTTTCTCTCACAAATAGAAGACTTCTTTTTAACAGTAAGAGGAATATCAAAGAAGAATACTGAAGGCTTCTTTGTTACAGTTCTCTCTTTTGCTTGTCTCAGAATAAAATTGTAGCAACCAATTTCAAATCTTGAAATCCTGCTATAGGAGGTCACAAACCAAAACTAGTTATTTCTTTCATTTATGTAAATACAGTGGTTGCCAGCATTCCAGAGGATTGAGGAGGACGGTTTGTTTCTCTCATTCAACAGCACAGAACAGTTGTGGCGTAGACAGCTGCAGCAGCTGTTTTCTTGTGAATTGTCCTTCTTAAAACTTAGAGCTTGCTTATTTCCTGGTGCATCAGAGGAAAAAAAAGTATGTAGAGAAGCAGGACACAACACTCATAGGAAGCTGTAAGTATCAAAGAATTCCTTACCATATAAACAGTGCTAACATTCTAACAAGGACAGCCTGTTAAATTCTTCTACAACAGCTGAAGAGGAAAGTCGTCTTCCACTGATGGATTCTATCATGTTAAGTGTATAACTGGTCTTGAGAGATCACAGCCTCTTGAATCCCTCTCTTATTTCATCTACAGTCAGGAATTTACACAAAAACAATTACTAAGTCTGTTGGTGCCAAGAAGCAGCCCTTGCCAACAATACTGATATCGGTGACACATGCATCACTAAAGCTCTTGCCAGGTCCTTTAGTACCAATTCATGCAATTTTAGGGAAGGATGATCCACCTAGGAGAAAATAACACTTGCTCTGAGATGTTAGCATGGCTACTGATATCACATTAGCATTTACATAAAGCATAGACTCAAGTCTTCAAGTCAAGACCTATCTGCAGGATTTTTACCTCCTAACTAGATTTTCAGCTTCCCTTGTGCCTACAGCAATACTGCTTTGACTTGCGTCTCAAGAGCTGATCTCCTCCATATTTGAGTGATATAGACTAGAGTATCTCCTTCCAGCAGATACAAGAGGCAAAAAGTAAGAGACTTCATCATGGCTGCGCTTCCTCCTTTGATTTGTCAGAGCCTCCAGAGAAAATTATAGCCACAAGAGACATTTCCCTTTCAAAAGGCTTCACAGATAAGGACTGAAAAGGACAGGGAGAGAAGGAGGAAGAGGAATCAATATTATTACTCAGATTCCATGGTTATCATGGAAGTTCTTCAACATGGCAAAAACTAACTTGTATATTTCAAAAGCTATCTGTTCACACCAATGTTCAAAGTTAAACAACAGTTTTCTCTAAAAACATGATTTCTCAGAGAGAATTTCACTATATACACATTTGTAAAACATTCACTTTCAGTTTAAACAAGCACCTGAGATACAGGCACTTGTTTTGCTGATTTCATTATGGAAGGTTAACAATCACCAATCCTAACCTAGATAGAATCCTGTTCAGATATACACCAATACATAGTACTAATTACCAAAACATATATTATACTAGTAACCCATATCCTGCATAGACCATTAAATAGAAATCTTTTCATGTTATTCACACTCACCGTTTCTCGTCTTTGGGACTCAGTAAGCTTTTCAGACAATTCTGCTAGAGTTTTTCTCATTTCTGCATCAGTCCTTCACAGAAAAATACAGGTAAGACTTATATTCTGCAGTGCAAAAACTAAATATCAACTATGATAATTTTAAGCAGCAACAATTTCATGGATTTTTAGGTTACTCCGAGTCATTCTACGGCTTCTAAAACCCTAGCATAATTAGAGACCAGCCTCAAGTGGAAAATTCATTATAGAAAGCATTTCCATTCCTCTAGTGAAGACATCAGAGCATCTAAGTAGAAAGACTAGGTATCAGGTCAACAAGTATAAAATTATGAACATGTCAACACAATCCTTTTGAATAGGACTAGTTCTTACTAGGAATTAGAAGACTAATTCCTGTTACTGTGATTAGACAAAGCACCGTATGTTGAGACAGCACATACTAAAAAAAAAAATTATGGCCTGCATAAGAGCTTATCCTCAATAGACTCCAGTATCAAGAAAAATAAAGGAAAGTTTTAGTAAAAGAAATTCCCAAGTCCCTGTCTTTTTGTCCACATATAAAAAGAGGGAGGTAGCCACATATACTATACAAATCAATGTGTGTGCATCATTTATACATATAAACATTGGATGAGATTACGGGTAATGAACCTTTCATAGTACTGGTTTCACCTGTACCACTCTCCAACATTATTTTGTTTTAATACAAAAGAACACAGGAATTTAAGAATTATTTATTCACATGGAAGTTATATTCTGTTTATACCGGTTTCTTCTTGAAAGCTCCCGACTGATGTCATCTCCTAGACGAACTTGTTCACTACTGAGATCTCGAAGAGACTGGTGGAAAGAATGCAGCTGTAAATTAAAGTACAGAAATTGCACCAAATTTTAAGGATGCTTTTATCTGTGATATTCCAAAAATACATATATACACGCTTTTAAAAAGAAAATATTAAATGAAGTGCAGCAGATTATTTTTATCTGGAAAATAACAAAATTGCATGAATTGAAGAGCAGCCTGGATGAAGCCTGTATGCTTCTGTTTCTATCAGCTCTTCACAAAACTTGCTCATCCAGTTTAATTTCCAGTACATGATTTGCTAAAACAAGTTTCCCGACTATATTTTTTCTATTCTTCAGACCTTGTTCATTTCAGTTACTTTACATTGTACCATCTTTTTAATTTAATACAAGATAAATTGAAATATCTGAACAGGTGGCATCAGGACAAACTAAATAAATACTAGTATGAATGAGACAAAGTTCTGCTCAGCTACGTAAACTACTATAGAAGCACAGCATGTAAAATTGCAAGTGACCAAGTAGAGCACTACGATGTTTTCAGAAACTACCAAAGCACTGAGGAATTCTATTTTACTTTGCCCAAGATTTCTATATACTATCTTAGAAAGGTTTTTTCCAGAGTTGGAAAAAAAAAACAAACCACCATTTTCCTCAATAAAATGTCACATTTAGATTCCTGTTTCCCTTATTTAGCAGACTAGTTTATAGTCATTATAAACTATATAGTTTATAATGACTTAACATTATAGTCATATAATGTGTATAATAACATTATAGTCATTATAGTAAAAGCTTTTAAGAGAGAGAATAGAAAGGTAATAGGTCATCCACCCTTCATGGGAGGAAAAAAAAAAAAGCAACAGCTTAAGCACCAGAGTGCTGTAAACAGCTCAGTGGTTAGGGCCACTGTTTGGGAAAACCCTCACTTATAACATCTCCTTGTTCTATATGCAAGACTTTAAACTGAATCTTCCACAGCCCAGCTGATTGCCCTCAATATTCAGGCACAGGCATCAACCTCTCCCCTGTGTGACAGACCAGGAATTTCAGCCTGGTCTAGGAGGCTTTGACAAACACAATACATCTTCAGAATGTATCAGTTTGAGAAGGACAAAGATTCAAATGTGTCAAAAATCCATTTCGCTAGAAAATTACCTTCGCCAGAAGCAGTCAGAACAGAAGAAAGGGGCTGTGGTTATATAAATAAGAAAGAGCTGAAGCTTTTTTTTTTTTTTATTTGAGTAGTGCTACTCTATCTCTGCCCCAATTTCTGCCTATGGTCATAACAAATGGCTATTTCTAGAGAGTTCAACATTCCTCAAAACACTGTAGTGTTTTTTTGTTTGTTTTTTATAAAATACCTGATGATCCAGTAAAGCTATATTCACTCAATGAAAAGCAAGGGTAAGGAATAAACTAGCAGTCATCATAAAAATAAGAAAAAAAACTATATATTTACACCTTCACTTAATGTAAACCATTAAAGTAGTTAATTCATATTTTCTGAAGAGTCTGCAGGTAGACATGACTGGAGAGGTCTGAAAATCAACCATGCCATACACATCCTCTCACACCCACAACAATTGCCTGAAGTACTGAGTTAAATTATCCTACTCACAGGTCAGATTTAGAATTAAAATGAAGAACTAGCTGACTACAGATCAGTTCAGACTAGACTGAAGTGAATGGCAAAAGCAGTGAGATCCAGTGCTATTAACTAAAGAGCAATCCCCTCTATAGCTACACCAGATTTCAGCATATGCATAATGCTAATTAAATATTCAGATATTATTTCTGTCTCCTATGTTGCCCAAAAAGTTACAGAAATCATTTTCATAACTTTTGACATTACTACCATCTGTACCTTTTTATCTATAAAGATAAATTTGCATGAAACTTTTTGACACTGATAGATATGATAGATGACTGTCATGAAACGTGGCACAGAACATTGAAAGGGCACTTCACAGCTGTAAAATTCTTAGTTTTATCATTTGATTTAACATTAAAGAGCCTGGTAACCACGTATTGCTTGCGTAGGGAAATAGCTTCCCATTAGTGGTCTTACCTGGTCCAAATTATCTGCCTCATTGACGAATCGAACACTTGCAGATCTAGATCTTCGATGTCTACTGTCCTGTGAGTCTCCATAATCCCTGAGAGGAGAAGTAGGCAGGAAGTGGCGGTTCCCTTTATAAAAGAAATAAATAAGAAAGACAAAGCTTTGTACAGGAAACATTTAATTTTACTTTGAGAAAAACTCATGTTTCATCTTGCCAATATGAAATACGTTATAAACAAAAGAATTACTAAAGGTACATAAAATGCATGGACATATAGTTGAAATATTTTTGAATATTTAGATATATGAGATGGGCAATAAAGAGAAGGAGCTTTCCTTTGTTCCTCCAAGAATTAGGTAGACTTTTTTATTCAAATTTTATTTGCCCAAGCAATGTTTTTTCCTCTATTTGGATCTACTGCAGTTTCAAACTATGCCACAGATTTTACACCAGAAAAAAACAGAAAACTTTAAAAAGTTTTCTACTAAAATATATTAAATGCTATTTCTGGAAAGAATATTCCTCTCAAATACACCTTTCCCGCCCTCCAAAATAATGAAATTTAAGAGATGTAGAAGAAAAAAAAACTACTTTTCTGTATATTATACATTGGTTTAGTTTTTTCCTTTTCCACTAAGCCTTATACAATTTTACCTACATATCCATAACCTTATGCATTTAAAATTCATGTTTTCATTTTGCTGTGAAGCAAGCTTCAGAAACTGCAAAACATTTTTGATTCGACTTACATTTACCTACAAATCATAAAGTGGGTAAGACAGTTTTCATGTATCAATGTTTCATTTGATCTCTTGAGATATCAGCAGGAAAAAAACAAAACATGCAATGGAAATCATTTACCTAATAAACAACTGCTTAACTTAATGCAGGTGTCACAGATTTCTAAACTGAATTTCTTTGAAATAATCCATGATATATCTTCATGCCAATACCTTTATACATTTTTATTTTCAATTTCTTCATTCAATATAATATCAATACAACATAATTTAAGTACACTCAAGCACCTTAAGTATTTTACCTGAAACTGCTTCTCCATCCAGATCACTAGGGTACAAGCTTGAGAGAGAAGCACTTCTCATTCCAGAGCTTCGGTTTAATCTTTGACTCCTTAACTGACCTATAGACTGTTCCAGCGTTTCTTTTAACTGCAAAGAAATTACATTTTACTGAAATATGAACACAGACACATACGAAAACACATATGCAAGATATTTTTCAGAAAAAATGGTCATTAAGAAAATCAGAGCCCTTTTTTAGCCTAGTGCCATTATGGATTAATAACAGCTTTTCTTATTTATCTCATACTATACTACCATACTATAATATAAACTGGTTTATAAGCTCCAAATAGAAGAGTAATAAAGCTACAAAAAATGCTAGTGTAGTTATATAACAAACTACTACAGTTTGTTTTATACTGTTCAAATAAATATGAAAAGTTTCTGTTCGTGTCTTCTTAACTCTTGATATATTCTGTGCATTGCTTCAAAGTTTCCAGCTATGAATGCTATTAGGTAAAAAAAAAAAAAAAAAAAAAAAGAAAAAAAAAAAAAGATGTAAGAAGTTAAGATAAACTGAAAGTTGCTCACAGTTGCTATTGCTTCCGTTTGTTCCTTGTTGTATTCTCTGTATTGTCCTAGTAAATGGTCAACATGTCTCAGATTTCTGTTGGTATCCTTAAAAAAAAAAGTTTGAGGAAGAAAAGTCAAAATAGAAACTTCCAACAGCTGTCTTTACTATTCTTCATTTATAAAATGAAGAATATATATATATATATATTATATATATATGTATTTTATAAAACACTAATAAAACAAGTATTTTTTCTGTAGGGTCTTAGCATTCCAAAATTCCAAATCCTAGTCAAGTAGACAGAATCCGAAGATGTACAGTGCAGCTAAAGGAACAAAACTGAACACTACATATGCAAGCGAGGACTCAGGTTCAGACAAAAAGTGTGTACATTTTCAACCACTCTCCAGAAAAATATTTTTATCCAAAGATCTTACAGTACTTAATTCTATTTTGTGGGCAGGTAAACTGAGAAATAGCAAGTTTTTGAAGATGAGCATATTGAGCAAAGGTAAGGAAGTTCACCAAGCAGGCAACCGAAAACAGAGCTACAGCAGATATTCTAAAGACACCCATTAAAACATTCACCTCAAGAAAAAAAATAAGAAATTATTAAGGCTGTAAGGTGACATCCCTCTGATGGCAGGAAATAGGCCTCTTAAATAGGATTTAAGAGGAAAAAACTGGCCATGTTAACATGCTCTCCAAAAGCCACTGCAAGATTATTCAGCCCTCAAGACTACATTTGTCTGTGCCATGTACAGCATTTGTCACAGCCTGTAATAAACCACAAAAGCTATACAATAATGGAAAGGACTGCCTGGTTAAAGATGACCAAGTCAAAACATACTTATTGCATTCTTTACTGTGGAACACCTTGGTCAAGTTCCATCATTTAGTTTATATAGCACAATTTCTTAGCAGCTCAAGGCACCTTAAACCAGACTGTGACAGTCCTACCCTTCCCTTCAACATATTTTTTCCTCCTCCTCCTCCTCTATACAAGCACTCCTGTGACCAGATGAACAGGATCAGGTAGCAGATCTGCTAAAAAGCAGTACAAAATAAGCAATTAGCTTAAAATCAGAATCTTAGAAGAGCAGCTAGAAAGAGATTAGACAAGAACAGGACAATTCTGAAGAGTGCCTTTTAAAAAAATATTGTCAGTTTACATTCTTATTAACTCATCTCTTTCTAGCTTAATGATCATTTTCCAGACAAAAAGTTCTCAAATATAAATTAACCATTGAATATGCATTTTTCTCTTCTCACAGTGTATATATACAGGCCAAACAATAATTAAACACAAGTGATAATGCACAAGCCCTTTAAGTCCTCAGAACTATCAGCTAGAACAGTTATTTTCACCATACAGATTTTTTTTTTCTTCCATACTGAAGAATGTTAATGAATTTTGAAGTGACAAATGGTGTCAAGGGAGCAAAATGTCTCCTCCTATACACAAAACAGTTTCAGAAGCCTTGTCTGCTGCCTTCACTGAAGAAGCAGGAAGCAGATGAACGCTCTCCTACTTAGGGATGAATCCATTATAAGTTTACACACACTGCTTCTCACAATGCTGTGCCACATCTAGAAATAATTTCAGTTGTAAGCTCTATTATGAGCAATAGAGTACCTACATATTTTCTTTAGTTAGAACTTAGAAATTTTATACAGTACAAGACAGTTAAGAGGGGGCTGGAGTTTTCTACTACAAAATTCAATGCCTCTTCTAACAATCTGTAAAGGTTAATTTTGCATTATTCATTTTGCTAGTTTTATAAACACCATTGCCAAACACATCATTGTTTCTAAGAATATTCTATTACACTTTCATACAGTTGTTATCTCAGACCACAGCAAGCCACCTACTTTCAGCTCAGAGGCAATATGATCAGTTTCATAAACCCTTTTGGTTTGCACAGAAAGCAACATTTCCCAGCACTACAGTATTTTGCCAAACTTCAGAAGTGGAAACTAGACTCTATTTTACATACTCTAAATATACTTTAAAACTGTATTTTGTAAGCAACCTGTAAAGTGCTTGCTAAAGTATGTATCTTCTCTGTAACTTCTTCAGCACCATTGTTCCGAGTTCTGTTGAGGGATGCCCTCAAAGGTGGCTGCCTTCTTATTCGACTCCTAAGAAAGTCATCTGAATCACTGGATGAGTGTGCCATTAGTATCTTGAAACCTAGGTAGGAAGACCAGAAAAGGTAACAAATGTTAAATCCTGATTGTTACTGAACAGATTCAACTTGCACAACATTGCCAAAGCAAAACTACTCAGACTACTGTATTAGAATCGTATCACAGAATGGCTTGGGTTGGAAGACACCTTGAAGACCATCCAGTTCCAACCTCCCTGCCATTGGCAGGGATGCCACCCACTAGGTCAGGTCGCCCAGGGCCTCGTCCAGCCTGGCCTTGAACACCTGCAGGGATCAAGCATCCACAACTTCTCTGGGCAATGTGTTCCCACGCCTCACCACCCTCTAAGTGAAGAATTTCCTCCTATCATCTAAATCCCCCCTCTTCTACTTTAAAACCATTCCCCCTTGTCCTCTTATTATCTGCCCAAGCAAAAAGTCGCTCTCCATCTTTTTCATAAGCCCCCTTTAAGTATTGAAAAGCTGCCGTAAGGTCGCCCCTGGGTCTTTTCCAGGCTGAACAGGCCCAGCTCTCTAAACCTTTCTTCACAAGAGAGGTGTTTGTCATTCATTAGCAGGATGTACTTTTGAAGCAGGATGTACTTTTGGAGCTGATCTACCAACTGTTCCTCAGTTATTATGCTTGTTCACACCATGAAGCAGTGGCCAAGACGCAAGAAGCAGAGCCCAGTAGGACAGAATTAAACTAATAGATGCACCCTCATCACAGCCAGGTGTTCAGTACCCAGGCTAAGACCATAGCCCAAAACAAATTCTCTCTGAAAAACATACAGTGGAGACATCAGGAGAGCAGAGGAAAATTGATGATGAAGCCCTCAGGAGGCAAGGCAGTTGGACTCAATGATCTTTGTAGGTCCCTTCCAGCTGAGCTATTGTCTTTTTATCCTAGCAGAACAGAATTTCCTCCTTGCCTCACACTAATTTCTAAGCTATATTCAGACCAGCTGGGCTCAACTAGGACAGTAACTCCAGATAATTAATTGTGGGAAGCAAGTCTAAGAACCAGTGTATTTAAGGAGTTTAGGAGAACTGGAGATACTACGGAAGAAGGCAATGCAGTGTCATTAAAAGAAGGCAAAGGAAAGAAAATCCACTTGAAGTTATATGGAACTTTTTTGCTCAAACTATTATGCACTGCAGCAGTTTGCCTAGAGGTCACAGAATCACTGTCAATAAGATTGGTGTTGACCACGTATATTTGGAGAGTAAGTCTGAATCTACTTTGGGGAAAAGGAAATAGGCCAGCAAAATTTTGAATTCCTTTTGGTCCTGTAGCAGACAAAAAATAAATAAATAAAGCCACAGTAAAGGTATCATTCTTCTAACCATTAATGCAGAAGTTTAACTCCCCCTCCTCATCTAAGGAGGGGGAGTGAGAGAGTGGTTGTGGTGTTTAGCTGCCTAGCACAGTAAAACCAGCACAGTAAAACCACCACACCCAGTGGAACTAGATTCAATTGCTATGATATATTTTATATATGTGCCACTCAACGTTTTTCCAGAGTTGTATACTACATTTTTATGATGTAAATTTCTGTCTGCCAGACTTGTACAGAAACCTTTTTGACATGAAAGAGTAAATCAACATAATCAGTTTGTGCTCAAGTACACCAATATTCCTTACAACTCTTTTCTGAAATGATGAATTTATCACATCCTTTCTGCCCTTATCTCACTAAAGCCTGTTCTTCCTGCCTATATCAGCATTCACTGCTCCAGAACTTCTCACTCCAATCAGCTGAAATGAAGCCTAAATGTGGCTGAGGAAGCACAAACATTGTGCATTAGCAAAAAGGTAACATGGAGAATTTTGAAGGGCAGAGAAAAAGAAAAGAATTAACCACTGGTACCAAAGCAACGTGTACTAATTTTCATTTTTACTATGTCTTGTTAATCACGATAACAAGCTTTATTTTCCTTGTCAGTCTTTACTGGAACTTCACGTAGGTATCAGTGAGATCCCCATTCTAGGGCACAAACCAGAAGTATCACTGATAAGCATGAAACAATACTTCTCCTGAACAGATCTGGCATCACCTGTTCTAGAGTAATTTTTAAGTTCCCCTATAACAACACTGTCAGTTCTCTGGGCTTAAACATCTCTTCCTGTTCTCATCCGCCATGCACAAGAAGCAGCACAAGCACTCAAAACCCAATAAACAACAGCTTCCGCAAAGCTTAACAAAGGTTCTCAGTTTCAAAGCATTTTTGGAAGATATTTTTAAGACACCAAGCAAAGGAGGGATGGAATTAGTGGTCACACTAACAACGAAACACAAGATCAGTCCCAAGACGGAACAGGAATCCAACCCTGAGACATTAATCCACATGAATCCAGCCTTTACCTGTTCACGTACCTATGCACCAGCATATTTTGCCTGACCCATCACACTTACAGTTGAAACACGTTTAATTTTAATGATCATACCAAATGGTTGATGGTCTGTGCCTGTCATATTTTTTCCTCAACTACAAAGTCATAATAAAAGTTGTTTTGGCAAATTAGATTCTTCAAAACCGCAGTAATAGTTTCACAGGAAGCAAATTCTCTTTTCCTCCCAAACCATGCAGAAAAGCATAGGCTGGATCGACTCTGTATGTAGAATATTGCACAGCAGTACCCCATGAGACTTAGAAAAGCAACCTTAACATTATGCAATTCATACAGCTTGTCTGCGTTGAACTCTTATTTCCACCATGTCACATTTCCTTCTAGATCCACAAGCCCCCAAATAACATCATTTACAACATTACCAGTTTCACATTAGTAAAAACGTGCTTTTTAAGTATACCTTAGTAGATAGAGAAATGAAGTACACATCAGAACACTGAAATGGTCAGAAGTGTTTTAACTCATTTCAAGATGAAATGCTATAAGCCAGCAGAACACTAAAGGGCAGTTATTGCAACTCAGCTGATGGGAACTACATCCTTAAAAATTTCCCAAACTCAAAAGCAACCAAGTCTCTGAACACAATGCTACATTTACCTCTAGGTAGATGAATATGGCAACTCATGTCAGAGGAAAGATAGGCACTGATAAAAAGACAATGAAAAACAATAGTTGACTGATGCACTCAAAACATAATTCTGAGAAGCATCTCAATCATAAGAAATGCACAGAAAAGTTATGACACTGTAGGAAAAATAAAAATAAAGAAGGAAATGATGATTTACAGCAGAAGATATCAATGTTTGTTTTCAGCTGGCCAAAAATAGCTCATTAAGGTACTGGTCAAAGTAGAAAGACAGGCTAGTGAGTGAAGGAAACAGAAGAAATGCTATACACAAGGGCACTTGCAGAAAACTTTCCACTTATGGTTGAGCAGAATTCCTCTTTGCTCCTGCGGGCAACTTAAGAGGAACTGTAGGCACTTATAAGTTGGAGAAGTCTCGCTTCACATAAAGTGACATCCTCATTTTAAAAGGAACTGCAGAAGTTTTATTTTAGATTAAAAAAAAAAAATAAAACCATACAGAAGAATAAATTTGTAGAAATATTCTGCATGAGCGTTTGCTATAATTTACAAAAAAAATAAAAAAATAAAAAATAAAAAAAAAAGAGGAGCATTAACACTTTTCCTAAACCGCTAAACCGATTTTAGCACACAATCATAAAGCCTACCTGACCGAGAATTACTGGTTGCCTTTTTTTGTTTTTTATTGTTACTTTGAGTCCACCTAGACAGATTAAAACATCTTTTGCACCAAGGAAAACGTCAACGCTCAGCATCCGCCTTCCCTGTTGGAACACAGGCGTTTCTGTTTCGTGGAGACGTTCCTGATAAGAGCAAGCACGAAGGCAGCTGACAGTCTCCACAGCAACTGCTCCAGCTCAAGTGAGGAAAAGACAAACTCAGTACACACAGCCTGATCAGTTCTCAAGGGGTTTTATTTGTTTATCTCCACACGCGCTACTCCATCGCTAGGAAACTGTGGCTAAAGCCGCGTTTGGAGCCTTATCGCTAAGGCTGAGCTTAACAAAAAAAAAAAAAACCTACGGCCATTGCAGAAGGGCACAGGACAGCCCCCTCCATTCAGCACTTCTGCTCGAGCCACGAGCAGCTTGCAGGCGGCAGGCAGGCCACACACCACGGCCACATCCCCCCGCCGCGCTTGCAGGGACCACCGCTGCACCCACCCTCCAGGCACGGCCCCTGCCCGACCCACACCCGGGCACAGAGGGCGACCCCTCCGCGCCCAGGTATCGCCGTGCCAGCCTCCCCGCGCCGTGCGCCCACCCACCCCCAACCCTACAGCCCACCCCAGCCCCGAGGGACCCCCTGGGGCTCCCTCCCTTTCCCTTTATCCCTCCCCTCCCGACGCAGCCCCCCGCCCTCCCCAGGCACGCAGCCCCCGCCCCGCAGCACCCCCTCCTCTCCCCTCCCCTCCCCTCCCCTCACCTCGCCGCTATGGCAACTTGAACTAGCCGCCTTGCCACCGGCGGCCGCAGCCGCCTTCCGGGAGCTCGGGCACTCCCGCAAAGCTCCATGGGATGTGTAGTCATGCGGCCGGTGTCGGCCATGGAGGAGGCATAGCGGAGGACTTCAGTTCCCAAGAGGCTTTGCGGCGCGGCCGGCAGAGCCGACCGGCGGGTGGCTGCAGGGGTGGTGACTGAAGGACGGCCCCGCCCTGCCCGCCGGCCGTTGGCACCTCAGAGGCCGCGGCGCAGAGCCGAGGGCGGGGCCCTTCACAGGCCGTGACTGGTGTTTATAAAGGCTTGTAAAAGATACACCTTTACAAAATGCACGTTAACGTTTACAAACATTGACATTTGCCAAAGATGATAGTGAAATAAACAAGAAGTGCTGAAACCAAAGCTGTTGCCCTGTCAAAGCAGGTGTATGTGCCACACGCCACGGGCGTGAGGAGACTGACGCCTAGATGATCCACCTCAAACAGCACGCGTTTGTGGCAAGGATGATACCTCTGTCTCTCTCCTACAGCTTTTCCTAACTTGTTGCTTTCTGCCAGGCATCTCCCTGGTCATGAATGTTGTATCTACCACCAGTGTGTGCGGTAACAATGAGCAAAAACAGATTACAGTGCTGAAAAGCCTTAAAGAGAGAAAAGTGAAAGTGTGTTTTGAATGATCACAGGAAACATTTGACTGTGTCTCTGAAACTTGGATGGAGCTTGCAACAGTCCTAAAGTCTTAAAATTTGTTTGCAAGTCACCTGTAAGCAAGCACTCAAGCCCAAGGTACATATGATTTTAAACCAACGTATGTCCATGCTGCCTTTGGTATCCACTCCAAGGAGCTACCCCAAGCCTCTAAGCACAGTCATAAAGTGTGGCTGATATCCATACCGGCTAGCGTCGTTCCTGACTTGCAGGACTGTTTGTTGGCTCCCCCACAAGCCTTTAATGCAGCAGGCAGGACTGCATGCTGTACAGTTACAGCACACTTCAGGAATGAGACAGGCCCCACACACTGGCAGCATCCACCAACAGCCCTGGCAATTGCTGCTGGCCCCTGCTGCTGCCTGAGCCGAAGGCAGGTGAGTTACTCTGGGATATAGAACAGAAATGGGATGGTATAACTCACGTCACTGTGAGCTGAAGCATTAGTGAATAATTAGTGAAGAAATGTCATCCCTGGCTTTCAGCACATGACCATTGCCAAGGCCTTTGCTCAGCAAACTGCAGCGTGGTCAAGTTGTGCTGGCAGGCCTAAATACAGGGCAAGAGTCAGAGCTTCTGCTTCTCGTCTCATCTCATGAGGCTGCATATAGAGGTCTCTGAGGAACATGCCCTGAAACTTCCCAAGCTCTCTGAAAGCTCTCCTATCCTCCCACCTTTGCACCTGGCAGTGGGCTTGCTCCTTCACAGTCTTTTGGAATTCATCCATATGCATATTTACTTTCCTGACTCAGTAGTCTCTCGGGCAATCACAGAGTGGTTGAAGGGGTAAGGAGTGTGTCCTGGATGTGGCTGGAACCAGGAACTAATTTTAAGATATCTATAGAGGAGAAAAATAATATGATGAATTATTTGTTTGCTTTTGTAATAAAGATATTAAATCTAAGTGAATAGGATTGCTACAGAATTTCTCTTCAGTTTAGAGTATGTGTGAGAAATCAATGATTTACCTACATTATTAATCTACTGTACCAGACATATTTCTAAGGAAGTTGTTTAACTTTTCAAGCACAGAACACTTTCATGTTATATGAAATCAAAAACTGTACTCTGTTATCTAAGGCACTGAGTTGCAACAGTCACTTGACAATGATAGCTTTTAGAGAGGCCAGCATTTTCTTTTTTTTCCCTAAGGCTAGTGCTGCTTGTTTAACGTCGTTGTACCCCTTGACTCATAAACTTAAGAATGAGCATCCATTTTTAATAAAAGGGAAGATTATTACAAACCATCACATTGCTATATATAAAAATATATGTACAGGGAGTCTCAGGACACAGACCTCAAGAATAGAAAATCCAGAAAAAAAAAAAAAAAGAAAAAAAAACGTTTGTTTATAATTTTGTTGTTGTTGTTAGGCTTAAGTTGAATTTTTTTAATTATTGGATTTGTCATGAGTGGTCTCTTTTTGTGTTACACCACTTATCCATGACAGGTCATCATCATTCTTGTGGCTTGCAGGAGACTGTTTAGATATTTCTTTCAGAAGTAATCAATCAAAAAGAAAAGAGAAGACACCCCTAAGTATGTAAAAAAAAATGGCTTAAAGAATCATCACTTACTGAGCTCAAAAAATTAGTTATTTTATCATAAAAGAAGGGAAAGCATTGTGGACTAGATGTATTGTCACCTAAGTCAGTAAACTTCAAACCCATTTTTGACGTATGAGTGTGATAATAATGAGTCAAGTCTCTTTATTAAACAGTGCTGGTCTCCAAACCAAGGCAGGTATATGCCGTGACCCAAGTCAAACAAAAGTGCAAGATTCCTCTAGAGTCTGAATTATGAGGGCAGAGTAGTTTTTGCTGGATGCTATTTCTCAGTATGGAGGCCTATGCAAGAGATGAAGGTTGAACAGAATGGAATCAAAGATGTCTAGAAAGTTGACTTTAGATGCAGAGATACAGGCATTATAATCTGGGGGTGTGAAACAACTGTAAGTTTTTTAGGATAAATGGGATGAATGCAGACAAGAAGAAAAGGTCTTGTAATAGTACATAGAGCAGCTATATTCTATTCTGTACCCTAGTCTGGTGAGGGATGACAATAGCAACAAGAGGGACTTCTAAAAGTATGTAAGTAGCAAAACAAAGACTAGGGAAAATGTGGGCCCACTTCTTCATGGGGTCAGGAGTCCTGATGACACAGGGGATGGAGAAAGCAGAGGTACTACATGCTTTCTTTGCCTGAGTCTTTTCTACCAAGACTGGCCTTTGGGAATCCAAGGCCTCAGAAACCAGGGGGAAAATCTGGAGCAAGAAAACTAGGAGGAAGTCTGGATAAAGGAAGACTTACCTTTGGTGGAAAAAGATAAGGTAAAGCATACTTGACATATGTAGGTCCTTGGCCCAAATGGAATGTGCTGAGGGACCTACTGACATGCCGAGACAGCCAGGAGTATTCAGCTCCAGAGATAACTCCATAAGAGAAGGCTCAAGGGGAATCTTATCAATCCATATTGCTATCTGAAGGGAGGGTGTGAAGAAGTATTTAGTCTTCAGTCAATTGAGTACTTTTTTTTTTTTTTTACAGCTTTTTCATGGCTTTTGTGTGTGTGTGTGAAATAAAGCAAAATGAGAAGCACAAGAGTTCCTTAAGTCCCATAATGATAAAATTCCATAACTGTGTGTTCTTGAAGTTGGAGATAAGTTGGTTATAGAGACAAGAATCTTCAAGAACCCAGAAAACATTCCTTCATGTAGCTAGTCAAACAGTTGGACTGATGACTGGTGCAACGTCAAAGCAGTATCTCTAATGTATTTTTTTCTGACAGAAATTATTTCAAATATTGAAATAGAAAAAGATTGTAACTGGCATATCTTAGAAATGTCTAGAATGGCTAAATTTGTTGATTAATCAGAAGAAAAAAAAAATCCTAAGTCTTTATTTCACTCTTTATTGAATGATTTCTCCAGTTTGAACACTTCCTCATACAGATATTACAAGATTTAACTGTTGACATCTTGTAATCCCGTAGGGAGTTTATGTAGAACAGCAATTAGAACTAATTGCTTCTTTGGAAGAACCTGTTGTGGTTTATCTGATTTGCATGTTAAACATATAATCAGTGCAAAGATACCCAAGATACTATATCAGATCTGGCAGCAGAGAGTAATTTATTTTGTTGTTGTTTGTTTGTTTGTTTGTTTGTTTTTAAATAACCTCCCAAAAAAATGGAATTCTGAGCCTTACAGTGCTTGAGATAAGTACACGATGAGTGACCATGGCTGTCACTAGGGGGAGTGTCTGTAACAGTGGAAAAATATACTTGTCAAATATACTTGTCAATTTTTGCCATGGTTAACATAATAGGAACTGGGTGGGGGAGGGAAGGTGGGGGGGGAAAGGGGAGGGAGGGTAAGCACCAGGAAAACAAATTGCAATCTGCAGTTTTACAGCTGACTTCTGTTTTATTTGTTCATTAGGACTAGAGCAGAAGCAGTACCCATCACTTAAAACCACATCATTTTGTTACACTCAAGGCATACGGGATTTTGAATGTCTGTTCTTAGGATGTATATATAGTTGCGTATGTACAAGTGTGGGTGATACTTTTAATACACTGTGATTTTAAGCATAAAAGAAAGGAATATTTATTCATAATCTACATGGTCTGGCAAGTTGCCAGTCAATCTGAGCTGTTAAATGTCACTTTTCAGAAATGATTATTGTTCTTTTTTTGAACTGATTATTGTTCTTTTCTACCTTTAAAAATATTTGAAGTCTCACCTATGCTAAACAACACTCTTCCATAATTCCTTCGATGCAGGTTATGTTCCTAATCCTTCTATTTTCCTTATTTACTACCCTCTGAATAATCCCCAGTATTTTTACATGTGCCTCGGCAATTAGTGCACAAACCCAGATAAAGTATTCCAAATAACTATAAATTCAAAGTGGAATAATTGAATGATAGTACCATTTTTCTGCCAGGCAGGAGGAGTCTTCTTGCATGTAGTTACTTGCATTTTTCTTTTCTGAATTACAACCTGGTAAGCTACCAAAGTAATTTTAAAATCTGATCTAGAGATCACATACCTCACTAGCCTGGGGCTATAGGTAGCTTTACAACTGTACTTTTTGCTCTGCCATCCACCAGCCTGTTAAGGAAAACATTGAACAGAAGAACGAAGAGGTGTCATGGGAAAGCCAAAGCATGGCTGCCAACATGTGCAGGGCAAGGACCAACTTGACTGGGACCCATGTCATCGCCCCAGCAGGGCTGCTGAGAGCAGCCCCAGGCACTGGGCACCTCCATGGGGATGAGGTCTGGCAGTGGCCAAGCTGGGACATCAGCCAGATATCAGGCCAGGCTCACTGAGGCCCAAGGCTAGGATGTTGGGATCTGGAGACTGGCCTGGTGTGGCATCACTGGACTGATGTTCCATCCAGGAGAAAGGACCAGAGAGAAGATCAGAGACAATGCTACCTTCTGTATAGGTCCCAAGCACACACAGGGAAACCAGCCAGCAGCAAGGGCTGCAGGAGTAGGCCTGAGTTCAACCTTTACATAGCTCCTGCCAAGTTTGGGTGCCCAAGCCTATGCTGGCATGGAGCCCTGGGGCCTGTGCAGAGGGTGTCTGGCAATGGGGTGGGGAGGTTGGCCAGGGCAGAGCCTTGAGAGAATGAAACAAACTCTGACTGCAGATTCCTTGCTGGCAAGGTCCTTATACATTTCGGCATATGTGAGAAACTGTAATGTAAACAATGTCATCTTGCTCAGAGCGTAACTTTTCTGAGAGCTAAGCAAGTGCCCATGGAAAAACAATGCAGTTAGCAAGAGCCCTTTTTCTCCCGAAACTCTTAGTGTTCCCAGTTCTGAACATGCAAGACAGGTCTCAAAGCCCAGGAGGCAACACACCCAGACTTGGAGCTCTCCTGAGGCTGAAGTTTTGTCCTGTTTCCTTCAAGGCTATCAGGCCTTGAATCCAGTGCTTCTGTCATTCAGGTTCAAGTCCAGAAAACACGTTATGGTTCTTAATCCTTTTGAAATCTACTTAGAACATCTACAACTTCGATGGCAGCTTTATCATTTCTTTGGTCTGCAGTCTTTAATAGTTGCCATTTTGGCTCTGTTAGTAATAGCTGGGAAGGTATTTGTTCCTTCCATTAACACTTTCTGGACTTCTGTGGCTGCCACGGAGCAGCTGACATAACAAAGTTTTTAATACCAATATCTGCGTACATGCTTTTCTTCCCACTAACTAAAATGTAATTCAAATTACTTTGCCTTCAGTGAAAGAGAATGAAACAATTTAGCCATCTTCTAGTTAAAGAGCCTGAAGCATTATTACAATGGAGCAGCTAATAGAGTAGCTTATTAGTAAAGATAAGTAGCATAAGGATATCTTTAGTACACCAAATAAATGAGTATGGTTGGGTTCATGAAAACCTACTGAAATGACTCAAATTCTGGGACTACTTACCTGTCCCCCAATAAAACTGTTATTCTTTTGCTTAGTTCACAAAAAGTACATAAAAAGTAATGCTGACATCAGAATAAAAGTGAGGGAGGAGAGTTTGCAAGACTGCACATAAGAGGTTGTAACAAATCACCCCAGTTTTCATTAAAGAGGGGATGCACCTCCCCGCTCTCTTCCTGCTAACCAGGTCTTGCTTGCTGTGAAAAGCAAGGACTCTTCTGTTGTGCTCCTAGTAGCATTGGGTCTTCAGGAGCAGTTATGAGAGGACAGAGATTAAGCTGGAAGAAGAGTTTAATGCTAGTGCTCAAAGTTGACAAGCTGCCTCTGGCAGTGTCAGGCAATGTTGTTTGCTGTGTGAAACAGCTATGGCTTTTACCCACTGCCTGGAAATCAAGTGTAAAATAGACTCATGACAGCTAAGAGCATTGATCCAAGAGAAGACAGATTCCTCTGGTGATCCATTTGTTTTGCTAGATGTACTCCTCTGTGTCAGCCTGTGTCATCCAAACTATTTCTTTGCCCATGCTAAAAGGAATGGAGGTTTTCATGTCCTATTGCTAATATGGAATACAGTGTCCCCAGGACAAGCTGGCTACTTTGGCAGCAAGAACAAGAAAACCAGCAGAGAAGTTTGATATCCTAGGAAAATCCCGTAGGCAGCTGAAGCACTGTCTGAATTTTATAACACATAGAGCATTAGATGAAACTAAGTGGTTGATTACTGTCTTTGGGTAGAGGACCCAAGCCAAGCCTAGCTCTGCTTTTCTAAAGTAAACTAAACTTTTCTTCTTGTTTGGTCTTTGATGTATGTGCATTTCATTTTTTAAAATTACGGCCGTGTGGCTACAGCAGTATAAGTCCCAAATGCCAAAGGAATCGCAGTCAATGCACTGTAAGTTGCCTAGGGCAGTCCAGCTGTGGAGAATGCTTCAGCTTGCCTTACCCTCACTGGGATGTCCTTTATATATATATATATATATATATATATATATATATAAACACCCTTAACTAAAAGGGATAAATGTGTCTGATGGGATGCCTCACTTAAACACAGTCTAGGTTCTAACAGGTCTGCAGAACTGGGATTTATATTTTGTTTCTTCATGGGCATGGTATTATTTCCTCACCTTAAAAAATACATGCTAAGGGTACTAATTGTATTTGTGGATGAAACTACTTAAATTACTGGTAAAAAGTTACACTGACATAACATCTGCTGTTTTGTACTCATATCTTTTTGATATCACTGATCAGGCTGCAGGGGAGCTATCTACCCAAAAGCATGATCTAGTTTTTCACTGTGAGTAGGTTGCCTTTTTCAGTTTCCTTCTCCCTAGAGAGTTACAAACATTTTTGTTGACTTTCTCTTGGCATTTTTCTCATGTACCCACATATGCACAAAATCTGCATGAAGGAGAAAACATTGGCATTAAAAAAAAAAAAAAAAAAAAAAAAAGGTAAAAGGAATTGAGGCAAATATTAAAGAGCTTTCTTTGTCCTCATTGAATTCAACAATTCAACTATCTCTTTTTTTTTCCTTGTCTTTCTCTACTTTTAAATACTTGTTTTTAGAAGGAGCATCTTTTGTTTATGAAGAAACCCATAACTAAATGAACATTAACCAGATTTTTTCAGCTTTCACTGTGTCTGTCAGATGCAGGTACAACTCCTGCAGTGTGGGAGCCTCTGTATCGTGCCCATTGCGTACCCGTGTCCTACCAGTGACCACAGGAGATTGCTACTGGAGGTGGCAATGGTCCCACCCCATTTCTCTCAAGGGTAGATATTTCCCCTTTCTCATTTGGCGTAAGGATTTTTATCTTTCCGGATCATTCAGGAAAAGTTATTCTTTCCGCTTCGCTCTCTTTTATCGTGTGCTTTTCAAAACCACTCGCTGCAATTTCTAATACAAAACAGTATTATCAACTTCTTTGCACTTAGTCCACAGCTACCTGGCAGCTAGCGGGCTCCCACCTGCTGAGAAGCACGGCCCGGCAGAACGGCTGTGCCTGCAGGGGCCCCTCACGGACCACCGGGGCCACCCCACCCGCGCCGCCCGTAGCGGAGCCAGCCCGGCGGTGGGCAGCGGGGATGCCGGAGGGACCCCGGGGCGGGCCGGGCGCTGGGAACGGGGCGAGGCAGAGGGATGGTGCCCCAGGGGGAGGGCGCGGGTTGCGGCCGGACCTTGCCCGACCCTGCGGAGGGCGGAGGCGCCGCTGCCCAGTCCCGCGGTGCCGCCTTTGTCGGGCGGCGCCCCCCGGCCGGGCAGCGCCGGGCGCCCCGCGGCTCGCCCGTCTCCTGCCGGCCCCTCGGAGGAGCGAGGGGCAGAGCCGGGGGGAGAGTGGGCAGAGAAGATGCAGTGCCTGCCGGTAGCCTTCCAGCTGGTGCTGGTGCTGGTGTTGGTGCTGTGCAGCCAGGGCACGGAGCCGTGCCCTTCAGCCTTCTGCGAGTGTTCCGACTGGGACGACTACAGAATCACCTGCAGGGACATCCACTTCATCCCCAGCCTGCCGGAGCACACTCAGACCCTGTGAGTTCATTGCGGTGGTTTAAGCCTGTCTATTTGTACCGTGCAAGCAGGAGATGCTCTGAGCTAAAGCCCTGGGAGAGGAGAGAGGGAAGTGCCAAAGGGGGGAAGTGCTGTAACTTACCTGGGCAGCACAACATAAGGGGAAGGGCAGCGCTCACAACCTGTGTGTGTCTAGCAGACCTAAGGAAAGTGTCCCTTAAACCTTACAGGGATGTGAAGAGATGCTTGACTTTAAAAGTTCAGGGTAGGATGTGGGAACATTAGTCACCAGACTGTGAGCAAGCTGATTGGAAGTCTGGATTTTGTGTGTCCCATGCGTGGAGGGGACACACAAAAACACAGTTTTACATTATAAAAGGAATAGGAATTGGATGTACCATGTCGCAAATAGTTTCATAAAAGCTTCTGCACACTTTCAGCTGCTTTGCCAAACAAAGCCTGACAAAAAGAATCCATGGGAACTGGGAATCCCAACATGCCATCTGGAAGACAAAGTACTTCAGGAAAACAAAACTGCACAGTATGTGATCAGCAAATTTGGGGCTTTCCAAAGTGATAGACATTTCAGAGCCATTCAGGTACCTAAACCGTAGGGTTTAGTACCATTACAGGCACTTTAGGCTATGTTGTCTGGATTCTCACTGCCAGTCCAAAAGAGTGCTGCATGTTCTATCTGTCAGCTCCATACAGGTGTATGAGACAGATACTGTGGGGAAACCGAAATGGCACCAGTCAGCTTTAGCTAAGCAGTTGAATCACTCCTTGCCTTTTCCTTTGTCTCCTAAGTTAAAAAAAGTTTCTAGTCTCCAAAGGGAAGTTCATTTGTATATAAATTACTTCCTGATGAAAGAAACAAACTCAAACTCATTTGATTTAACTTCAAGATAAAAACATTACAGGTTGATAGTTTTATATCTTGATAATGATTCTCAGGACTTTATTTTAAAATAAGAACCATGACATTTTTTGAAATTATTTGAATGGGTTTTCTCAAGATGCACTTTAACACTTAAAAGTAAAAGCTTAGCAAATTAACCAGTTACCTGAAAAGACAGAGAAAACTCATGTTATTTCCATTAACATGAATGGAAATATTGTCTTTTTTTTTTTTTTTTTTGGATAATTAGACTGCAGACATGCAAGCATTTCAATTGATAAGTAATATCTTAAACATTTTTTATTGTATTTTATTCTTTTGTATATAATGTTTATAAATCTTGAAACTGTAGTAAGGTATGTAATATATATATGTAATATATGTAATATAGAGTATATTCTTCAAAATCTGCTATGACAAGCTAGAAAATAAAGCAGTTTCAGCTTATAGGAGAAATCCATCTTTGTACAGGCATTTAAAATAGTTAATAGACACAGTGAGATAATATAATAGAATTGGATGGTTTCTATGAAAAATGCTGGTATGAGGACCGAGAAGTACCTCTCCATATACAGCTTTACAGGTAAAGCCGTGGGCTGTTGCACATCCAGTGTTTTATTCAACAATTTAAACACTAAGGGACACTAAGATCATAAGCCATAGATTTAAAAAAAAAAAAAATAGTGAATATCTTCTTTCCATGAAAAAGTACTTAATTGTTTTATAATTATTTGGGTGTGTTTTAATCATCTGAACCAATTGGAATTACCATTGCAAACTGAAGAAGTGTACTCCCTAACATAGCCATTACAATACAATAAAAAATTCAGCTAATGACAATTGTAATTTATAGTATGTACTAGAAAAGGTAGAACATGTACTGTGTAGTCTGTTTGATTTGAAAATTAACAGGAAAATTCTCTAGCAAAATAAGGAAGAAAACATCTCTTTTCACAAAAAAAAAAAAAAAAAAAAGCTTTTTTCACTTCAGTGTATAGTTTTCTCTCTGAAGAAAGTGTGTACATTCTCTGTCTGTGTTATTATCCGAACTGCTTAAGTCCAGTGGACTGTGTCAAATGCTGTAGTCCCTTGCTCTTAGCAAATGACTTTCTTTCCCTCTGTACATTAAATGGAAGTTATAACAGTTACTTTCATCTGTATTCCATTCAGTGTTTTCAGACACCTTGGAATGATTTTCACATAGAGGATAAAATACAAACCATTTTCATGAGGAATTGTAAGGTGTGTGCTGCTACTTCTATCGTGTTTTGCATCCTTCTGCCTTACAATTGACAACAGCTCTGAATTAGAGACAAAAGATTCTAAAATAAGCAAAGTTTCTGTTAACTGAACCTTTCATTTGAAGTGAAGTACATATTTGCTCATTATATGTTGAAAATATCTAAAAATTTCCCCAAATTCAGCAGCTTTGTTACTTCAGGTAAAGTAACTTTGCTTCTGGGTTGTTGTGTGTGAATCTCAAGATTACTGATTTTAAAACTTCCTTATGTGGCTATTCAGTTTTGTAGAATTTGTAAAGCTCAGCAGCTGTGGTGTGGTGAATCTAGGAACACTTTGCCAGTTCTTGGAGACGATGAGCTCTTTTCAATGCATGGGATCTTGAAACTCCAATTAAAGTTTCATTCCAATTATTCAGTCGGGACTGTTCTCATTTCTCTGCCCTACTTTAAAAGAGCAGTGTGGACTTTTTTTTTTTTTTTTTTTAAACAAGCCATGCTTATAAGAAATTGTAAAAATATTTATTTCCAAACTCATCTAGTAGAAAAGTGTCATGAACTCCAGCCAGGAAAGAGTGTTTGTTTTAAAGTGTTTTTAATGTATTTGTCCAAATATAGTTGATGCAGGTGCTTACCCAGAATGGCTAAGTGCATAGATACTGCTTCTGATGTTGCTTTTTTTCAGGACAAGATTTTTATTTATTTATTTATTTTCACCCTGTCGAGTAAACTCAATAAGTAGAGAGAAAAAGGTTTTGTGTATTATGGGCAAAGCTTGCCTTGTTGCCTGATGTTAAGGATTATATACCCATGCCATACTATGGTAGGAAAGAAGGTCTAAGTGGCATTGAAATACAGTACTAAACAATATGAAATTAGGTGTTGATAATTTTGTGACAGCTGTAATATTTTTGTGCCTCTCTGCACAGCTGGCAGCCTGGCCTGGGCTGGCCCCATTTCGCCTCTTCCTTGCCCTCCTTTGCTTCTGCTTCTGCCTGTCCTTCCTCTTCCTTCAGACAGTGGCAGTATGTGCACAGTGATGATGGAACCCCTGTCCCAGTCCCACAGCTGTCATTGCTCTCCACTTTCACCAGCACAGTGCTGGAGCAGAGCAGTAGTTGGTGCTCTGACCTCTTCCTTGTTTGGTGGAACATGCCATGGAAGATCCTGGCCTTTCAGTGCCAGCAGATCTACTAGGACATGGGGGTTAATGACTGCTAAGAACAACTTAAATTTGTAGATCACCAAACCACCACTGAACCTTTGTCCAAATATATGCTTGCATCATAATGCTTGAAGTATTTTTCAAGTAATATCTTGAAAGCAATATCTTTCTTGGCATCATTATGATGAAATTCTCAGATGGTGTCTGAGTATCCCAACATCATCTCAACAGAGTTCTGAATGCTTTTCATTTTATGAGTCTAACATTGCTTGCTGTTAGTTTTTTCTTTTGCAATAAAACAAATAAAGTTTTTCTTGCATTCACTTACTAAAATAAATTAATCTCTTCTTCCCAGCCCCAATATTCTCAATATCCTGCCTGGTGTACTACCGTGTTTTTCTGCAGTTTAGAAAAGCCATACTGAGCTCACAGAAGCTACAAGTAAAATTGAAGATGATGATGTCTTTATTTTATATTAAAAAATAACTGATATAAAATATATTTTTCCCAAGTCTTTGTCTTAGGAACTGTCTGAAATTCAGAGATATTGTGATTTCAGGTAATTCTATCACGATCTTTTTGTACACTTCCTTACTTCAGAATCGAGTATGGAGTCTCATAAATGCAGCTTCATAAATAACCTCGCAACATAAGCACATAATTATTACCTCTATTTTAATGATGAAGTACTGAAATTCTGAAAGAACAGGAAACACAATGACATGGTGAAATAGCCGACTGGAGGAAGCTATTAGGGCATCCTTTGGAAAACTGAAATCATGTCCAAATAAGGGAATCTCTGGGAAATGAAAGTAATATAATACAAAAAGGGTTTTGAGGAGAAACATGTCAAATCTTAAAAACTCAATATGTTTGTTCAAACACAAAAGAGAATGTCTGGAAAAACTTCCATCAAGCTTGAACTATCAGTATAAAGCTTGTTTGAAACAAATTGGGAAAAAACAAAACAAAACAAAACACAAAAAAAAAGAATTAAATTCCCTGAACCAGATAGTACTAAAGTAAGAATTCCAGAAACATTAAAATACAAAATTGCTGAATTACGTACAGTAGTATGGAGCTTAGTGTTAAAGTCAGCTATGGCACCAGAACAATGGAAAGTCACAAGTGTAGCATAATTCTTTGAAAAGGAACTGTTTAAGTGAAACTGTCTGTAAACTGTCACATGATATAATATACTATGATAAAATAGTAGGTGCTTCTCTGTTAGTCTCATTTGTTTTCATTTCTTAGTAAGTTGTAGATACATAGATCTTAATGAGAGCTTAATGCCATGAGGGTTCATGGGATCATCTAGTCTGACATTCTGTAAGATAAAAGCATAAAACATCTCAATTGTTACAGTTACTTAGAGGTGAATTTATTCACTTTTAATAGCCACTCTGGAGGCACCAACCACTCTGTACTGACTCCAAGAAATTCAGGCTTCTTATGTTGATGCACTGAACTGCACATAAGGACAGTGCCAGAACCACCCTGAAGCAACTAGCAGGGATAAATCCTTTCTGCCAGAGGATGGAATCTGTGCAACTGTATCTTTACACCACCAGATTTTGTGGGATCTTTACCTGTCAGATGAAGGTGTCATTCTCACAGTTAACATTGTGATTCAATCACTCCTTTTTGTTTTAATAAATTGGGAAAGTTAAGATCTAGTGTCTTACACTCTAAGGCATGTTTTTTCAGTAATTTGTTTAACCCTGTAATCCTTTTACATACTGTCTGCAATATTTCTATCTCCTTTTTCAACTATGAGTATTACAATTGAACTACCCATATGTTCTATGAAACATTTTTGGGCATAGAGTGCCAATCAGTTATCAGTTGAGCATATCCCTTAAGTTTTTTTCATAGCCTTTGTTACTGAGAGTAGTGTCTGCTAAACATATACAAAGAATTTGCAGTTCACTGTTCTTACATTTTTTTCTGCTCATCTATTTTCAGTGTGTGTGGTCTGCATGTGTTCAGTTTACCAAACTGACTGTTTATCCAACCACTGTTTTTCAGTGTCATCTTCATAATTTACAATTCACAAAAACTTTGTTATCTGCTTGAGTTACATAATTCAACACCCATTCAGCACATCAGAGCATCTACTTTCCTTTATTCTTGTACCTGACAATAGCTACTCTTACTGTAGGGATTGCACACGATATCTTCCCCTCATCTGCTTTCTTTTTCAAACTGTTTTACTCTATTCAGCTCCTCAGATGAAAATTTTCACTTACCAACTTAATAAAAACAAGATGGTGCTAGTATTCAAGAATCATTTATTGACTAGAAACACTAGAGTCTACATCTGAATATTCCTTAAAACTAAAAACTATTTTAAAATCATATAATCTAAAAATCTAATAATAAATGTTTACTGAAACTTTCAAATCTTTTTATCTTTGAGATAAGTTTTTCTTCTCACAAAGATAACCATTCCCTTCATCACAAAAACAGAAGATCAGTATAACAACATTGTCACTGAAAGGCACTTTCACTAAGAGTTGATCACATGTCCTTTTTTCTATCTCCTCAAATTTTCAGGTTTCCTGTCCACCTTCCTCTAGTAACTGAATTATTTGAAAAGTAGTCTATGACATCATTAACCCATGGAAAAAATATTGTTTAAAAGTACCTCAAAAGGAAATCCTTTTAAGAACAGAGGAATAGTTGTACTTGGTCAGGCCAAAGGTCCACTGTCCTGCTCCTTGTACGGTTCATAAGTAGGTGCTAAGAAGAGTATAAGAAAAAGAGAAGTGAATATTATACTTTTCCTCTAATACTTTCTTTACCTCTAACAATAAGGTGATTCATGAGCCAGATGTTCTTATTGTCCCTATGCAGAATCATGTATCTTCATGTTATTTCCAGAAGATATTTTATTCTTAAAAACATTCAGAGATGAAGTATTTACAGGTTCCCCTCAGCAATCTTCTCCGTTACTTCACTGTCTTCCTAATGCTTTTCTTTGGATTCTTTCCAAGTAATCGACAATTCTCCTGACATATGATGTTCCAACATGTATCAGTATCTGTACTGTTTAGGTACTATGCATAGAATTGATGTTGCTAGATGTAAAATGACACATGTAGGGAGGTCAGAAAGAGATGTATTTTTTCCTGGAAAAATAAAACAAACAACAACAACACAGTTAACTATTTCTAGCTGCTATGGGATGGAATTAGCAAAAATTCCATTACTTACCTAAATAGATTTTTTTTTTGTGTTATAGGAGTGAAGTTAGTCTTCATCTAAACCAGAAACACTGATTTTATTAGGTTACAGCTATGACAGTAAGAACATAATAACCCTGCTGATTGAAACCAAGGACCCATTTCACCAACTATCCTCCACTTGAGAGAGACCACAGATGGACCAGAAGGATATGAACAAGTCAAGCACATGTTAATACTTTCTCAGTTTCTGAACTTTTTCAACTGAAGGAATTTTCTGAGCCTGTTCATTAATAGAACCATAGAGTGGTTTGGATTGGAAGGGACCTTAAAGACCATCTAATTCCAACCCCCCTGCAATGGGCAGGGACACTTCCCACCAGACCAGGTTACTCAAAGCCCCATCCAGCCTGGCCTTGAACACCTCCAGGGATGGGGCATCCACAGCTTCTCTGGGGAACCCGTTCCAGTTCCTCACTACCCTTACAGCGAATAATTTCTTCCTTATATCTAATCTAAATCTACCCTTTTTCAGTTTAAAACCATTGCTCCTTGTCCTATCACTACGCTCACTGAAAAAGAGTCACTCCCAAGCTCCTGTAGGCCTATTCAGGGACTGGAAAGCCACTATAAGGTCTCCCCAGTCTCCTCCAGACTAAACAACCCCAACTCCTTCATCCTGTCTGTAGGAGAGGTGCTCCAGTGCCTTATCATCCTTGTAGCCCTCCTCTGGACTTGTTCAAATAGGTCCATGTGCTGGGGGCCCAGAGCTGAAGGCAGTACTGCAGGTGGGAGCTCATGAGAGCAGAGTAGAGGGGGAGAATCAGGCCATGCTGCTTTTGATGCAGCCCAGGATTTGGTGGCTTTCCGGGCTGCAAGCACACATTGCCAGCTCATGTTGAGCTTCTCATCAACCAACACCCCCAGGTCCTTCCCATCACAGCTGCTCTCAATCTGTTCTCTGCCCAGCCTGCATCTGTGCTTGGATTGCCCTGATCCAGATGCAGAACTCTGCACTTGGTCTTGTTGAACTTCATGAGGTTCACACAAGCCCACCTCTCAAGCTTGTCAGGATCTCTCTGGATGGCATCCTTTACCTGCACTACTAGACTGCCTCAACTGCACCACCTTTTTTTGCCTATTCAATGATTCTTAGTGGATCTCTCTTTCAACAGCATGTCCAATTTCACCTGGTGCCCATAATGTCTTTCAACAAGGAATTTCACAGGTCTACTTCCTGTTGTATGATGAAAGATTTCTCTTTGGTTTTGTTGTTGTTTTGTTTGTTTGTTTTTCCTATCTTTCTCAATTTGGTTTTCTTTGGCTTCATACATAAAGCATTTTGTTCTTGTTTTTGAAGGTATTCAAGGTCCAGGCAAACCCTGCATTTCTACAGTGGCATAAGTATGTTCTCTATCCCTTTCCCAGTATTTCCTAATATTTGATTTGGTATTTCTGACTGTTCCTAAGCACTGAATCCATGTTTTCGTGGATCTAACATAATGCCAAAACCTGTTCTGGAGTGAAAATAGTGAGTTCTAAACCTGTTATTTTTTTCAATATATGCAACAGAAGAATTGAACTTCCCCAGTTAGATCTACTGACACCAAGTTTCATTTACCCTTTTATTTTCCAAACACTCAGTCCTATAAGAGCCTTCTGAAAATCCTCACAGTCAGCTCTTAGCATTACTACCATAACTTTCTAGCATGAGTAAGCATTGTTTCCTTACTGTTTGCTCCCTTTTCTAGGTCATTCATGAATGTATTAAACAGCATAAGCCTCTATGAAAATCCTTGTGGAACTTCATTTACTCTTATCCTTTGTTTTCTATTTTAACTAATAAGTTAATTGCAGTGTGTCTATCCAAACTGTCACAATCTTGGAAATTAACTAAACATTTTTTCTCCAAGGGGAGAACTAACTTTTCCTTGTATACTGAAGTGTCTCCCTCATGAGGAGATAATTACATAAACTTGTTTTTGATATGTAAAATCCTGACATAAACATTTATGCATGATAAAAGTAACAGTTAAAGCTATTTCTTAAGGAAGATCTAGGAGAAAATAACAAATAAAAATATTACTTCAGGAATTACTGAATATTCTCTCTTTGATTGGCCTCAAACCCTGAGTCTATTTACTTGTATATTAGCAGCCTTATCACATAACTGCAATACCATGTTTGCCATCTTTGTCTCTTCATCTAAGATTTTAATTTTGTAGATTTTCATTTTTGTAGATCAAACCCCTATAACTGTACGCATTGTACAAAGACAGGACATAAATGGTTCCTGGAAATATTGGAAAAAAATTGAAAATAACAGGGGACTACAGATAGATATAGACAAACGCTGGGGTGAGGAGGCATGGCATCAGTAAGACAGTAGAAAGCTGTATAATTACATATATATTTACATATATAATACATATATAATATATGCAGATTTCTACAGAAGTTTTTTTCCTTCCCCTAAGGTAGGCACTGGCACTACTGTAATTCATAAATGAAAGTCCTATACACTAAGGTAAATGAAGCCAAAATTACTATTTGTGTTTGTTTTAAGCAGAAATTCAAGCAGTTCTGAAGTAACTTCCTGTGTAATTTTATTTCTAAAAGACCTCTGGTGAATCTTAACAGTATTATAACAAAAGTTTCTTTACACTTTCATGTGTGCTTTTAATGTGTGCCATATGTATGAAAGAGTGGACTTGAGAGATCATTCTGAATTTTAAAGTATTTCTGACTGTTTATAAAGGCCTCTAAGATTTTTAAAGCCTGTTTGCTTCCTATACATATGATCTCAGCACAGAGTTGCTTTTTTGTCTCACAAAGCCACGTTACTTTTTTGTTCATATGGAATTGCATTTGAAATTTAAAGAAAAGTATTAACTAAAGCATGCTGTTCTATAATCCCTGTTCAACTGGTCAGATTCCCTCCTTATTCCCAAATAAACCTGCAAAGATTACTTTAAAGCTGGTCTTTGTTGGAAATACAACCCACTGTAGCATTGTCACAGTCTAGGAAGATGGCTTCTGTACTGTAACTACTTTTTAACCCATATGTCTGACTCATAGGGAAATCAAGAAAATGAACAAAAAAAAGCTGAAAAAATCTGTAATATATGGAAGTGGTGAGAAAGAAGGGCTAAGTGGGAAGAGAATACTTAATTTTGGTGGAGAGGATGAACATTTTCTTGTGGATCTGTAGTAAAAAACTAATGCTGTGGCATAGAGTTGTGATTTTGCACTCCATGTAGATACATATGTTCAAAATTATATTGGGAACAAACATTTTGTTGTGAGCTACACAAATTTAAGAATTGTCATCAGGATTGTCTCAGCCTTGGTTGCATCTATGGAGCCACGTTCAGGCATGACAAAATATAGTAATGGCGATAGCCTGTGAAGACATTCTTGGATGATGTTTTCTTTGTAACTGAATTTACCAATAAATGAATAAAATTATTTCCTCACAGCTGTGTTAAGCTTTAGGCTTTAATTTTTTAGCTTCTGTTCACTCTCTTGTTGTGACAGACACTTCCCTTTTCCCAGCTTGCATGTTGTCCTTGTCAAGGAAGGGAGAGGAATTTCACCATTGCAGAGAAGTTCTGTAAGAAAATTTTATTTTGTATAGTTCTAGTTTGTATTACCATTTGTGGAAACTCTGTAATTAGATGGCTAAAGACAAAACTGCATTTTTTAACAGTCTTTTACACTGTTTTGGTGGGCATTTCCTTTCTGACAAAGGGGTCTGAGTTGAAAGCAGCTTACGTCATTACCTCCTGTGGGACAAGTGTGTGTACTGAGCCTTTGGAGTGTCCTGGAGCAGAGAAATTTAAGAATTATTGTACTAGGAAGCTTTTTGGTGTCATTGTGAGGCCACTCTTTTTTTTCTATTACCTTTGAAAGGTCATAGTGAACAAGGGAGATTCATGATGGCCAAATAAGGCAAACATCACGCACACCTTCCATTAAGGCAAAAAGGAGGATCTGGGGAAACAGAGCTGGTGGCTCCTATGGAGTAATTTTTGTATGGAAGCCGTTCTATACTTTGGAACATCCTTTTTCAAGTGCTATCTATGCTGCCTTTCCAGTTAGGATCCACACAGTGGCAAAAACAATTTTATCTGTTTTGTTCTTTATTTCTGCTGTAGTAATTCCTAACATTCAGATTGCCTTTTTGACCTCTGCTGAGCAGCTGGCAGCAATTATAGGCACTTAGTGGTCCTCTGATTAGAAACAATAGTAGCCAGCAATTACAGCCTGTTCTTGCTCTCTTTCCTGTAGGAAGTGAACCTCTTCTGGCTGCTGTTTTCTGAAATTTCACAATCCCATCTGAACTTTCTTTGCAGCCGTTAATAGACTCTCATCTTGATAATTTAGAAGCGCATTCAGAGTGTGTGCTCCATCCTGCACAGGTGGAGCAAGGCAATGGGCTCTTTGAGCAGTGGCCAGCAGTGGGGTCCGCAGTACCAGGTAGAGCCTCTCCATCATCAGTCAGCCTGAACAGGTCACCCTGGTCTTAAAGAACGCTTGGGTGTGATCTGAGGCTGTTAAGAGCTTTAGCGCAGATTATAGTGAGCATATACCAGTATTTTTATGAAACTGTTATTAGTAGTTGTCAGAAATAAATCTAAGAACAAAATATTCTTCCACCAATGGTACTCTGTCTTAGATATCAGGGATAAGAAGTAATACCAGGGGAGAAATCTGCACTATTTCTGTAGTAGAAGATTGAGGTCTTCAGTAGTCTTAAGACCATCATTTTTTTTTTTTTTTGCCATTATGCTGAAGACATTAGTAAAGAAATATAGCGATTTTCATTAAATTAATGATTTTCATTAAGTGGGGATAGTAATTGCTGTATATATTGCCACATTAGTTTTTATTTCAAAACAAGCTCAGAAGAATTCCATAAAAGTAATCTATGATGTTTTCTTTAGATCCAGGCAGATCACATGCTTCCTTGAAACCAAGAGAGACTGGTCTGATTTTAGCATGTGTCAATAGCTCATTATCATAAAGAGATTTAAATTGCAACAAATTCACTATAGGTGCTTTCACTGTGTCTACTTCAGTCAGGAGCATTGGATTTTGTGGAATCATTTTGTGGAAATGTTTATCCTGTCAACATGAGGATGTGCAAGGGCTGACTCCAGCAGAACACAAAAGCACATATTTAAAGTTAAGATTTTGAGGAACTGATATTGTGCTACATACTTCTCATCCCTATTTTGGTAAATCAGCATTTGACAGTAGTCTATCTGTAGCACATGTTAAATTTTTCCATAACAGTTGTTGATGAAGGCAGGTCATTTATATTTCCTTAAACCACTTCCTGACAATGTCCAGTTTTCAAAACATAATCACCTTTTTTAGACTGTTTTGAGGTTCTGTAAACCCTTGTTATGGAAAATAACAAACATTTCTTGATTTTGCAGATATATAAAACATCTGCACAAGTTAGATTTGTGAAAAGTTGCTTTCTTAACTGATACCAGTAGAAAATATATATACTATTCTTAGCTTTTAAAAAATGCTTCGTAAACAGCTCCTTAATAGTTACAGCATTTGGTAATCTTTAAGCTTTTTCTTTCCTTTTACAGTTATATCAATAAACTGTTTCTCAGTTCAGAAGAAGGCTGTTGTGTGCTTCTGAGTGGAATGGGTTGGAAACTTAAAGTCAAAAGAAAACAACGTAATGAAAACTGACTGCAGCAGCAATTCAAGATTCAGTGAACTGTAACACTTATTAAATGACTCTTGAAATATTCTCCTAAGATAGAGTTTTTAAATTGTGGTGAAAAAAAAATTCTTTGCTATTGAGATGATCACAAGTAATTATCTTCATGGACACTGAAAAGACAAAAATAAGTTTCTACTGCCGTATCACCATTGGCTGACCTCATTGTCCATGGGGTCAGTTCCCTTCTTACCGGTCTTATGGTAGATTTCTTAAAGCCTGAGTGCAGGAGTAGTCCATGAGACAGCACAGTGCAACCATAGGGGTGGAGTGAGTAGATTCAAAGCTCAGGAGACAGTGAAAGGGAAGAAAGAACCATCAGGCCTTCCACTCATCCTAGCGAACAAATAATATCCAGGTCTTGAACATAAGGTGGAGTTCTTCAGTAGTCTGCTGTGAATGGAAATGATCAAGTGTAAATTATAAGTGGGAGACTCTGGGGTAAAATTTAGTGTATGTAATAAATAATGCTTTAAACTAGGTGCTACATATTTTGTACAGTTTTCTTCCTAGGGCAGATTTGAGAAACCTAATACAGTACAAACACTGAATTAATCTAATAAATATCAGAATTAATTGTTTAGGTGAATAGTTTAATATTTGTAGTTAGTCAAATATTTCCATTTGCATTATAACATGTACTTTCTAATGGGGTGGTATTTTACGAATTTTCATGCTTGAGTAGACAAAGGAGCTTGAAAAACAAGAGTTCTGTTTGGTTTGAGGTTTTCAAACACTTAAAATTTTAAAATACTAAAAACTCATTCTGGGTTGTTATATCATGCAGACGAATTGTTCAAATTACCTGTAAGGGTATGGGGAAGGAGAGAGTGTGTCTGCATCCCTAAGGTTATCTGATCAATGACTTGTCAAATGGGATGCTAAGGCAAAGGGAAGTGATAAACTGTCCTGGTTTCAGTTAAAACAGAATTAATTTTCTTCCTAGTAGCTGGTGGAATGCTGTGTTTTGGCTTAGGATGAGAAGAGTGCTGATAACACCCCGATGTTTTAATTGTTGCAGAGCAGTGCTTATACCAAGCCAAGGACACCTCAGACTTTTGCTCTGTCCTGCCAACAGGCAGGCTGGGGGTGCAGTAAGAGCTGGGAGGGGACAGACCCAGGACAGGTGACCCAAACTAGCCAAAGGGGTATTCCATACCATCTGACGTCATGCTAAACAATATATAGGGGTGGCTAGCCGGGGGAAGGGGGCCGGACTGCTCGGGGTTAGGCTGGGCATCGGTCAGCGGGTGGTGAGCAATTGCATTGTGCATCACTTGTTTGTACATATTATTATTATTTTCCTATTATCACCATTGTAACATTATTGTTATTATTGTTATTATTATTTTGTTATTATTATTTTCCTGTCTTATTAAACTGTCTTTATCTCAACTCATGGGCTTCACTTTCCATTTCTCTCCCCCGTCCCAGAGAGGGAGGGGGGAGGGTGAGCGAACGGCTGCGTGGTATTTAGCTGCCAGCCGGGTTAAACCACGACATTCAGAGATGCAGACCTGACAGGAATGACAAGAACAACAAAATAATGACAAGAAACCAGCCTGGGCAGTCATACTAATTGATGAGCTATCAAGAAACTGCAGGCTATCAATGAGCTATCAAGAAACTTCAAAGAGGGGCCAACCTGGACTTAATAACAGATAAGTGTGCAAACCCGGGGGTCCTGCATATTGAGGGTGGGAATTGGTGGAACCATGCAAACAGATGAGGCAATGTGCAAGGGATGGGGGTTGGGTGGAACAAAGGAGGAGAAGACAAAAAGGGGTGTACAGTTAAGGTGTAAAATGGGGCTGGTCAGTATGTTTGTCTGACCAAGCCCAGTATCTGATCACTGTAATTTGCCCTATCTACGTAGTAAATCCTCATGATATTATCTATTAAGTGAAATTCTATTTGATTTTGCTGAAAAATAACATGTAGAATATGAAGGTCACATTTCTATATGGTACGGACATTGACAAGAAAGTATGGATAAAATGACAAGAGGGGAGGAAGACAGCAAATAAAAGGCTTACTTTACCATGCTTAGTTTTGCCTCTGTCAGGGTGCTGGAAAGCCAAAAGGGGAGAAAGAAGAAAACTCTCACAAGTAATCATTATCTTGTGTCTCTTTTGAAATATTCAACACCTACCACCTGTACATTTCAGATGATTAAGTAAGCCTGTGCTGGGATGAGGGCTCTTCAGCACTGAACTTTGCAAGAGCTCCCCATGTCCAGTGGCTTGCACACATAAGCACAGAGGATTGGCTGTGCAGGATCAGGCCATCTCCATCTCTCCACCTTCTGCCTGCAGCTGTGACTAGTAAAGTATGCCCCATGAAGAGTATATGATACAAACATTCAGTGACACTGTCGCAGAGTACTGTCCCAGCCTATATATTTGTGGTTCATGCACTTACTGAAACCAAGGTTTTGTATTCTCTACACCCAGATGTATTTTTCTTCCATGAATATGTCCAGTCACTTTAGAATCTGGTATTTTTACCATTTTTTCTGGTACTTTGTCATCTCATAAAAGGCTGAAAGGAATGTCTCATTTTTTCTATCACCCAGGTCCCTGGCTAGTTCATATTCATATGCTGAGGCTTATGAAGGACAGCTAAGAAGTGAACACCCAAATTCTCCATCTAGTTCTGCCATTATATTGTAGAGGACCATGTTTTGACTACCTTAGTTAGATCTACTTGCTAATGTGCACCAGACTCCTCTTGCAGTTTTTCCCATCTCCTATTCTGCACTTAAGCGTCTAGGTTCCACATTTACCACAGTGTACTGTATTTTTTTTCTGGTCTGTAAATTCAGGTGATGGACATGACTATTCATCCTGATGTCTGCCTGGTGTAGGGTACTGGAGAATAAGGGCAAGAAGTCATTGTACATGTTATTCAAAGAAGGCATGCTCTCTTGTGTCATCACCACAAGGTGATATCTATCTATCTATCAGGTATTATCTATCTATCAGGTATTATCTATTACTTATCTATCACCAGATAATAGATAGGAAGGATCCCCTTCTTCTGACCTATATGAGCAGTCTCCTGCTTTGGAAACAAACAAACCAAAAAGAGAAAAAGAGAGAGACTCTTGAGAAGCTGGTGGTTAAGTACCATTGTAAACATCTTCTAAAAAAAGGGGACTGTTTTTTATAGATGGCTTTAGTGTAAGGCAATAGATATCTTACATATGCCTTTAAGCTATTGTGGGAACTTCAGCGCTGAGGGAGGATTCATCAGCAATGAGAGGTAAAGCTTTCAAGTGATTCACCAAATAAGGCGGAGAGCAGTAGAAATGTTTTCTGTTTAGATTTCCTGTATTCTATCAGACCTAAGTCTCTAAGTCCTTCACACTCTGCCAATATTTTGGTTACATAAAGCTGTTAGTGCTACTTGCTACTTATCAGATGAAGAGGTGTTAAGAGTGCTGTATACATTCTCCCCTGGTTTTGTTTTGTTTTGTTTTTTCTCTCTAACACAAGAGATTAATGAAATTGATACAGTCAAACACAAGTAGGCAGAGGCTGCAGCAGTACAAAGTTACACCCAGATTGTCTGTACCTGTCAAATGGAAAATGGCTTGATGTTTTTCCTCTGGTCCTGCTTGCTAGGTGTATCTGATATTCACGAATCTCAATGTTTGAAAATGACCACCTGTGAGAAACAAAATACATTTCTATCAACATTTTGAGTTTAACCTCCTTATATGCTAAACACTGACTTTTGTAAATCATGGGCCAGTTTCTATTCTTGTGCATTTATGCATTCAAAAGAGAACTGAGATCATCACTTGAGTTTTGTTGTAACTCCTTGTTACTAGTCTTTCTGTAACTGTAGTTACTGTTCAGTGAAAAAAAAATCAGCTGTTCTGCAATTTTCACTTAAATGCACAAATGGAAGTGAAGAACTCCTGGTTTCTGAAATGAAACTATAGCTTTACTTAACATTAAAGTAGAGGACTCCTAAATGGATAATCAAGAACTATAATCGGAATAGTTAGTAGAGTTTCATATAATAGCAAAGCTTTACACCTATTTTTTAATCTTTATTTATTAATGGAATATTTCTGTGAAATTATTTCTTATTTTTATTAGTGGCTTTTTTAAAGCCATCTGTAAATTGAATATTTTAATGGTTCTTATTTAAATATTTTTAAAAGTGCAGTGTAAAAAAAAAAGAATGTGATGCAACCAAATAGACCGAAGACAATTAACATTAATTACATTGCAAGTAACATCACTTGCTTAGTTGACAGATTCATTGTCTCATGCCTACCTTAAGCTGCCTGCTCTTATGGGACTAATTAATACTGAAATCAACAAAATATTTATTCTTAGGTAGCTCATATCTGATGGGAACATAGGCACCAACAACAGCAAGAATAGAGTTCCCTGGTGCATTATCAGGTAGGACACTAGATTAACTGTCATAGAAGAGCAAAGCAGAACTAATACATTTGTGCATAGTAGTACTAGGAATGCAGTGCTTAAAAGAGATATGACATTATTATCTACCAGATTTGTGGGTAATGCTCTGTGCATCAGTATTGTAAAGTCATTAAAATGAAGCAGATACATGTCATTTTGAATACTTCACAGTCCTTGTACCTGTATTTCTGTTAGTCAGAAACTGAGTTGTTCCTATGCAGATATAAAATATTTTATAGTCTATCCACATGATCTTACACTTAAAAACAAACAAACAAAACGCTAATATTTTTCTTTTGCTTACCAGTTGTCAGGTAGAGAGATTTTTTCAGGACATAGTCTTTAAGGAACATGCAGGGTAAACTTGGTGTAAATATCAAAGCAGAAAGAAAATTTAAAAACTTCAACTGACTGACCTGTGAAACCAGGAAATGCAAACTAAAAAACTTAAAATGTTTTATTCAAACATCTTATTGCCATTTTTAAAACAACTCATTTACTAAAAATGTGGTTTGTATGCTTTTGCATCTTTGCAAATCTGGATGGCATGTTTATAATGAAAATGACCTCAGACTTTGGGTTCTTCTTTTTTGAAAGACTTTATGAAATACAGTCTGAAGATTTTTTCCAGATTTAGTATTTATTGAAGCTTTCAATCTGAATGAGAAAATAAAAGTAGAAATAAATGGAAGTACTCAGGAGCAATTTTTCATTAAATAAGATTGAACATTCTCGTGTGTGTTGTCTTTGCCTTAATATAGGAAGGAAATTAAATGAGCTATTAAATATGTGAGCACTTATAGTTACTTTTTTTTTTTTTTCTCGCATGGAAAAGCAATGTATATTTTGCCAGTAAAATGTATATGTTTGCCAGTAACGTGTATTTTGCCTTCATTTGGAAAAAACTTTTTTAATGAAGACCCTGTGGGTGTCTAGATACTGGACTCACTTGCCAATTTGCAAATTGGAACGTTCAGGTTAAAAAGCAATTTCTAATACATGCAAGACAGGAAGAATCACAGCCAATTATGAATTCCCAATTATTTATCATATGCTCAAACTGTACGTTAAGGTGGGTGCCAGAAACTGGCAGGTTGTCTGTCTGGAAGCCCTGAGCTGTCTTTTGTTGTGTTGTTTTTTTTTTCCCGCTGAGTTTTATGTTTCTTAGAAGGCAACTTATAACTAGCTTTGGTGTATCAGTCCACAGGTTCTTCAGCAAGAACTGGGGCTTTGCAGATGGTTGTACAAAAAGGCTGGCCTAAAAGTTTGCCCCTAGCCCCAGGCATTGACTCTATTTCATGGTCTGCATAAGCATTGACTGAACTCAGTCACCAATCTGTTTACACAGCAAGTAGTTGAAGAATGGCAGCTAGCATACACCAAATACTTTGTCACTATATACACAAATATTTTGTCAGTTTGACCTCAGTGCCAGGGAAGCTCATGGAGCAGATCCTCCTGAGAGTCATCACGCAGCACTTGCAGGGCAAGCAGGTGATCAGGCCCAGTCAGCATGGGTTTATGAAAGGCAGGTCCTGCTTGACGAACCTGATCTCCTTCTATGACAAAGTGACGCGCTGGGTGGATGAGGGAAAGGCTGTGGATGTGGTCTACCTTGACTTCAGCAAGGCTTTTGACACCGTCTCCCACAGCATTCTCCTCAAGAAACTGGCTGCTCTTGGCTTGGACTGGCGCACGCTTCGTTGGGTTAGAAACTGGCTGGATAGCCGGGCCCAAAGAGTCATGGTGAATGGAGCCAAGTCCAGTTGGAGGCCAGTCACTAGTGGCGTCCCCCAGGGCTCGGTGCTGGGGCCGGTCCTCTTTAATATCTTCATCGATGATCTGGACGAGGGCATCGAGTGCACCCTCAGTAAGTTCGCAGATGACACCAAGTTAGGTGCGTGTGTCGATCTGCTTGAGGGTAGGAAAGCTCTGCAGGAGGATCTGGATAGGCTGCACTGATGGGCTGAGGTCAACTGCATGAAGTTCAACAAGGCCAAGTGCTGGGTCCTGCACCTGGGGCGCAATAACCCCAAGCAGAGCTACAGACTGGGAGAGGAATGGTTGGAGAGCTGCCAGGCAGAGAAGGACCTGGGAGTGATGGTGGATAGTGGGCTGAATATGAGCCAGCAGTGAGCTCAGGTGGCCAAGAAGGCCAACAGCATCCTGGCTTGTATCAGGAACAGTGTGGCCAGCAGGGCTAGGGAGGTGATCGTCCCCCTGTACTCGGCTCTGGTGAGGCCGCACCTTGAGTACTGTGTTCAGTTTTGGGCCCCTCGCTACAAGAAGGACATCGAGGTGCTTGAGCGGATGCAGAGAAGGGCGACGAAGCTGGTGAGGGGCCTGGAGAACAAGTCCTACGAGGAGCGGCAGAGGGAGCTGGGCTTGTTGAGCCTGGAGAAGAGGAGGCTCAGGGGCAACCTTATCGCTCTTTATAGGTACCTCAAGGGAGGCTGTAGCGAGGTGGGGGTTGGTCTGTTCTCCCACGTGCCTGGTGACAGGACGAGGGGGAATGGGCTTAAGTTGAGCCAGGGGAGTTTTAGGTTAGATGTTAGGAAGAACTTCTTCACTGAAAGGGTTGTGAGGCACTGGAACAGGCTGCCCAGGGAAGTGGTGGAGTCACCATCCCTGGAAGTCTTCAAAAGACGTTTAGATGTAGAGCTTAGGGATATGGTTTAGTGGGGACTGCTAGCGATAGGTCAGAGGTTGGACTCGATGATCTTGAGGTCTCTTCCAACCTAGAAATTCTGTGATTCTGTGATTCTATATGTTATATATGCTATTACTAGTGTCTTGTTTATCTAGTAGGTGTATTACATGAACTTGGAGTCTTTTATTTTTGTTGATCTTCTCTAATACTGTTTCATCTCACAACTAAGTTCTTGTCAAGAAATGTGCAATTTTTGATCTTCTGCCTAAGATTTCTCTCTCTTCATACTTCATTGTCCTTTTACTTCACTGTCTCTATTTCCTTTATGATACATTCTGTATCACCTATGGTTTCTCATCATATTTGCAGAATGTTGTTATATCTTTAAATGTTAGCAAATAAATGGGAAGAAATATGATGCTACCATTTTCAACCTATAAAATAGATTGATGAGCTGTTCAATCAAAATACAATATTCAAAGCTAATGATCTTCATTGTACTGTACTTGAGATATTAGAAGCCTTATCTAGAAAGCTGTAAATGCAGATCCATTTCATAGTATAGTAACTTTTATAGCAATTGATTCATATATTATTCAGAATTTCCACATTTTCCTGATGGGATATGTAAATTTCAGCTATGTCAATAAAAGATTAACATGAATTCTTAGCCCATGATGGGTCTGACTCAGTTCATTCCATGACAAAGATGGAGAGGGATGAATGTTTGACATAAAAGCAGGAGGTCAAGAGGGGACTTACAACGGTGTTTAAATTCATGCTTTCCTGAAACATGGAATTATAGGTTAAGTGTGACTGCTGGTGGGAGGCAACTATGATGTCGTGAGCCAGCATTTTGTAGGTGAACAGAAGACCAGAGGAATATGAGACAGGTTAAAAGTGAGCTTGGATAGCTGGAAGTGGCTTAAGCTATGTTTTCCCTGACTTCTGGGTTCTAACAGTCTTAGGGAGAAGCTTTAGATCTCCTTCCTAATGCAGCCCAGGGTACTGTTAGCCCTGTTTATGGGAAGGGCACACTGCTGGCTCATGCTCAAATTGGTGTCCATCAGGGCCCCCAGGTACTTTTCTGCAATGCTGCTTTTCAATTGGGTTACCTTGAGTTTGTACTGGGGCCTGGGGTTGTTCCTCTAGGGGCAGTATTTTGTGCTACCCTTGCTGAAATGTATGAGGTTTCTGTCAGCCTATTTCTCCAGCCTGCTAAGATCCCTCCACTCCGTTCTACTTGAAGATTTGTTAAAATCTGTTTGGAACCAGAAAGTTCTGTCATCATTTTCAGCTTCCTAAAAGGGCTCGAAATACAGACAGATGTTAGATTACAACAGCAAGATCAGCAGACCATAGTTGTTCTTTACAAACATTTTGTTCAGGACTGTGGTAATAGGAGGAAGAAGTATTATGAAATGGAGGAGGGAGTGGTATGGGTGTTAAGGTGCTCTGGGTGCAGGGGAATAGGCTAGTACACCCATAGACCAACCAATGTTCCTCTGGTTGTGGGCTCAGTGGAAGCTGGGTGCACTGAAGTCAGGAAAAACATCAATCCATTAGATAAACCTGTCTTTAGGTTCTTTCTACTCATTCATGTAACATGTCTATGGAGTAAGGGATGTATACTTAAGAACAAGCAGAGCCTTATGCCTAAGAGCCTTCCCTTGTGATGGTACAAGAGTATGTTTTCTTGCTTTGTATTTTTACTCAAGATGGAAGTTTTAAAAATCTCTACAGATATTTTTATTTCTTGCATACAAGTTCCAGAAACGTTATAAATCTTAAAATAATATTTTATCTGTGTAAATCAAATATAATTTTATAATCTGATACTTCATGTTACAAAACAGAAAACATTAATGCTTGTTCATTTATGCTCTATGGAACCGTTCAAACAGCAGCTATGGGAAACATTTATCATTTGTTCTTGGTTACTCTTCAGACTGTTCATTTACTATGTATTTTGTAAGTGTATTCCCAGATGTACTGGAAAACCAAAAATGCCTTCATCCAGCCATGACATATTGTAACTTTAAATATAACAGACATTATATTCTAATTTTCTAAAGCATTTCCTCCTCTTTTTTTGTTGTTTGTTTGTTTTGTTTTGAGCAGTCAGTCTGCTAGGAATTCATTCCATTAAGAACATGGCTGTTGATAAATGTCTCCCTTAAATATTGTCTGGTTTTCTGAAAATTCTGCAGATGGATATGATATGTATTTCTATTCTCACCTGAAGAGCAGCTTTAACTGGGCTTGTTAAAAAATAACAATGTACTGTGCCATCTCCACATCAGATGTTTATGGAAAAACAGTGTATTTACTACAAAGCATGTAGAGAATTTTATGGAGGTAGCATGCAATTGCTCTAATTGCATTTCAGCTGGTGTACCTGAATTTCTTACTTGGAAGCAGGGATGGGTCATCTCTGAAGAGCCTAAAATGGTTAAAAGAATGCTTATACTCTTAGTATGTCGTTTACTTCAATGAACAGATGTATTTGCCAGTAATGCTCTGGGTTTTTGGAAGGTCCGTCATTACCACTGAATGCCAAATTCCTGGGTAAGATGATGCAGAAGGTCCTAATTTAGATTGAGAGAGCACACCAAGCAAACCACAATGCATGAAACAGGAATAAGAATAATATGAAGGTGGAAACACTGAGAAAAGAGAAGATAAAAACAGAAATATTGGAGCAGAGGTGGAGTTGTGTAGGACTTTTTAATGTTGAAATGTACTTAACAGGGGATATTAACTCAAACTTTTATTTCTATAGGAGGTTTATGGAGACTCATCTAAGAACAATTCCAAGTGAAGCTTTTTCTAATCTCCCCAACATCTCTAGGATGTAAGTTCTGTTTTTGATATTATTCTTTTAGCTCTTCTATTAAAAATAATGTTTCTTCCCCTCCTGCAGTACTCTTGCACATTTGCTACCTCACCACTCACATTTTAGAACTGCAGGTAATTATTCAATTGTTTATAACCTGAATTGGCCATAACAAGGCATGCTAGGCATTAGTGGATGAGAACTTATCTATCACATCTATTTCAATAAAGATAAGTCTTTTTTTTTCTCATTAACAAAATATGAAAAATGTCTCCATTCATAATAAATTGCGTATCCTATTGCTGGAGTAGAATAAGTTTTTTTGTTTTAGCTCCCAGCATGATTTTTAACTCATTCTATTGGAGAATCTGTGGCTTTTCTAGAACAGGAATGATTTTTTTTTTCTAGAATTGGAATGAATTTTCACTAAAACATTAGTATTTTTGTGATGAAATGAGGACTTCTGTTGTGTCACTTCCTTTATATGTAAATGCACGCATGGATACAGTCCATAAATGGAGGCCAACAGCCTCTACACACTTGCCTCAGATCAGCTTTTGTTAACAAGTGGCTGCCTGCTTTTGTACTGCCCTGTTCATTGATGTCAGCAGTCTTGAGGCAAAGGTGTCCCAGGTTTATTAATTCTTGCTCTTAATCCTATATATGGCCAGTTGATGCAGGAACTTCTCTGGCATCTCCCAGTTCACTCCCTAGAATCATAGAGTCATGTAATTTGGAAGGGACCTGAGGCCTCTTGTCCAACCACCTGCTCAAAATTGGACCAATTATGAGGTCCAACCCTGTTGCTCAGGGTTTTATCCAGCCTGGTGCTCAACATTATCTGTGTCCAATGGTAACTAAATAAACCACCAGCATCAGCAAGAAGTCCATATTTTTATTTCAGCCTTTTATTACTAATGTAGTAATATGAGCCCTTCTTGTTATGCTTAACATTCCTTGCAAGTCTAATCTCCAGCTCAGCATTGGCTGAATTGCTGAGATGGACTAGTAATTAAGAATTTATGAAAATGGGGAGACATTGAGGCTTGCCTAATTATGTTTTATAATTTTACCCAACTATATTGAATTAATTACTTTCTAAAATCCTTAAAAATAATTTTTCTTAAATATCTGCAGCCTAATTCGGCATCTCAGTTTTATCACATAGATGGTGTATTGTTTTGGTTTTGTTGGGGGATAAGTTTCTCCTATGACTTACAGTATCATATGTAAATCTGATAAACTTTATTCAAAACACGCTTCTTTTAAATGTAAAAGGAAGTAATCTCTGCTTCGGCTTTGAATAACACTTTATCTGTTGCTTAGACGCCTTTCAGATTGCAAAACTCTCAAATTGTAATAGCTATGAATTTGTAAAAGTATAGGTGTTCATCTAAAGAATTAATTGAACTCTTCTCTTAAATATACCCAGCTTATGAACCAATGACAACCTTTTGCCTATACTGTTTGGTAGTAACATGGTAGCAGATAACCAGCAGATAATTTAGTGAAAAGGAAAGTCACATTTGCAAAGTCCTTATGGCCGTGAATGAGATAATAGGTGCTTTTTATACACCTTGAAATAATACGTTGACATCCGTGTCAGTTTATTTGGTTGGTGATTTCAAGGCTAGCTGAGCAAACTAATGTCAGTATCTTTTTCAGAATTATTCTTCAGAGATATTAACTGAATATAGAGTTTTACCTTCCCCCGTTCCACATTTACGCGTAGGAAAATAACTTATGGAATCATACATACAGCATGCATACAGTTGACATAGCAATAACCTATCTAAAATTATGACCTGACATGGTAGCGTTACATTCTCTCTCCTACCGTTAGATGAAACATGCCTGTTCTGTCTTCCGCTTGGTGCCAGGTGCTTCATGGTATGAAGGAATAGAAAAACAAAGACGCTCCTCCAGAAGGCATCAGTACCGCACTTCTGCTGTGGAATTCTTCCTGAATTACAACATCTTCTGTTGTTAATTTGCAAAAGCCTATGAAGAATAAAGATTTAAATTTCAGTAACATCAACGTCCTTCTGGATTTTTCTTATAGCATGATTACTACTACAAATCATGAAATGAACTCTCACATTCTTGTTAAAAATTTTGGCTTAAGGAATTAGTACCTAGATTTTAACTACAATTCTTTGTGTGTTTTTCTTGGCCTCTAATATACCACGCACCTCATTTGGTTCTCCCAGCCCATAACTGCCATTAGTAATGAAAACTACTAGATCATTCCTTGCTTTGTAAACTCATCTAGAAAATGTTCTGAAGTTTCAATAAGATGATAGAGACCATGTTTACTGTTCCAAATATACTGCATTGTTTTGCTATATGGTTTCTACTATACAGTTTCCACAAATTAACTTTTTTTTTATTCTCTGAGCTGAATAAAAGATTTAGTTGGCCTCTTTTACGAACCTTGTTTAAACAAGAATTTTAAAGCTACTATTCTCTTAAATTAATGTGTGTCTATGTACTCTTGATAACCAGAAGTAGAGATTGTTTCCCTTTGCCACAGGAATGAAACAAAAAGCATTTCAATGAAATGCTCAAGTGCAAAGCTAATTCCTATCAGAAATGCATCAGTGCACTCAGGTGCATATGCTTCATTCTGACAATAACAACACTGAAAAAAATGTTTTATAAGGCATTCAGATGCAATAGAAATTTCTCTTTTTTTTTTTTTCATCTTAATGTTGAAAAATCTTGGTAGAAAGGCTTTGCCTGGTATTTCCATCCCGTTCTGACTTAGGACAGGTGGAACATACAGTACTTTTAAGGTCAAACATAAAGAACTTTTTTCCTGGGCTCAGAGGGACTGAAGAGGACATTTGTGAGTATCTTATAGACACCTGCTGCATAGCTCCCCAAGCAGTTTTCTCCACAGCTTCTCCAAACAAGGCAGCAGCCCTGCACTGCACAGTTCCCTTTGCCAGCAGCCCCACACAGAGCATTAACATTTCTTCCGTGCACTGTATTTCTCTACACAATTCCTTTATCTTTCCAAATCTCCAGTACCTTTTCACACCCCATACACACTGCTCCTACACTGCACAGCAACTCCCCTGCTCCCCAGTGCCAGCCCCTATGCTCCCCTGAGGCACCCCACATCACTGAGCTGCCCTCCAGCAGCACAAGATGGGAGCTTCAGCAAGTGGCAGGCAGCAACACAGCACAGGACAGGGAGCACTGAGGCTGGAGAAAAACAAAGGAAGGTGAAGAGAGGGAGAAAGAAGAACAGTGAGGGCAGGGAGAAGTCCTTGAGGCTACTGCCATGGGCTTGTTTAAAATCCTGTGCTCTCAGGCTTCTTCTCAATAACGATTAAAGTTATTTAACTGCAAACAGACTTTCTCCAAAAGAGAACTTGTGCACATAGTGTTTAGGTTGTGGCTGTACTCATGATGGGTGTCAGAGGCATTTTGGAATCCTGCAAGTTAAACACAGCTGGTACAGAGAGACAGTGCCGAATTACCAGATGTCTTCAACTTGGGAATTTCAGCACACTTTTCCTCTCTTTCCTGGGTAACTCCTTCTGGTTCTGATTGCTGGGATTTTCTTGCATTTAAATGTGTTGTATTATGTGTCCATTAGCCAAGGCATTGGTTAGTTCAGAAGCACTTTGAACACTTGGAAGTAAATATTTATGTACAATTAATACTTTTCAGTTTGATATTTCTTTCTCAGAGGAGACTGCATGTTTGTGCATGTTCATCAAGTGTTGATCTAGGTGACACTGAAACAAATACCTGTAAAACTATGCATGTTATTACTGATGATGTTGTTTAATTAATATACACAATTATACCTGTTTACAAAGCAGGAGAATGGAGGTCAACATGCAAAGAAAATAAGCCATTTCCTTCCCACTTTACTCCTGCAGCTGTAAGATGTAAAACTGTAACTCAGCCAGCTCCAAGCCAGCCAGTGCAGTAAAAATGTGACATGCAGAGTGCTGGGAAGGGAAGTGGTGGTTGCAGGCGTGAGGGAGGGGAAGAGGAAACACCACCACCACCACTGTTGCTGCTCTTCTGCCTCCTCTCATACATGAGAAAAAGGTGCTTGCCTGCCTGGGGTGAGCTGACCCATGGGGCACATGAAAAGTGCTCTCTAATTCTCAACCCCAGCTGCTTGGCATGAGGATGCGATGTTTGCTCATTCTCTGGTTTTCATTTCATTTTCTGTCAAGCTGATTTATATACAGCTGTTTGCAACATAGAACAGCATTTTATTATCATTATTTGTCATTGATATCACCTATCTTTTGGTGTGTTAAAATGTAGGCTCTGCTAAAATGGAATAATTATTTTTTTCTGCAAAGACTGGAACTTCAGTTTCTTGGGCAGTAGGCATTTACTGCTTACAAGAAAAACAAAATTAAAGCATCTCACATATGCATCTAATGCTGCAATAATCTCAGATACAGACTGGAAATACATTATTGTATTCTCCTCTTTTTCTTTTCCTTCCTTTTTGGATCTGAAGTAGCTTTTTAAAAGTACTATTACTGTGGAAAGAGAATCCACTGATCATGAAATCTCTACTTGTAACTTCTGCTATCTTTTCAAACATTGCTGAATACATCTCCAAAATATGCAATAAAAAGTAGATCTCATGTTAGAAAAGTTAAAAATAGTTCAGGTAATATGTCTTTAGCTCCAGAATAGGCAGGACTTAAATTCCCTTGAAACAGTGAGTAGCATTAGTCATCTGCTGGTTGTTAAGGCATAAAATGCTCACAAAGTATTGCTTCCAATTTTTTAAAGCATTTCAAGTATTTCTGAAATATCCATTGAAATAAGTTAAATTTCAACTTTCACAAAAGTTCAACAAAAGAATAAAAAAATCTGATCCATAATACCTTTCATTTAAAAGCCCTCCTGAGTTAAAAGATCATACTTACATTTCTATTTAACAGATTTTTTTCTGTTTTGTTTACAAAGCACAACACAACCCAATTAGAATAAATGCAAAATTCCAGTTAGATAGTTAAGATCTGACTCTGGGTCTTTGAAGGCCTACTAAAGAGGAGGAAAAGCATATAATACTCTCTTTATTATTATATTTTACTCTATTTTGACATTTAAAATTAACTTCTAAGTCTCTTCTGGTCAATTTAATTTAAATTTAATATTTAAATTAATGGCCAGGTTGCTCAGGGGATGCATAAACATGCAAAATATAAAAAACTGAGTCAGTAACTTCAATTAGAACCAGATTTTTTAAAAATCTTTTGACGTTACTTTTGTACACACATGATCATGTGACATTCAGTTTGAGAAAAATATTGTCATTTTTTAAAACTTAAATGTTTCTTTTTACTTTCTTTTGGTTAAGTAGCAAATTAAGTAAAGATAGCAGTTAAATATTTTAATATAATAAATATAATGAATATGCAAGGCATTCCAATTATTTTTAAAGATCTATAGATTAGAAATATTATGTGAATTGTGATTAGAAAAGTAAATAAAATACAAGAATACATCATTTAAATGTTATTCCAGTACTGATCAATTTTAAAACATTTTAAAAATTTTGAGATTTCGAATCGCATAATCTGAGTAGTAATGCCAATGTTACTCTGAAAGTTGTATTGCAGCTTTATTCAACACTTCAAAGCCTTTAACAGAGTAGTTCCAACATTACCATATTCCTAGTGATGGAGAAACTCTGAAAGGATGTTTTTGTTTTTGTTTTTTTTTTTTTTACCACATTCAGTAGATCACCAGCAGTATAATTGCTACTCAGTCTAAACTGTTTTGTAAATTAATATTTCTTAAGCTTGTTGTTTTGTTTTGCTTTGGAGCCACATTACACCTTATACCCTTTATGACATTCACTGTGTGGCTAGAGTTTCTTTCTAAATTCATGTTACAGCATATTTTTTCCTCAGCAATTAGTAAATCATTTGCCCTGATGATAGAGAAATTGTGAGAACTGTTGCAGTGATGGCCCAAGGACCATCTTTGTGTCTTTCCTTTTTTTATTCATGGATGTAGAAAAATATGCCAATTTACCTGAGAATTAGGTCTCCTTAGAGAACACTAAGGTGATCTTGGTTCCTTAGAGAACACCAAGGTGAATACCAAGTGGGAAAAGAGAAGGAATATGATTCTAAAATGTGAAATCTGAATATTTAGTACTTATCACATTGCTTTTTTTTTTTTAAATGGTAGTATAGTATACATCTAGAACATCAGCCCAAATTAAAGTCCTGTTAAAAGTTCCTTTGTCACACAACATCGGTGCCACCTTCCATGAGGTGGATGAGAACAGAGAGGAAAAATAAAGTGACTTGTTTAGTACTAGCCATTGCTTGCCAAGGTCAGTGACTTGTTTCTTTTTTCTGTTTGCTGGTGTTTAGCTATATCTCCATAGATGAAACCCTTCAGAGTCTGGAGGCCCATTCCTTCAACAGTTTAAGTAAAGTCACTCATATGTAAGTACTGCAGTTAATTAAACATAATTAAATGAATGCAGTTGTTCGAATAAATTTCAAGGTGTATGGAGTAACATACAGGTTGATTTATGAGTTGTCATTCTCTTCTCCTTTGCAGAACAGGATTCTTTTTCTCATTTTCTTTCTCCGTACTGTGGAGAAAGTCTGTTTTTTTTTCTTGTGCTTTTTTAGTTCCCTTGCTTTTCCATATCCTCCTAAGTGTAAGAAAAATATGTGGGACTGCACTGCAAGCTCTGGCTTGGTGGCAAGTTTATTTGAACTGGCAACTTAAGAATTGGTTCTGTCAAGTTACTAAACATACATGTAAGTGTAAAACAGTAACATAAGCATAAGAAGTGAAATTGGAAAGGCCATAGCACAGAGCAAAATGGCACTAGCAAGAGACATGAAGAGTAACAAGTAATCATTCTGGAAGTGCACTAAGTAGAATATAATAGTATAGCATAGTATAATAGTATAATAACAAAGAGTATTTGTCTGGTTATTAAATGGAATGGGTAAAGGTTTCTGACAAGTTTTTATATTTTTTGTTCTTATCAGTCCTCACAAAAAAAAAACATAAGTGCAACTAACATCAAGGACAAAGGGAAGAGATACCAACTTAATATTCTTTAACTTCTTCTTTGCTTATTCTTACTTGAGATTTTCAGATTGTGTCAAACAAACCTAACATTAGAATGTTTAAAGTCCTGTATGAAACAAAGTCAGCTATCTTTGAGAACTTGCAAAGGATGAGTGAAAGAAAAGAAAACTTTCTTTTTCAGAAAAGAAAAAAGGGCAAAAACTGGGTCTGTCTTCTAAAAGAAACTGTGATGAAGGCAGATTAACTTCAATTCCTGAAAAAAAAAAAAAAAAATCTGGAACCAGTAATCAAACTAATTGTGTAAACACAATACTGTGAAATGAAATTACAGCTACATGGATTTAAGAACAAATCAGATCAGGCTATCCTGCAACAGGAAGAAGGTGTCAAAATTACAGTACTATGGCTTTTGGCACTATATGGTACAAGACTGCACTATAAAAAGGCTTGCAGAACAAGGCCTAACTGAAATAGTACTGGGGCAGATATAAAAGTGGCAGGATACCTGCACCTAGAGAATTCTTGTCATTCAGCATTACCCTGTCAAAATAAGAAATTAATATACTGAATAGGGCTTCACAGGATCCATCCTTCACCTGGTTCTCTGATCCAAATGAGGGCATAAAAAGTGTGTCAGTATCAAAAAGCTCATATAAGCTGCAGTTTGGCACATTTTGGAGATTTTTGTTTGAAGAGACTCCATGGGAGAGCAATGCCAGTCATTAAGGGTCCAGAAAACTTTATCTGAAAGATAAAGTGTCCAAAACTAAAATAGGCAGAGGCAGATACATCTTTTAAGCGTATAAAAGGTTGCTGCAAGGCATAAAACTACTATGCATTTTTCACACTGACAAAGCAAAACTAATAATAAAATTAGATTAAGGAGCAATCTAGAAAAAGCTTTCTTATGGTTGGCATAAATAAATACAATTGCTTTCCTAGGGAATTTGTCTTTGTCACTGGAGGCCTTTAAGTCTGTAATCAGAAACTCCATAGGTCTATTTAACCTTCACTCAGAGAAAAAGATTGAACTAGGTGATCTCTCAACACTGCTCTATTTTCTATACTTCTTTTGCATTTAATTTATACATTATGAAACAGAAGGGTTAATAAAAATAAAGGAGATAATATCATTACTCTTACTGTAGATAGAGAGCAACTAATGCTGGAAAAGGGAAGCATCTACCCTACAAATCCCTGGCAGATTAAGTTAAGAGTAGAGTCCAGGATCCTGAGACTTAGTTTAGTCCAATAACATGCTCCTTTAATATTCCTGAAATGGTGTCACAAGAAAGCTTTAGTGTTATAACAGTACTTATCTTTGGTTTGAATTTAGCCAGTCTCTTCTTTAAATTGTTTTTCCAGGCCCATGTTACTCATTCTCCCTTCCTGTTTCAAAGTTGTTGTGTCTTTAGGATTTCTTGTTTAACAAAAAAACATTTAATGAAACACTGGCATCCCATTTTATAAGTAATGGAGTATTTGGCACTATACACCTGTGGTTCACCTTATTAGAAATTAAAGACAATAAAATACTCTTGGGCCATCTCATTTCATTGCAGAGTTCTTCTATGCAATACCCAGGGTTGTATCATATTTTTTTAAATTATATGAATATAAAGTTTTCCTAAGAATGGCTTGAGGAAAAGAGGAACTAGCTGGTTAGATAGCTACTATTATTTCTGTATTAGATTCAAAGTGAAGAATGGATTAGAAAAGTCTACTTCAGGATAGTAATTCATAACACAAAGGATCTCTTTCAAAGGGTAATGTAAGCCTTTGCATATAAAGGACACTTCCCTAAAAACGTGCATCTTGAAATGTGACTACTTTAAAGGAGTGGTAGATGGAGCTATGGTGTTTTCAGTGCCTCCTCTGGCACATAAAGGCTCCTCTGGAAACCCTCTGGTATTCTACAGAATGTTTCAGCACCAAGCACCCAACCTATTGTAAGGCACTACATCCACACCCACCCTACAGGCCTTCTCTCCCAGAAACCCTGTCAAAGCACACCAACAAGGTTTGAAGCCAACACATTATCACACTCATGTCAGATCCATGGCCTGCATGTGCCACCCATGATGCTGCAGCCTGTGTAGGAGTCAGTGGAGCTCAATGGTAATTACACCTTCTTCATCTGTGGTACAGGCTCTGGGGAGGGCACAGTGGGGAGGAGTTATCCTCATTTGTTATAGAGGGTAATGTAAGACTCTATTTCTCACAAGGCACTACCAAAAAAAAAAAAAAAAGAAAATGTACATAGACAAACTATATACATATAATTATGAAAGAACCATAAATACTTCAAGACAACACACCAGAACCAAAAGCTTACTTGCAAAGGCAAAACCCCAACCTCTGCAGCTATCCCATGAAGAAGGGCTAACTGTACTACTCAAAAGCATTTATACACTTTTAAAATCAGTTTGGAAGTACAGCACACACATTATTTAATCAGAGAGTACACAAATATCTGGCAAATTAGGCAGTTGAATATAAACAGAAAAAGAAAGCTATTTATAAATTTGACTATTTTTCTCAATTGCTTCCATAACTCCTCTGATTTGTTAACACTTATTGTTGGGTTTGATTTACTTTCCAAAGAACAAGATTATTTAGGGATAAATGTATGTCTTGTGCTATGCATTTGTTTAATGTTCTCCACTTACATAGTTATTTTCAAACTATTATTGCTAAAATACTGGATAAAGAGTAGCACAGGATATGTTCAAGGAAGTTGAAGTTACTCGAACAGTTTTGAAAAGAAGTCATTTCATAGAGGTTAGCTTTCATAGGTTCATTTTTCATGGACTTTTCATAGAGTACGGTTTTAAATAAATAATCTTTTTACCCTAACTTAAACTTATATACACAGTTTAATTTTTAAAACATTTGTTTTTCTACAGAACTTCATATGAGAAAATTTAGTGTTTATGGAAAGGAAGAACTAATTGCTTGGCTTGAGTCAAGTGTCATGTGAATAGGCATCCTGTGTTTGTCACCACTTCATGCCAAGCCTGTTAGTGTGCCTCACTTTTCATCTTAAGCACTCCGCTTTCCTGGTCCTTGTTCGGTTCTGCTTCTGTGCCTCCATTCCGACTTTCTGTTCCCTCCAGACCTTAGCTGGATGTATGCAGCTTGTCCATATTCCCCTACAAGCAACTCTGAATATATATATATTTATATGAACCTAATCCATTTGAGTGCTGAGTAACTTCTGCAAAATGAGGATACTGATCAACTGCTGTGTTTTAATGAGATGGATCTCATTTCAGTTGTAATTAATAGCCACTCTTTTATTAATTTTTCCCCAGTGATGGGGATTGTTGGTCTAACAATATTTTATTTTTCCTTATTTTAGTCATTACTGTCTCTAAGTATACCTGCAAGACAAATTTAACATGTTTACAAATTCAGGACTGTCTTTCCCATACAGTGACAAAACTGTATTGTAGATATAAATGTGAAAGTGCCAGATGAGCAATGTCTCTGGGTACATATCTTACTAGTGTGTTGCAGCTTGGTAGCATCAGGCTTGAGAGCTTTTGGAGCAAGGTCTTTTTTCTCAGGAAAACATTTTCATGTAAGGAACACCAGGAAAACTGTTTCTTTTCCCTTTCCCTGTGTCTCTGCTCACTCTCCTCATCTCTCCCTCACTTCTCCACAACTCCTCCCTACTCCAAACGCTCTCTCCTCTTGAACAACCACATGAAAAGCCCTTTGAGCATATGGGAGTAGTGCCAAAGGTTGCGGTTCAAGTGGCTTGCCCTTGTACATGCAACATCATTTAGAGCTTGCAGGGGCTGCTCTCCATCTCTGCACTGGTCAAGTGCTGGGGCAGCTCCCCCAGCCTCCAGGCAAATGCTGCAATTCTTGCAGCCAGCTCAGGGAGCCAAGTCATGGCATATCAGGCTGCAGAAAGGAGATATGATTTTATAGAAGGGTCAGAGAAGCAACTGGAGAGAAAGGTTAAAGAGGGAAGAGCTGGCCCTAATAGGAATCTGAATAAAGGGGACTACTGTATACCTGCAGTGAATTGCAGGGCACTGGAACAAGACCTGTGCAGAAAAAAAATCTTGTTAAGAGCTTTTGTCTGGAGGTGGGGAATAGACAGGCTAGAGCCTGAGCCAATTTTTTGGAGCTAGTGATGCAAAAGCTTGACAGCTGTGTGCAGGTGGAATGCCACAGACAGCTCAATTTGGGGGGACTGCAGCTAGGCTGCGCAGGGAGAGGGAAATGTGGAAGTCTATGTACAAATCATAGAGACCAGGGAAGCTATAGACAAAGTAAATCAAAGTGGAGAGCGGTCTAGTTATTTTAAGACAAAGAAAACAGCTGACTTAAAACATTTTAGAACTGCTGACCTAGATATCCTTATTATTCATACATGTTTCAGCATAGTGGCATTATATAGAGACTTTGCTCTGATTTGCAATAGCTGAGCTCTAGTCTTGAACAAACTCAGGGGTGTGTCAATACTGCAAGGCAGGTATGAAAGATATCTGGTAAATTAATTTTAGAAGCAGCATAAATATGTGAATGTTTTTCCTTTTTTAAATTCATATAAGACGTGAAGTCACTTATTAACTTTTCTAGGGTTTATTTTGCAAACTTGCAGCTCATTAACTAATTTGTCAGACTAATATTCAAATGATTATTAGTTTCAGTTTTAGATTAATTTTGATTTGGAACTGAATACTTACGTCTGCTCATGAACATGAATAACTATAAATAACATACTTATAAGTGTTAACACAGGACTGTAAGTATGCCACTAAGTAATTTTCTCTGCACGTGTTACTGACACTTTGAGGTTTTTAAAGTAATTTCTTTAAATAGCAAAACTTAAGTGCTATTCATGGACAGTAAGATTTTGGTTTGATTGTGAACCTAGCACATTTTTAATTACTAGTCTGAGGGCCAGAAATGAAATGTAAAACTTTGACTTTAAATCACACATAAGCCAAGTCTTAATGGTTTTACGTACTTTTTAAAAGTAAAACAGAAGATGAATATTTTGTATTGTAATTTTCAGTAATTTTATGAGTGTTCCACAGATAATTCTGTTATCTTAAGGGTAGATAGCATCAGCCTTCTTTCTTATTAGCATTTCTAAGTAATTTTAGTTAGGACTGTGAAGTGAAAGATTTGTCCAGGACACCTTTCACCGCTCTGTGTAAGTGCTCAGCAAGGATACCTATTAAATATCTTTTTCTGGTTTTTGTTTTTTTTTTTTTTTTTGTTTGTTTTGTTTTGTTTTTTGTTTTAGTATATCTTTAATCATTTTGTTCCCAGAAATACTCAGAATTGTTACATTGCTGCTGGGCACAGAATTTAAGCCCTGTATGCTAAGATTAAATTGTATTTATATTGTGTATCAAAGTTCCATTTCAAAAGTCACCTAAAGTTGGTTCTCGTAGGCACTTATATACCAGGGAATTAGCCTGCCAGACATTTTTAAGTATATACTTTGTCTGTCTCTGTGTTTTAGGCAGCTAAAACTACTAACATTTTTCTCAGAGCTACTTTTAAAAGGAACCTTAAGTTTCAAAATCTGTGTTTCAATCTTTTCAGTTCACTGATTTAGAAAAGATTACCGATAGAAATACAAACCCTGTCTAATGAATCTACTGATAATCAACAATCTTTTCTTCATTTTTGGAACCTTTAGAAGTAATCTTTAAACCACAGGAGTCTTTTGATTACAATTTGAAAATTGCTATCACATAACATTTAGGCACCTTTGAATGTACTATTCATGATTGATTCACATAGAATAAATTATGAAATCTATCTTGTGTATCACTGTCCTGTTAGCTTGTGAGAGCAGAACTATTTAATAACTTTCATTACTTCATAAGCTGCAATGCTGATGGAGCTACAGATATCCTTTAAATCTGAGGTTTTAGAAAAGATTCTTTCCAGTATTGTGATATTAATGATGTTTGAGTATGCAAACAAGGACAGTTTCATGAATAGAACTAAATTTGAAGATCTTTCTCTTTTTCATGCATGTGAAATGAGAGGCCACATATTCAGCCAGTCAAGTTCAAGAAACACATTTGACTGGACTAGAAGCAGAGAAAAATGAAGTTTTCTCCTGATTTTTTTTGTAAGCTTAACATTCACTTGGGTCAAATCACTTTTTCCCTTTTTATACCTCTCTAACCCTCTTTCTCATCCATTTTGAGAAGAGACTTATGGGCAACTGTTTGTCGAAAGTGCCCACAATGGGCACTTTTCATCCTTCCAGAAAATAAGAAACCTCTATAATACAACTTGTAGGACAAAATGCAATTATAAAAAAACATTATATTTCAAAGTACACTTCTTCCCTAATCCCAGCATCACCAATTCAAGGAAATGAAACAGCAATGGCATAAGCCTTTCTTCATTGTTCAGTGTATATATTGATTTCCTCACTAACAGTCTTTAAGCTTTTCTCATATTACTGTGCCAAATGTCTCATCTGGCAATTTTAAATCTTTTATTCACAGATTAACTAGTATTTCATTTTGCTCTGTTAAACAGCACTTGCCCTCTTTTGGCCTAGTTACTTAATAAAATCTGCTTGGATCTCATCGCATTATTCTGTGCTTCCAATTTTAGTACCATCTGCAGATTTTGAAATCTTACTTTCAATACCCTCTTCCAAACTGCAGAGTACTATGAATAGAAACAAGCCAGAACTCAATGACTCTATGGTACTCCAATGTATTATCCATTTCCAGACTGAATGTTGATCTGAAAACTCTCTTCCCCTGGAATACATTTGGTCCACAGCAAAGGAATATATAGCCAAGAAGCTCCTGACTCCAGCTTTTCAAATGCAGCCAGTGATGAAAAAAACATTGTCAGTTCAGATCTGTGGAGCAAATTCCACTGTTGGAAGTGTGATTGCTACATAACTAATAAAATAATTTGAGAGAAGCAAGAGACTGACACAGAAGATTTCTCTTAATAGCAGAAACAGTACTGTTCAAAGAAGCTAACAGACACAAAGAACATTTGAATACGTTGCTCTAATAGTAGTATTACAGATATTAACTGAATCAGTTTAACGTGCAAGTAGAAGCTAAACCCTTGTCTCCCTACCACGTTAACAGTAGAAAATGAAGGCTTGGAAGATGGAGAACTGTTTTCTCAGTAAAGCAGCATACGTAGAAGATAAAGTCTTGGCACCGGTCTCCACATACTGATTTATCTATTGTCTTACCCTTTCCCACTTTCATTTCTCAGATAACTTGGTTATAATGATTTTATTATGTAAGAATGATTCCAGTCGCAGAGGTGTTCTTAAAATCCAGCTTCCTGATACCCTATGTTGTCTAGGCTGATCACTGCACTGCCAAGTAACCCAAAGCAAAGGCATGCTAATGCAAGTACTACTGGTTTGCACCATGTCTATGCCCACTTTTTGGCCTGACCTAAGACCAGAACATCACCCACAAAACCCACACCACCATGCCACCCATTTTAACTTTCATTTTAACGTTGCTAGTTTCTGTTAAAATAAAGAAAGAAATGATTAGTCATAATTATCAATGTGCTAACATTCCCCCTTTCTTTACAGTGAAATTCGAAATCTTAGAAACTTAGATTACATAGATCCAGATGCCTTTAAGAACCTCCCACTGTTGAAATACCTGTAAGTATTTAGCATCTGTAAGTTGTTGGCACTTAAGCCTTACAGAGAACTCTATTTTTTTTATTTTATTTTTTATTTATTTATTTTTACACAACAGTTTATTTGCATTTCATTTTAGAAATGGTTGCAATGCTTTTCCATGTTTATTTTAATGACAGAACATCAGCTATAATAAGTGGTTGGAACTTTAACTACTTTTGCAAGAAAGGAAAAGGTTCACAAATTCATCAGTAGTTTTACTATTCTTGTGATCTATTAAGTGCAATACACAAATTTTTGCCTGACCACATTCCACAGCTAGTATTCTGCTAATGATGGTGCTGTCATACTATATTTATCTAGGGAATACTGTGAAGAGAGATATAACAGAAATTACACATCTTTTCTATTTGCTGGATATTTATATAGGGTTTTAGAGAATATCCATCAGCTACATGTGACAAATAAGTCTATATCTGATTTCATTACTTCTATGGTAGAAAGAAATCCTTGGGGATTCTCTATATCTATATATATATTCTCTATATATATGAGGAGCAGCACAGAGTAACCAAACCACAGAATTATAAAATTATTGCACGGGAAATAGAAGAAGAGAAAGATTATCTTCTGTAATTTTTAGTAATGTTCAGAAGACTCTGAAAAGAGTTGTGTGCTTGTGGTGGGGATAGCAACAAGGAAGAAAGACTTCCCAGATTTTTCCTATATATCAAAAGTGATTAAAAAAAAAAGAATGTAATCAACACTATTTAATTTCAAAATAGTTTTAAAATTTGAGAACTGTATTTCCTGAACCCTACAGAAGTTCAGAAATAAGGGGAATTAACTGTATTCATGTTAGAAGACAACATTTTTTCCTTTTTAGAGGTATTTCAACAGCTCTGAGCCTCAATGAAAGACAGAGGATTTGGGGCCCAGACAAGAGTCTGAAGCAGCCTTAATCTCAGAAATGTGCACTAAGTTGTTTTGTTTTTTTTTCCTTCCTACTTACTTCACAGGCTACTTCCCCCTGCACACCTACTTATCTGCATTTTATTCTGTGTTTCCATCTTTTAGATTCTATCATTTACCATAAATTTGGTATTCTGATTTATTTTCTATTTTATTCTTCCATCATAATATTTTGGAGAGTTGATTTGGACAGTGAATTGATTGACAATAAAGAAATACTGATACTGCACTGCTGAATGATTTAAATACACTGTATGTCTTTATCTGGTGATCCCCTACATGTAATTCTTTCTCCTCTCTCTGCTTTAGTGGTATTTTTAATACTGGACTCAAAGTATTTCCTGACCTCACCAAAATCTACTCATCTGATGTGAACTTTTTACTGTAAGTATCATGGTTAGAATTCTGCCATCCTCAGATCCCAAGAAAACCAACTGTAAAGGCTTACATTTTAGAGAAAAATATCAAATACGCCTGTCAAAGTACTTTTCCTCAAGCTGTAGTTCAACGATCATTAGTATCAAATCTGGAAAATGACAGGTCATCTAGCACTATAAAATTTGACCTGGATGAGACACACAATCACATCTCTCTTAAATTACCCAAAGAACATGATACATAATTTCTATGGGCCTTTTGCTCTTATTTTGTTTTAACGCTGGCTGTGCAATAGCTGAATTAGCCTGACATCAGAATAGTATAACACATGGGACGTGGTCTAACATGCAGCCTGCTAACATGTAGTCAGCCTGTCAACATCTTTCTGACAAATTTGTGCTGGCATGGTGAGCTTGTGGTACACATTTTCAGATACTAGCATCCACTAATGTCCCACATTGTTGAATCGTAACCTCAGCTGGCTATCTGCTTTCTTTCTTTTGAGTACAGACAGCTCAAGAGCAGGAGAACTGGAAAATCTTTAGAGCAATTTTTTTTTATCTTTACACTTTTAAAAAAAGCTCAGTGTTGGCCTGAACCTTAAGGAAGGCTTCACAAGAAGAAAGATTTTAAGGAAGCCTTCACATTTTGGTGAAGGTTTATTTTACCCCAAATATGTTGCTTCATACAACTCATGTTTTAATACAGGAAATCCCAAAACAGAAAAGGAGTTTAAAAAAGCAAATTACCAAAGCTTAGAAATAGAGTTTCTAAGTCTGTAACTCAGGAGCACCTTGGTTTCATGACAATGAGGTCAGCTCAGGCTGGCACAACATGCGTTCATCCATACCTGCAGCCCTAAGAGTACTTCTGAACATCCTAAATGTCTGTGCTGCAGCAAATACCAAAAAGCCTTGGAAAACCTGGGAGGCCACAGCACAGCAAGCTGTACCTTAGCTAATTTGCACTACTTCCTCTACATTAGCCCATCACAGGCCTCCTTTAAGAGCCTGAGTTCACCGCAGGCTATCTGAATTCACACTGCTCTTACTACACCACCAGTATAGTCACAGGCAGACACCCAATTTTGGTGTCAGTTTGGGAAAAAAATAAGAGATCTGTGCTGTAAGAAACTAGTAGGAACTAACATCAGGCACTACCACTCTTTCTTTTAAGAACCTACCTGCACTGTTGAAATTTAATTATTGTATCTCAGTGCTTCTGGACATACATTACCACGCCTCAGACTGTGGTTGATTGTTAATGAGCTGCTAACACTAGGAAGAGCCCTGGGGGTCCGTGGGAAGAGCTAGCAGTACCTCTAGCACAACAGCAATCCTATGTATAAATTCACATCCTCAGCTGATGGGCTCCATTAGTCCCGACTGTAATATCCTTATTTCATAACTGCAACAAGCACACTTCTCCCTTCCCTAACATCATAAGGCTTCTTCAGGGTCCATCACTGTTCCCCTGTACGTAATGACTGCAGCACACTGAGGAAACTGAATATGGATATCCACTGTAAGTGGATGCAGCAACCTCCAGAATAGCCTTTTGTGTCCGTAGACATTGATGTAATTCTGGTAGCACCAATGCCTCTCGCTAGTTTAGGTATTCTGAATTCCTTTCTTTCTCTCCTACTTGCAGCCACCTTCCTTTCCCTTACTTCTCATACTTCTGCCCTTACTGCGATGGATAGTAAGTCTTCTTTCTGTTATCAAAACATCAGACAGCAGCCTGCAAGTACCAATCCAGCCAAGGCAGAAAAGCCTTTCACCCGTAAGCCTCCTGTGAACAAAGGGTCACATCTTTCCTGGAAACTATTTGGCTTTACTTTAAGAAAACACCCTTAAGAGAGAGTGCCTGTCTCCTTTCTGTCACTCACCTGGTTTCACAGTAGTTGAACAAGGTACATATCTTCTTTTAGAGTCACAGCATAAGCCTATATGAATAGATACTTTGCTTAAATATTCTTGCCTAACCTTACTTATATAGTCACATTTTAAGCACAACTCTATTATCCCACTGAACAAGCAAAGCACAAGGAGTGATAATTAACTACTTTTAAGCAAGACTTCCTAGGTGGAGCCCTCTCTTATTAACTGCAGTCCTCAGCTGAAAAGAATTGTCCTACTAGCAAGCTTTGCTAATTTACTTGAGTTTGCTCACACGAAGCACTCCTACATCACACTAAAACCATTTACTTTAGCTGAATTTAAGATCTCTTCTCCTGCCCACCCTTCACTGCTTCAATGGCTTGAAGCAAATTGCAGAATGGCTTCTTGGAGAAAGGGAGTGCAAATGTGGCAGGGGTAGCGGTGGTGTATATCCCATTGCTATCCTTAAAGGTATTTCAGAAACAAAGAGTACTATCATTAAAAGAGCAAGTGTTTCTTTCCATTTAGAAAGCAAACCCTATTTATTTCTCTGTGCCTTAACCTACAATTTGAGCCCAAATTCAGGGTTGCAATCAAGCCAAGAAGGAGCAGCTCAGATGAAGACTTGCAGGCTGGTTAAAGTATCTCAGTCACTACCTAGGTGTTGCAGTCTCTATATGGTAGCAGCGTTCAGCTGGAAGAGGCTTGACAGCTAGATGGGCTAAGTAAGAGGTTATTGAAAATCAGAGGTATTATTCTAGAAGGTAACTTGCAGAGAGGTGATTGGTGGAATACCGTAGGTGTTGTTGCAGTGCTGCAAAGTGGTGTTCTGAGTCAAGTCAGAAAGAGCCCCATGTAGGGCCACCAAGGTGATGAAGGGTCTGGAGGACTTTTCCTATGAGGAAAGGCTGAGAGAACTGGGACTGTTCAGCCCAAAGAAGAGAAGGCTCAGGGTGTATCTTATCAATGTCTATAAGTACCCGAAGGAAGGGTGCAAGGAAGACTGATCTAGACTCTTTCTAGAGGTGCCCAGTGCCAGCACAAGAGGCAGCAGGCACAAAGTGGAACACAAGAGGTTATGACTGATCAACAGAAAAGACTTTATTGCTGTGCAGGTGACTAAGTATTCACACTGGTTGCCCAGAGAAGCTGTGGAGTCTCCCTCCTTGAAGCTCTTCAAAAGTCACCTGGATGTGGTCCTGGGCAACCTGCTTTAGGTGACCCTGCTTGAGCAGGGGAGGGGTTGAACCTCCAGAGATCCCTGCCAACCTCAACTACTCTGTGATTCTGTGAATGGTCATTGTCCCCACTGTATTCATGGTATGCCGGGTGCCAGGTGACCCTCAGAGCTGGAAATGCTGGCTGTTTTGCTGAAAAGTCTAGACCTGCATTAAGCAAGGAGATTTTACTTCCCAAGGATCTTCTGAGACTAGAGGTAAACCTTGTACTACCTCCTGCTCCATAACCTGAAGATGCTGTTTGCCTTAGCTGTAGGCCTCTAGGATGGAAATCTGAGTTAGCTAGAGCTCTGAGTGAGATATATTTAATCTGAAGAACTACTAGGGAGATCCTCAGAGATCAAATGGGCTTCAGCTTAAGCATTACTGTGTTGCGAATTAAACCCTACTCTTACTATATAGAGAGAAACAAGAAATAAACAGGCTATATGAAACAGAAGTAAAAGTTCATACAACCATTGTGTCTATGCTTCCAAGTGAGTAATTTGGCCTCATGGACACTGACAGAAGTGTCCCAACAGTGCAACTTACAAGAGCTCAGCCCTCCCAGTGACAGCAGCACTTAACTGAAGCGTCCTGATTGCAGATGCTCTTAGCCAAGAGATTACTTCTTGGAATGACTCTTACACTAAGTGAAAACAGAACTGGATATCATCAATGTTTAGAAATGCCTATCTTGAAATTGCCGGTGTATACTTCGATGAAAAATAATCTTTTCACTTCTATTATCAAGAAAAAGAACCTATTCTTGAAGAATAGTAGGCTTCTAAGTGATATATAAAGTATAGCTGGGGAAAAAGTGTTCATTATATCAGTATTCACCTTTGTGGTTGTCCTGGTTTCAGCTGGGATAGTCTTCTTCCTAGTAGCCAGCATAGTGCTATGTTTTGGATTTAGGATGGAAATAATGTTGATAATACACTGATGTTTTAGTTATTGCTGAGCAGTGCTTGCAAAGCCAAGGACATTTCTGGTTCTCATACTGCCCTGCCAGCGAGGAGGCCAGGGGTGCCCCAGGAGCTGTGAGGGGACACATCCAGGACAGCTGGCCCAGACCAACCAAAGGGAAGTCCCATACCACATGGCATTGTGCTGAACAGTAATATGAGGGGAGCTGGCCAGGGCGGGGGCTGCCATTGCTCAGGGACTGGCTGGGTGTTAACTGGCTGGTAGTGAGCAATTGTGTTGTGCATTGCCTTCTTCCTCTTTCTCTTTTTTTATTAAACCGTCCTTATCTCAACAATGACATCTTGTATTTTACCTGTTTTGATTCTTTCCCCCATCCCACTGCAGGGGAGTGAGCAAACAGCTGCATAGTGCTTAGCTGCCTGCCTGGTTAAACCACAACAGTGGCCTATAAGCAACTTAGAAGTAAACACTTGTTTAGAAACGTAAAGCAATCTGAAAAATGCCAAACCAGAATAATTTGTGCTGGAAAACAGCTACTGGTGAAATGAAGAATGAAGATAGTTGTAGTACAGTTCAGTGTTAACACACATGATATGCACAGGAAAGGAACAAAATTGTTCTTGTCACATGAACTATTGTTAGGACTTCTCAGCTGATGTACATTATAATCTGGCCTTAATAGATCATGTCTCATCCACAAGAATGTCATCTGACAAAAACAAGAATTTGCAGAATATTTCATTTTCCAGACTGTAATATGATTCAGGAAAAAGCAGGAAAGGGACTATCAGACACTTTTGTTTCTGCCAGCTTTTTCTCCTCTCCATTTTAGTCATAAGTTTTGTTTTTTCTTTGTCTCTTTATCACAACAGAGTTTTGCTCTGAGAATACAAATTTCTTAAGTATTTCTTTTATTAAGCTTACTTCTTTATTAAAGCATTTCTTAAGTATTTAAGAAATGACAGACGGTGAAACACTCATTTGGACAAGAGTTGAGAAAATTAATTAGGTTAGATCACACAGTAAATTTTTATTTCACTTGCGTTAGATGCAGTTCTGTGAAGTGAAATGCCTGTCCTGAACAACGTATTATCTGATGGCTCAGCCGAGCATAGCTAAACAGCAGGATCTCAACTCTAAAGTCATTTGGGTTGACTCCATTGACATTGCAGCATTATTTACTTTGTTAATTCTTTGGCTTTTGGGAAAATTAATCTGTCTGTGCTGTTAACCATGGGATTCACACAGGCTGGCACACCTCACCAGGACTTTAAAACCCAACTACTTCACAAGCTCACTTCCTGACTGCTGGAACCTACTTGATTCTTTATCATCCCACTTCTGACCGTAGGTGTAACTAAACAATTATTCTACACTTTTATTTATTATCAAGGCAGAGAAGAATTAATAACAAGACTGTTCTGGAGAAGTTCTATTAGGCAGATGTTTGACTGTGATGTTTTGTCTCCTTTTCCAGTGAAATTGCAGATAATCCTTTCATGACTTCAGTGCCTGCAAATGCTTTCCATGGGCTCTGTAATGAATCTCTAACCCTGTAAGTCCTTCCAGTTTAAGTCACAAGGCAATTATTTTGCCTTGGTCTCTCAGGCACATGGTAATGTTAAAAAATATAACTTGGTTCTACTCTCTAAGTAGTTTGTAACAGAGAAGCATCATATGTAGTATCCATAATCTAGTTTGCATAAATCCTCTACCGTGGCAGTAATTTGAATCAAGCTACTTTTCTGTAAACTGGCTTACTAAAACATTCTTGCTCTGGTATGACAATGGCAAGAAATGATTATACTGGTGAAAATCAAAGGCAAAAACTTTTAGTTTTCCTTCTCTAAAGCTACAGTATGGTTAGAATTGTCTTTAACTTTTTTGCAACCTAAGTGGCATATATTATGAAAACTAATGGGTGGCAAGTGCCAGAAGTCCTATTTAAGAGAAAAAATGTTTAAAATTATATTTAAGAATATAAGAATTATATAAGAATATAAGAATTATATTTAATTCAGTTATGCAAGTCATACTCGATGTGAGCCACAAAAAAGGACTGAGGAGAGGGGAGAGAAAATGACTGTAATAAGTTAGGATCTCAACTAGGGAGGGCAGTACTAAAAGGGTAAAGAATGAATTCTAAATAAATTAGAAATATTCACACAGGCCTTAGAGTAAAAAGGTACCTATATTGTATGCATTATTTCCTTAATCGGTCCTTGCAGAATTCCGTTTCCTTGTTTTTACCTTGGGAGTAGGAAAGCTATGGCAAGACATTTTAGTCTAGTTCTATCTTTGCTGTAAAAAGAAGTAAAAAGATAGCACAACTGCCACACAGTATTCTTAATTCTACAAGAATGCTGCTGGGCATCTGCTTGACCTTGCACTATAATTGCTACTTCTTCAAGATATTAAAATTAACTCATCCATAAATGTGCTGTTGCCAAGGAAAATGATACATAAGATGATAGGTATTCAGTTATTGAAGCATCCCCAAAATACACTAATTTATTTTTATTTTTTTGCTTGCAGCAAACTCTACAATAATGGTTTTACCAGCATCCAAGGCCATGCTTTTAATGGGACAAATCTAGATGCTATGTAAGTAGCAGATCATTTTCTTCTTTCAGGGAAAAAATAAAACAAACTATACAAAAAACACAACTATAATTAATACTGTATTCTTGCTGGAGGCTCTCAAATGCATATCTTATTCTAATTGTTTTTAAGGAGCAAAAAAAAGGATATTAATTTCAGCCAGCAATAAAAATATGGGCATTTTAATGTCTTTTGCAGTGTGCTTTGAGTTATTTATGAGCTGTTAATACATATATATATATAAAATAATGGCAGGTAATTCTACTGTAAATTTTGTTTAACTTTCTGGCTTGAAGCTATAATAAAATAAATTATGATCAGTAAGATTTCTAAGACTATTTCAAATACAATTATGCTGTTTTACCTACAAGGCAGTTTATTTTAACAACTGTAATACTGATAATGGTAGCAGCCGTTTCACAGAAATATCTTACCTGAAAAAAAAAAAAAACATAAAAAATAAAAAAGTGCTGGAAGCAATTGAGAAGAAACAGTCATTTGCACTAGAAATGAGATGTGCATGTCCAAAACATGAAGCAACCATTCCAGCTTTCCTTTCACCTTATTGTAGTTTCTGGAAAACAACTATCTAGTGATTAAATATCCTTTTTACACTGTTCCCAAAATAATCTTAATCAATCATTAACACAAAACACATCTCAAAAGATTTCAGAGGCTCCATTCGATTTGGCAGAGCTTACTCAGCTCCTACAGAGGCCTGACTAGAATCTGATTGGCAATCTATCTCATGAGTTAAAGAGCTTTCTTCATTGTGAGCTCTTAAGTTAAGCAGAGAGGTATGAGGATACACAATTATTTTCAGTACTTCTTTATTTTAAATAGGACTTTAACTGTATAAAAAAGTCTGTAAGACCATTTTTCACATGGTCTGAATCTTTGCAAACCACCTTTTCTTCCTTAACACCTTAATTTGAAAAGATTGAAATTAAACTAAAGAATCGGGATAGGTCTTATTTTACTCACTTTAGTTCAGTTATTTCATATGAAAAAGAAGTTTTTCATGATGACATAGTGTTTGTACTAGTGCCTACAAAAATCACAAGATGCAAAGTATGGCTAAATGAATTCAGTGTCTTGACCAAATCCTGCTAATCTGTATATGAAATGCTTAATACCTTTCTAAGTATTAGCCAATATATATGAACTGTGCAGCTCTTCCACTTTGACAGTTTATAGATGATTTTGTAGAAATTTTTCTTTTTGCTTCTCTGGTAGTGTGTAAGGACTATTGTTTCTGGTCTTACTGGAATTTTCCTTATTATTATCAAGTGAAAATGTATTTTTATGCGATTCAGGGGCTCAAACATCTGCTTTATTGAATGGGTGGAAGTAGAAAAGGAGAAAACACATACCAGGTTCTGCAGATACTGCTTACTTTTTTTTCAGAAAAAGTTTATAAGTAGTATTTTTTAAGTGAATCTTTCCAGAGACTGGTTATGATGTGCTAGTTAAAAGCATTAAAGACAAAAAATATATACTAAAGAATTAAAAATAGGCTTACCTTCAGGGCTTTGTCTACCAGCAGGAAAAATGGTTCATTACAACAAACAGTTTTCTCCTAATTAAATCATATGACATTTACCTAAAGCAAAGCACTACTCCAGATTTACAAGGCAAACTAGGGAGCAGAACATCAGTGATGAAGTCTTTATCTGTTTGATAAAATATATTGAAATTTCTAAACTAATTTTCTGAAGTAGTTTGATTACCATATGCCAAGATAAGGTGTAATTCTGTTGAGTGCAAGCTTGGAGACTTGTTGTTTCTAACAGCAGCATTAAGTTAATGCAAAAGGCAAATATTTCATTTTCTGTATTCTGACATTTCTAATTTGAAGTCCTGTTTATCTAACGCTGAACTGCAAAGAAAGTAGCTGTTTTCCTCTGCGTCTGATGCAAGGCCCTTTGGACTAAATGTAATGAAGAGTGAAAAAGAACAAGAAAAAGAGATTTTAATGGGTTTTGAACGATGACCTCAAGGAAGAAAAAAGGCAAAAAAAGGAAAACATTGGGATTTTTTTTTTTTTTTTTTTTTGAGAAATCATTCAAAGATTCCATATACCATCTAGAAATTTTCAGAAATTTTGGGTATCTCTGAGGATACCTTCTACAACATAGCATGTCTTTCAACCACTCTTGCAGTATTGACTTATGTAATTCAATGAGGTGAAAACAACTAACACAGATATAGGTGTGCAGTTCTGCATAAATGATTTCCTGCATCATATTAAATAATGGTGCTACCTACTAAATCTTCTCATTCAACAAGGATTTGTGTTTTAGAGCAAGCCACAGTATATAATATATAATAAAAGTATATAATTGTTGTATAAAGGCAGGGAAGTAAAGAATCATGAATGAAGAGGTGAATACTTTTACTGAACAGTGTTCATCTGAAAATTGAATCCCTGATCTAACACAACATTAAGATACAGTTTGAACTGTGTCACTTCTGCAGACTTTCTGCAATGTGGTGCTCCTGCACCAGTGTTTATTTCTGCAAGGAAGGAAAGACGTTTCTTAAAAATATAGTTCCAGCAAATGGCAAAATATATTTGACATGAGCTAAAGTACTGAAACGGAGAGTGTGCAATCACAAAATCTAATTACAAAAATAAACTCCAAAGGAATATATTTACTTTGGTATACACTCCCAGGGATCATTTATAATGGTTGGCTGAGCTCAGAGTCAAGATAAGCAATGGTGTGGTAAAACCACACGATGAATCCTTAATATTGCTAATTTACCAACACACGTCTTTTGTCTGCTCATCATTTAACCTTCATTTCATAAACCAACAATATTTAAACAGACTAACATGTTTTATGTCCAGAACCCATTTAATGTTATAGTGCTGCTCTGTAAATGTGTGGCCAATGTTGTTTTGTGGGTTTGTTTTGTTTTTTACTCCCTGTTTGTTAAAATCTATGGGCTTACTTTAAAACCAGAAGCTGAAATAAAACTGTAACTTTAGTTGGTTTTAACTAAGTGATCCTTTGGAAGAAAATGTTGAGAAAACTCCCTTCTTCTCTAATCTGTTTATTCGTATTCCATCACTCCTTATGCTCATAAATTGGTTGTAGGACTACAGTAAACCTTGTCACTGAAATAATCTAGCTTAAAAAACAAAACAAAACAAAAAAAAACACCTTGAGAAAGCTGTGTCCAGCTACAATATAGGGGATGGCATAAATAACCTTGGACTATGAAAGAAGAGAAATAAAAGTTTTTTAAACACTTTCTGAAAAAATAAAGGTATGTGAAACTATATGTTAGTTGAAATAGCTGGTCAGCACTTTTCATTCGTATCTTTAACCCCCAGAGGAAAACACAGTTTTAGTAAAAATATTTTGTAAAAATATCTTTGGACCTATTGGCATTTTTCAGTTTTTCATCTCAGTTGAGGAGTTTGAATACTCGGTTGTCGTGGTTCCGCTCGAGTGGGCAGCCGAGCTCCACCACAGCCGCTCTCTCACTCCCCCTCCTCAAAGAGGAATGGGGAGAAAATATGTGAAAAGGGCTCAAGGATTGAGATAAGGACGAGAAAATCACGCAATAATTATTGTAACGGGCAAAACAGACTCAGCATAAGGAGATAGTAAGATTTATTGCCTATTACTAACAAGCGAGAGAAGTGAGAAAACAAAGGAAAAAGCAAACCAAAAGCACCTTCCCCCCCATCCACCCTCTTCCACCTCCTCCCCCCGAGCGGCGCAGGGGAACAGGGAATGGGGGTTATGGTCAGTCTACAGCACTTCTTCTTTGCCGCTCCTTCTCGGTCACTCTCGTCCCCTGTGCTGTGGGGTCCCACCCACGGGATGCAGTCCTTGATGAACTGATCCGGCGTGGGCTCCTCTCCACGGGCTACAGGTCTGGCCCGGAATCTGCTCCGGCAGGGGTCTTCCACAGGCGGCAGCCTCCATCGGTGCAGGGCCACCTGCTCCACCGTGGTCTCCTCCACGGGCTGCAGCGTGGAACCCTGCTCCACCGTGGTACTCCATGGGCTGCAGGGGGACATCCTGCTTCACCATGGTCCTCACCACAGGCCGCAGGGGACTTCTGCTCCGGCGCCTGGAGCACCTCTCCCCCTCCCTCTACACTGACCTTGGCACCTGCAGGCTGTTTCTCACTCCCTTGACTCTCCCGGCTGCTGTCTGGCGCAGCGTTTTTTTCCCTGTCTTAAATATGCTCTCACAGAGGCGCAAAACAACATCGCTTATTGGCTCAGCTTTGAAAACAATGGGGCCCTTCCCAAACATGGGGCAGCTTCTAGATCTTTCTCACAGAAACCACCCCTATGGCTCCCTGCTACCAAAACCTTGCCACATAAACCCACTACATCGGTATTTTGGTTTTCTTTTACCATCTCATGCTCTTCACATGTTCTCTGTATCTCCAAAATGGTATCCCTAAAGAGTTCCCAGAACACCTGTGGTAATTCAACTTTTATACCTGCTTCTTTTTGTTTACTTTTAAAGAACTTTTCTCATACATACATATTTCTCCTTTTTGAAGACTCTAGCTGTGGTATATTCTTTGTCTTTTTTGGGCCTACAAAGTTGCTGATTATCAGTACCTGGTGGCTGATCTTACAAAACAGACTTCAGACAGTAACATTTTGAAATAGATCCCGTAAGCCACTCAAATTGAAATCAAGAATTGTTTTTCCTCAGATGGACTCTCTAACTTGTTACTTTATGAAGCATGCATTGATAATGTCTTAATACTCATATCTTTGTCATGCCCTGACATGACATTGTCCTATTGTACACAGTAGTTTAAATGCCCTATTACTGTCTCATGTCCTCCTAAGGTTTCTTGATGCTCCTCTGCATACTACAGTGACATTGTCCTGGTGGGGCAGTGGTAGTACAGACCTGAAAAAATATATTTCCCACCTACCCCTGGAACTTGAGCCCATCAAGATTCAGTATTAGTCATTGGTTATTAGCTTATCATTAGCTTATTGATCTGATTTTAAAACAAAATGATCAAAACCCCTTCTTTTACTGATAGCACTATGAAACCATCTGCTTATCCTACTCTAGACTTCCTGCGTACTTTGCATCGTGATGGTGATGTTTATCTGATTGCCTTCCACCAACTTTCCAAAATGACTGTTATTCTAATGTCCCCACCAAGGGCAGATATTCCACTTCACCCATGTGATTTGTTAGCCTTTCGACTTTTGTTTATACACATGGGTATCACAATTGTGGTTTTCTTTTCTGCCCTGTATTTAAATGACACTCTATACCATTTGGCCATGCGTAAAAGCAGGATTAAAGGAACTCTTGGAAGGACTTATGCTGGCTATACATAAACTTTCTTTATCAAATAACTATTCACTAGAGTCTTATTTCTTTCAATTTTTAAAGAGGTACCTATCAAAGTAAAAGCTTAAACAACTGAAATCAATTAGCGTCAGGAAACTGTACATTCTGATGGGCCTGACTCATCTATGTGGAAACTGGCAGCTAACGTTGTAGCCCCTCCTTGGTAACACACGCTTATGACCTTTCCCTAAGTCTCCACCTAGCTCTTTCTATTTGTAAGTTTGAAGACTTTTATTGCATATGCAAACTATTATATTTGAGGTTTATCACTCACTATAGTGTTCAAATGTTGGGGAAAACTTGGCTGTATAACAATGTCTAATTATTAAAGCAGACGGGTTGTATTAGGTCAGGCAGGTTTTTCTGTCCTTCAAAACTACAACTTAGATGTTGAAATCTTAGATTAATTCTTAGCTCTTGCTCTGTTTTTGATGTTTGCATTAATTAGCAGACAAAATCATGAGGAAATCTGCAAACTGAAGCAATAGTTCAAACCAAAGGTGACTAGGCTGTCATTTACTGAATATAAAAGTCTGAGTTCTTCTGAGAAAGCACAAATGTAATGTGATACTATAATGTCATATATTTTTGAAGAAACAAAGCTTATTTCAAACACCAATAGATGAGGAGAAAGAATAGGCTGTTTTTCTCTCTAAGAAGCAAGGCTTTAGGCATGGGCAATGTCCAATAAGTAACATGCCAGAAATTTTATCCTGGCATGGCTCCCTAAGATTTAGCGTTGTATAACCCAGCTGAAGTGCATTTACTTCTGCTCATTTCTCACTATGGTGATCAATGTAAGCTTGTATACAACGACTGTTAAGGAAAATTTGCCAATGACATCAACTAGGATGGGATTCGAATTTTTACCTGATTTTTTTTCCAAACCAAACAAGTGCTTTGACTTTGTTTTTACAGCCAAACCCCAGTTCACCTATCTGAATTTGAAAGATTCTTGCAGCACAGAGGTAAAATGGTGGTCTTCTGCATTTTCTGAGTTGACTGAAATATCTCCACAGCCACCACCTCAAATGGTGTTTTTGTTACAGAGATTAGAATTAAGAAAGGTTTGACAGGGAATATACCTCTGCCATTAACTGGCACAGTGGGCACAGCATCTACATTGACACACTCTGAAAGCAGGTGTACAACCTTCCTTTCATATTTTTTGCCTTCCTAGCTACATCACAAGCTAGCTTTAAAATGTTTATAATAGTTATAGTACCCAGCATCCTGACATTTACCTTCCCTCTTCACCTTTAGTATTACTGCCTGAATCAGTAATATCAAACTCTTTACCCTTTCATGTCATTGAATTTCTATAATAGGTCTGGTCTGGGTATCTTATCATTTCTGTGCCAACAACACTGAAATTTTACAAAAATCCTCTTTTTAAGATTATCATACTTATAATTATCTTAACAATTCTGAACAATGACATTCTGAACATGATAGGTGACATTCCTGCTTCTGCCAAACCTGAGCTGCCTGTAATACTGCAGCTTGGGGCTGTTGTTGCTGCTCCTAGACCACAGTCTCATGTTTTAATCTGTGGCTTGCTACTGGGCCATTAGACTTTACCTTTCTCACTACACAGAAAATTGATACAAAGAGGAAAAACCTTCTGAGTATAAATGGGATAGTCACAGGTGCCTAAGGCACTATGTTCCTTCAGGGCCTTTATAGCATTGATCATTTTACAGCCTTTTCATCAAGGGGATTACACATTCCCCTTGGCAATTTTCTGTGTTCTCTTTAATGGATTGCACTGCACTTCTGCTCTGAAGCTCAGCCCTGCAGCTTTTCACCATCTCCACTGCTGCCTTAGTTCAAGCTTCTCTCAGAGGTCTTGACTTACCATAATACAGATACAAAATGCTTGGACTGTAGTATCTCATTGCTTATGTAGTGTCCCTCTGCCAAGAGAGAGAGATGTTCGTTCATCTTTCTCCAGGGACTACTATATTTCGTAAATGACTGCCATCATAAGACATCAATTTCCAATTCAATTAAGTTAACGAGCACAACTAGATTTGATGCCTGCAAGCTATTAATCTTGTAAACATTGTGACAGAACTAGATTGAACTAAGTAAAAACACCATCTAGGTTTTAATCCCTAGTTGAGAGAAAGAATTATCACAGTAAAGTCCTACCTGTATCCCTACATGTATGTGTATGGGGTGTCTGTGTATATATAGACACACACACACACACGTGTACGTATCACAACCTCATCTTCAGTCTCTCTTCATTGCTCAGCAAATTCCACATATTCCTGCCTATGCTTAGAAGATGTGGCTGCTTGCAGTCCTCCTGGCTAACCAGGGAGGTACTGGGATTGGCATTGTAGTACCACCTCGTCAAAGAAATTAGCATGCCCATAGCATTTTGTGAAGTACTTTTTAGCTGGACAGTTGTTCCAAAACCACATTTTTGTTCTAACTCTGTGTCAAGTAAACCCAACTCACGCACAAGCTGGCACCATATGCATAAAAATAATGCTTGTTTTTCCATTTCATCATGTTCCATGTCTATCTGCTCTTTGCAGAATGTCATTAAAAAGTGCTCAGTGCCATACATTCACTGTGACTCCAGCATAAAAATAGGATGCTGGTGCTTCTATTGCTCCTGAAGGTTTTTTATGCTTTCTCTTTGTACACCTGCAACTGTGGAATTACTGAAACAAATTATTTCTCCCAGATCTTCCCACAAAACCTTCATTAACTGTATTAGGCCACTGAGAACAAAGTCTGAGATAAATATAAAGCAATTTGGAACTTGACCAAATTACCTCCAATAACAACTCATACTTTTAAGCTTTTCAAACGACAGTTTCAGACCACGGTAAACAGGAATCCAGCTTAAAAATATATATATTAAAAAAAATGTTCTAATCAATCATTTTAAAATGTAATCTAAAAACACAGAATTGAATTAAAAATTCAACGTTCCATTTGGGTGCTTTTTTTGTTGTTGTTTTGTTTTTGTTTTGTTTTGTTTTGAGTGTTCATTAGCACTGCATTATCTACATTCAACCATGTACCTTCAACTCAACACTGGGACAGGGTGGCCCTTTACATATGATTTTTGTAAATCTACTAGGCAAGTAAACTGAAGATCTTTAACCCATGGGTAACTATTTCCAAATACCTGTGTTTTGTCTGTTTCTGCAGCTATCTGCACAAGAACAAATACCTGAAAGTTATCAATGAAGACGCATTTCTGGGAGTACACAGCGGACCAACTCTACTGTGAGTAGGAGAAAATGAAGTAGAGAAAGCTTTTAAAATAATACAATGCTTTCTTTCCAACTGTTATCAGCAGTTGAGCAGCAAGAGTGGGAATGGCATGTTTACAAAAAGATGATCAGCAGTGAAAGCTGTTCTTTAGGGAACTCATTTATTGTTAGAAATAGTGTTCCTACAGGTTTTTCTTCTGAAAGACTCTGTGCTACAATCTGTCTCCTGACTATACAATTGGAGTGCAATTGTAAAACTAAGGACTGTAGTAGCATGTATGTAAAGGAAATGGAAAAAGATTTTTTTAAAGGAATTTTAGACAGAATAGTTACTTCTGGTGCTGCCTTTTCTTCTTTCTCACATAACTCAGCTTCCAGTCTTATTTCATAATCCTCCAAAAACTCTCCAGTAAAATTAGAAATGGCAATATGGAGTGACACAACTTTAAGAAGAACCATATTGTCTGACTCTATTCATTTAGTATTTAACATCGCACGTAGAACCAATCATGGGGAAAACTGAGGTGCCAAAAGTGAGATTCCCTCCTCCACTGCAAAACCAGATGGTGCTGGCAGTGCTTCCTCCACGGAAGAATCAGTTTCACTTTCTGTTCTTCAGAATGGCACCTTTACATCAGCATAATGGTGTGTGGTTTCCATAAGGAATCCTAGTAATTAGCTATAGTTATGAAAAAATACAGATGTTTTTCTCCCAGAATCTTGCTGACTCCAGAAAATCAGGCTGGCTACCAGCTACATGCAGACATTTCAGATACAACTTTATGCTAAGGAGAGTTGTGTACCTACTGTGCAAAGTTGCAACACACCTTTGATAGTGAGGTCATTATCAAATCTCTGATTCTCTCTGTTCCCTGCATCTAAATGCAGATGCATTGTGAGACCTGTGTGTGGATGGTAGCCTGTCTTCTGCTTCAGTTGTCTAAATCACTTGGCCTTGTTGGATGAAGAGGAAAATCTGGCTGAGGGCCCACCTTTCAGGGCCACATTATTCTTCCACATCACTCTCTACCACAAGGTCCACTGGACTTGCTAGCAGAGAACAGGGTCTGAGACAAGCTCTGGTGAGTATCAGGTTTTCCTTTCACCAGCCTGGGGGGAGGGAGAAGCACAGACCACGCATTCCTAATTCTGAAGCAGATACTTGAAATAACTGGATGCTGGGGGGGCAGTCCATAACAATCAGAGTCATTCCAACAACAAATTGTGCCAAAATACTCCTATCACACAAGGGTTGACATTTTGTCTGCTTCCTTAAATTCTCCTCACTTTCCCAGTGGCACATGATGCATCACCAGCTAACCCCAGATCTGAAAGAGGAAGCACCAATCCTACAGCCATGCTTATAAGGGCACGCAGGCCAACTCTTCCTCCCGTCCTCTCACTTCTTTCATTCCCCTTCCCTCTGCAAAAAAATATTGCAGACTGCATAGGTCAACAGGGTAACATTATGCCACAACCTTCTCACCTCAAAGGTGCCAACTGGTGGGACATCTCAGCCAGTGCTTCTCTCCAGGGAGCCTGCAAAGGGAGGAATCTAGTCCAACCCTCTTCATTTTAACTTGCAAAGTCCTTGGGATACAGGTGTGTATGAGAATAGGTAAAGGCAGGAACACACTGCACTGTCTCTCGAGATGCTGTCAAAGACTAAAATGCCTACTTTTTTTATCCTGTCACTGAGTCACCTGAGGGCTAAATTTCAGTTATGCCAGGAGTGACCAGATCCTGAGATGACAACGAGGAGGAAGTGTTTTCCAACTGGTTCCTAGAAGTTATATATTCTGGACAAAAAATACAATTAAGATCATGGTCCACAATCAGCAGGAAAATTGCCCATTTAGGCAGAGCAGAAGAGTGTTTTCTGGAATCAGAAGGCAATAGATCAGGAGGGAACACTGGAAAAGCTTACAGAGAGGCTGTTAAACTTCCTGCTCAGGGAACCTGGGTGGTAGTTTTGTCCCAGAAAGGGCCATTGCTGCTCTGCTTCCCTGCTGGCTGGACTGCCTTCTGCCTTCCAGGAAGGCTCAGGCAACCCACCTCTGTACTGAGGCAGTCATGGTAGTACAACTGGCAGAGACTGTGTTGGTGCTGAGTCAGCCACTATTTTCATTAGTATTCGGTTGATGAGGCCTTTTTCTTAATATTGCACATGGCAACAAAAAAAATCCCTTTCTCGTTTTGTATCTGACCAGAAATAAGTTTTCCATCTGATGCTACCTAGACACCATATTTTCATTATGATACTACTTTGTCACATGCAATGTGCAGTCTCAAACCAAGTCACACTCTCCTGCTATGTTTGAGGTCTCATACAGCTCACTGAACATCTTCCCTCTGGGACTACAGGTGGCACAAAGGGTTGAAAAGCTCCTCCTAGGAATGGCAAAAGAAAAAAAGGGAGGTGAGAGCCTGCAGCAGCAGATTTTGACTCCTGGAGTTACTGTGGGCATTTAGAGCACCACTGTCATTGTTATGCCAGAGAGGTGTACAAGTGATGACATGCTGCAAAGAGTTGTGGGTTAATAATAATGCTGTATGCTGATGTATTTAAGCCACACAAACCTCTTGTGTCAGGGGCTAGAGATCACTTCCTAGAATATACATATGTAACTGTAGAAAACTGCCTTCTCACCTTACCCTCTCTTTTCAAGACAGATTCTGAAATGACTTGAAATTTTTCTGATCTTCTGTAATTATAGCGCTAGCATAGCTGTCACTGACCCTTCATCTCAGGGCATGTTTTACATCTACAATCTAAACAGCCAATTATCCATCTCCCATTAGAATGGTAGACTATAGCTACAGTAGTATTTATAATTAAAGAGGGATGTGATACTACAGTGATATTATAGAATCATAGAATAGTTTGGGTTGGTAGAAACCTTAAAGATCATCTAATACCAACCCCATGGGCAGGGACACCTCCCAGTAGACCAGTCGCTCAAAGCCCCATCCAGCCTGACCTTGAACACCTCCAGGGATGGGGCATCCACAGCTTCTCTGGGCAGCCTGTGCCAGGGCCTCACTGCCCTCTGAGTGAAGAATTTCTTCCTTATATCTAACCTAAATCTACCCTCTTTTACTTTAAAGTCATTACTCCTTGTCCTATCACTACACTCACTGATTACAGAGAGGTATTGTTCTCAAAGGCAGAAGGTATAAAATAGCATGTAAGCATCAGTATATCAACAGTGATTAAAAAAGAGTATTTCACATCACATTCTTTTGATTTGCTAGTACTAAGCTAAAGATCTTTAGAGTATTAATTTTTAATTTAATTTTAATGGAATTGTAGTAGCAATTTTAGAGACTCCTATTATCTGTGAACAGCTAGGAATTATTCTGCATGTGTGACGCAAGAAGAGTTTGTTATTAAGCAGATATCTTCCAAAACCAATTTACAGCAGAATCCTTCCACCTCCACAGATCCCTTATTTGATATTCAGAAACTACTTTAATGGGGAAAAAAAATTCTGAAACTCCCACTTATGTGCTTCCTTAAGAAGGCTGAAGTCAAAATGGATGAGAACTGAGTCAAACACTGTGATTTATCATTGTGTCATATTGAGGGCCAGTAACATCTCCCACGGGGGACAGAAATGTGTTTGCAATCAGTGCTTTATTACACAACCCTGCTGCACCATCAAGACTAACATTAGTGAGTTAATTATAGAGAGATGAGAGATTTGTTAACTTGCATAATAGCCTCAGAAGTCTGACCAATATGGCTGTTCCATATGCCACTTGGGTAGTGTAAATGAGTTGGCTTACTTTAATAAATAAATTAAGTCATTTTTGGTTCAGGCATCTCGCTGTTGTTAGCTTCATTAGCTGGCATAGGAATTTGTGGACATTGGACCTTCCTCAAGAAAAAAGTTCCACTTAAATACTCTTCCTTCTTGAAAAATAACTCCATGGAAAATGATTGCCAGAAGATGAATATTCCTTTTCCTGGGGCAATGAAGGGCATTGCCTACAATGGTAGCAGAATTAAAAGGAGAGGGGGTGGAAGTATCTATCGAGCTCAAAAATGAGATTGTCTTTCTGCCTTGCCTCCCTACCAAGCTGTCAGAACTCATCATCTCTGGTTTGCCTTTTACACACTCCTGAAGTGAGAGAATTTGTGGTTGATGGAACAAATGTCTGTGCCACAGATCTATTGTTTAATGCTTTTTTTCCTGATCAGGATTTCAGCAGCAACAGCAACTTGGAGATCAAAATAATTACCTTGGATCTACCCTGATGGGGAAATTTTCTTCCATTTTAACTTTAATGAAAGCCAATGGAAAATATTTAACTACAAAATAATTACCCTTGTCTAGGTATGTTACATGAGTTTAGGCATGCTCTCAGACCACCTGGTTAGGTGGTATATTTAAGTAGATATTAAAAATTTAGGTACTTTTTTCACGTATTTGCAGTTTGCAAAAGCAGAGGAAGTGGGGGGTGGCATCACTGAAGACAGAACACACGCCGGTCATTCTGATTCCTCTGTCACTGCTGTACATTCAGATGTATACACAGATTGCTACCTTTGGAAAACTATTTTAGCAGCATATTGTTCTTCACCTGACAATGGATTCTTGGCTAGTATTCAGAGATTCAATGGACCCGATTTACAAAAATACTTCAAGAAGAGCTGCTGCCTAGAACACAAAATCAGTAGAATACAACAAAAATATAAACATAATCAGGCTTATTGTGCAATTGGCTTTCGCAAAACATGCAGCCCAAATTCAAAACATTATTGTCGTACAGGATATATGTGGGCAATTGATCATCTTTAGAAAGCAGAAGCACTCTTTAAAATATCACTTCCCGGTCTAGGAAAAAGTCCTACCTATGGAGGTTCCATTCTTCCTGCCACTGAGCACAAGCAAGTCTCCAAGGAACGGGAACACTCCACATTCTGCTAATCAAACAGTGCAAATTTGTCAATTTAAAGACTATTTCAGTAAACAGAAATAATATGAGGAATCTAAGCCCATCTTGCACATATAAAAAAGCACATATAAAAAGCACATATATCTTGTGCTTTTTAAACTATTATAGTACTGCAATACTCAGAAATCTATGTGTGATTAGGTAAAAATTCTTAATTGTGCTACTACGCATTCAATCTCATTTTCTCAACCTTTTAAGTTCTTCTTATTATTTGATTTCATACTACAACCACATTTCTGGCTGTGAAAGAGGTTGTTGAAAAAAGCTATTACCCATTACATCTAGTTCTGAACTTCATAAAGAAATAGTCCAACAATGATAATCCAGAAAAAAGTATAAGACAAATATTTAGCTGCCCAGATTTGATACTTGTATCATACATACAGTTCATTCAGAAAACATCTCCTAGGTCATAAACTATGTTTTACTCCCATATTCCTCTGAAGCTCACCCATGTCTCTGCAATCTAATGTGCAAGTTTCATGTAAGTTAAGCAACAGCTTACTTAGATATGTCAAGACATTCCTAGAAATGTCTTGAGATTTATGAGAAACCATGAGGAAAAAAGAAACAGCTAACGAGCCATGGTTTTAGAAGTGAGCGAATGCACTTTGGTTACTTTTACACTCCGCAGTGCAGAGCTCTGTACTACTGAAGATCGACCACTACCAGTTACCTGAGCAGCTCTATATCCCAGCTAAATGCTGGAGTCTGGTCTGGATCTGGGCTTGCAGGAAATTTTTCCAGCACTTCAAGATAACCCTGAACATTCAGTGTCTCACATAATGCTGCTTGCTTGTTAATATTATAATATATAACATTGTAATTACATATTATATATTTACATTCAAAAAATATATATAATTATATAAAATATTGGACATGATATTATATACATATTATATATTAGCCTTTGGTGGTGGTTTGTCAAAGGCCTTGTAGAAGTCCTAGGATGCTCTAAGAGCAAATTTTTCTCATAACACTCAGGTTCATTTCTCAAGTGGGACTTTACAAAAGCCCTTTACATGCTAACTTCCCTCAGGTATATCATATTAACCCATATCTTCATTAACTGTACTTTTTGCTTGAACTTCTAAGAAAAAGCCCAGTTCAGACATGAGACTGACAGGCCTGTGCTTCCACTGTCCTCCCCAACATTTCAAGAATCCTCCCCAACATTTCAAGAATTGGTGGCTTATTGGCTACCTTACTATCCTGCGAATACGCAGGGCTAAGCTGGAGGCTGCACACCTGTTCTGCTAATTTGACCATTTCCTTCCTGACTCATTATCATTCATTGTCTCAGTTTTCTTGCCCAACCTCTTCTATAGTCACTTAATTTTGTGACAGATGCTCTTGCTGAGTCTATCAGATCTCTTGTATATTCTCGTGCGTCTTTGAGCCAGCTACAGCCTAGCAGTAGTAGCAGGATACTCTGTGCATTGTACACTTGCTGTGTTTTAATAATGTCTTAGTTATCTATATAAATATGTATTAGTGAGGCTGTCGTAGCTGCAGTCACTTCCCATTTTTCTGAGCAGCCCAGAGTAAGGGCTGATCATACAGTGAAACAGAAGAAAAACACTTAAGAAAACTTGTCCTCTATATTAATACAGACACAGATTCAATTATCTGCCTGGTAACTCTGACTTCTTGGATACACATTGCTCTGAAGATTAATAGTTATTATTTAAAACCTTTCCAATCCTCTGCTTTCTAGTTTCAAGACAGCTGCTGAGCTGTTTGAAGTTGTATGAGAATCTTAACATATAATCTTCAATACTGGATTGGTAAGGTAAAAAAATCCCAACCAAGCCCACATTTTTTCCTCTGGCCAGTTGACAGGCTCTGCTAACAAAGTGTGGGCTTAGGTAGGGTAACTGCAACGTTACCTTCCAGAGGAGAACAAATTACCACCAGACTCCCAAGAGGGTTTTCTATTTGCAATAGCAGTGGTACAGACAGGCGGTAAGACCTCTCGGTGGCAGACACGGTACCAGTAGTTCAGGGACTTCCCAAACTGGGGACCCAGGAAACTTCCAGACTTCTGAGCCTTCTTTATCAAGCTTCTATACCTACTCCTTATTACTTCATATAGGAAGTTTTTGATACTTCTGATCATCCTTTCTATGCTTTTCTACTTTATTTGCACACTGTAAAATACGTGTAGTATTTATAGAATTGCATAAAGTATTTGAGATGTAGTCATGTTAGATTTAGAGTGATTTTTCTCTGTTCTATTTTCTCATTCTTTCCTAAAAATCCTTAGCATTCTATTTCCCTTCAACGTTACTGAATAGCACTGAGATGACATTTACAGTGAGGACTCCAAGATGTTTCCAGAGTGCTAGGTAAATTAAACCTCATTGTCATCTACATACTGTTAAGATTGCTTTTCCTAAGCATACCTTATGTTCATCAGCATTAAATCACATCTATTATTTTACCGCTCAGTCACTTAGTATTACAGGATCTTTCTGCTCCTTTTCATGGTTAGCTTTAGCTTTCACCACCCTGTGTAATTTTGTGGCAGGAACAAACTTCATTGCTTCTACTCATTCTCTTTTCAGACTGTTTATGAATATTTCAGTATTATCAGCACTAATTTAGCTTCTGTGGGCCTCTGCTGTGGTAACATGTATATTCTGATACCAGTTCATTTTCTGTTCTTCTCCTAGTATGAATACTTCTCGCTAGGTACCAAGCTCCTCCCCTATTTTTAATTTTTTATTAATCCATGAGAGCCATTCCTCTTGTCACATAACATCTTAGTTACCTCAATCGCAATTGATATCTAACTGACAAGGCTTTTCAGAAAAAAAGTTCATTGTACAAACAGCATCACCTTTCTCCCTATGTTTGTGTGAGAATACCTTCAAAGAACTCCCAAGAGTTTGTGATGTGTCACTTCCCTTCCAAAAAGCATTAACGTTTCCCATCACATGACGTTTAGCCATGGTCCATTCCTGCAGGTAGCTGCCACCACCATGAGTACTTGATAGGGATTGCCAAACAGCCAGCTACGTCTTAGTAAGGTCTTGTCCAAGATGTGCATTAACAAGATGTTTTGCATCAGAAGGAGGTCTACGTAAAATGAGGAAACTGGTGAAAAATAAATAGGTAAAGGTAACTGAGTTAATAAGGGATTAGAGCAACTGTCATTCATGATAACGCCGAGAGAGCTGGGAATGCTTAGCCTGGAGAAGAGAAGACTCAAGAAAAACTTAGCAATGTGTATAAATAGTTGAAAGGTGGGGAGGGAGCTGGGAAGATGGATCCAGGCCTCTTCTCAGTGGTACCCAGTAACAGGACAAGAGGCAAAAAAGCACAAACTGAAATACAGAAAAGTCCAGTTCAACATAACAAAAACGTCCTTACTGTGCAGGTAGTCAAAAGCTGCAACAAGCTACCCAGAGAGGTTGTGAAGTATACATTTCTTGAGATACTGAAAACTCAACAGGACCTAGCTCTGAGCAACTGGCTCTAGATGATCCTGCTTTGAGGACAGAGGTCAAACTGGATGATCTCTGGATTCAAAGATAAAATGACAGTAGGCAGCATTCAAACTGTTCTAAGACCCATCTCAAGGCCTTAGCAGAAACACAATCTACCAAAACAGATCTGAGGGGAAAAAAAAAAAAGAAGCTGACGTTACTGAAATCAACTCCTTGTGACATATTTTAATATGTATGATAGCAAAGAAGCTATTAGAAGTAAAAAGCCCTGCTTCAAACAGTGGAAGCAACTTAATTATAAACAAACACTAGCAAAACAAAAGAAAAAATAAGGCAGAGTAAAACCAAGAGATTGAGAAGCAATTTATTTAAAGAATAAAATTAGTAATAATTTTCTTCTAGACACAAGAAACCAGCCAGAGCGGGTAAAACACAGCGTGACAAGAACAGCACTCTTGGAAAACAATGCATAGAAAAAGCTGAACTATTTATTAGCATGGGTGTTCATGATGCAAGTGCTTAGTGTTCCTCCTACACTTGAAACGTTTTTACTGGTTTATTTCTTTACAGAGAGGTTTAGGGACAAAGCAAACAGATGAGTGGAAAACACTAGCAGAATCAGCTGGCATGCAGCTTATAGTTCTAAAGGAAATCCACAAACCGGGCAATGCAACTGCTGAGCTGAACTCAGTAAAGAGAAAGCATCAAACATACTACATTTCCTGAGAGTTTCAGGATATGCTGAGGTAGAGGAATTTAATTTCAGGTTATGAAAAATGTTGTTTTAGCAATTATAGTGCTCTCTCTTGAAGTATCCCAATAGGTTAAAATGAGTAAGCCCAAAAGAAAATAGCTCTTCCAGTGGAAGATCCAGTCTTATTGAAGAACTGTTGTATTTTTGTTGTACATGCATTACATGGTTGGCTCTAAAGGTGTTATTTTAGAAGTCCTAGTATTTCTTCATCATGTCTGTTCTCCGAGACATTAAAAATAAGCTTTAAAACACAGAGAAAATCATAGAAGGAATTAATTTTGTACTTGAATTTGAATGGCATCAGAACCTAGCAAAGTGATATAATAAATCTTTGAAACATACTGACAGTATATGTACATGCCTGGAAGGTATACATAGTATTCCTAATGAAGGAAATGGACATGTTCTTGTACATAAAGTTATTTATATGCTAAACTGTTAGTTGAATCTGAGCTTGTGAATTGATTGAATCAGTCCCTGGTGTCAAGTTAGGGTTTATTTACATATAGTTCAAAAGAATATGTAGTAACTGCTCTTGTGCTTCAAAAGTGGAAAATACCTGTGCAGCTTGCTAAAACCTCCCCTGGATTTGATATTTGCTGTAGAATTCTACAAAATTCATCAATCACTGTAAGAATCTGAAATTTCAGAGCCAGTCACTTTATTTTCTGAAGTTTGTCTGTTTCTTCCTTTACCTAGGGATATCTCCAGAACAGAGATTGTTAATCTTCCAGCCAAAGGACTGGAAAGCCTTAAAGAACTAATGGCCAAAAACACATGGACTTTAAAGAAGTTACCAGCTGTAAAGATTTTTTTTCAACTAATGCGAGCTGATCTGTCCTATCCAAGTCACTGCTGTGCTTTCAAGCACATGAAAAAAAGCAGTGGGTGAGTTTTTAAAGGAATTAAATGAAGACAATGTTTTAGTACTAATATAAAGTTACATATATTGACACTTATGAACATTTTTCTAGGTATAGAGGACATTCTTTGAAACAGAGGTTACAATTCCAGCTGAGGGAAAAAAGAATTTTTGATATAATTTTTGATACACAATGTGTAGGACCTTTTTCTTCCTTTTGCTAAGCCCAGAAGGAAAAAAAAAAATGGTAGAAAGAACAACCAGAATATGCTACAGCAAGGACTAGAAAAATAACTTTTTTGAGGGTTTATAACCTCATGTTTCAGATGTTTTCTAACTGAAAAACCAAGGATGTACGATATTCTGCAGTAGTAATTTTAGCAGGATTTCCAGCTTCCCATCAGAAGAGGTGCTGATAGCTTCTGGAGGGAAAAAATACATTTATAGATGTCCTGTTTCAACACAGCAACTAATCTGCTGCATGGGGGGAAGGGGAGCACACAAGAGGGAATGGCTTGCTGTGGTTAGCAGCATTCTACTTCAGAATTCAAATTCAGTGTAATTTTCTACAAAATTTAATAAGGTTTAGAGCCATGAACTCTTACTGAGGCCAGCCCTCAATTCAGGAAAACAGCCTCAATCTTCAGTAATGCAGTATTTGCCATTGCAGTGTACAGTATATTAGAAAATATGCTACGATAAGTGCATGAATTGTTGAAGAAAAAACTCACGTACCAATAACATTCACAGTTAAAATGGACTGGGAAAAATGAGGACAATCAAATAAGACGGGAGAGATTCAAAACTTGGACAGGAATAATGTGCAGAAGGAACCCAGCACAACCTAATAAAAAAAACACTACGGACATGCATGTCTATTAGCGAACATGAACATATCTCAGACTGAATTTTACGCAATCTTAAATTTTAAGTGATTTCAAGTTCTAAACAAAAAATGATGCTGAATTGCAACTTTTTTCTACTAATAAATACAAATTAATTTTGACTACAAATGCAGGTGCATCACACCATGATGCACTGTATTCCCAACTACTATGGTACTAGTTAGCTGTAAGTAAAGTAGAGGAAATACATAGAACAGAAATGAAAGTGATTAAAATTCTTACAGAAAGTGATTTGTGAGTAAAAATGAAAAGGAAAATAACATTGCGTGTATCATCTAAGGCGTTATAAACAATCTTGTGAACTACTACCAAGAAGGAAGAGGGATTATAGATGGTGGCAGGCCAATTTACTACTGGGGATATCTGACAGTAATAGAGAAAGGAAAGACGTAGACTGAAAAAAAAAATAGCTATTGTGATGATGAAGTCTCCTGAGATGTTTGACCCTAGAAACGTTCAAGCTTATTGTTCACTTTATGTTAACAAAAATATGTCTGATTACACTTTTATAGCTACATTCTTATTCAGTGATTTGTTTTTGAAGTGTTCCCTTTGTTTACCTCAGACTGTAAATGCCAGTGGTAATTCTCCCCTGTACTCTTTCAGAATTCTGGAGTATCTGATGTGTAACCAGACCAGCAGTCACAGCTTTCGTAAGAGAAGATCAGTCAAAACTCTCAGAGGTCCACTTTACAAAGATTATACAGAAGAATACACAGACCACACTGATACTACATATGACAAAAACACCAAGTTCAGAAATTTTCATGAAAATTCCCAATATTACATTTTTTTCGAAGATCATGGGGAAGGAAATGTTGGATTTGGCCAAGAGCTGAAGAACCCTCAAACGGACGACATGCAGACCTTTGACAGTCATTATGACTATCCTGTCTGTGGAAGCAACGAGGATGTAATATGCACTCCAGAACCTGATGAGTTTAATCCCTGTGAGGACATAATGGGATATCAATTTCTGAGGATTGTGGTATGGTTTGTGAACCTGCTGGCCATCCTAGGTAACATTTTTGTCCTTTTCATCCTTCTGACTAGCCACTACAAATTGACTGTACCACGCTTTCTTATGTGTAACTTGGCCTTTGCTGATTTTTGCATGGGGTTATACCTTCTCCTGATTGCTTCAGTGGATCTCTACACCAGGTCAGAGTACTATAATCATGCTATAGAGTGGCAGACAGGGCCTGGCTGCAACACAGCAGGCTTTTTCACAGTCTTTGCTAGTGAACTTTCTATATACACACTCACTGTGATCACCCTGGAGCGCTGGTACGCCATCACGTTTGCCATGCGCCCAGATCGGAAGATTCGCCTCCGGCATGCTTTGGTTATCATGCTGGGAGGTTGGCTCTCGTGCTTTCTTCTGGCCCTTATGCCACTGGTTGGAGTCAGCAGCTACAGCAAAGTCAGCATCTGCTTGCCTATGGACACAGAAACACCAGTGGCTGAAGCCTACGTTGTCTTTGTTTTAATATGTAACATCATCGCTTTTGTCATCATTTGTGCCTGCTACATAAAAATCTACATCACTGTGCGAAACCCTCAGTACAAGTCAGGGGACAAAGACACCAAGATTGCCAAACGGATGGCTGTGTTGATTTTCACTGACTTTCTGTGCATGGCTCCCATCTCTTTCCATGCTTTATCTGCCATTATGAACAAACCATTGATAACTGTCACTAATTCAAAGATTTTGCTGGTACTCTTCTACCCACTCAACTCTTGTGCCAACCCATTTCTATATGCTATTTTCACCAAAGCTTTCCAAAGAGATGTGTTTATCCTGCTAAGCAAGTTTGGAATATGTGAGCATCAGGCTCAAGTCTACAGAGGCCAGACAATCTCAGCCAAAAACAGCAGTGGCTCTTATGGGCAGAGAATCAGCCGAGGGGTAGGTCAGATTCTTACGAGCATTCAAGACCCAGTCAATGATTACCTTCCTGCTATGACAACACAAAACCAAATTCTTGTCGAGGAATCCAAGCAAACTGAGCTATGACATCTCCAAGTATCACAACCACAATCTAGTAAACAGCTGGCTGTGCATACAGAAAGTTGAGTGAAAAGATAATGTTTTCTCCTTATCCTTTTTTCCCTACCCTATCCTTGTGATATCTCAAATAGCTTCTGAAAGATGAGTCACTTGAACCTTGTCTCACATTCTTATCAGTGCAGGTGACAAGATAGTGTTCCAATGATGCTGCTGGAAATGGATGTGAAGGTTCTATATAAATAGGAAATTTAATATACTGAAATAAAGTCAGCAAATATTAAATGTACCTTCATCTAAAAAATAAAATAAAATAAGGAAGCAGGAGACCAAGCATAAAACGTCAGAGTACCATTGTCAGGGTACTGTTATGACTAAAATGGACGTACAGTCTTAGAGATAAAATGAGATTAAAAAATACTAAAAGTTGAAGCTCTTCAGTGTTAACTGCCTGTGTGTCAAAAGCTTTGGTTTTATAATAGCAAATTCTTAAAACTTCCACTTGGGTGTGAAACGAAACAGATTCCTTCTGCTCCTACCATCCTGACCTGAAATGAAGCCAAGACTTTGTTTGCAGTTTTTGGTTTACTTAGGTGAAGTGAGAAGAGAAGCTTCTTACTGCTATAAAGGCAAATACGAAAAGACAAATACCATTGATTTTGCTGTTATTCATAACTGGTAACAAACATTAGGACATTTGTCTGTGTGTTGCAAAAATACCTCTTGCTATCACATTCTCTCACTTTCTGATAAACCTACGTAGGAGATGGTTTAATATGAATTTCTTGTAAAGAAATTCAGTCTACCCAAGTTAATGTTGTTCATATTTTTTTGATGGTTGAAAATTTGAGATTGTACTAAATTTTAATGCAGCTCTCCATTCTTCACCTAACTACAATGCTGTTTAATTTGAACATCAGGAACCACTTTACTGCGCAGGTGACTGAGCACTGGCACAAGCTGCCCAGACAGGCTGTAGTCTCTCTTCCTTGGAGATCTTCAAAAGCCACCTGGGTGTGATCCTGGTTAACCTGCTCTGGGTGGCCCTGCTCAAGCAGGGGTTTGGATGAGATGACTTCAGAAGTCACTTCCAACCTCAGCCATTCTGTGATTCCACGAATCTGAGCACATTTATGTTGAACACCAAGTACTGCTTCCTTACCACTGCTGTTCCTACTTACCTCTCTCTTACACAGCTAGAATGACTTTCCTTCTAGCACTTGCTATGCTGAGCTGCCTCACTTAGACAGAGGGTGCGGATTGTGTCTTCAAGTTACTTCATGCCCTTCGGTTACTGAATTGAAGGCCAGCTGTTGGCTCCTCCAACATGTTTTAAGAATACCTCTCCATCTTGTGGGGAGATCTGTATCTGAATGTTGTAAGGTCTGCAGTACAGCCACGTATACCACATGGTTATCTTTTGGCTGGCCACTGCATGCCTGCAGCTTAGGTGCATACTCACCACACTGTGCTTAAGGAAATGCAAGCTCAGACACAAGGAACATTACACAGGTTCTTGCTACAGCAAAGCACTAAAGCACCCTTCTGGCACACCTGCTGCTAAATACAGCCAAACTTTAGATCAGGCTTGGCTGTGGTAACTTCACCCACATGCCACAGTCAAATAAGCCAGGGCCTGGCTCTCTGCATCTCCTGCAGAGATCAGGAGTCGGGTTAGAAGCTGCTCTGCATCAGCTTGTTAACACTTGTGTGGCACAAGTGCCTGGTTCTGACAGCAGGATCAGACCTGTTCTCAGCCAAATGTAGATACTAGCTCTGCAGGACTGGTGCTGAGATTGCCATTGATTATTTCACCTATCTATTTGGAATGCCTACCATGAGAACAAAGAATACTGAGTGAGTCTCTGCCTTCAGGTAGGTATTTTAAAGCTCATTTTTGTAGTATCTATACAATTTTAATGGAGTTACAGTCTTTGGAGAATAGTGATTAAATTGAGCAGACAGCAGTCAAGACTCTTACAATGAGAGTCAGTAGGCTCCAAACAAACATAATGGTAGAGCCCTTCCAACCATGAGCTATTACAGCCAGTAACTGCAGGATTGTGAATGCCATATACATACTCGTTCAAACACAATTTGATTTCACATTCCTAATTATAAATAAAGGCTGCTTCAGTGAACAGAAAAAAGGGCCTACCATTCACTGAAACCATGACATGATCTTATAAAAAAAAATTATTCCATCACTGTTAACTCCATCTTGGGACAGTAGCATTCAGAGCACCCTAGTCCTGTCCAAGAGTACCATACACAGCAAGCTACTACAGTTGCAACCCCTGCCCTCAGATTCTGCTGTCCTTCTGACACAGAAATGCTCGTTAAAGGGAGAAATGGTTATCTGTCCATACTTTCCTGAGTGCCTTTATCACTTCATCAGAAGCTAAGACAATCAAATTCCATGCATATACTGTATACATGTATTTATGCTACAAATTCCATATGCACTAGTGTACCAGTAGGGGGGAAAAGAAAATCCAAGCTTGAATCATATGCTTTTTCAAAAAGAGAGGAAAGACTAAATCAATTAACATTTTAAAACTGTTTTTAGAAGTACCACAGATCACTTATTTCAAACATCTTTTCACCTTAAATGAAACCAGAAGATTCACTCCATGGAAACTACTAGGACATTGGAAAGACGTGGAATTTTGGACTGCCTGCAGTATGACTTTGAATTAATACAGCCCTTTGCTGTTACTTACGGAAGACGTGCATTTACACATTATTGAACTTTATCTCCCACCACTGCACATATTTTGTCAATTAAAAAGATTCTGTGATATTGCCGTTATGAACAAAGTTAGGTATTTCTGTTTTGTCTTGCATATTCCTTTTGTGTTTATCTCGATGAAAAATATTTAAGAAGCTACGGGAAACATCCATGCAGTAGACTTTCAAATAAATTATTTTTCATGTGTTTATTTGTAAATAGCTGTATCCTATAGATATTCTCTTGCATTTCTGCTCTGGTCAGTCCTGTCAGCCATTTTTGGTTTTGCATACACCCTGATGTAATAATTGCTATTTTAACTGTCTCAGCAAGATGTCCTATTCCCGGCAGTAAGCACTTTTTTTTTTCCTTTCTCTAGAATACTTCAGAAATAATGCAGCGCATTAGAATAAAATGTTTTGTTTGAAATTTTAAGAGGCCCAGTGAGCTTTTCTGAAGGTTTTAGAATATTTTTCCTCTAAAAGAAGTTAAGACCATTTCTCCTGCACTGAATTTAATTGTTCTCCTTGGCTAGCACACAGCCAAAAAAGACTGACACTATTTGACGGAGATTTTGTTTTTTTCCCCACAACTAGCAGGGAAAAAGTTGTCCTAAACAGCCATTTCAGTGCAGCAGAGATGGAAAGATACATCTGTATTTTACTGAGATTACTGCTGAGCTCCGGAGTTCCAAAATCATCACTGAAAACATTCAAGACAGTCAGAAGAATCACCTAACAGCCATGAGATCCTCTTCAAAGACTAAATCTGGTATTTGATCATTTTCACACTCCTTTCTAAACTTGATTTGTATGTGACAGCCACAATGACTAACGATTGGATACTTCATTAGAAAACACACACAGTAAGAAAATTATGTGGTAAAGAGACTGCAGCAAGAATTCTCACATAGCTAAATAAAGTATCAGTCAAGTCTTGACATACCCTCCCTGTCCTAAAAAAACTCAGTTGACTTCAGCATCAGTGCACCATGATGCACCATCTTGTGGCATTTATGAAGCTTCAGCTCTCATGAAGCTTTAGGGCTCAAGCAATCTCTTTCTCAGTTGTAGATGCTAACTGGGACAAGTAGGCTAACAAATGACCATGAATAAATAGTTCTTTCCAGGAGGCCTGTGCTGTTCAGCAAGTGCATTAGGGACCTGGAACAAGGAATGAACAGTAAGGAAAGTTTGCAATAAAACTAAGGTATCTAGAGAATCAAGAAGAACGGATATGACTATGAACAACTGCAGAAATACTCCTTAAGACTGAATGACTGGCAAAAGAAATTCAGCACAGATATAAAGTGATATGCAGGGAAAAAAAAAAAAAAAAAAGACAAACACACATCTTAAGTGATGTGCTCTGAGCTGCAAGGGCAAGACTGGCTGTCCTCACTCAAAACCCTGCATAGAAATGGCAAGAGCCACAGTCTTCAGGACTTTGGCTGGCTCTGTGAATTTGGATGGGAGAACAAAATATAAAAATCCCGTTTCAGGGTGGCAGAAAACGCCAATATTTTTTCTACATAAACTTGTGAGATTGTATTTGCATAATTTATAGTGCCAATACATACACAATGAAAGACTTCCTCATTCTCAGACACAGAGAAGAAAAAAGCTGTAAAGCTGCATCGCAGCCTTGGTTATGAGACTTGAAATTTTCTGTGAGCAATTTAAGCTGGCTATCTCCCTTCTCCCCACCCAAGGACAGACACGTTTTCTTGTATGAGTAGACAGATGACACCACCTGCAGTGGGTCAGCTACAGTCAAAGTAAAGCACACCCTGCTATGGAATCCTGGAACCTGTAATAAGTAATAAAAAGTAAATTTCAAATCAATACCATAGCTTTTCAGCATACAAACATAAACAAAACGCACTTCTATTTCCTTTCTTGCCAGATAGTTTATATATTAATGCTCACAATATAGCCTTTGGAAAATTCGTATGAAAGAAATCCTTGAATAGTAAAGCTTGATCTGAGCAGAACTCCTATACTCATGTGTTAAAATGAGCCAACCCCTCCTTTCCAGGCTGTTTGGCAATAGCAGCATAATCTGTTATTTGTTTGTTTTTTTTTTTCCCCTAACAGACGCAAGGCACCCTTGGTCTAAAACCCCTCCGCAATCAAATGGTGTCTGGCTTGCAGTTAAAATTGGATGGGGTAAGGCACACAATTAATTGAACACCTAATCGTGCCTTTTTGTTGTGCACTCCCCTACTCCTTGGAAGGGATTGTGAAAACATATGACACTGCGCTCTGATGTAGGCTTTGTTGGCTATGGCACAAGTTGTGAAGGGCCATTATCATGCTCTGGAACAGAAGGTGGTTAAGAGGTCCTGGTGACGCACACTGAGACGTTCTGACAGCACTGTAGACCTAGAATTGATACTGGGCCAATAACACATCTACATCAAAATTGAAATACTTTTAAACTGTTTAGTTTCTTCTGTCTAGCCTAACTTATTTTTGTGTGATTATAGTGACATGAAAGCAAATCAATGGATGCTCTAAAAGGTCCATACATGGACAATTTTATCAGCATAACCCACCAGTTTTAACCTCCTTTCCCCATGATGCACACATGTTGGTGTGAATTGCTACAGTACTTCAGATTATCTCAGGGTCTCATATTACACAGAATACTAATCCTGTGGATTTTTTTTTTGTTTGTTTGTAATTGCCAGTCCTTATTTTCCACCCTTAACATATTGTATCAGTATTCAAAAAAAATGGAAAAGTCTCATCAACTGCAGCATAGGACTTGGAACTCTTTTGGGCCACCGTGAACTTCCTTCTTTGAAGAGTTCACTTTCTGCTTTAATATGAATCAACCCAAGCTTACCCTGTTTTTGGGTAGTAGCACTCCATGTTGTTCTGATTCTATACAATGCCAAGCCCTGTATGTGTGGCCACCTGAAGCCACATCTTTACTGTTGTGCATCTGTGTGGTTTAGCCGAAGCTTACAGAGCTTTGTTAATGCATTAGGTAAAGAAAAGCACGCTCATTTTGGTTCTCAGACGTTCACTATGCAGCTGTGGTGAGGACAAATAGAGAACCCTTTGGTTCTCTATTTTTCTTTTTTTTGAAGAGCTTTTTTTTTTTTTTTTTTCTGCTGTGAACATCAACTTCATTCATAATGTGTATCTAAGAGCCCACTAAACAGTCATTACAGTGGGATAGGACTGCTCCTTGTATATATATTGTGATACTTTTTTAAAGAACTACTTTGCTGCCTTCCTGTTGCCAACACTGGCGCTGTTAACTGGCTAGACTATGAAACCCATGCTGGTTGTCTTACAGCTGAAATGACAGTGGCTTTTCCTTGAAAAGCGTAACTGTGAGGGAAAATGACAGTACTCCCTGCCTTACGTGAAGGCAAACTGCAACAAAAAATCCAAGCAGTAATGTGGGTTTTAACAAAAAAAAACTATCACTCGAATTTCTAAGGCTCTATTTGTCTGTCTTCTCCATGGCTCACTGCTAACTGGCACATACAGGATAGCACTGAAATACTAAGCAGCAAGACGACTGTATTTGTGCTGCACCTACAGTGCTGTTTGTAGGCTGACTGTAGTCAAATAATTCCCTAAATCATAGGTGGGTTACTGCTGCTGCCTAGAGGGAACTGGGGAAACAGCAGAACAATTCTTTGTAGCTAGCTGCAGACTTCCAATTAAACCCAGCAACGAGGTATATCGTGGTAAAAGAGAATTGGAATGGGTGGCTGACGCACTGGCAGATGCACTTTCCCAAGAAAAGTCCTGGAAAAAAAAAAACAGGTTTTTGTTCCTTACTTACACTTCTCTCCCTACCACTAAGCATGTTTGCACTCTCTCAGATTTTGTAAAAAGTCTTGCTACCTTACCCTTATCCTGTGTTCTCTCAGTTTCCTCCTTCCCGAGTCTCTTTATGACTCTTTCCCTTACCACAGCAGAAATCCTGTGCCATATATGAAGTACTTTACATTTTCCACGTACCTATTGTCTAGAACTGATTTAAGCTACATGGCAACATACACACAGCCACCTCAGGGAGAAATTATAGAAAGCTGCAAAAGGTATGAACAGAACAATTTGGAACAGAAAATGAAAGCCAGAAGTTATTCTATATATATACATTAAGAGCAATTTGATCTCTTAAGCATTGCTTCACTTCCTCTCTGCTCCCTTCCAAAATCAACTAGCGATAAATGCAGAAGTGGCTGCAAAGCAAATACATTTCTTCTTTAACTGAACAGCTTTTAGCATTAGTATTGCATCACCACACTTATCAAGCAATGTGTTAACTCTCCATATATATGGGAAATTTTACTAGCTGCTGCTTTAGTGTTTTAAGATTAAAACTATTTGCTGAAATCAGCCAAATTCAGGTCACAGAGAACAGTGCATCAGAAATCTTATTCCCAGTACAAACCTTTTCGTCTTGTTAAAAGTTTTGACAAGGTAAGCCCAGAAGGAAAGAACTTCCATCCTGCAAAAATTTTCTCAGAAACGAGCAGCCCAAAACAGAACAAAATCTACTAACAGAAGTTTTGCAGGGTGAATTCTGCCATGTATCATTTTCAGAAGTGCTGTACTCCCTAGAACACCGTATTTCTCAGAAAACATTACCTGCTGAATCAGGGCAGCCCACCTGGAGTTTGCTGGTTCCTCTGAGGGGAAAAGTCTGCATGAAGTCCTCAGGCACTGGTCAGGCAGGACATGTGGAGGAGCCCTATCTGCAGGGACCTTGCAGCAGGATTCCTAGGAGAAACGGGAACAAGCCTTTGGAAAAATCAGGAAGCAAGGTGGTTTGGTAGAACAGATTGCCTTCCTTGTTTTGATAGTCCAAACCATTGTCTCCATCATCATCTTATGCCTGCTAGGTAGGAGTTTTCTTTACCTTGACATTAAATCCTGCCAGCTCCTGCACTGACTCCTGCAGCTTGAAAAGCAGCATCCCAGCTGCTGATTCCAAACACGTCTTCTGTTCGGGTGTCTGGAGGGCTTGTCTGCAGTGCAGTTCTGCTTCATTTGGTACCTCTAGCAAAAGAAAAGCATTTCTAACATGACACAATTGTGTGTCCACATAAGTTTGTGTATCAAGATTTTTTGTTTTACAATTTATCAATAGCTTTGTTTTGAATTTGTTATTGAAATACACTTGTCCGAATAGAACACTTACTGTTTACAATTTCTTGTACAAAACTGAACTAAGAACAAAAACTAAAACAAGAAAGTATAAACCAAATACACCCAGTTGTATTTTTAAGAAATAATATCACTAAAAGGCACTTTAAAATACCGGCCGACCAGCATCCATCTCCAGAGAGGGGATTTTAACTATGGGAGTGGATGGGTCACTCAGTACGACTTGGAAAGCAAAGTGTATTTTCAGCACTTCATCTCTATGCATTACCTTGTTATTTCAGATTGCCCTTAAAGTTAACCAAGTACATGCATGTTTACACCATGTAAAAAGATTTAATTGTACAGGCATTTCACATCAAAATTACCATAAAAGTCTTCACTCTAAGAAATAATTTGTTATAAATATACTTCTGTGATTTTTAGATATCCACAATGAAGGTAAAAAATAGTACAGTGAAACGAACTGCAGTTGAACGACAGATGTCATTACATCTGGAAGGATTAGAGTGGTGTTGGCATAATCCCATTAGTGGTGAAAAAACACTTTGGAAAAAAAAAGACTGACAGAGACTGCTCTGACAATAAGCAGCAAGATTTAGTCTTCAGCCAGGCTTCAAATGAAAGCCCTACTTCAAAAAACAATGCAAAACCCAGACTCCAAAGGTAACACAGTTATAAAACTGTACGTTGTAAGAATGGTATCTAATTGAGATCAAATGGGGATACATTAAATGCTATCCTAAGACCCCTTATCCTCTCTTACTTCAGCAGTTAAAGAATAAAGCCATAAAGAAATCAATTAGAAAAAATCTGGTATTTTAAATACGTTTGAGTTGGCAAATAACCACCCCTGAAATACTTTGCTCATGCACAGCTGGGTGAGCACAGTTAACATTCACAACAGTAATGCTTTTATCTTTAAGGGATGAAAACAGCTTGGGTTTTGTTTTGTTTTTTTTAACTTGAGGCTGCTACTAATTTGTCACTGTTCTGCTTTTCATCCCCTTTTTGGTGTCCTTTTGAAATTATTTTGGCCAAAACTACAGGTGATTTTTCCAATTTATTTTTTTCTTACATAGTATGCAAACTCAGATAGCAGTGATAGGACTAAATAAATATCATAATTTCTGATACTTCTTATGAATCATCTCAAAATCCTTTAGAAAATAGTAAATAAGACAAAAAAACAGTATGGTTTTTCAGACTATCCAAAACTAAGATGTCACCTGCTCACACTAGAAAGCTATTCTGTCAATCTGTGTCACTGCCAAAACCTTTCTGCTTATCCTGCTCTCCTCCAACAACTGGGTATTTTATTTGCGGTAGTCCTGCATTTTCATTTACAGGACTAACACTGCAGATCATACACCAATCTTGTCTCAAGACGCGAGTCTCCAGTTACCACAGGGCAGTAATTCTTAAATAAATACAGATGTCTGGCACCAAGATTAAAATGTGACTTTTTATGACATTCTGATTATTTTAAATAGAAAGCCTACAAAGCAAACTCAACAAGTAGGTGACAGAGAAGTTACTCTTGTGAAAAAAATAAATTCAGAATCTTCATTGTTATTACAGTGATAAACATTAAACATTGTGTATAAAACAAATGCACATGCAAGATAGTAAATGAAGTGGCAAACATTTTTAAATAACATCTTTAATTAAAGTTTTTGCAAAGGCAAAATATTAAACTTAAAATAGGTCTTAGTACATCAAAATACTAAGTTCTCTAATTGTATTCCAAGCATGGCCTTTGAAACATAATATCCTGTATATCACAGAGGAGCAACCTTGATCTGCAATTGTACAGAATGAATTTTACAAACATAATAAATATATTTACCCCCTTACACATAACAGTATATGTACAACAGCAGTTGACAATAGTAGCTCAGAACAGCAAAAAAGGATATTCCCCCACTCCATATTCTATTGGTACCCTATGCACTCTGGAACATGTCTCATTGGATGACTGTACATATAGCTAACCCAAGGTAGTTCATCCTGTTAAAAACAAACAAACAAACAAACAAACTCCTTTTGTTCCACAATGTCAAATCCACCAAATAATAATTAAAAGACACACTGCATGAACTCCCTAAAAAAAAAAAAAAGTAGACAACAGGGAAACCAATGGACTGTTTTTTTACACATTTCCCACCCAATCACAGCAATGGGAAAACAAGACTCTAGATGCCAGACACCAATACAAAACAATGTGCAAGTTTCTTCGTCTTTTATAGTCATTACTCTCCAAGTCTGAGAACTCTAATTTCAGTTGGGTGTGTGTGGATGGGGGTGCGGCACACAACAAACCCCACGACGCTGTGTAAAGCAGCCCAGTGTCAACCAGTGCACATTATCCTAAAACTGCTCTTCACCTCCTGAACGATGTCTTATTGCATTTGATTAGGAAGCTTTTGCTTTGGGAGGAATTTTGGCTTTTCCCATTTTGTTTTTAAATTTTTATTTTTTTTTAAACAATTTGAGGAGACTGAATCAAAATGAACTTTAGTTAACAAGGTCTCTAACTGCTCCACTGGAATTAAGAAATTTTCCTCTGCTAATGTTTTACAGTGACGTAATTACTGCTAACTGTCAAGTGGTAGAATTATTTTCACAGACAACGAAATTCACTTTTAACACTCCTATTCTGCAGCAGAAATAGAAAAACATTTGTAAAAAACCTGTTACATGATAAAACATGCTCTTTGCACTTTTCTAGAAACTGTGCTTCAGAATCATGTATCATGTTCTTGGAAACTAACTCAGACCACAATTATCACTTCAAATTGTGTTTAGGAAATTGAATGATGCTCAAATGCAACTTGTGAGTACAATGAGGGAACGAGGAGTATGAAGCCTCAAAGAAATCTTGTCACTAACCAGCAACTCAGGGGGAATAAAATCACAATTTTATTTAAATAGTCCAATATAAAGTTCCTTACGCAACTAAATTATCTATCATCTCCTTAACAGAAAACATATTTCCATTTGTTTTCAACTTAGATGTTTTTAAATGATTGCACACACTAGAACCCAACAGAATTAGAGCAAAAAAGTTGCTTTTTTTGATTGAAGCACTGCAGGAAATTTACTCTCTTGGGAATCCAAAAAAAATTAAAAAAAAATATATATACTGGCAAAACAGGTATTCTGCTGAAACTGAAAAGGCACAAGACTCCCAATTTTGCCCAGTTGCTCTGCAAGTTTCCATCAGCCATCATGGTTATAATTATGAAGGTATCTTTCCCCATTTTTTCCGTCATAAAAAGGTGCTCCATTATCTGTGCAAATTTTAACATAAGCCCTCTTGAAATCATTAATTGTTTCCATAATACTGAACTATTTGAAAGAAAAAAAATCAGCAACAAAAAATATTTCAAAGGAAACAAAAATTTATGAACTATGAACATGGGAATCCCTTGCCCTCTGAAAGGAATGGTTTCTGTGGAACCTAGTGAAATGGTCTGTTCAGTTACATTGTTAAAACCATGATTAAAATTCAAGTACAATAGTAAAATTAAGCAAACTACATTCTTACAGCAAGCTGCTACAATAAAATAAAATTAAAACATGCTTTTTGAGTTAAAAAAGGAACACTTGATGTAGCAATAAGAGCACAGTTTGGTATGTTCATGTCTGACTGGCTTTCATAAAGTTTCACAGGTACTGTATTTGAAGACAAAATTTCTCATCTGAAAAGCATAGCATACAATTAGCTTGCAAGAGACTGTGCAAGTTCAGACAGCTTCATACATCCTTTAGAATAGTATAAGCTTAAGTTACCTGTAATGTTCTGCTATCCCTTCAAAATAAATTAAAAGGCTATGCAGCTTCTAGTACGCATATGTGGGTGAAAAAATGACTAAGATGTATGAAAATAAAGTGTTGTCCACATAATCTGGGTTCCAGTAGCATAAACAGGGATCTATTAAAAAAAAAAAAAAAGTGATTTTTTTCCTTTGTTTGTTTGGTTGTGCAGTGTTATGGGAATTCTTCTGAAGCCCATTACTTAAGACTCACTGGAAACAGATACGGAAAAGGTGAGGGAAGGTATTAGTTGGTAAATTATTCACTTCATTGCAGTTGTACATAGAAGTGTCAACAGTGGTAAAAATAAAATAATAAAATATCTGCTTCGTTCGGAAGAAAGCAAACACCAGTTTGACATACCTTGATGCCCTGAGCCACAAACACACTCTGAATGATGGTGACATTACTTAAGAATGAATTAGAAAAAATACCGATTAACTTATCATAAAGCTTATGTATGTAGATAACTTACTAACAACCACATGGCTCTAGACATGGCCTACAGGCAGTTTTAGTCTTTATCAATGAGAGCACAGGTGTACAAAATCACAGCAAAAAAAAACACTCCTTGCAATGTATTTGGAGTTTCTTTGTTGGTTTCTTTTACATACTATTTAGACTATGAATGAACACACCTGAAAGCAAGTAAATCAAAATGAAAATTAGGGCAGTGCTTATATACTGCCAAAATACACTTGTGACTTTGTTAAATTACGTTTAGTAAGTTTCACTCTCAAGATTAAAAATAAGGTCAGAACTCATGATCAAATGTCTGCTTCTGTAAGTCTTCCCCAATTTATTTAAAATCATCTTTGCTGTTGTCCATTTCATTGCCTTCCCAAGCACCCAGCGAAAGACATTTTTTTGAAATGGTGAGCCACACGAACATTCCCTCCTCAACAGTTTTGTAAGTATAATGCCCATTCCCTCTCCTCATCCAAAAGTAACTCCATTTCTGGAAGCAGGGTTTACAAGAATAACCTATGCATAAAGAAAAGGTGTTCAAGTTCTCAGGACGAGGGGAACCACGGGGGAGCAACGTTGTTGCTTTTCACACACACACACCAAGGGGAAAAATAAAAATAAAAAATCATACCTTTGGAAAAGAGAAAGTCGCTACACAAGATTTAGTGCATCCAACTGTTCGATTTTCTGTTACCAAGTCAGTTTAAGGATGCTTTAAAAAAATTTGTGTTCTCTAAAGCTGTGCAGCTCTTTTCATGAAACTATATGCCACCTGGAAACTTTAGAGAGATTAACTGCTGCAGGTAACTTATGGCTATACTTTTCAGTAAAGCTGATCTTTGATTAACAGAGTTGCAGTCAGGATGTTAGAATTTTTATGTTACTTTCTGTATTAAAAATTTAGTCATTCTTGTGTTCTGTTCAATTATTTGTGGATGTCTGAACTACAGATGTAGTAAGTAGGTAAAGGAATTAAATCTATTATGTGATTATCTACACATCTGATTCAAAAGCTCTCCAAAGCATTTTTAAAAAGTCAATGAAAATTGTACTATTCATTTCAGTTCAATGATGCTGAACCACCACCAAACAGCAAGAATATAGTTTAAAAGTTAAGCAGTCTGACTTTGGGACGGGGGAACCCAGAGCTACAGGTGCTTAGTATTTAAAAAAAAATACAGCCCCAAATGAAAGGTATCACTCACATAAAATAATTTTGAAATATAAATGATCATTTTACCATTTTATAATTGCTAGGAACAACAACTTGTTTATGGGGAACTGAACTGAAAACAACAAATAGATATTATAATTAATGAGCATATCAGAATTAAAAATATTTTCCTTATACAAGTTATTTAAAATTTAACACCTTAATTCTTACCCTTCTGTACAAAGCTTGCGCGCAGTTAAGTAACATTCTGACCATCCTCACTACCAAAAGGAAGTGTTCAAAGCAAAGATTTGTACACACAATAAGCATTTTCAGATTAATAATCTATCAAAGGGAAGAGTTCCTTCAATCAGTGGAAGAAGTATTTTAAAATCTTAAACCAAGGGAAGAAGGGGGGACAAAGCCTTACATGCTAAATACCAGCTGTAGGTACCTGTATGTAGAATTGATAATTAAGGTATTCCTAACACACAAAACCAGCTCCCAGACAATGCTATAGCTGCTACAGTCCATGGCTTGCTCATCTGAAGTAGTGTCTTTGTTGCCACATTTTACCTTTGTTCCAATACTTTTGTTTATGCTTTATTTCTGATGTGCAGATACACATTTTGGTTGGAGTATAAGTCCAAGTCTCAACCTTTCCTGCTTTTGATTTTTTTCCTTTTACAGGGAGTTTTTTTGTTTTGTTTTGTTTGTTTTAAAAACTTCACCATTCTGCATCCCCAATGGCTTTGGAAAATACATAATCTCTTCCATTAAGATTCATGATGCCATCTTTGAGATGAAATTTCCATTTGTTTTTACTTCTATGGATCTAAAAATAGGGAAAAAAGTTGAAGTATTACTCTGCGTCAGAAATGTGTAGTAATACATAAAGTACATTATACAGGCAAGAAAAATGAAAATAACAATTAGACACACATTACTAGATTGCTATAAACATCTCAAAAAATCAATTCTGCATTTAACTACGAAAAAAAAAGCGTAATGATGCATCTAGCAGCATTTTTAGCTTCCATTTTTTAAACCAGGGAAAACTCTTACAGCAACTGATGAGAAACAATGCAACCACAAAGACATTGTAAAATCCAAAGCACTCAGAACATTTTCAGATGTGGCTGAAATGGAAAAAGGAAAAGTATATATTCACTTCTGCTGCTTTCATATGATTAAATTATTTTTGTTACATGAAACTCCACTTGAAAGCCAGATATTCTTATTTCAACCACCATAACAAAGACTAAAGTTTTAAACTAGTCCTGAAAGAGTCAACCACTTAGTTAATTCTTTGCATCTCTTGTCTAAATTCCATTTTGCTTGCTAAATGGTTTGTTTACTTTATGTACAAACAGTTAACATACTCAACTTTCAATTTATAACATTAGAGTTTGACTCTGGGATTTGGAATGTTAAGTACTGGTTAAAAGGCAAAAGATTATTTACAAGATTTTTCAGCCTGAAATCCTCCACAGTAGAAAATGCACAAGATGATATAGCTGATAACATATATATGCACTGATCTTATATTGTATGCTTTCTCCTCAATGGTAGGTCATTTTATATGATTTATGTTCCAATTCTCTTCTCAAAGTGTAAGGTGAGGAATGTAAGATCTCCAGATCGAGATGATGGAATGAAGCTGAATGTTCAAAACGATTCTAGCTGCAACTTTAAACTACAGCCTTCCTAGCTAAAATATTAGACATTTAAGGTGTGTATAAAAGAAATTTTTGACAATTATTCTGTCAGATTAGTCCAACTATCTGCATCAGCCCAAAAAAGACTGAGATAGAAAAAAAAAAAAATGAAGACATTCATTCCATTCCTCATCTACATCGAGTCCCTATCATGACAGTCTGTGACATAATGGATATTCACATTATAATATATATTCCAATTACCACAGAATAATAGAAAGAATAAAACAACAGCTTTATTCCCGTTCACTTTACAAATACATTCATGCAGAAGTTACTCTTATTTCTTAGTGCCTATTCCCAAACCAGTAGTACCTGACTAAAGGAAGCAGATGACCCATGCGGTCAAGATCAGAAAACATACAAGGACATGAAATAGTAGTTAAGTACTACTGGTACTACTAGAAGCACTACTACTACCAAGAGTAGATTTCAATTATCTTATGCCTTCTGAGTAAAGGTCGATGTGCAGCACACTGGGGCTGTTCTAGGTACTGTAAAGTCCAGTCCTACTTCATGAAGAAGCTAATTCAGGACCCCACAGAACACAGAACTGTCTTTTAAGTCCAAGACAGTGAACTAAGGGCTTCAGTTAGAAAACATCACCAGAACTGACAGCAAAAACACAAGACAAGCATTTTCCCTGGGCTAGTAAGTTGGCAATGAACACCCTACAATGCCGTATATGTAAATTTGTGTTCTTATGTTTAATTTAAAACTAAAAGAAACTGATCAAAATTCAGTCTAAAGGCAGAAGAGTTTTTGTATGTTTTTTTCAAAAGAAAGCATACTGTAAACACAGAGCAGAAGATCACCAGTACTATTAAGCTGCAGGACAACCAGATATTCAAAGAAAGCAAGGATCTCTCAGAAAGCTGAAATGCTGTCCAAAAGAGAAAAGTCATTGTAAACTACACCAGATTAAACTAAAGTGTCATTAAGCACTCTTAAAAAAAGAGTTTAGGAAATTTTACAAAAGGCATATAAAAATCAAGATAACCCCATTGCAATTTTTCAAGTTTCATCGAGAAGTCTCATCATTTATTATTAATGCTGAAGAACTACAGTACTCAAACAATCACTAGTACTATTGTCTGCTCTGTGGTCATTTTAAGCTATGTTACTGGAATCAGCAAAGAAGCTAACAAGAAAAAGCCTGTCTTATATAGTGTACCTGCACTTCCAAATGGCACTCAACACAAATCTCTCATCAGAAACTTTTGAGTTGCCATAAGGTAAGCAGGAAGGTCCTCTGATAAATTGGTAAAACATGAGAAACCAAGAACACGGTTACTACAGTGAAATGAGATTATTCCAAAAGGTATTTGGGCTGGCTGAAGTGTGCATAGTTTAAGAATTCACAAATCATCCAAAAAATGACAAAACATCACTGATCATACAGAGAAGAATGGTTACCAAAGAGCTGCAGAACGACATCACTGTCCTAACTCATTGTGTAACAAAACAATGGTGACATTCAATGTATATGGAAGGCTGTAATGATGAAAAAACAATTGCACTGGTAGAAAAAAATGATAGGTTTGAGTGGACAGTTACAACTCAGGAATGAAATTCCAGTGTTCCAAAAGACTTTTCTATAAAAACGTCAGCTCTGTGTCCACTGAGGTCAAAAGCACACGTGAAATACTACAGGACACTGTTGCTCCACTTAATAAATGGAAGGTTCAACTGTAACTGAATAGCTCTGATCCTCCCACAGCATTACCCACCTGTATCAAATATGATACAGAAGGATATAAAGGAATAAAATACCTCTGGAGAATGAAAGAAAGAGTAACCAAATGTTTGGAGAGCTGTACAAGTAACAACTATAAGTGTAGTTCTGATTTCAAACAGAGACGACTGAGGAGGCATACGACGATCCATGTTCATATAAGGTACCAAGGACGGTGGAGTGCTCTGTGAGCATCATTGCTACCTGTTCGCCCTCATCTCACTGTTCAAGATGCACCTGTTGTATCAGCTGATGCAGGACTCAGTATGTTGTACAAGACAAAGAACTTTGTTCAGAACAACTGAGCTGTTGGTTTTGTATTCTAGAAAAACAAACTGAATGGTTGTTTGTTAAGTGAAGTGTTTCCAGAGCACTAGAGGCTTCACAGTGGACACTTCCCTACTGAGTTCAAGTTCTTAATTTTGCAGAGGGTGAGGATTTCAGATAGTACTTGTTGCTCAGCTTTAGCAGCTCCCAATAAGCTTTTCTGACTGCTATTCCAAGGTCCCTCACATGAACTGCCTTGAAACTAACAATTCCAGAGTACCGTCTAGAGGAGAAAGACAGCTAGGATGTAGATATTATTTTCCTCAATCTGATGACAAGCACAAGTAGAATCCAGATATAACTGAGTATTTTATATTCAAGTCATTCTTTGCAATGAAGGGTTTTTTCTTCAACAATCTTTTCTCTGCTTTAAAAAGGATCCTTATTCTTCACAGTGCAAGTAAACTCTCACAGGCAAAGAAAGAAAATCCATATAGAATAATCTTTCTGTGTACTACTTCAATAAAAAAGTGCCAAGAGCCTCTGGACAAATTTAAAAAAATTCCAGACATAAATGTATCCTCACATATTTCAGGGCAAATATAAAGAAAGAAACTAGTCATTCTAGGGAAGACAGGATAGTTCAGCGGAATTTAAAGCAAAATAAGTAAAAGCATTCCATATTGTTTTTTTTTAATAAAAAACCAACAGGGCACATAAAGAATTGTTCCTCTGAAGACTATTTAGTCACCACAAAGAAACATTTTTAGTGATCAGTAGGTAGTTTTCTAACAAGTCTAAATCTTAATGACTACTATTTTCATTTCTGACTACAACAAACTACAAAACTTACAAGAGTTCACTTCTCATGAGCCCAAAGGATTAACCTTTTTTTAAAAATCAGTCAGACATGATAAAGAAAAAAAAAAAAAAAATCAAACTTTTCTAAGCTTTCCTCACTGCCACCAAGTCCATCAAAAAATAAAAAACACCTTTCACTGAGACGAGTTTTAAAAACAGTTATTAGTTCTTACATTAACGTTCGTGTTATAATCTTTACAGATCTATCTATACTTGACAGTCACACAGATGTTTTTGTGTCACTTTGAAGTTATGACTTGATAGGAAGAACAGAGAAATTAGATTTCTCACATTTATGTTTTACCTTATCATACTGGCACACAACAACATTTTCTGTATCAAACAGTTCTTGTCCTTCCTCATCACTCACATCATCTTCACTGTTAAGAGGCTCCTGGAAGAAACGTGTGAAAAGTTACACTGCAATGTTATTACTGTTACTTTGATTACTCATATCAGGCTACAGTCTGTCTATGAACTATGCACCTAAATAAACATCTGACACATTAAGTATTAGGCTTCCCAGTGGACAAATCAAGTCTGTTTCCTTTATCCCCTCCATGACAATTACTCAGGAGATGTCATTACCACTTTCAGTACCCAACTTCAATGATCAAGCCAGATTCTGGACACTGTAACCTCTTAGTACTACAAACATTCTTACTTCTTTATTTTAAGTGTTCTGGTGCATGTCATTTATTTAAAAAAAAATCTATCATTGTACAGATTTTCATTTTTTAAAGCCTCTAAGCAGCGGAAAAGCAACATTACCCACATCACTCCCTGCATGCCACTAGAAATACAAACTCCATGACTTAGTTATGTATGTAACAGAAAAAGACCTCAACAAAAGCATGAAGTTTTTAGGGGAGAAAAAAAGCTATTTTTAAGATGATCTTGCATAGATACATAAAAATAATTTCTCTAGATGTTCTAGTATTTTCAAGTTCCTTAAAAATTACTTTCATTTTTTCCTCTTTCTACCAAGGGTTTCTCCACCTTCCAAACCTTTCTAAGTTGTGCTATTTCCTTTATCATTTTACTGTTTCTATTTACTATTTTACTGTGCATGTCTTACAAGATAACCAGATAGCATCACGAGGATACTTAGAAATATCACTACTGAACTGCAAGTCTAGTTTTTTCTTCCCAGCATAGCCTTCCCACTTGTACTTAAGAGGATTGTGTTAAAGCTCATTTCTAAACTGCATTCCTCTTCCAGATCCTTCTTGCTCCTCTCCTCAAGCATTTGAAGGCTTGTATTGACAAAACAGAATTCTGATGCACTAAATTCTTTACAGTATGGTGAGAACAGTACAGCTGAGGTTTGTGTCCCCCCCACATCTCAACTAAATAGCAAGTATTTCGAAAGTTTAAAACAACCACTAATAAAAGCAGAACAGCTTTTCTTAAGAAAGCTTTTCTTAAGAAAGAACAGCTTCTCTTCTGTGTAATCCTCATCTTCCCACCTGCCCCAAAATATGTAAGCTATACTAGGGAAATGCTAGTGGGGGAAGAAAAAGGTGAACCAGAAGTCCTAATTTCTTTCAAAAATAATGTTCTATTTAAGTGACTTAAAAAACTTTTAATGGACTGCTCAACTCATTAACTAGTTCCTGATGAACACCAGGAGCAAAAGTAACAGGGGCTCTCTGGCATGCTGATAATAAAGCCTTATCATATAAAAAAATAGCACTAGCATTAAGACAATATTAAAGAACAATTGATATTTAAGCATGTTGACCTATACTTTTAACACATTCAGACTGACATCAGTGCTGGTGCTTAGCTGCCTGCCGGGTTAAACCACAGCAGTCTTAGTGTTTGATTTGAAAGAGAACTATATACTTTAAAGAACGTTATATTCCCAAATTCTCGAGAATATCACTTCTATCCCTGTATTTCAGTTTCTTCATTTCCCATATTGAGGCGATGAGATGGGGGAGAGAATCAGGAGGGGAAAAAGAAGTAAAAGCTCATGAGTTGAAATAAAGACAATTTAATAGGACAGAAAGGGAAGAGAAATAATAATGATAGTAATAATGGAAAAGGTGATGTGGATTCAACTTGTAATAGAAAAATACTGTTTGACACCACTGTAAATGTATCACAGAAAAACTGATTTAACTCCTTAATAAAAAAATTAAGTTTTATCTGAGTATAATATATGGGTGATACAGATGGTGAAATACTACAACTGCTCCTCATGCTGGCATTTTAAATGATATCTTAAGATAATTGGAACGGCTGCAGAAAACTGTGGAAGTGATCTGATAATTCAAAATGCATTTTAGGGACAGATTTAGGAAGTGCTCAATTTCCTGTCAGAAGCTGAAATAAAAGTACTTTTAGCTTATTAGGATTTTTTTTCTGTGTGGTTTTTTGGTGTAACAGAGCAAAACCTGGTAAGAACCACTGGCTCAAGTTCAAAACCAAGCAAATTCAAAGTCTAAATTAAGCACAGCGTTAAGAAGGCAGCAAGAATGTTATTAAGAACATTCACTCCTGCTCCTGACTTTATTAATCATTGATTAATAAAGTCAGCGCTTTTAAGAAGGTGTTTTATAATCTGAGTTCTTGATCTCGTTCTAGTTCAACAGAAAGCAACTACACAGTGAGTAAGATACAGGCCAGACCACGTTATTTGTCTCCTCAATGTATTAAAAATATGCTCTCCTTTTGTCATTCTTCCTAACATCTTGCTGTTACATGCACTCAGTCCCAAAAGCAGTTGACTGCTTCTGTTTGCTTGTGAAGGTTTCATGGCAGATCTTTCCATAGCATCAGAAATACTACTTAAGTTTTCAGAAGGGTATAATAATTAACAGTATTTGCTGTTCCCACCCTACACACACCAGCTGCATTTCAAGGTGCTCTGCTAACAACAGTTTCCACAGCCTCAATATGGGAAATAAAGAAAATTAAGTACAAGTATAGAAGTGATATTCTCAAGATTATGGGAGTGTAACATTCTTTGAGGTATGTAGTTTTCTTTCAAGTAAGACTAAAAGACTGTTATGGTTTAGCCCGGAAGGCAGCTAAGCACCACAGAGCCATTTGCTTACTACCCTCACACCCCAGTGGGACAGGGAAAGAATCAGGAGGGGAAAAAAAGCCCACAAGTTAAAATAAAGGCAGTTTAATCAGACAGAAAAGGACGAGAAATAGTGATGATAATGATGATAATGATAATAATAATAATAATAGAATATACAAAGCAAGTGATGCACAATGCAATTGCTCACCACCCACTGACTGATGCCCATCCCCGAGCAGCAGTCCCCCCAACCCTGGCCAGCCACTCCATATAATTGTTCAGCATGACACCGTATCATTGTATGGGGTATCTCTGCAGCCAGTTTGGGTCAGCTGTGCCAGTTCTGTCCCCTCCCAGCTCCTTGCACACCCCCAGCCTCCTCACTGGAAGGGCAGTATGAGGAGTGAAAAGTGCTTGGCTTAGTGTAAGCACTGCTCAGCAACAACTAAAACATCCATTTGTCATCAACATTATCCTCATCCTCAATCCAAAACACAGCACCATGCCAGCTACTAGGAGGAAAATTAACTCTAGCCCAGCTGAAACCAGGACATGGGAATATAACAATTTTTGTGGTATATAATTTTCTTTCAAATACTGTTGAGAAAAATAAATAAATAAATAAATAGAGACATGCTTCAATCTTATAAATTAGGACTAATTTTACCTCTTCAACCTGGCCGTCTTCACCTCCATCTTTTTCTTTGTCCTCCTCTTCATCATCATCATAGTCTTCTTCCTCATCCTCCTCTTCTTCAGATGATGTGTCTCCTGCTCCATCAACTTGGAGAACAAGTGGTGCTTGTGGTTGTGCCTGCTGCTGTTGTGGTTGCTGCTGACCAGCTGCAGGAATCTGTGCTTGAGCTGGTGTAGGGGCTGCCACTGTTGTAGGTATGACTTGTGTTTTATTTCCTGTAAACAGGATCTGCTGAGGCTGAATAATTACTCCTGTCTGCTGGGATATCCCTCCAGGGATAGGAGCCAAAACCTGATGAAATACCATTGCAAGTACAGTGACTGATAACATAACAAGGTACCACGCTACTCTTTTAAACAATTAAAGCACATCAGTCCAACTTGGACTAATTAGAGAAACAAAAGTTACTAATACTCTACCTATATCAGATAATTTAATCTTCAATAGCAGCTTCTCTCACTACTTGGTATTCGTTTTCTGCATTTTGTATTGCTAAACTAAAGAAAACCTATTGTTTCATTTTCCATACTAGTAGCTAGCACTACCATAATCACCCCAAGTTCTAAGCACAGTTAAGAAATGTTTAAGTTAAAATAAAATACTATTTTTTTAAGCTTCTTCATAAAACACTCAACTTTAAACTCTATACATATTGTTATTCATGTCTAAGCTGCAGAACTCTGACTAAATTCAATGCCAACAAAATTTGGATGCACAGTTGACCTTGTAGCTGAACAAAAATCCTGGTGAAACATACTGGATTCAGTAATAAAATGACCAGTTTGGGATTTTGTGCTTTTCGTGGAGGTATTTTTTTAAAAGGTATTTTCTTCTATGTGTTATGTAACAGAATCATTTTAACTGATAAACACATTTGTGAAAGGATACAGACTAACATTATGCACATCATATAATTGCCATTGGAGCCACACAAAAGCAATTTTAATCTTAGGCCAGTCTGAATTTTGCAAGAATAAAAATGACATTTAAAGCTACATTTCAAAATTATTAATTTTTAAGAACTTTTTACGAACGAAACTTTATTTTTTTTCAATATATTATTTCTGTCTTTGTACTCCATTTCAATTTCCCAGCAAAAATGCAAACTTGCTTAATTATTACTGTAAGGTTTCTACTTTCAGTTTTTTTTTTTTTTCTTTACCTGCTGTATAACAGGTGCTTGTACACCACCAGGTTGCATTTGTGGTATGACCTGCTGCTGTAGAACAACTGGCTGCTGTGGTTGAATGATGTACTGAGCTCCATTTGCAGTCCTAACTACTTGGAGGATCTGGCCTGTAATAAGATAAATAATTATCAAATGAATCAAAGAGCAGAAATAACCATTTAAAATTATTGTCGTTTAGATACTTGTTTCCTGGAAGAACAGTGGTAACAATTAAAGAGCATTTGTGGTCTGTTTTCACCAGTGAAAAGACACTAGGCTATAGCACCTATGTCAAACAAAGCACTAATAGGGCTGTTTACCACTTCTGATTATGAAGTATGCAAGCCAAAAATAATTTACCTATGCAGATTTCAATTTCATTTCACCTACATATCCATTAAACATTCAAATGTTTAAAGCAGGGAGGCTAAGTCACAAGTGATTCTGAGTAGACTAAGTGAATTATTCTGGCAAGAGCACCAAGTGATTCTTGAAAATTGAGCCTTTATTGTCGACACACAGCCTACCTAGAATCAAGCTTACACCATCAGAATAATACATGGACAAGTACATAAAGCATTGGTTAAGCTGTTCATAAAAATCACATTTATATTTTAAGTGCACAGCATGTCTCTTTAAACATAATAAATCTAAAATAAAATTAGCATTGCCAGCAAAATTAGCAATTCCACTGTGTGCTTAGCAGATACCCAAAACCTTAAGACACTCCTCATCTGCAGTCACAGATGAAGTGATTCTGATCTTTTATAACCTGTCTAGTATCTCTGCTCTGATCATGATTCAAAAAATTCAGAAGTTTCATAAAATTCAGAAATATGCAAAAGGAGAGAGACAGCAAAAAGAAGAACCTGTCTTCTTGTTTCACGTACCTGTCTAACAAGCACAGAAGATGTGCACAGAATCTAACCAAACCACTGTTAGGTTCATAAGACTAACCAGCTGGAGAACAAGAGTCCAGGAGTTTATTGAAGAGATGACACTACTGTCTAAGGGTTGGTTCCCAGATTTTGATTTTTATAGCAGGGGGTACAATCCAGGATTTCTCCCTCCCAAGCACCCACATAACCATTCTTTGACCTCAGTGTTATGACAGTTACCTGAATTTGTAAGTATCTGCTGAACAGGAGTAACGCCAGCAGGGAGAGCCAACGTAGCTGCAGTGGCTGCAGCACTCTGAAATACAGGAAAAGCTTTTTAGCCACAAGTGTTAAATGTCACAATACACTGCCTGAAAATATGTACCTTTTTTTATATCGCTATTTACAACGTTTGCACATACGCAATTGAAAAAGCAGGCTGTAAGCAACTGTACATTATACTACATATAAAAAAATCCTTCCTTAACAGGAAGGAGACAAGCAACAATCACTAAACAACACACCTGAACTCAGCTGCACAGCGTTTCTTGGTTTGTCTTTATGCTCAGCAGATTTTGTTCTCCTCTGCCCTGTCTGCTGACCTAATACAACACTGCATTGCTCAGGTGGCTATTTTACTTGCAATCTTTCATATGTGAAGGAAAACACAGTACTTAAACAAGGATCACGTTCCCCTATCTTGTTTTCACAAGGAGTTTGCAATTTTCTTCAATCTACAAATGATTTGCATTTTCAAGTCCCAAATTACATACCTCTTTTGTGAGAATATATGCATACAATGTACTGACAGTTGACAGAATGACTGATATTTTCTCTCAAGATATCTGGCTAAAAGAGAAAAGCCAAGGACTCTCAATGGGTAATGATTCTATCTTACAAGGAAATCGAATTCCAACACAATCACGTGAGTTCCAAACACAAAAATCTGCAATAAATCCTTTACTCACACAGGGACCTAGACTTCTCCAGAGGCTTCTCCATTTCAAGGGTCTAATGTCAATTACCTTTTGAAAAGCCTCCCTTCCCTCATCATAGAGGAACCACGGGAGATTACTGTCTGCTACAGAAAGGATTTAAACTTTGTTACTGGGTAGAGCATATACCTCTTGATCCTAAGAAACATGATCTCCCCTTACTGGCTGATCCATATAGTAGTTACAATTTCCAAAATAAGAGAACACCAAACAAAACTTGGAAGTGCTTTACTGCATCCTCATGTCCCAAAGGCAGATAAATAAATTCTCATTTGTCTCTGCACTCCAAGATACTCAAGGTCAGATCCAGTCTCTAGTACCAACCTAAAAGTCTCTTAGAAATACACAATAATTCCAAATGAATTCTGTAAAAGAGTATTTATTGAATAGTAGTCTTCTGCCATATACAATTCATCTGCATTTAGGCAATAGCATGGTTTTAAAATCCCTGCATACTCATTTTTGCCCAAAGAGGTCTAACTGAATGGAGACAGGAAAAGAAAACACAGAACATTTAACTTTTGTACCATGGAAGTTACAAATTAAATCGAAATAGTTATAAAACATTTTAGAACAAGGTAGATATTATTGTGCTCTCAGCCTCTGGGTAAATCATGCCATTTAAGTAATGAAGTTCAGATTCTTTTCTATAAGGTAAGCAGCTAATTAATGGAGAACTGAAGGTTATGCAAGTTGCTGATGCTTTTTGTCTAATCACAAAGCTTTGTTTCATGTGCTTTTACGATAGAAGTGGTAAAAAATATAAATATATAATTAGAATAAAAATTCACTAACTATTACTAGCTGTTGTTTTCAAGGACCTGCAAGGGCATTTAAAGCAAGACAACCAAGAATAACCTCTTGAGATAAAAACTGAGAGAAATGGATAAATAACGAGACTGTTTCACATCCTCCTATAAAATTCATGAATCTAAAAAATAAGACCAGAAAAGATAGATCTGAATTGCCAAATAATCTCTCATTTGCTATAAAATTAAATTTTCAGAACAGTTAATGTTGTTTTCTGCATCTAGCAATACATTTGTACCAGTTAACACAGCTGTGTTGGTATATGACAAGAATATCATCATGCAGATTTTCACCAAATTTCTAATTTAAATAAAGTTTTGGTCTAACCCACTTAAAGCAGAACATCAAGGTAAGTCCTAGATTAGTTACCAAAACCACGTCCTGGGTTACTTCTCCTGGACTATCATTACAGCAGCAGAACTCAGCAATGACAGACAGCTTTACCGATGTCCTACTTCTCTGATGACTAATACCAGATTTGTGTTTACTGTTTAGTCAAAACAACTTATATAATGACAGCATATGTATGTATAAACTTTGGCTTTTCTTACCATGCCCGATGTATTCATATGTGGTATCAGCTTGGAATCTGGCACAATAACCTGCTGCTGAGGTGCTAAAACCAGAAAAAAAAAGATAACATTTCATGAAAATGATGCAGTTGGCCCAAAAAAACATCCAAGCCAGAATAACTTCGAAAAGACATTACACAAACATCAGCTGGGCTTCAGAACAAAAAGAGCTACTGAGCAGCTTCTGACCTTATTAAATTTTACTGTGAAGGCAATACATAACAACAGCTCTGAGAGGTGGTATGGCTATTTTGGCTTTACAGATCTTATTTCAATGGCGTCAGTCTGATCTACTCTGATCCTATGTAAAGCAAAATTTAAAATATTTTTCTGAAATGAAAGGTATATAAGAAATTTTTATAAGTTAGCTGACATTCAGATCCAAGTTCTCCAAAAACATCAACGAACAGTGATTAACTCCTAAAACAGACTGCAAGGACTGTTGCAAGGTGAAGAAGAGTATGTTAACAGGACACAGCAGTTAGCTTGAGTGTGGTCTAGTTAGCACACCTGTTAACAAACGTGATCTTCACTGACATTTTTGATGTAGTAAAAGAAAATCAAACACCTGTCCCATACAACACAATAGTTTTGGTGTGCTACAGAAAATAGATGGCTAAGCTATGTGAACAATCAATCTATTGATCATCTGTAAGTGCAAGTGTCCAGAATGCTACGGAACAGATTGTGAGTGCCACCATCAGTAACCACAAACTGGACAGTGACAGAGCAATATGAACTAATCATCAACACGGTATTTTCCATGCAATCCTGTAAAATCCTGTAATCTTAAGATTATTGAGGTAACTGAGAGTTTCTGGAAATATTCTTGAGAGGGAAGCCCCACAACACTACACCAAGGTCCAAGACCATCTTTCCAACTTTTACGAAGCCATGACCCTGCACTAGAATCACACACAGCACAGCAGGAACAACCATGCTGACTGTCCCAGCCTCTCTCTGGGACTGCACCAAGTTGTGTAAAGAACCACTACACCAACTCACCCAATCCTCCCACTGCACAACATCCACCAGGGAACAAGGAAGTTATGTAATTTATTAAACTACATGTATCTGTGATCAAAGTGCTTCAATATCCAAATTCATTTAACCTCCACATTGTCATTTGGTCTTAGGACACAACATAGGGCAACAATTAATCAGTTTTAAACATGTTGCTGTACGCAGGACTGTATTTTACCCTAGGAAACAAACGGGGGAACAGGGACCTCCGATCAGTAGTGGGCAATGTGATCAGTAGCATCACAGCTATTCATCTAAGCAGCCACTAGAGGTCTGGGTAAACAGATTCTGTAACTAGAGTTGAAGACACCCAGCTCATTTTCAAGATGCATTAGGGGGTCTTAAATCTCAAAACAAATTTTATACCGGCAGTCCAAACAGATTTATTTCCAGCCAAAAACAAAGTAATATAAGAAGAAAACAAACAAACAAAAAACAGTAACAAGTTATTTTCACACTAGTTCTTCTCAGTATTGAATCGAAACATTTTTGGGGGGAGGGTGGAGCAGAGGAGGTCAATTTGTGCCTATGACAACACAGGTCCTGACCTATGAAACCTGATAAGAAGACTGAAGTCCCTGACTAAGACAGATAAATATCTTTAAGCAACAATTGCAATACCACACTGAAAACTCAGCTGAAGCAGAGTAGTCAGTAGTCAGCTGGGTAGCAGATTTGTGTATGTGGCAAACTTGCAGTAGAATCCAGTACTGTTCATCTTATTTTTTAAATTAAATTGTAAATGGTGAACATGTTGTTTCCCTTACATTATTCACGGACAATGAATATCAAGACAATCACTACAAGAAACAATGCTCTTACGGCTAACTCAAATGTACCGTGAACACCCACAGTACAATTTGCTACAACCGTAAAAAAAACAGCTGTTAAGCTTTTCATTTGAAACCTGTTACATGAAAACATCTACTTATATTCAGACCATTATAGAGGTATTTTTCACATTCTAGCATCTACTTATGCTTAACAAGCTCTTTAAATATTTTTTAAAATAATTTGCTCCTAATGACATTACTATCTTGTGAATAAGCTGCCAACCACATACATATATTGTCTTGAATTTACGGAGCTGTTAATGGATTTTTGCCACAACCTGAAAGTCATGTATTTTGAAAACATATGTTAAGTAGTAACAGAAGAAATCAGCTTTTCCAAAATCTTCTGAGGAATGACTAAAAGAAATGCCAAGATACTTTTCCACCACAACAGCTCTCTTGACCCATTAAAGAGTCAAGCAGAGACAAAGTTTGACGTAAAGACACAGCTACCCATGGTACAAACATCCTTCTAGATTTCAAATATGCTACAGAAGGAGTTGGTCTAATTTGAGAGTCCTTCATCAGAGATGTTAAAGAGTAAGTCTGACCTTGCTGAGACGTTGGAATAAGAACCTGTTGTGGCTGAGACTGCTGCTGCACAGTCTGCTGTGGCTGAGGTTGTGTGTGATGATGGTGGTGGTGATGCTGTTGTTGCTGCTGTTGCTGCTGCTGCTGTTGCACCTGCAACAAAAGCTGCTGCTCTTCTGAATGGAAGCCATCTACAGCCTTGGACTGCATCAGCTTGTTCTCCCACAGCTAGTTGGAAAAAGAAAAGAGAAATCTTTCTGTACCATTCTTACTCAGCAAGACTTGTAATGATATAAAGACAGTACTACATAATTGAATTTGTTTTCACTGTTTATCTCGTGCAGTTTGTTTAGCCAAAAAGCCCCTGGCAAATACAGATTGAAGAGATAACTTCACATAGGTAATGTTTTAATAAGAATTAAATAGTCCCTTCAGAATCATCAGTTCGGGCTTTAACATTCATTCTTTCCTTCTTCCATTTCCTTCTTTCCATTTGTGGAAGGATCATAACAACCCTAACAGAAGCATGAATAAAGATAAACCTGAAAACTATTTAAAAATATCAGTTTGCCACTTCTCTACCTTCTTTCTTTCTTATCTCTTTCATCACAAAAATCAATTCTTTATTACAGCTTTCCCCAAGCCATTTCTTCCTGGAACTTCTCAACACAAGTTGCATGAAGACTATTACCTGATAAAACACTAACAGAAAATACCGGTGTACCTAGGATAAAGTCTCTGTACAAGCACTGAAAGTTTCTACTACGGTGTCAAACTCAGCCTCTCCAACCCTTCAGCTCAGGGGGCTGACTGTCAGTTGAAAGTCTCTCAAGATAAGCCACAACCACCAAAGCAGCAGAGCTCTTGCAAAAACAGTAACACGAGTATTTTGTAACACACTGTAGTCAGGGAGGCTATGGGCACCCAAGACTCGTGATCTCAAATCCTGCCTAGGACTCCCTAAGCCTTCCTTCATTTCTCTTCTTGGCACTTTCTTCATTGAATCTTTTCTGACATGATCTGCAGAACACACCTGTAACACAAACATCAGGTGCTTTTCTTGGAGCGCTCATTCTCTTTCCCTCAAGCCAGGTCATGGTTTCATGGAAAAGAATTCTTCAAATGTTTCTTTCTAATCAAAGTTCATACGCCACCCACTTTTTAATACTTTGAAAATACTCTTGATGTGGGACATCCCGTTTATTGAAGGAAGCCTTATCCAACAGCTGAAATAAGCAGGCAACTACTTCCACAATTTCCTTTTACTTTATTTCTTCCTTTTTTTCTGCCTTTTATTTTCTCTTTTGAGAACTTTCTACTTTTGCTCAGGAAGCTTTTGAAGCATGGCATGGCAAACCCATTGAGTACAGCTCAAGTCAACACCATGCCTTTCTTTTGGCCCCTTGTCAACAATTCAAACACACTGTATATGAAGCGAATACTCCGAATCAGAGATATTTGGAGTAGTGTGACACACGCAGTGTGATTTATCACATACCACTCCCCCAGAACAATACTTCTGCAAACCACAAATAGTATCTGCAATAATCTGGCAATGAAAATAAGTCAAAAGCATCTTCACTAAGACAAAAACACCAAGTATAGCAAGCATTTTACTTTTCCGGCACAGAAACCTTAAGAATTGTTTTACCTCTAAAATAAACATATTCTCCTTCCCTTTTCTTTTTTAAAGAAGTGATACAACTTTTCAGGGACTGAAACGGTTGCACTGTAAACTCAGATGTGTTGTTAATTTCTATCAAGTTTGACATGCCATATTAGGGCAAGTAAACAAGGTGGGCAGACCTCTTTCTAGAGCAGTACAATCCAAATGATGTGGGGCTACAGACATGCAGATCAATACACTGCTTTGATAATTAAAAATTAGTATTTTACTGCGTACAACAGTAGACAGACCCAAGAACTATTCGGTGCATTGGTCTATTTAAAATCTTTTCAGTTGTAACTTACTGTTTTGAGTTCCATAAGAACTTGTTCATCCACTCCTTCATCCAGAAAAACTTCTCTGACATCATTAATGACATCTTCAATTACAGACCTGTACAATTTAGGCTTAAAAAAAAAAAAAAAAAAAAAAAAAAAAACCAAGTAGTCAGCATTATTTTTGAAAGAAATTTAGTAGCGTAACATTAAAATAAGATTTTTTCAAAAAAAAATAAACCCTCTGAAAAGTGCACTACAGAATATGCTGCACATTTGAGTGACTAAAATACGCACGAAAGTATATGTCAGCAAAAACAGCTCAAACAAGGTGAAAAGGGAAGGGACCGTCCACCATCTTTTGTGTCACAAGAGTCTTCAAGCCATGAGGAGTTTAGCTCAAAACAAGGAAAAGAAGATTGTTTTCCATTTAGCAAAGTTTGTGGCCTATTTGCCAGTGTACGTGCTAAATGTGTAAAGAAAAAAAAAATACGTTAAAGCCAGGAGTTCAAAAGAACATTAGGTAAATGCACAGAGAAGAAACTCATTGGTGCTTGCTAGCTGAGCAGGAATCGATTATGGCTCAGGATGTTGCCGAGCTGAAAAATGTTGAAGCCTCAGAAAACTCAAAGTGTTCATATATGAATGTCCTGTTCTTCCTTAACACATCTATTTACAGAAACTACTGAAGACAAGATATTAGACTAGACAGACTTTTGTTTTCACTCAGTCCTTATGTTTTTACAATACACACTTTTCAGGGGGCAAAACTAGACATACGCATATTCTATTACACTGATTTCATGCCTGAATTGTCATTGGCAAAGCAAACTGCTAATTCACTTTAGGTTGCCCAAAGAGGCTATGAACTCTCCATCCTCAGGGATGCCCAAAAGCTGCCTGGATGCAGTCCTGGGCAAGCTGCTGAAGCAGGGGGTTGGACTAGGTGACTGCCAATTTTAAAAAGAGAATACTTAACCTTACCAGTAAATGTGTAATATTTAATTCGTAAGACCGTAGGCTAGTTGTACCATACACATGCTGTACCTTTTAAGCAGATACCACTGTTTGGACCTCTCTACATGCGTGAACCTCAATGGCACTTTGGTGGGGTTTAAACATCTGTGCTATTTAATTGCATGGTAGAACTTGGAGGTCTGGATTAGGGTTGATCAGCCTGCAGCCTGTGAGCCATACATACTTCACTGCTCAAGGCTGTTCCTTGGCTGGGTACAGGCTGTTCCTAAACTAATCTGAAAGTAACTACAAATTTCTGTCAGCCGACATCTTCCTCCACCTCACTCCCTGACTTCCTGCCAAAAAACCCAAATGATGCCACACATCAGATATGCTGCACACAAGCAAAACACTCTGTACTTGTATGGTGGCTTTCACCCTCCAGGAGGGCTGTCCCTCCAATGAATGTATAGGAAATCTGCACCAAGTGCACACAGCGAGATAGATCGGCACCGCAGGAACTACACAGATTTATTGCATGCGCTTAAAACACATCTTTTATGCACGCACAGATGCTTAATGCATCCCAGAAGTGCTGAATCCGTTACAGATATGCCCAAGATTACACCGCACGCGTTATGAAACAGAACGGTCACACCTCCATCATGGAATAAAGGAGGAGGGAACAGCACAAGATTTAACGAAGCTGAACAGACAATAAGCACAAAACAAAGTGAATATCTTTACATTTAAATATAAAATAAAATAAACACACACACACCCCACTACAACTCTGGTCAGAAAATCCACCCCCGACATTTTGGGGAACGCCATGCTATCAGCACACTAGTTTTTTTTTTTTCCATTTCACATTTCATTAGGTTGCCACTTTGCAGCTTCAAAACAAACCACTGCAAATCAAGCAGCTGTAATGACAGAATTCATCTTTATTTTTGTTTGTTTTTTAAACTTGTCTTTGCAAAAACTTTCTGGCCCCAAGTAATAGGGGATGTTTGCCTTACCTGAAAACTACAGTTACAGCACCTACATCCAAAACTCAGTTTCTCCAGAAGAAACAAAAAACAGCAGATTTGCATTTTTTTTCTCTCAAAACAGTACAGTACTGCATGCCTGTATCTCCAAGTTGCACGTACAGCATTATTTGTGCTTATAGAGACATTTGAAACAGACTTACAAAAGGTGACTACTCTTGTGCACTAGCATTTTAGTTCTGTGCAGTGAGGAACTCAGAAATACCCAGCATCATTAATAGGATTATTTCTCCACTTAGATTTAATGCACAGCAGATGCAAAAAGACATTGTGCTTAATAACATTAAGCCCTATTATTTCTATAATTAAACAAATTGCATAAAGCTTACACAATTTAATTAGAACAGAAATGCCACTTGACCTATTCTGCATATTGTTCCTCACTGTATTAAAAGCATCTGTTTCCTGAAGACAAAACCACACTGCAAATAAACACGCTGATCCGTAGGCACGTGAGTTGCTTCACTTCAGTCAATAGAACTTCCTCTATGCCTGAAATCATGAACCAAATTCCTGGAGGTTGCACTTTCTCCTTCAATCATCTATTGGGTCCACTTAACTAGTAAAACAGATTTTACGCAAACAGGCCCTACTGACTTCCACCAGCAGTTACCTCCTCCTGTCAGGCATTCCTGGAAGGTGTGCTTACAAGGCTTTCTTGGAATACAAAGCCCTAGGAAAAAATACTAATATTCAGATACAGCAAACTGACCTTACAGCTCAACAGTCTGCTTGGGAACATTTTCGTTTTTTTTCCTGCATAATTAGGGGGAAAAGCAAATGCGAAGACCAGGATACCACTTTCTTGAGCTCAGCACCAGTTTAGCATAAGAGCAGAAAGGGAGGCCAGTAGCGTAGGAGTTGGCTCTGCCACCAACGTGATGTCCTTCTAGTGTACCTCCAGCAGCCCAAGTGAGCAGCCGAGACCTCAAGGGCATCACAAGCAAGCACTGTGCCTGAAAAATGGGGCTCACGAACAAGGCGGTTTACAAACCCACAAGGGGTATGCAGATGGATGCATCGCTTTGCACGAGCTGTACAGCGCACTGGACCTGATGATGGGCCAGAATTTCAGGGCACTGTTCTGATCAGCCAGTATCACAATATGCAATAGTCACTGTTATATGATTAGCAGAAAAAGGAGAGGAGCAGAGAAAATAAGTATCTATGCTTTACGATGAGATAGTGTCTGACCCCCTGCACTTACCAATTTTACATCCACATTTCCACCATACTCAGGCAAATCTTGGCTTGGCTGGCTGAAAACCTTTGCTGTATATGCTCGTACTGAGCACGCAGTCAAGAGAGATGCAACTCCTATCAATGGAGCAGCAGCGCCTTTTTCAAAAGCCATCCATAGAGGAATTTTGAAAAATAACACAAAACGCTCTTTTACTACTTCAACAGAAGTAAATCCAGCAAGTGAAATCACAGAACAGTCTTAATCCCTGACCTTCAAAAGGAAGCATGCTGTATTGTTTTAGATATACACTAACTGTTGGCTTCAAGTATTATTTACAGGATGCTCAAGTTGCTTATATAAACCGCCTAAAACTCTGCAGTTGAATGACAATCTTTTTCATGTGCTACTTACGCGCTCAAAAACCAAACAGAGGAACACAATTACTGAGTGAGCCTACAAAGACAGGACAGCAGGTGAGCTAAGCTCTGCAATAAATTTCCAGGTTCAGTCAAAGAAAGCAATGAGAACATAATAGAAACTTAAAAGATCACTATTAAAATAATCATGCTTTCATCTGGTTTATATTAAAGTGCCTCCCTCATAAAGAGAGCATTACTGTGAACTTCGAGCCCTTTTAAGCGCAAACATACTCAAATCACTCTTCAATAAACACTATCCCAAACACTTACTATACATGAAAGACAACAATTAAAATTCCTGATTTATTAGATACAACCACAAACACATAGAAAAGATTTAAAATCTAGTCCTTTCCCCTCTGGGAACATAGGGAAATGATTATATTTCACTTTCTCTGTACATCTTGTAAAGAAAACTCTGAGCGTGGTGAGACTGCTACCCGCGCACGCACGCTATCCAAACCCGAAGAGCAAGCAGCCGGCTATTTTAAGAAATGCCACATGCCTTTGGGGGCCTACACTTCCCACATTCCACCAGTTGTGAGGGCACAAAACCTGCATCTCTTTGTCATTGTTATCACGCCGCTTGGGACTCAGCAGCTTGGGTTTCCAAGTGCCAGCACATCACGTAGAAATAGGCGCTGCACGCTTTGTGCATTTGACTGCAGTTTGTTCCTGGTTACTTCTGCAGATACCCCTGCACTGCTGCCAGTCCCTTTCTCCTGGGGTGGATACGCAGCTATAGGCCAGTTATAGGCCAGCTATACCACAGCCAGAACAGCACACTACAGAGGTAACTAATTTCAGCCACAGTTACATCAAAGAAGAGCATAAAAAGAATCACCACATAAAATCTACGCTGTAAGTCATTAATAAAATGTGCTTTTTCTTTTAAACATTGTCACAGACTTTACAAGTAACTATGTTTGCCAGCTACAAAACTTTACATTGCATACAACTGTTAACATTTTATATCGGCCCTTTACTAGCAAGAACAGCTGTCTAGCAATCCAGATTTGATCGGATGCTGATGTGATACTATTGCACACCAGGCTCCAAATCTGGCTTGCTAAAGCCATCATCTGGCTGCAGTACTTCCAAATGTTCCCACTCCTCTTTGATAACCCTGAGGTAAGCACTGTTACCATTGCTATGGAGCGAAGCCCGATTTTTATCACAGATTGCAAGGTTTTACTACTTTGTTGAAATTTAGCCTAAAGCACGCCTACTGGAGTCAGGCTCATTTTAATTTTTTGTCTTCTCTAATTCTGAACACCACGTTCACACACAGACACCTTCCAAGAGAACTCTACAGAAGTTACGTTACGCCAGCGCAGAGGTGCAGCACCGATAAGCCTTAGCAAATTGCTGAAAGAAAGTCATTTACAAGTGCTCTGAAAATCATTCAGTGCATGTATTTTCCTATTCAGTAATAGCTTGGTAGAAAAAGAGAAGCGAAACCTTGGATTTACTACATGAAGACAGAGCCTTTTCATTCAATAAGAAAGTAAAGGCAGTGGTTTACGAACAGGACAACCAGCAGGTTCAGATCACACAGTTGAAATGCATCCTGTCACACGTAATGGCTGACTGCTGTCCGAAATTTTCCTGATACAAGACCTGACAGAAAGCTACAAAGCAACGCCACTCCTTTGCAACTGCACGACCTTACATCATAGGCAGCCTACAAAATTTTGGATTTGGAAAGGAAATCCCGGATGCTTTCCATGTGCTTTTGTATGTTTTGTAGTATACGAAATATTGTAATTAACTCGAATATTAGTGAAAATTCCAAGATATTAATGAAAATTCCAAAACCTCTGCCCTTCTCAGACTGCAGTAAAGTCTTCTCAGACTGTAGTAAAATCCGCGTGCATCCATCATCTTTAGTTACCAGAAGCACATAAAACTCATTAAGTAGTATCTGCGGCCCAGAGCCCCCAGACAAAACTTTAATATTAATGATACTTCTGGTGCGACAGCTGTAGGCAGATGTTGGCAAAGCGCCACACAATAAGTACCACATCTCTCCTTGACATACCGGGGAAGAACCATTTCAATTCTACTTTCCTCATCCAGCCGAAAAAGCTCGGCGGAAGACCGTGCAGCTAACATGCGACTCTGGGCTAGCTGGATGCTAGTGACCAAAAAAAAAAAAAAAAGAAAAAAAAAAGAAAAAAATAAAGAAAAAAATAAAGAAAATGGGGAGAGAAAGGTGAACGCTTTTGGAAGGCGGGAGAGGCTGGAGGCTGCCTTCTTCGTGCGAGGCTGGAGGCGAGCGCAGCGCGGAGCCCGGCTGCTGTGCGAGGCGAGGCAGCGGCCCCGGTGCGGGGAGAGCCGGGGCCGGGCGGGCTCGGAGGGACAAAAAGCCCGGCTGGCAGCCGCCGCCGCGGATGCATGCACCTCCCAGCCCGCGCTCGGCGGCTCTCTCCCTATTTAAAGGCTGATGTGGTGTTTAAATGGAGAGGCGGTGACGTGGGGCTGGAAAGCACCTTCCCATCCTAGCAGAGTCTATATTAGAGAGCGGCAATAGCTCTATATAAACAGGGCAGCCACAGGGAGGAGGAACACAAGGAGCAGGCAGGCAGAAAGGCAGGGGGAAGCCATGATGGATCTGAGAGCCACAAACAAGGGGGCCGAGCCTGCAGCCGGGACGCCGGGTTTGTCTCCGCCAGCGTTTCGGGGCGGGGGTCGTGGCCGGGGGGCGGACAGCGGGGGAGAGGAGAGCGGCGCTGGGGGGGCTCGGTGGCCGCGCAGGTTGGTGTGACTGCTTATTGCGAACCTGTGTGAGCGCAAGCACAGCAGCAAGCCACCCACGAAGGTGCAGAAAGCACGAGAAGGGACACGGGGGGGAGCGGGGAGGGGAGGAGGGGAAGAGTTTGTCTTTGTAAAATAAATACTGCCTCGCTCGCTGCAGAAAAAGTTCCGGGCTCGCGCCCGGCCGAGCCGCGCCGACCCGCGGGGCTGGGAGAAGTGCTTTTCAACCATCGTCTCCTTCGGATAAAGCAACATAAAATGGCTCCAGCGGGGCGCGGGCCGGGGCCGCCGCCGCACCGACACCGGCCGGGGGCTCCCAGCGGCGGCAGCGCTTCCCCCGCCGCTCGCCCCTTCCCCGGGCGGCTCCCTCCGGCGGCGGCGGCGGCGGCGCCCCCCGGCCCTTCCCTTCCCTTCCTGCCCTTCCCCTCCCCGCCGGACCCCGGCCTCGCCGCCGCCGCCGCCCCGCGCCCCCCTCGGCTCCCCCCAGGCTCCCCCCGGCCCCGCTCCCGCCGCCCCCGGGCTCCGCTCTCCGCCTCCCCGGCGCCGGGCGCCACAAGTTGGCTGCCCCGGGGGGCTGCCCGCTGCCACCCCCCTCCTCCTCCTCCTCCTCCTCCTCCTCCCGTCCCCGCCGCCCCCTTCCCGCCGCCGGGCCGGGGGCAGGGGAGGGGGCCGGGGGCAGGCAGCGCGGGGGTAGGGGCCCCCCTCGCCCCCCGGCCCGGTCCTTACCACGGGGTTTGTGTTAGTCGAGCTCGCCATGTCCCGAGCCCCCCGGGACGCCCCCAACCGCGGTGCGGGGGGGTAGGGGGGGGAAGTCGCCCCTAAAACAATAAACCCGCCCGGCTGCCGTGCCCCCCCCCGGCCTCTCCCCCCCGCCTGCAGAGAGCCCCGCGGGCCTGGCCCGGCCTCGTTCGCCGGCCCCGGGGGCTGCAGCCGCCGCCGCCAGCCGCCCGCTCTGCCCGCCGCGCCCCTTTATATAGCGAGAGCCCCGCCGCTGCGCGAGCCGACAGGGCGAGAGGGGGCCGCGGGCGGGGGGTGGGGGGGGCCGGCCCGGCACCGCGAGAGCTGCGCGCGAGAGCGCCGCCGCGTCACGTGAGCCGCCCGCCCGCCCCGCCGCCGCCGCCGCCGCGCTGAGGCGGAAGTGGCCGCGCGCGCGCGCCCGGCTCTTGCCGAGGCGGAAATGGCGGCCGCAGGACCTCCCCGCCGTGCAGGAGTCGTCAGAGCCCTGCCAGTTGGCTCGACTTCCATTTTCCCCTCCTTACCGCCTTCCTTTTCCATTCCCTGTCCCCCTCTCTCCATGGCAACACGTGAGAGCTGTGTAATGCAGCAAAAATGCCCTCAGCCATGAGCATTGCTCCTGCAGTTAACTTTGCACTTCCGAACCCAGCTTGGACCTCCACCACTAATTCACATGTAAAAGCCCTGCTCGAGCATAAATGGGAAGCAGCACTCAATTCTGACTCACCAAACACACGTTACATTGCTTCAGCACAAATACTGCACTACAGGCCAGCCCTGTCACACTGCCTTCAACCTCAAGTCCCACCTATCAGCTAGCCCAAGTAGCAAGTACAGAAACTTCTGTCTTCATATCCTTTGACAGGAGGGAATTTGTTCCCCTCCACTCCTTCAACATCCTTCAGTTCTGTGGTAACAAATACCTCCCTCTCCCTTCTGAAGGGCTGACTGTATAGGGACTTGACTAATTACAACAGACCGCCTGATAAATCCAGTTTATAGTGCGTACTGCTGGAGCTCTGGCAGAAAAGTTACATGGGACAGAGTCCACAAAGTTTTACCATCCTCAGCTGTCAATTCCACATTTTTGCTGGAGATTTCCACTCTCATACCCCAACCAGCAGGACTGGTGAGGGTCTGCCATCTCAGCAGCCATAATTCACAGTCTGACTTCAGGTATATTGAATGAGCAGGGGGAATAAGGTGCTAGTATTACTTCACTCCTGATGTAGCAATAAGAAGGTAGCAATCTCTCAGAGCGTTTACAAATTCGGCCTGTAAATCGTCCAGCCTTCCATTTTCTACACTTTAAATAATTGCACAAACAGTCACATAAAACTCAAAGAAATTGGCAAGGGCACTCACAGGCAGAGTTCACAAACAGTTTTAGCTGCTGAAGCAACTGGCACACCACCAGGAATGAATCAGATTGCCATTCACACCCTTCCTCTTTTCAAGATGAAGCACTGGACAAATGCAGTTCCCTTCCCTGGATAGACCAGAAACCCCACTGGTTTCCAGAGTGGCTCGCTGTGTAATTCAAAAGTCAGCATGTGGACGTGAGCAGTAACAGCTCAGTGGGGTATTGAACTCCTTTCTGCAGTTCAGCAGATTGTCCCCCAGGAACATCGGGCCTGTGGGGCATAGCCCCTCACAGTTTCTCAGACATCAGTATCAAGTTACTCTGCGGGCACCGGTAACCCCCAAGCTCCTCTAAAGGATGTTGCTGAGAAACAAATCAAGCCCCATGAGAAATGCCCTATTGAGTCAAGTCAATGGTCCATCTAATTCAGTTGCAATTTAGTTGCAGCCGAGGGAGAGCGAGCAAGTTAGCTGGTTTCTGAAGCCTGCTCACCCACCGCTTCCCCAGCACCTCAGCTGCCCTGCTGTATTAATGTCAGTGGATTCGGCTTCAGCATTATGTTATTTCAGCCTAACAAACTTGGGTATATGTACACACTACAGCACGAACACTAATGGTCTGGATAGTCTCAGTAAGCATGAATTACACACAGCATTACTACTACAGTTAACAGTATTTATCCTTTGTTTGCCAGTCAGTAATGGATCATATTAAGGAAAAAGCTAGGATAATCCACAAGTTTAAGATTTCTACCCCTGCCAACTCCCAGTGGCTTCACCAGGTATGGCAGTAATGCCAGTTCTACTGTTGACATTTTAGCCTTGTGCTGCCTAGACTTGAACTGCATGGTGATACATATTGTAGCACTTTCTACCCAAAGCAAAGGTGGTGATATTTGGGTACTCTCCCTCCTTCATTGCAAGCAAATAGTTCCAAAGAGGGAGTACTGTAGTGGGAAAAAATACATCCAAAATCAAAAGCTGATCCTTGGTGTGCTGGAGGAAATAAGGTTCATACTCAATCCTAGGCAAAAGCATCTCTCTCTCTACCAAAACATTTGTGACAAAGACATACAAGTTATATTTTATAGCCAACACCATACATAGAGGTGTACACAGTCTGCTTTCAGTGCCCTGGATGATTCTGTCTTGGTGGTACAAGATGAGTCGCTTCTCAGCAGAGGAAGAAATTGATGTACTACTCAAACATTACCTTGCTAAATTAGTACAAAGGGTATAGATTATGTAGATTATGGCAGTGTTCTTAGTTCATTTCCTTTGTGGCCTAGCAGAGAGCTAGATCATTTAGAAAAGTTGTTAGAAGGAAGCTGGGCAGCAGGGTCTATTATGAGTTTTGGGTTGATTGCAATTCCATTCTAAAGTCCTTCACACGTCCTAGTATATTGTTTTTCATATGCATCGCTCATGATGTTCTGCAAAAAGAGAACTGACATAAGTATTTGATAATTTGAAAAGTGGGTAGGACATACTTGAGTCTAGAAACTGGAAGGTGCTAAGTACCTGTGATTTCCACTGAAAACCACCAGCTCGGAACTCATCTGAAAGTGAGAAGCACAAAATCTTGATGCTGAGTCAAAATAGAATAAATTTATCTTTAAAAAAAAAAAAAAAAGCTCTTAATGTAATTTTTTTTGTTCATCTGAAGATACTGTTGTGTCTCCCAAGAGCGTGCAATGAATACACTTAATCTCATACACCTGGAGGAACCCAGACCCAATCATCATCAGAGCACCCTAATTTCTCTGTAAGAACATTTCAGATCACACACAGAAGCACAGAGAACTCACTGTACCAGAGTGTAAATTTGTTTATAACTCGAGTTTTTATTGAAGTCTTCCTTCAAAGAAGAAATATACTAAGTGTTTTAAGCTACAACTCAAAAGTTTGGGTACAGTCAGAAATTAATGGTAGACACATCACACAAAAGCTTTTTCTGTGTGATGATACAACCAGCGCTCTAGAGTTGGAAAAGATGCTGACAAATAATGGAGTTTATGCAACAGTAGTTTCATTCAGTGTTCAGGTATAGTATTGTTTAATTAAAAGCTATGTAAAATCTGTTGAATGACATTTTCCTTCCAACAGCCCATTCTACACAACCTAGAAGCTGGAAACAAGAGACAGTAAACTTATGCCCCACCCCCACCCCCCTTTTACCTTCGGTACTAGATTTACACCCCCCAAAAGCAAGGCAGAAATTGAATGCAATAGGTCCTGTCAGTCTCATTCTAAGACACCTCTAATTTTCTTGATAGATTTGCTCTTGCTTTTGAAATGTGAACCCCGGCACCACACTTCACCAAAGCACACCAACACCAGTTTTCAGAGTCCAACACAAGCACAAATCAGCTGCCCTTACCAAGCGAAACCTTGTTGTTGTAGAGTAACAGGGTTTGTCTCCAGTGACCTCTCAGAGGGCAGGGAGCTCACAGCTCAAAGGGCTACTTCAGGCAAGGCCTGGTGAGGAGCTCACAACACATTAAGCTTTTCTGCCAGGATTAAACTGTTAAGAGTCTCAGGCTTGCCCTGCTTTCACCAAGTGCTTACTCAAGCAAAGTAGGAAGTACAGAGAATTTTGCTTTAATAGAGTTTGAGACTGTTACCATTCAAATAGGTATAGTTGTTTGGAAACAGCTTGTATACACCTTGTTCATTAAGACACGTCTAAACAGGACAAGAGAACCGTGCACTGAGTTATGCGTGCAATGCCATACAGCTGCCTACCAACATTAGAAAGCCGTCTTCCTCCAAGCAAGAGGCATCAGTTGCACCCTCACTGAAGCTCATATTAACAGAGGACCAGCTACTGTAGTAGCTTTGTTGCTTTAATTCCTTCTGTCCCCATGTACCTGTAGATCTCTTTATGCCTTTGTAGGCCTTTAAAGACTGAGGAACAATACCATCAAATCCAGAGGCCAATGCAAAGAGTTTCTTCTAAACTTGCCACCAACCCTCTCTTTTCAACATTACAATTTCCCCAAAGCAGAATCACTACATCCTCTCTGTTTTAGTACAAACTACGTATCAGATTTTGTAGAACTGCTTATTTTCTAGGACTGCTCTTTCCTCCTTTACTTTGAGTATTAGCTTTCTTTAACCTCCCTCAACCCACCCCACTCAAAAGTCGCACACCTGCCCCACGGCCTTTATAGCAGCTGTTTCTAGTGGCACGATCAGTTACAGCTGGAGGAGGCAACAAGCTTTTTTCCAAGCTGTTGCCCGTAGAGTATTTATTTACACTTCACCAGAGGTTTCTGGTGCCATAGAGTTGTATATCAGAGAGAGTTTCTTTCACATTGCTGGTTGACAAAGCTATACAAAGTTTGTAAAGGCAAAATATAATTGAGATGTTAACCCTGTTATTCTCACAACCCCAAAACAATCAGTGATAGTATGGATTTGGGGCATTCATACCACCTTCCCATGACAACCTTTGCTTATTTTGTCCCTGTGTGACTATGGTCTGCTTTTGCAGCTGTGCCAGTTCCTTGCTGCTTTTTTTTTTTTTTTTTTTTTACCCTGTGGCTAATTTTTAACCTGGTTAGGTTTCCTGATCTGGTTCATAGGGTAACCCCACAAAAGACACGTTAATGCAACTGCAAGAGCTGACGGGAGTAGAAATAAGTGACCAGGAGAGGAAATGCTTCAAAACATCATTGTTGCCAAATGCTTTGTCATGTAGAAAAGCCTTCAGAACTCCTTTCATTGAAGAAGAATTGTCCTGTGCTGAAATGCCCACCCCACTTGCTGTAGGCAAGTTGTAATGTTTGTAATAGGAAGATTGCTGGTCCTAGGGCAGAGACCACCTTTGTTTTTGCATGTGTATATATGTTTGTCTACTGCTTAGGTTTCTACAGAATAAATGAATCATAATTCGAATGCTGAGCACTGACTCTTATATAGCTAAAAAAGCCCCTAAAATTCTGAAGGTTACAGCATCTCTGCAAAGGCACAAGCTAAAGGACTGCCTTCAAGTTACACATTCTGTCAGTACTACCTTGCTTAAGTGCTTTTTAAGCAGTAAAATTAATCACTCAGACTGCGACTGTTGTGAATCACAGCTACTCAGTTGTGATGAGGTTCTGACAACAGCCAAAATTTTGCTGGCTCTGAGCCACGAAGCCCGGAAACAAAGAACTCAGGTAACAAAAACCACGCACTTCAAACAGCGATTGGATTCTCCCTGCACGCAGCATCCTGCATTACTGACTCTAAAGCAAAGCGTTACCCAGCATGCTGATAAATGTTTTCACTGATTACTGCCGTATATTCCAGCTCTTGTGTGCAAAGGTCCACAGCAAAATTGAATTCACTTCAGCGAAGTTATTCCTGATTTATGCAGGCGCTGGAGAGCGAAAGATTCATAGTGAAAAATTTGCACTGAGTGATCTATAGAGTCATTTCGCGAGCCTTACATACCTCGGACTCCGTGTGGTGACTTATGACAAAGTAATCACCGCAGAGTATGCCAGAATACAAACACGCAGCTTGTAACTATGGCAGGGCGCTGCTCTGTGTAGGTGCTAGCCCCGTGTTTTGTTTGGGCGCATGTGTGTGCAGCCTGGGCTTGTCACACTGCTGCAGGTGAGAGGCTGCACACGGGCAGCCACTGCTACGTGGTGATGTGCTATGGTGTCTTCTACCCACTAGTTCGTCCCATGTTCATGTGTCCATAAACTGAAAATGTATTTGTGCAGGGCAGGTTTGCTCTCCCTTGGATGCTCACTGCCTCCCAGGTAATATATCTGTTCCTCTGCGACCAGGTGAGTGGCCTTGCAAATCACGCAAGCCTCTGGCTTGCTGAGGATCACTCAGAGCTGCTTTAAGGGCAAGCAGGCTACAGCTTTCATGGACAAACATGGGTGTGCCCTACACTTCACAGCCCATTCAGAGGTGATCTACATCCCCTCCGGGACCCAGCCCCCAGGGCATCAGGCAGGCAAGACACATTTTTATTTTTATTTGATTTTTTTCCTAGATGAGTTGTGGGTTTTTTTTTTGTTGTTGTTTGTTTGTTTTGTATTGTTTTTGTTTTTGTTTTTCCACAGGACAAGATGGAAATTTGTAGGAAACAAGTTCAGCTCGATTTTGGCTGTGTCCAGGCTTCCTAGTGAAGAACAGTGAGCATGAACTCAGTTGTGGCCATCCTGTGGCTTACAAGCCATTAATGTGCAGTTCCCATGCTGGGGCTAATTATCCAAATGGCAAAGCTGTACTAGTGTGAGGACTGATGGGCAGTCAGGGACCCTGCCTTTGAGAGAAAGGAAAACAGCAGGAAGGAGCCAGCCCAACTCATCTTGTAATGGAGCTAGAGGGCCCTAGGCCTATTTATTGCCACTTCCAACCTGTGACCCATTTCCAGAGTTCCCTTCCGCTTGAGTCTTCATGGTAAATGGTGTGTAACCTGTAAGTCTTGGGCATATGAAAATTTTGACAGCTGCAAACATGTAAAAAAATATGAAGCTTCCCTTAGAAATCTGAGCTCATATTTTCCCTTAGCTGCTTGTTCCTACTCCGTGCCTTGCTGCTTTAGATGAAAGATTGTTTTTCCATCTTAAGCATCATCCTCCACTACAAATCTTCCTATATTCACAATATGACCTACTGTCATCAGCCATCTCATTTTTCCCAGAGACAGACTCTAGGCAAATTAGCAGCCAGCATGTCTATGTCTCTATTTTCTAACATTTCTCTAACATTTGCAGTGACGCATTCCATCACAGCCACTATACCTGCAATTTTGCTTGCTGTTTTATGGTATGGGCAGAGCACACAATGAGCAGAAAGCAATGCTTCCAGTGTAGAGTTTTCAGGCAGCTGTATTTGTGCTAGAAGGATTGAAACCATGCTCTGATCCATGCTGCAACTCAGTATGGCTCACTAAAGACATTCCAGAAGGTTTGAGGCACAGATGGTGTGATATTTGGGAAATAATGTAATATCTGGGAAATAACACCTTGTAGACACATGGGAAGGATGCAGTAGGGGTCTCGCAACTGCTTCAAGCTTTGCCTGGGGTTTCTGTGGGGCTGGCTCATGTCAGCACCACGAGGCTGCCCCCCCAAAATGCCCCCCTGACACAACACACCCATCTTCTTGCCAGGCAGGTGAGTGAACACCCAGACACACTGCAGCCTGGGGAGCCAGCTGACATGGTGCTTGCCATCCCACACACAGTGTGGTATGCTCCGGCTGATCCAACAGAGACGCGATTGTGCCTGAGTCTGACTGAATTTGTTCTTCCAAGCGAACTGTCCAGATGCAGTATTAATGGTTACAGAGCAAAGGGCCAACAGCAGCTGTATGGGATTCCTGGTCTGTAGGCACCAGGAATGATTTTTCCCAAGAAGTTGTAGCTGTTGCTGCAGGCAGCCCCTGGCAGCCTGCATGGGGCTGGGCTCAGCTCCCATGAATGTTTTTACTGGCTGGCAGCCAAGGAGGTGCTGATGGGTATCATTTAACGTGAAGCAGATGAGTACATTCAAAGCCAACATGATAATTAATATCTCTATCCATATCACCCGGGTAGCTACATAAACATGTGAGTGGTCAAAGCGAGTCCCTTTCACTGATGAAACTGGAGATGAAGCTGGAGGATGTGACCAAGTAATGGTGCAGAACTGCAGGCTCACTTTCTTTTAGGCCTAACAAAGCAAGAAACACAGCAGTGGGCTTTAAACTGTGCAGCTCATTCTCTTTCTATTCTCTACAAGTATCCAGGTCCCTCTTGCCCAGTTTCCAGCTATGGCTTTCAAGAAACAAACCTCATGAGTGTTTCAGTAAGCAATGTGCTGTATTGGTATCAGTGCAAATTGTTAAGGAATGAAGAACACTAGGGCACAGAGCAGAGACATTCAAGGTAAATAACACCACATGTGGTGTAAATCTGCTAAGGACCTTGAAGGGAGAAGATGTTCTTGTGGATTAAGGAAACAATGGAAGGGCATTAGATTTGTGTTCAGTTGGGGCCCTCTCATTCCAAGGTAGCTATTTAATGCTATCATAGCTTTTTTATCATCTGAGAGGTACAGTCTTTTATTTCATTTAGTTCTTGTGGGCTTAATTTCTTAATGTTTGGAAAGGGCTATGCAATTCTTAAATGGAAGGTGATTGGGAAGGACAAAGTGATATCCTAAAACGTATAGGCCATGTGTTTTTGCAGGTTCATTGCATCAAAGCAGTTGACTCCAAAGTTATTGTCTAGACTTTCCAGCACAGTCTGAAAACATTACATCACCTCAAATATACCATCTTAGCTCCTAGGTGGAGCTCGTATATTTGGCTAACTTGAATCTGAACATCCAGAATCAATTACAAAATGCAACCAGCATGAATTACCACTGATTTTATCAAACGTGTTCAGTTGTTTCCACATGAAAGTGAAAAAGAATCTCTCCCTTAGGCAGAAAAATTTTGTTTGGGATATTCCCAACAGAGTGGGGCTTTTCTAGCAAAATAAAGCAGTAGGCTTGTATCAGAAGGGTAACTATCATGAACTCTGTGGCTGCACTGCAATTGTTCCTTTTCCAAGTTGAGAATAAAAACGTAGCCACAAGAGGGAGGCAGGAGAACTCCTATGCTAGTATACTAACTCCAGCAGAAAACAAACAAACAAACAAGTCAGAGAAATGTTTTCAAAATTTCCCTCTTTTTGCTAAAATTTTTCAATAGCACTCTCTTTGAGAGCAATGATTGTTGTCTGTGACTTCTATAAAAGTAGTTTCATAATGCCCAATTTGCCAAATGATCAATGTAAACTGAAAATTGGTGACTAGTACATCTTTTAATTAAACCTAAAAAATAGCTAAGAAATTACTTTATGACAAGCTGAAACCAATTTTCGTGTGGGTGCTGTGAAGAAAAACAGCCCCCATGCTATAAGGCATTTATTTCAAAGGCATATGGTTGTATTATTGCCAGGCTCTAATACAGAAAGACCATTGTACTTTAAGTAGAAGACTTTGTATAACAAATTACTTCTTAGAAAATACAGCAGAAGGATGTATTTAAACACTTGTATTTCCTTTGCACCTCAGTGAACAGTTAAGGTACTGTCCTCAAACGGTGCCATTACTTACCCCAAGTACTTCGAATGTGCAGAAAGACTTCCAGGTTCAGCGAGCTCAGCAGAGAAAGATATGTCTGAAGGCAGAGGGCAGGTCTGGATTCTAGTTCCTGCTTCAAGGACTATTTCCATAATTTACTCAACAGCTGCAGAAACTGCAGTCAAGGTTTGACAAACCCAGCCAGCACTCTGAGCCCTCAAAGTCTTCCCTCGCTCTTGTTCTGTCTTGAACTGACTCCACCTCTGGCAGGAGGAGAGCTGCTTGTCCTTCCCTCCAGGTAGCCTCAGACAAGGAGAAAAGGGGAGCCATTTGCTTATCACCAACATAGGGCCCTAACCACTGAGCAAGTTTATAATGTACAATGTTTATTGTCAATACAACAGCAGATGAGACTCCTCGGGAGGGAGAATGCAGGAAAATGCTTGGCTTGAAAATCCAGGTTGGCTTTGGCTATTTAGTTGTGTCAAGGCAGAGGCAGTTTGAGGCATGCACAGGAGCTGAGCTGTAGCTGTACTTATGAATCTTTCATACAAATTTATAAGAGCTCCTGGGAATCCTGGTAATTCCAGGCTGAGGCAGCAGCTGCTGGGGGTTTGCTGATGGGATCACTGAGCTTGGCTGCCCAGGTTTGGACCTAATCCTACTGGTATGCATCAGGGAAGGGCGTCTGTCTTCCTAAAGAGTGCTGGGAAAATAAAAACATGGCACTGCTGGCCCTTCCACCACACAAGGCACCTCTGTGCTATACAACTAGCTATGTGCCTATACAACACACATGTATAACTTTGGTGTTAAATAGACAGTAGTAATAGTTATCCTTTCACAAGATGCCCTTTTTTTAGTTGGAGATATTTAAAGTGCCTTATGAACATAAATTTAAGCTCAGTCTTTCAGTAGGGCTGAAAGACTCACTATCCATTTTCCAGAACAGTTGCAGGCCCCAGCTTTTGAAGCCCATACTGCTCAGGCTGCTGGCGATGGCTGCTGCAGTCTGTGCTTTTAATGCCCAGCCTGACTGCGCATGCCTGGGCTGACAGGCAAGGACTGCTCTGGTGAAAAGAGCTGTCAGCACCACTGAAAAATCTCTCTGTTGGCCTTTTCTAAGCTAAGCACAAAGCAGACTGAGGTACTTATGCCCCATTTTGAAAACCTGGGCCCGACTGATTTGCCATGTCTCACAAAGGGCCAAACTCTGAAATCCAGTGAGAATCGCTCTTCACTGAGGCTCCCTCGGTGGCTGGCCAGCAGTTGGGGCAGCAGGCCGGCACCCGCAGTGACCAGCAGAGAGCAACAGTCCCTCAGGGCCTGGGCGGCAGGCCCGGTCACCGGCCCCCTCACCCTTCAGAACTGCAGGCCACGGCTGTAGGCAGGACACACACCTCAACCCCACCGCCTGCTGGGCCACAGCCCGATCATGGTTTCAGCACCCCATGTGTTTCTGATTCTCTGTCATGATGCAATTCGACAACTGATTTTGACATTGTGGCTCAGTTCCAAACCCAATTACATTTATTCACAAGCCTCCCAGTCTATTTTTTTTTAATTAATTAATTAATTTATTTATTTATTTGTGGACTGTTTTTTCCCTTTGTTCCCAATAGCGGTGTTTGCAAACCATGACTCCTCAAGTCACATTTTTTTTGGTAGTTCCTGACTCATCACTGGACTGTGTGAGGTATCGCTGCATGTTTCTGTCTGTTGAGGTTGCAACTTCAATGCACCCTGTTTTGCCACCCACACTCCACTGGTTGCTCCTCTCACACCAAATGTCACCTCCTGTCTGCCAGGGACGTTTCTTCCTCCTGTGCAAAGGGTGGAGAGAACAGCCTGTGGAGAAAAAAAAATAATCCTGCACACTGATGCAGTTCAGACAAGATTTTGATTCAGACGGAGGTGGAGACAGAGGAAGCTGTCTCTCTCTATTCATCTCTTGGTTGAAAACTGGCCGCAATTTTGCTTTTGTTTCTCTTGACCAAAAGACAGAACTCCCCGACAGCTCTGCCTGCATTTGGGAGCTGACATGCAGTTTTCCCAGCTTATCCCCTTTCCATCTAAGTACTATCTGTACTAATACAACTGCTGAACTGACTGTACCCTAACAAGTTTCTCAGCTTCCACACAAAGAAGTACATCTTTGTTTTTCTGTTCTGCATACAGCAAACCTCTACAAAAGAGGCTCTCCCATTTGGAAATTACTTTCAGCTGTATTCACACTGTATTCATCCTCTGTCTTCAGAAACACCTCAGGCTACATTGGTTGCTCCTGGTTTATCTGCAGCACCTGGGGCAGTAGCAGCTGGGAGCAGGGTCCTGGACCAGAGCAGGACCAGCCTGCCCCAACCCTTGCATCCCAACACGGCTGCAGGCTCTGCTACAGTCACCCCTCTCCATCAGTCAGGATTGAAAAATACATCATCCATATTCAGTGTTTGAATATGATTCCATATGATTGCATCTACTTTTTTTTTTTTTTAAATAAAAAAATATATATTGTTATTATTTTTTGGTGGCAGGCTTCTGTTAGGCTTCTAATCCTGTGGACATGAGTTTTTTTTTCTGATACTTGTGAGCTTTGTGTTTCAGGCACATCTGCTGTGACACAGAACTGCACTTAAGCTGCAGCAGGCTTCTGGATGCGAAACAATGGGCTGCTTCTTTATCTTTTGCTTTACCTCAGCTAACCTTCAGCAGGTTTTGTCCTACTCATAAATGGACAACATATTTGAGTTAGATGCTAAGGGCAGTCATGGCAACTAAGAGCAGCTGAAAGAAAGCTCTGGTGCTTTTTCCCTCCAAATTGCCCTATCTCACTCCAGTGATGTCTTTTGTTTAGGTACACTTTGCGCTGGCACTCTGAGGTCTCCATCTCTTGTAGGGCCATATTTTGGCTTGCCTTGAAGGACTGCATTACTGCCAAGGAACTTTGAGCTGCATGGTTTCAAACTTTTTTTTTTTTCTCTCCCCTTTTATTTATCCATTTTTTATATTATGAAGCTATGACAGTTAGTCTAATCCTACCTTCCCAATTTGATACTACCCCTTCCAAATGTCACTGAATATCTGAATAATAGTAAATAAACTGCTATTACGAACAGTTCCTGAACTTTCCCATTTAACTTTCTTCTTTCTTCTGGTTGATTTACTCTTGAATAATGAGCATGAGGAATCTTTCATTGTGTGCCTCCATTTTCTTATGTTGTAAAATCGCAGAATCACAGAATGGTTGAGGTTGGAAGGGACCTCTGAAGATCATCTAGTCCAAGCTCCCTGCCAAGCAGGATCACCTAAAATGATGGACTTACTAACCATGAGTTGTACTGAGGCATACACTATGGAGAACATATTGGGCTCAGAGCAATAATCTGAGCAGCCCTTATGATGGGCGTCTGATTTTCTTTGGTCAATGAGACTGCCCAGCTCTTCAGTCTGATTCAGGGAGTGCTTTTGAGAAAGTGATGTTCAGAGAAGTGGAAAAATGTATGAAATGATATATGGCTTATTCAAATTTGAAAGAACACAAAAGGTCATACCAGAGGTATTTAGACCTTATTCTTGCTTTGCAAAAAGATATTCTGATCACAAGAAGACATTGCCCTTCCACTCATGGCTTTAGCAGTTAGAGAGCAGAAGCTTAAGATGAGCACTGAGCAGAAGCTCCAATTCTCTAGCTGTTTTTAGGACAGCTACGTTCAAAGTGTTGGATTCTCTGCTATATTGCATGGTTTGTGTTATAAGTTTGTTGTCATGTTGTTGTTACATGTTTGTTGTCATGCTCTAGGCCTGCTTCCTTTTGTTTGCAGTTTATCTTTTAGTCTGGGTGATCAGATGAAATAATATAATTTCTGTAAACAATCCCGTTACTTCTAATTGACGTCCTTCCTTATACCATTCAAAACACTTCCTCCTCTGAATTTAAGAGGACTGGTACTGAGTTATCAGGCTATACAGCACAAACTACATAGAACTTCAATTTCATATTGAAAATGTGGATATGCTGTTTCATCTTAACATTTATTTAAGTTTTCCCATAGTTCAAACAAAACATTACATCCCATTTCAACTCATAAAATAAAAAGAAAAAACAAACCAATTCTACAAAGTCAGCCAGTGTATAGACTTCCTTATTTTACAAAAAAAAAAAAAAAAAGGTAGTAACATATTACAAAATAATCAAACCAATCAATGTCAATAGTGCAAAGAATGAACTGCAAGTAGAGAGAGAGAGGGAGGGAGAGAGAGTGGGAGGGAGGGAGGGTAGGACGGATGGGTGGGTGGATGGATGGATGGGTGGATGGCTGAACAAAACAAGAAGTCTAGGAACAACAACACCTGTTATCACAGAAAATTCTGTGATCTCAGAATTGTATTACATGTAGCTGTTGTATCTCAGCCAACACATGAAGTAGGGTTAACTTCTTGGCAGAAGGGGGGTAAGTACTGTAAGTGATCTGTGTTCTGCACAGACCAGTTCTGGAGATGAGTACAGCTACAGAAAGGGCTGCTAAGAGTCACAGACAGGAATTTTTCAACCTCTGGAACAGAGGTCACCTGTCAGGGCCTTGATTATTTTGTGCTCATTCAAGAGCCAAAGAAATTACTGAGAGTTTCATGCAAGCAACAGACAGAATAATTACCCCCAGGCTGAACTTTGTACATGTACACCTTTTCTTATTGCTTTCAAGCTCATATGCATGAAATTGTTCTCAGTCCTGGGAGTCGAATGACCAAGAGGGAGTTTTAGCAGCTACTAAGTCATTTGGACAGGTAGACCAACAGGTCTTGGATGTCATGCCAATATGTCAGCCAGCAACCCACCAGAAAAGGTAAACTATTTCTGTGATGTTTCTTATGATGCTGCTACAATGAAGAACCTAAAATCTGTCTCCTTCATAGGATGACTAAATTTGAGTCTAAATAAAATACTTGAAAGGATAAAAATATCAGTCAGTTACAATTATTTCTGTAACTTGTAATATCTCAAATTTACCCATTTTCCTTTGCTAGCAGAGTATCCATAGTTAATAAATGCAAAAAGAGTTCACTAAAATAAGCTCAGCTGCCTGGAGATGATGTTCATCTTTACCCCTTGTGATCAAAGACCATTTCAGTTTATTTTTCTAGACAAAATTCCCTGCAATACCTCAAGTCTTACCAGAGTACAAAGTGAATCAAAATTGTAATGAGATATAGAAGGAAGGTTCAAAGTGGGAATAAGCTTCAGGGAGTAAATGTATGCTTACCTTGAAGGCACATTTCCCGCATGGAGTGTTTGAATACTACAAAGCTTTCAAATAAACCAAAGACAGCGATTATATCTGTATCAAAAGGAGTGTTAAATGGAAAATATTTAAAAAGATTCTTCCCCAAGATTAAACAATAAATAAAAATAAATCACCCCCACTACAGGCCTCTCTTGTATCTAAACCATCTAAACCAGTTCTGCTACTCTAAAACTGACAAAAGTTCCTTTCCTCTCACCTCCAACAGCAGTCTGTCCAAATTACTGCTGTGCATGAAGAGCATGCAGTTCATATACATGAAGTTCGTACAGTGGCAGTATCTAACACCAAAGAACTGGCACTGTTTAATCAAGCAAGAACAGTGGAAGCCTCAACAAGGGCATTTAGGAGCTTAGTGTTCAAATGCTCAACTCTCATAATTGGGCTGGATGGCAAAAAGCTTTGAGTGGTGACACTTGGTGGTATCAATGTTACATTTTCTAAAGATTTTGGTTGTTAGTGCTCTTTTGAAAAAATCCAACTGCTTACACTAGTGCCTTGATAGGAAGTAAGATCTTTGGAAACTCTGGCTGTGGTATTCATACCTCAAAAATTCATGCTCTTGAAAATTCAGTGGCAGGAACATCACAAAGATATGATCCAGAGATCAAAATGAATTAATATAGCTTTTTACTATACAATCTTCCAGTTTTGTCTGCGTAACCCCATTAGGCTTGGGAGAGATGCCTTTGTCATAGAACTCACTACGTAAGAGAAATTAGAGTCAGGCCCATACTCTTACCTTAATTCCTTAACCTTGAACTGACAAAAGAAAGAATCAGTGATGAAGAAGAGAAATGGAGTAAATCCACAGAACTCCAGTATGTTAATCCTTCAACTGTTGGGGCAGAAATAGTCTGTGGTTGGAGTATGATAGAGATTGAATAGTTTGGAATTCAACAGAGATGGAAAAATATATTCCTTTGATTTTTTTTCCCCATTCATTAAGGAGTACAACATAATTTTGCTTATTTGCTATTAATTATTTGTGTTTTCAGGATCTGGGGGAAAAAAGGCAAAGGATTCTTATACTCTGTCTGCAGATCATAACTGGTTCGTTCACAAAACATCTCACACTTACTCAGCAACATCTCAGAACACATTCAGTTTTACCTTGTTAGGTTTCTTGCCAGTCCTTTTCAGAAAATGTACACTAGGAGCAGCAGTGAAAACCAGGAAATATACCCAGAAGTTCTTTGAATGTCTTTGAAATGTAGAGTGAATTTTGTAGAGTGGAGTTGCCATGAAACTCATCACAGCTAGTGGTTGCAGAGCTGAGAATCAGTCATGAATTCAGCTCTGTGCTGTCAGATATTTCACAACCTTTATACATTATTATTTAATAAATAATTCTTAGCACTTTATCAATTATTTTCATCCATGGATCTCAAAATGCTTCATAAAAGTTAATATCATTTTCAATTTATAAAAAGACGTTGCAAATACTTAGTAGTAGATGGTGTGCTCAGAGGAGGTCTCTGGGCTTCAGTAAGATTATATGCTTATGAAGAAACCCTAGAAGGACCGAGACTTTATGTATTTACAGCAGTGTACCTTTGCCAGAGGTTGTGCAGCAACATGGCTGTCTAAATATTTATCAGTAGGTTGATCTAGGCCTGAACTTCAGGTGCATACAAAAAGGCATTTAGGAATTCCCTATAATTTGTTTTAAATTCTACCACTACCAGTTATAGACTCATATAGCTAATCTTATGTTTTATTTGGGACTTTAGCACTGCAGTGATTTTTATAGGAATCACAGTGAAAGTAGTAAACCAGGGGTGAATATTAATTTTCTTTAATATGAAATGTAAAATAAAATAAACCTATAAATTTATTAAAAATGCTTTTGAATTCATTATGATTTTAAATTACTTTGCCAAGACTTTCCAAATTTGTGATGTTAAAGTCAGTAGTAATCTTTCAAAAGATAAATGTTTTAATAAATTACTTTTTTTTCTTCACATTTAAACTACTTTGAGACAAAATATTATGCAAGCCATGGAAACAACTACAAAAAATAGGTGTTTAAAACACTCTTATCTGAATTTTTTTTCTGAAAATATATATATGAATAAGTGATTTTTGCCTTCTGCATTTTTAGTTAGAAAGAAGGTTTAAAACTTGCTGCTAGTTTCAGCTAGTTGGAGATCTAAACATCTCATTAAAAAAAAAAAAAAGATTTTGTGTCTCACTTAATGGGGATTCTGTAAAGATAGCTGCACAAAAATTACTAACATTGTCAGTTAAAGATAGAACATGAAAGCAATATTGTGCTGCAAGCAAGGGCAGACTTCCAAGGAGTACTGGGAAGGCAAACAACATTGTTAAAGTAATAGCACTCTGACATTTTCAATAACCATCCACCTTACCCTTTCACGAAAACATAAAACTAAACAGAAGAAAACAAAACAAAACCAAACCACAATATGTTTCCCTTAAATCTTTCTAGGCAGGAATGATCTAATTTTAGCAAAGTCCCTTCTGTATCATCTCTACTATAACACACATTCCCTGTTACTAGCAGCTGTAACCATGTTCAGTCAAGATAACAGAACAGCCCAGACTAACACATGAAAATTTAAAGAAAATGCAGAAGCTATCTTGTAGCTTGTCCAGACCCCACAAAAAATGTGCACAACAACAACATAGTTCAGAGAACAAGGCAGGAAAGGGTGAATAGAAGAACAGCTACACGATTAGCTGTACTGTCTGTAGTTCGTCGGCCTGACATTTACCATGTGTAAAAGGCAGTTTGTTGATTCTCCAGAATGATGCTCAGGATTTTCATTCTGTTGACCACTTCAGAAATTAGATTTTGTATCATTTTTCACTTGATATTCCCTGTTGGTTTTTTGGCTGTTCAGAAGGAAGTGAATCTGCTGATGACTGAGCCAAGCAGCATAGAAGAGAAATAACTCACTCTGTCAATACACCAACAGTATTGGTGATATATACTTAAATAGTTCCAGCAAAAGCCCATGGGTCCACTCCAAACAAAGCACTGGTGAGCTTCTTCTCAAAGTACAGATCATCAAGAAGAAAAACAATACTCTTCAGAGCATTATTTTAAAAGCAATACTCCATACCTTTAAAAGAAAAATACAAAAAACCTGCAAGTCCTTTCTTCCGAGTCTGTTAATTTGACCATCCCTCTTGGGACTTGAAAACTGATCTTCCTTCACTGTGTGGCACATTCGTTGAGATTTGCAGTATCTTCTCCCTTCAGATCCTCATTCAGGCTTTTTTTCTGCTCGATTTCTACCTGTCAGAGGAAAAAGAGGGAGAACACCGGTAATGAGAAAAAAAAAAAAAACAAAAGATTGAAAAATCTTTCTTAGCGGTCAATGCTTAGGTGAAGAAACTCTTGGTAAACTGAGAGGCCTGTAAGAGAAATAGAATGGGGAGGGAAAGCTGGATTTGATTTACTATAATGGTTTTAAGTCGAATCCAGACAGTTTTATGATTCAATAGTTTTATGATGTCGTGACATCATTTCCAGAAGAGACAATATCATGAAGAGAATTGGTCTCACGTGATTTTATATTCATCACCATCCCCAGCTGTACTTCGAATCCAAACCCAGAACCAAATCTGCAGAAGATTAAGTGGCTTTCAAAGTGACAGCAGAAGACCAGCCTCAGTTTTAAACTCTGCGAAGATCGTTGAAAAGTGTTTGATGAAAGCAAAGAAATTCATTTGCAAAATGCACATCTACTTATGTGTTCTAAATTTCAATACCTCTGAAAATTCAGGGATAATACAATGTTTAATTCTTAGAAGGGATACTTACTTAGGAAGATCAAATGTCATCTCCAGGGAATTTAAGTGACTACTAAAAATGAAATTGCATTTAACATCAGAAATATTTGCCCTGAGATTTTTTTCACTATCTCTCATCATTGCTCTTAAAAAAGGCAGGTAGAATGCCAATTTCTCTGCTGAGTGATCAGCTACCACGCAGATTTGGCATACTGAGATTCTTGGCATGTATATACATCGTGCATTTTCCCATCTGCTCATCTCCTTAGGGCAGGCAGGAAAAAGCAATATTTAAGCACAGAAATAATGTGATCCTTTTGTCTGCTGTAGTACTCCCACTTTAGCACTCCCACTGCAGCTACTACAAAGAGCAGCAAAACTCCTTGTTCACACTCCTGGCTGACCAGCTGCTTCCCAGGAACTGACTGTCTGTCTGCATGCTCTTTCACAAAGCAACCATAACCAAGTTTAGTCCACCTTCACGGAGGGATAATCCACTGCCTATCTGCCATGAATCAGTAGGCTGCACGTGGGTAGCAACTGCACAGAGCCTGACTTGTACCAAATCCCCACCTCATCTGCCTATGGTATTTCATTTGTCTGCCCACACTTTTCAAGACAATGAAGTACGCAAAGTAACCATGGTGATTGCCAAATACTCAATTTTACCTTGTAACTGTAGTGTGCTGAATAGTTGACCCACTTTCTCACATCAGTCTTGTCCTCAACAGAGATGGACCGAACCGTGGCTTTGGACGCAGAAGTGGTGGGCATGTCGAATTCCACATCTACGTAGCGGATAAAACTGGAAGGCACTTCCCGGTCAGAGCCAAGCTCTAGGTGACAGAAGAAGCAGTGAGGATGGCCAGAAGCTGGAAAAAGAGAGCAAACAGACATGAAATTTGTGTTGGTTGGATCAGAAAAGACCACATCTAGGAGGAAGCAATGTCATGAAACAGCAAGAAAATGATGTTCTGCCTGGAGGAACTAGTTTGTGGCAAGGGACAGTACCTTACCTGTTTCAATGCCATTGAAACTTCATACTTTGGAGTTTCAAGACCAATTAAACAAATTAAACCACTAAAATGACTGCCGATCAGTCTAGTTTGCTTTCAGTGAGTGAAAACTTAACATGTAAATCAAGCAGTATAGGAAAAGGTATTACCCCTCTTCTGATTCTCCCAGTGTATGTAATACACTAAGCACATTGTGGCACATCCTTCTAAGATGCCACGTATTGATAGTAAGTAAAGGCAGATTTGGCAGATATTTCATGTTTATTTTTTGAACCTGTTATCCTCATTTATTGGGAAAGAAAACATACTGGATAAAACTAACTCACTTTCCCGGGTTCAAAAAGCTAATTTGTGCACAGCTTGGAAATAACTGTTTATTCCTTATTCTAACCTACCACAAGATGGCTAATCATTAAAGATGAAAAGGTGACAAAGTAATCATGTTTAGCTCTACCATCAGTAACTGATAATCTTTGCTATCATATTTTTCCTTTGTTTTGCTGGGCATCAGTGATGTTTAAAAATTAAAACAGAATTAAAATTAAAGTTAAAATTGAAAAGCATGATGCAGGATTTTGAGGTATTACTCATCCTGACAGGATGTGAGCACTCTGAAAAGGGCTTAGGCATCACAACACCCCACTTAACTTTTAAAGTAGGGTTGGGAAAAATAAATTAACCTGGTGTAAATCCTATACCTAGAATGAACTTGGTATTTCTAAGACAGTTTTCTCACAACTGGAAGCATCAGAAACTTTTGTCTGTGCATCAAATCCAATCAAATCCACTGCCGCAGTCAAATTATGAATGAGCGGATGCAGTATCAGGCAGATATAAAAACTTGGGTACTGTAAGCTGTAGAACACCATTACCTGCATTTCTTCAGGATGAATTATCCCAAACACAGCACTGACTCAGTTGCCCTGGTCCTAGAGAGAGCTAGGACGTCTCTCTGACAGCACTTCCCAGCTTCTCACACCTGGAGCACACACTTTTTGTGGATAAAAAGCACAGCCAACCTTCAAGGTGATCCCAGCAAATGTAGGCTAGCAGCAGCCTCCTGTGCAGCAGCTGTGCCTCTCACTGATAACATTGTGCCCACCGACACCGCAGGGCTTTTGCTTCTTCCCAGTTCTTGAGCTCACGTCATCCTCTGTCATGGGACAGAGGGGTGTCACTGCATGTACCTGGGAATCACTGCAGCCTGGCACTGCATAATGAAGTTGACTAAAAATTAGTCACTTCTGGCTCAAAACCCCTGTGTTCAGAGTTCACTCATTGGCAACCAATAGTTAGCTTTGCTCTGATGAATTAAGTCAAATATCAAGGAATATCTGAATTTATTTTTCAATTCATTTAATAGTGCAATTTTTCAATAATTTAATTTCTTCCAGCAGGAGTACCCACTAACAGAAAAGACCATGTACAACACTCAGAAAAATATGGAAGTTATTCATTTAAACCAGATCAGCATGGCAGACAACCAAGTGAACTGACTAAGAGAGGAAGTTCCACCTCTAGCTCAGCTCTAGCAAAAATAGTGAGCACATCAGCGTTCATCGGTGTCCTGAGTGTGAGGCACACAAAGCACAACTTCTGTATTCCTTCTCTTTGCTCAACAGGCTGATTCGGTGCTCTAACACATGCACTTTTCTAATAAAATCAGGAGGAAATCACCAGACTGGTTTTCTCCTGAGCCTCTTGCATCCTTGAACTACTAGTATTTCATTCTGACAATCAAGGATCTCATCATGTAACTCACAGGTACACATGGGTTACCGTGATTGCAGGGAATCTGTTCCAACGTCCTCTGATGTTCCAACATGTTTGCGTTACAGGATTTAATTACTCTACGGCAGAAGGTGTTGCAGGCAGCATGCCTGGGATCCTCAGCCAAGATGGGCCAAAGTTCAAATATCCAGATCCAGACCCTGCTTAGAGGTTACAGCCCTGCCTCGTTCGAAGAGCATTTTCCCACGATCGGCGGCTGGGTGGATGTTTTCCTAACATTCTGCTGGTGGATTGAAAAAAAATACCAACATGTGGAGCCCAGCCAGCTGCAAGTGAAGCTCTGCAAAGCCTGTAAATAGGCTTTCTTTATCAACTGCTATGATTATATTAATTGTGAATAAGAGAAGGGCAATCAAGTTTACCAAGCTACTTTGGAAAGGATTTCAGCAATGTGCTTGGTAGAATGCAGTCCATTTGTTTCTTAGGTCAACTCATGGTCAGAGTACACACAGTTCTTCATTTGTCATATGCTTTTCCATTTCTTGTCATAAGCAGACACTTTGGCTACAAAATAATACAGACAGTGCTGATAACAAGTTCCTATAGTGAGAGTGCGAAGGGCCCCATCCCATTAGAAAGCACAAAGAGAAAACATTTGGGTAAGACACTGAAGCCACTGAAATCATTCTTACCAAGTCGGGTGCTGGGATGCTGCAATTTGACTGTGAGCATCTGGTGGGACTCGCTGTTGTCCCCAGCAGTGCTGTGGTACCAACTGTCAGGGCAGGGCATGGCCAGGGCCGGTGGTGTCACTCGCTTCACGTCTACACACATGCCCCCAGGCCGTGCAGACAGCTCGGGTGGCCTCTGGAGGCAGGCTGGAGATGGGGACTGTGGCCGCCCGCAGCCTTCCCCCTCAGCTGCCTCTCTCCAGCTGTGGAGTGCCAGGCACCAGAGCAGCTCTTTAGCTCTGGTGCCTCTAAAGAGGAACAGGAATAAACCTCCCTAGTTCTCCCTGCTAAATCAACGGTGTCGAGCAGTTCCATTTACATCCCTCTTTGTTTGCCATCTACTTCAAGTAAGGAAAGCCATGGAACAAGCAGAACTTGGAAAAATGTAAATAGCCCTTGAGAGGCAAGATCGGATTTAAATTACATTTAGTGTGTCCTGTCATCACCCTGGGATTCCCTCCCTCTCACATACCCCGTGTGTTCTGGCCAATACAGTGCTTGCAAGGCCTTTCCGTTCCCTGAAATTACATCTGGCCTGACCGGAGGGGTGAGGACACTCTCTTCCTCTCAGGATGTAAACAAATATTAACAGCCCTGCGTTCTGCGTGGTGACACTGATGGATAGATGCTCTGTGGCAGGCCTCCAACAGCAGTGCCAAGTCTGCTTCATTTCCCCCTGACCCAGGGTATGCATCGGAAAGCCTCACACTGGGAGCGACAACAGTGAGGAAGTGAGAGCTGCAGATAAACATCTCTCTCCTGGCTGTGGTGGGTAAGGCAGCATCACCTTGTAGGATGCAACAGAGCCAGGAGTTCTGCCTCTTTTCCTGGTTTGTTCCTGGCGAGTTCTGGGGTTGTGTTAAAGTCTGAGAGTTTCGTTGTCCCAGCTGTAAGGTCTATACAGTATACAGAGAGAAGATGCCACAGAAGGCCCACTTTGACACCATCTCGTTCCCAGAGCTTATACAGATGGTGCATTGAGATTTTCCTCACAAGCACGTTATTGCTCATACACAGCCTGAGGTTAAATTTTCATTGCAATATTTCTCAGGCTCCCAGACTCTTTCTCTTTCTGCCCTGCACTACAGAAAGCACAGACCCCTCACTTCTGTCAGTGATATCCCTCCAAATTTGTAACCAATAGTATAACCTGGTGTCCTTGGGCTGAAACGTGATCCAATGGACTAGAAGACTTGGATCAATGTTTTGCTAATGCTATAGCTTAAACTTGGGAAAACAATTGTCCTTAGAAAGTGGCAGATCTGGTGCAACACTGAACTTTCTTTCAGGAAACACCAAACACAGAAACCCACCCAGTCACACAGCTACAATACTACAGCATTAATTCTAAAAAGTACACCTAGTTAGTAAAAAAGTTGTTTAGATCAGACAAATCAAGAAATAGAGTTCACTATGCATAAATATAAACCTGAATTATCTAGTTTTATTGCCCAGGGTGAACAAATAGTGGGGACAACCAAAGGGAACAGTAGCTTGCTCATATTACTTGAGTGTTTAATTATTAACATGTTACAAGAAATACAAAGACTTGTGGAATTCGTGCTGCTATTTTTGGGGTTAAGCTGTGTTCACCTGTCTGCACTGATTGCAGAAACATAGCCATGAACTGACATTTGCAAAACTTTTTTCTGTAATGGTTACACAATACCTTCTGTCTTCTTATGACTGTTCACTCTAGACGCTTCATAGGGATTAGTTGCTGTAGATGTGTCAAAATATATAACACTGAACCAGTATGTTTGCAAGGCACTGGCAATGCAATGGACGGAAATGCATGGAAAATGAATCATGTGTGCTGGCACTACAGTAAATTATCTGGTCCTGTCATTCAGTCACATAGCATAGGGTCTTGCCTTTGCATGTTACCTGAATGAGCCCTGCTTCCATCAGCAGTGCTAAGCATATAGAAATGTTTGACACAGAAGTCCCATAGTGTACTCATAAAAGCAGAGACAGAAGGCATATTTTTGCATCTGGAAAATCCCAAATGTTTTTATTGTTAGTAATGTTTGTAGGATGTATAAACTACTGCAATTAAGGGTAAGATAAATGCTATATGCAACAAACTTATGTTATTTGATACACTACAAAGAATGACTTATACCTCAGTATTTTAACCCAGTACTCCCTGTCTTCCAAAACACATAACTCCTTTAAGCTTACTCCTGCAGAGATTGTGTACACCACTCACCTGAGTTTTTGTCAGGCAGTCGGTTTATCCTCCATACAATGGAGTTAAAGGCATGCTCGTATTTGGCAGTTCCCAAAGTAACTCTCATGACTGGTTCAGAACCAGACAGGCTGGTTGATCCAAAACTGGCCCCCTTGTTCACCTTGGCTTTCAAAGATTTCTCCCCCAGGACGCTCTCCCTGCGGAAGTTCTTCACCCACTCACTGGGCACGGGGTAGCGGATCATCACATTTTCACAAGGGACCTGAGTTAAAGGGTCACGGTTGGAGGAGAAGCCAGTGGACATCATCAGCCAGCTCTGCACCTCCACCTCAGCACCGTTGATGCTCGCTGCTGTCCTCAGAGTGAAAGGCAAAGTTTTCTCAGCAAAGACAGTTCGGAATCGCATCAGTTCAAACCGGCAGGCATCCAAGGGGTTGAACAGGATAATACGGGAGTTATTAAAGACATCCTCATCCACACATGAATGGAACCGACAGCTGTATAACTTAATCCACTTAGTGGTAGTAGTGGGCATAATATCCTGCCTTGCAACTATTTCATTCCCTTTGACTAGGATATCGTTAAGGCCCAGTCTGCATTCTGCCAGGCCAGAAAGGAAGCTGAGAACATAGATATGGGTCAGCACACTGTGCTGGAGAATCACACTGTCTCCTTTGGCCAAGATGCCATGAAACTCATCCCTAACATCAACAGTGATTTCTTCCTCTTGATAGTTTAGTCCCACCGTGCTCAGATCTGTTGATGAGGCTGGCAAGTTCATCAGTGTGTCCTGCACAGCACTGATGAAGCTAAGGAAGTCTTCATAATCTGTAGTCCCAAGCTTGATGATTTGCTCTCTCTCTGCTGTGTGAGCAATGGCTGGTTTAGGCTGATACTTCTTTTTCTCCTTGTAGGTTGTGCGGTCCAACCGCACGCTGTGTATCCTTCCATTCTCATCATAGTTTTGGAGTTTGCGCTCTGAAATCTCATGATTAATTTCCAGTTTGAATTCCCGGAAAGGTTTCTCCAGTCCTTTCTCATAGAAAAGCTGTAGATATCCACTGTCAGTCAGCTTGACGTATATTGGTCCCCAGTGCCTGGATGACATAATATTTTTCTTCTCTGGGATCCTGAGCATCATTGGCCATCCATCCTTTGGCCGAGATGGTGCCAGGTTAAATAAAGCAGCATCCAGATCATAGGGCATCATGGGGTCATCATCAGGCAAGGTAGGGCTGCTCACACGATCTGGATCTCCAATCTGGAGTTGTTTCAGCTGCTCTACAGCATCTGTGTGTGTTACGCTTTTGTTTGCCTCTTGGAAGCTGATGGTATCGGGTTCTTGATGGAGAATAATGAGAGAGTCTCTTTGGCTTTTGCCTGGAGCACTGGAGACAGAAGAACTTTTGGAACGCCTGTCTCGCTCCTCAAAGAATGAGCTGAATGGATTGATGGGTGAGGGCTGGACATCCCGAAGAGATTCATCCAGGAAGGGATTAGTAGCACTCCAAGGTGGTGTTTCAACAGAAGGCAACTTGGTTAAGGAGGAGAGATCGAGTTTCTGAATTTTGGAGAGGTCACCCAATGTGCTTTTAGGACGTTCCCTTTTCTTAAAGGATGCAGTGAGGTTAAAGTTAACATCTGGAGTCTGTGTTTCTGCAGGTGAAGTGTCTATTTTCAAGGGAGAAAGATTCTGCGGTGAACCACTGACTTCATTGTCATCAAAAGTCACCCAGCTGGGAAAACGAACTGTGGTTGGGGTAGCAGAATGCCCATTCATGGAGGTGTTGTTCAGCTGCCAGTTGACAGCCTCCATATCTACCTCTTCATCTTCCTGGAGAGATGAGGAATTGTCTTTAAAAAAAAGAGGGGAGGGGAGGAAATTTCAGCTAATTATTCTGAAGTTAGCTTATTCTCTCCACTAAAAGAAAAGCACAGTCTGCACAATATTTTGCATGCTCAAGAAAGGCCTATTCGTACGCTGGGTAAGAAAGACAGTCAAAAGACTTGGATAAAATTCTGCAGAATCAGTCAATAATTAATAATCAATAATTCACCCACTTTTAAATGGACAGTAGAACAGAGAAAAGGAAAGCAGGAAGAAATTTAGAAGGAATGAGAGCAATGATTGTATCTCTCAGATCTCATTCCAACATAATGACCTAAAAAAGAAGCATCCCATGTGTTGTAGTGATATTTTTAAATTTCCTTCTCGAAACTTTCACTTTTGACTTTCTTCACCTATTTTTTGTCATTTGTCTGTTTTGTTCTCTCTTCCTTGTTCATTTTTTTTTCTTTCTGTCCCCACTACTCTGCTTTAGAGAAGAATTTTGTGGGAAGAGGGAATGAACATTGAGGAATATCACTCCATCCCCACACACTTGTCTACGTGTTTACTATTATGACAAAAATACATGGGGATATGGTGAAGGCACTATAAAAGGTGCCTAGGTGGCATTTTTACTCTAAATGTGTTCAGCAAAGATGCTTTGTGGCTTGCACTGTGGGAAATAGTCTAATAGTCCTGGGATGTCTCTGTAAAACCCCTTGGAGAAGTTGTGATCTAAAAACTTACATTAGGATAAGGGAAGATGTTTTAGACTTGTATTGTGGAAGCTGTCCTCACCCTCTGTCAGGACACAGCACCCTTGACCACTTTTCTCCTTCTTGTCTTGGGCTCTGCCAAGATACCTCCCCAGAAGCCAGCATCATACTGTGCTATTTCAGTCCCAGCTCTTTCTGGAGGAGATAGCTGCAGCAATAATAAGGTGTTTTCCAAAATGACCATCATTTCTCAGAGTTCAGAGTTTTTCTTCCTGTTTTCTTCCCACTGGGCTGATGAATCAGAGTTGTCCTCAAAATGAGCAGTCTAGGGGTTATTATAATTGTGAATATTATATGAAGAAGAATGAAAACAATTTTTCAAGTCACATAATAACAAAGCCATAACAAGAACAGATTCTGCTTCTACAGGCTATCCATACATTAGAAAGCATATTGGACAAGAAGTGGCACTATCTCAGATTCTCAGATTTTCTTCTCAGCTCTGACCTTTCACTTCTAGCTTTGTACAATACCTAGCTGTAGTCCCTGCTGCTAGTTACACCACTGGGTATAGCAGTGGGTCCTTTATTAAGTTTTGCCACAAGATTATAAATATATCTGTGGGTTAAAAAAAAAAAAGAAAAAAGATTGTCTTCACAACCACACCCTAAAGCGAGCAACAGAAAATACTAAGAAAAAGCCAGCAAGACTAGTTTGATGTTGTTCTGATCCTCACGTCCACACCGATACCTTCTATGTTGTCTCATGCCTTTCCAGTGTTTTGGTCATCAAGCATGTAGTTTTCTGAAGCAAAGCAAAAGCAATGGAAGGATGTGATAAGAAAGTCACATTTTTAACGTTTTCCCAGAAATACCATAAAAAACATAAATTTCTTTTGGACTTCTAATAGTCCTGTGTTAACAACATCAGGGTTTTTTAAGAGTATTAAGAAATTCTTTTTTTTTTTTTTTTTTTAATTATTCAGAACCTTTTCCCTGCCTGAAGTTATTATTTTCCCCTTTCCTGTATCTTAACTTTTGAATTGCAGAAACCAAGTACAACTCCACAAAAGTATTAACACTTCAGGTAAATTTGAGAGAGGCAGAGGAGCAGACCTCCTTTAGAGTCCATATAAAAGAACACACAAAATTCACCTGACAACATTTCTTTAGAAATCAAACAAGTTTTATAAAACATTTTTTTGCTGTTGTTGTTTTGATTGAGATACCCAGAAATACCACATTAAATGAAGATGGTTTTGTAAATGTAAACATTTACATAATTATATTTTATAGAAAAATCAATAAACTGTTATTTGAATTGGTATATGGAAGTATCAAATCTGGGAACTGAAATAATCTTTCCTCCTCAAACTAAAATCAAAAGTACATTCTTCTGCTGCCAAAGAGCCATATGGTTGGGTTTACAAATATTTGAAGATTACAGAGGTGGTTCTAGAAAAGACAGTTTTTTAGCTTTGTCTGTAAAAATATGACTAATAGTAGGGAGGTAAAAATAATAATATACTAATGCACCTAAGCATCCTAAGTTCTCTCTTTGGAGGGCTAGATGAAATAACATGTATATCCCAAGAGAAATACTGGAACTTCTGCTGCAAAGGCAAATATCTCGCGTTGAAAAATTCTGACATTGCCAGGCATTGGCTTAGACAATGATTTGAGGTTTTTCTCATCTTGACTTTTGATAAGTTCCTGAACACAGATGATAATGTTTAAAGCACAGATGTCCTTCAATCTGGCCACACACCAGTAGTTCTGTGAGAGGGCACTTAAGAAAGCAATTCCTCAGATGAACAGCTAAGCTCATTGCTTTACTGCTCTGCTTTCTTAAGTGTTTTAAAATTCCTTTCTAGAAAATAAATCAAGAAGATGGCTTGCTGACAGGGTGCAAACAGTCTTGCAACCAGAGAGTGGTTCCTAACTAAGAAGGGTTAGATCTGCATTAAAGAAAAAAAAAGAAAAAAAGAAAAAAAAAGGAAAAAAAAAAAAAAAAAAGGAAGAAGTGACCAAACCGGAGCTTGTGCTTTTTCCTTCTTGATTGACCAATTTTGCTTTCCTAAACAAATGACTTTGAAACCTATCTCCCTTTCCAGTGTGCATCTTCTGTGTGTCTCCCCATCATTTCCTCACCTAAGGGGTGCCTCCAACCAGTACTGGCTGTGCCTTACCACATACATGCCTGAATATCATTAAGAAACTATAAACTAATTTGCAAACTTAAATTCCTGGAGAGCAATAAAATGCCAAGCAGCATCGCAAGTTTTTTGTTTGTTTTCCATCCAAAGGCCTCCTAATGTTTAGTTGGCTTTACAAGTGCTCAGTAGCAAAATGTTTAATCGTTTCCATTAGATAAACTGGAGAACTGTATTATGTTATAATGAATGTCAAACATTTCACTATGATCAATCTCTTGTGACTGGCTACAAGGAGAGAAGGCTTTGGTTCTCTTTGTTGCTTCATCTTTTCGTTTTTTGGGGCCCATGTCGCCAGGTGGTATCACCTTACTTACGCCTGGGGGGAAGACACACATCCACCTGTTAAAGGACATTGATACCTTGCAAACTGTGAGAGAAATGTGCCCCAGAAGAAGGAAGATCTGAAGGCACTGCAGACATGTCAAACAAAGGCAGATAACACTACTACTTTAAGGAATGGATTTGAGCAAACTCCTGGATTTTCAAAAGTACTTGTCTAGTCTGCCTCTTGACAGAAATTATCTTGGAGCTTCATGGCATGCCTATTTCTTTTCCCTGCATAAATTAATTTACATTTAACTCAGATAGCTCTAGTTTACACTTCAGTCCACAGCACAGGCATGGGCTCAGTATGGTCACCACTTCCAATGGATACGCTCTTTCTTACTGGAGCTAACACCCTCGAACAACGTAAGCATTGCTAAATTTTCTGTTGGCATAGCTCAATCTAGCCTAGGACTCTTGCTGGGAAAACAACGCAAACAAAGGCAGTGGTATACAGCAGACAGCACTTCAGACTTGGCCTTTAAAGATCAGACAGGCCAAGAGGATGCCAATTACAAAAACTGCAGTCTCTGTATCCTAAGCAATGATAGAAAAGCAGAAAGTGCAGAGAAATAGAATCTGGGAGATATTACAGTATCCAGCACATTTCTAGGACTTCCAGACACTACTGGGCATGTCACAATTTTAGTCTAGAAGGAAAAGACCCAGTTCTTCCCCTGTTCAATCATTAAACCCTTACCTCATAACTCAAGACAATTAAAAATGGATAGTTTATGTTCTGAAAAGGTTAATGCAAGTTTTATTCTAAAATCTAAATAAAGCATCTGTCGCTTATGCCAAATTTTGTCTGAAATGACTATGTTTACCTCACACAGTGTAAGTGTGCAAATGCCATGTAAGTTATAAACCAATAAATTGGTTCATCAGATATTTCTGATTTTTCTATGCACTTGTGAAGTGTTTCAAGTTTGGCAGACACTGTGAACCCCGACATGCTTTATCAAGCTTTCCTGTTTATCACAGCTCTGCTAATGGCAGATGTGTTACTGCTGCAGACATCAGTCAAAATTTCTCTAGCGATGTCACTAAACAAGGCTACAGTACAAAAGCACAATGGAATTTATCTCTAAGAATCTGCAACCCAAAGCACCAAAGGTGTCTTGTCAAAGGGAAGTTACTACCTGTTGCTTTACTCAGAGGATACGATATCCCTGCGAGGATAACAGTTATTACCTCCATATGTTTCCTGTGTAACTATGCTATCAGTCAGCACATGGTAATGTTCAGGGAGTACTTGGAAATGATCTCTCCCAGCTTGCAGGACACTGTCCATGAGATACACAATAGACTTTGGAGACAGGAGAAGAGGCAATCACCCCTTCATGGGTTAGGACTATTGGGGGGGAGGGGGTCAGAAAGCCTTGAACCCTTTGAGCAGTAACACCCAGCAGGCTGGATGGGATGTTTTATAAACGTTTCTGCAGATTTTGGGTGTTTCTGCAAGATCTGATGTGTGAAAGAGATGAGTGCCCTCTACTGCCCTCTACTCCATGCCCTCTACTGCTGCTGCTGAACACATCACATACAAAATTTCACAGCAATCTGGTTCTCCAGCTTGCTGAACTGTCAATTAAAAGTCATGTTTTTAACTTGATACTTTACAGCACAGCTAAAGAGGTATTTCAAAATCATCACAGACTGAGTAACTGGCAGGTACAAGATGAGACTCAAGTCACAGACCTGCTCTCTATGGGTCCTGTTCTTATCCTTCCTCCTCCCACCTGACAGGCTTCTCAGATGATGTTGAATGGATTCGTCCATAGATAACTTTTCAGTTCACTGTACTCTGTCATATTCTATCACTACATCTGTTTGAACTTGGGTATCTAGTTTTAGGCCATGTCAATTGATGGCCTGATTAAACCTAGTGTCGTTCTATCCCAAATCTGCAGCAGTTCTAATCTCAAGTACTGAATGGTTTGTTCCCAGCAGTGGGTTAATGACTATTTAAATGTGATCCCTCTTGCTTAGTTAACTACTGCAAATTCATCACAAGTCTTAGAAGAAGTTTAATCATTAAAAGAAGTTAAATCATCTGAAGTTACAAAGAAGTTATGTCACAGAGCTTCCAGCTCTATTTAAAACACAATGAATTTCATCTATGCTCAATTAATTCAGCCCCATGAGTCTCTAATCTTTATAAGAATTGCTATATTTCATTTTAAATGTAAGCCATCATGCAGATACTAACCTGAAGATAAAATACAAGCAGATTATGACTCAGCCTCTTACAGCTGGATTGCAGCAGCCCTCATACTGCAGGAAAGCTGCTGAAAGGGACCATCTTCATGTACCACCCTAAAGGACCCTAGAGGTCAGCATTGCTTTTATGGACTTTGTTGATACTGTGACTTTTTCTTATTATTCTATATCTACAGAAACTTACAGATTTATGGGAAGGTAGGACTACTGCACTTCAGGCACTGGTGCTTGCTGTGCTTCATTGCCTTGAATTATTTGCCTCATGTCTCCTTTGCTGACACCGACTTAGAGAGGGAAGAGACCATCCTCCCAGCAACTGAGCCTGTTGCAGCCATTGGGTCTACCTAATATCAGACTACCCAGAGGAACAGTGGTAGTTGCAGCTGGAAGCATCATTGCAACCAGCTGTGTGTGATGCTACCTGAGAGCCTTTTTTGTCTCACTTGTTTTGCTTTCTTCTGTTTGTCTTCACTCAATTGAAGAAATTCATTAAGCTTGAAATTCAATCAGTGCCCTGTCATTATACACTGAGTACAGAAAATGTTCAAGGTAACAAAATTAGTTTACAACTTAGAACTTTCTGGCACGATTTAATTTAACAGTACTCAATATTTTCATTGTGTTATATTTGAGTAGTTAAATTCTAGCTTATGAAACAAAGCTCAAGCATTTCAGACATGGTACGGAGTAACTGGAACAATATTTCAGCAACTCAAAATCTATGTACAGTTAACTCTGTTTTTCCTTCTACAGATCTCTCAGGTATGCCACCTGCTCTCAGGTATCACTGGAGCTTTGTAAAAGTTTCTTACAAAGCAGCCTGAACTGCTCAGTAAATTAGATAACCAGAATGGATCTGTGTAGTCTTAAAACAAAACCAAGGATCTCTAACACACCTAGTGCATGAAACTGGTACTTTAGATACCTACCAGCAGATAACTATAGTTAGAAAATGTGTTTTCCAAATATACTGTTCAGGTTTTAGTCTGAAAACACTTAGAATTTCTACAAACACTCTTAAAAAGAATTATATATAGTGTAGAACAAAACCATAACTTATCGAGAAATCACTAAAACATTGCAGCAAAAATAAGATGTATAGTTTTGAAATATAATTGCCCATGTGCCTGAGGCCACAGCAGGCAGAGGAAAGATGGAGTCTCCAAATAATACATTTATCACTTTAACAGTAGATTCCAAATTAGACATAGTTCATGCAGGTCATGGATAAGGTTGTTAGTGTCTTGAGGAAACTGTTAGATCTTCATGTCAAGTAGGAATTACATGACGACTTTTTAAACTTTGGGGTTTAGTTTCTAAAATTGTGGGTCATGCCAAAGATTCTGAGAAACTGTAAAACACTTAAATATTAACTCTGATCCTAAATATATATTGGTATTTTTTCCTCAAACAAGGTACCAGGTCAGTTCCTTCCTACAATGGAATAAAAAGTAGATATAAATAGTCACTATAAGCATTTACATTACCAAGGAAAATTCTTACTAATTTAAATTGTTTACTAGCTTTCACTTTTGGGATTCGCTAGATGAAAAATGTGAAAGTAGAAGACAAAGGTGGCAAAAGGGCCTAACACTCTGAAGAAATTAAAAAAAAAAAAAAAAAAGTATATATTATCATTCCTCCTTGGAGCACGAACTGAATTCATTTCAAGCAAGCACCCAACTTCTCTGAGAAGTTCTCCTTGCTTTGCATCTTTCTTCCTTCCTTACAGAAAATAGCACAAACAACTGCAGTTAGAGACCATCTCCAAAAGATTTTAAATCTTTATTACAATCTCAATAAACATTAGCAACATTAAAGCTTCATGTAAACAATATTTATCATTATTACAGCTTTTGCCAACACATTTATATGTTTATTGATTAAGAGTTTAAAATCCTGGCTGAAGTTCATATCCAAGCCTTTTGCCTCCTGGATATATAAGAAGAACACTAGCTATTTTATCGAAGCCTGATGAAACTGTCACTGCACATAGTCCCTATAGGGTCTCTATCAGTCACTCTCAAGACTGTGGGAAGAAGATAATACTGCAGTGGAAGAATTTTCTGGTATTAGAAAGCTAAACATATTTGAAAGTTCCTTAAATGAAATGTTATCTGGGAGATGAGAGCAATGCAATTAATTTAGTTATAATTTATCTCATAAAATCACAGATGACTATTGGCTCAAACTAGTTAGCAGCAATAAAGAATTCTAAAAGGGAACAAAACTTTTATAGAGGTAGCTAGGAGACATTACGTACTTCAGGAAAAAATATTTATCACTTGGAAGCAGGTTTCTTTGCTTTTCTTTTCAGTAAAAAAGGCTACTTTGTAAAGAAAGTGGAGCTCTTCTTTTACACTTGTGAAACAATGGTAGGGAATGGGTCCAAAAACTCTTCCAGAAAAGAAAGCTGTTTCATTTAAACCCTTCTGAGAGCCACAGATCTGGAAAGCACACGCTTTTCACGAAGATCAGTTCATGTGCTTCCATTAGCTGGCCAGAAGGTGGTACATTAAGACTAATATAATTAGAGGAAGTCTTTAAGATCATTACAAGATTTAGACAAGACAATGTCTGTTCACAGAGTTCACAATAGATATGTGGCATAATACCATGGGTTTATGACTAGGAATCATTTGAGCTGAGTTATGAACAGATCTTAGATAAGTGGTGGAGAGAACATTTAAAAAATAAATAAATTTGGTTTTCCTTAGAACTTATTTCTATTAAACAAACACAATATACTCATAAAGCAAACACCTTAGCAACTAAGCATACATGCATGATTCATGAACTATTACAAAGCAACTTCATTTCCATCCTTGAAGACACAGCATGGATGCGACTTACATATTTTTACTGCTCTGTCATCTAGCTTTGTTTTCAGCAAGGTGTGCTCAGTCCAGAGGTTACCAAAAGTATGACTACACCCCAGTCTTAGTCATTATTACTACCAGTGGAATACTTAGGCTCCCAGTTTGGCTAGGCTAAACAAAGCCTAGCCAAATGTATGTGAGGGGACAGAGCAGAGCTGGGAAACACAAAGCCAAAGCCAAACCTGGTTCAACAGAGGGATCAGTCTGAGAATGACAGGTTTTCTGGAGAAGAATGAATTACTTTACACTTTTTTTTTTTTTTTTAATCCAAAAGGAGAAAAAGGAACAAATGAGAACCACGGAAGACGCAGGCATGACATTTTTAAAAAGCAGTTCCTTTCAAAGTATGTTGGCTAAGATAATTGATGACAGTTTGCCTCTAAGCATACTTTGGACTTTGCTTCTACCCACAGAAGTCTACTTCCCTCTCTGAGTTCAATCTCAGCAGTACATAGTGCATACACTTCAGTAGTGCAACTGGTACTGAGTGAGAACATAGAGCTTGTGGAGCAATACTCTGAATGCTAATAAGGAAAGAGAAAGCTACTGGTAGCCCAAGAAGTTTCAGGAAGTCTGTGATATTTGGTAAGTAGAACAGATCTGTAGCCCATCCTAAACATGAAAAGACAATCCCACTCCATCTTGCAGGAGCTGATGGCAGAATGTGTTGAACAAGCTCTCCTTTCCAAAGAGCAGTTATTTAAGTCTCGTACGCAGACGATAAGGCATGCCATTCTGTCATATTTTTATGACAGTGAAAATCCAGTAATGGACTGGTAACAAAATGCAAAGGTTTGCAAATCTCTTACATTTTGTCTTCAGAGCTTGAGACAGTACCATGCAGGATAAGCCTGATATTTGCAGTGGCAGACTGCAAGCAGAAATGTGCCAGCTGATGGATCCTCTCAGAGTTTGGAATCCCACTAAGCAACATAACCTCTGATTGCAAAGCAACACACCGTCTCATTAAGTTATGGGACCAAAAGACAGCGTGCCTTTAATGCACCATTATGTGCATTAGATGTCTGAAACAGGTTTGCTACTGCTAGTCCATCTGTTCAGAAACTGTACTGGTAGCAGCCACAAAAGGTAACACCAGTTGAGGACAACTTGGTAGTCAGTGTGAAATAGCTGGCTGACCTCTGGTGTCTAGCTGGGCAGTTTCTGTATCACTGAAGCCAGGTATCTGCCCAGTATAGTGCCGATTCTCTAGCAAAAAAAGGTCAGTACATAGTCGAATAAACCTGTACCAGTGCTCAATTCACTGCTTACAAAAATGAACAGTGATGTCCAAATCTGCACATCATTTTGGAGGAGGCAGGACAAGGTAAATCAGGAAGAGGAGGGATATGTTTTGTTTAATGACTGATATAAAATGGTACAAAAGTAAAATTTATATTTACATACAAAGATTTCAATCTCTTAACTGCAGAGAAAAAACTGAAGTGGCAAAGAGAAAAAAACCAGACATTTATATTTTACATCTTCAAAATGCATTATTGCCCAATGTTTTTGGCTCCCCACAACTTTAAAAATAGTAGCACTAACTTCCTGATTCCAGCACCCAAGGCATTTCCCAGGATCAAGTTTTATATCATATCAAGTCAGCAGCTCAGATTCTGTCTGCCAGATTTGTCTACATATCTGTAGTTATCCGGGCAAGAGGTAATCTCATGTTTATACACTGCTGCTACCCTGAGCAATATCAAAATGATTTACAAGTTATGCCATTGCTGTTATTATAAAAAAAAAAAAAAAAAAAAAAAAAAAAAAAGACATTTCCCAATTGCTAATGTAAGGCTCTGTGCAAACTTAAACTTCAGCTATGTGTTTTAATAATTTAGTTGCGTGATTAACTGCAAAGACAGATTTATTCCATAAATAGGGTCCCATTAAGCAACATAACCTCTGACTGCAAAGGAGCACACTCCGGTCTCATCTATATCCACAGCAACATAGTCTACTTCTGCTTGAAGCTTATGCTAGTATTTTTCCCCTGTAACTTATGCAAACAATTTTTGTTTGTTTTAAAGTACAGAGAAGGACATATAACTATGTGCAGGTAGCCAGCTTTGCCAGTCCTTCCTGACCGAAAGCATGCAGGACCTCCAGGCTGCAGTTTTATGAATGAGGTGCTCACTGCAAATGTGATAAGAGCTATAACAAGATCATGTGCAGGTTTTTTGTTTGTTTGTTTGTTTTTAATTCCAAGAGGAATTTTTGCCACTTAACAGAAAGGACTTAAGGAGACTAGCTAGAAATAGTGTGAGGAAACAGCTTGATCTGTCTGTAATGCCTGATCCATGTAGATGTCACTGAGAATCAACCAAAGCAACACCTCCACCCTTGACAAATGGTGATAATTACAGGTGCGTGAGAAGCAGCATGATGCAAAAGATATGATACAGGAATGGGTAGGTACAAAAGGCCTAAGTGGTAATCTGAACTATGTGATTGTCCAAGTGACCTTCAATAAGCAATTTATGCCCTCTGTTCTGCAAATTTTCTCTCTGTAGCAAAGCAAAAATATTAGTATGATGGAAAGTGTTACTGGCCATTATCAAGTTTCTTTAATGAATAGATCATAACTCATATTAAAGCTTGTGGGCTTTCTAGGCACCTTGCAGGATATATGGAATAAGCAAGGGAACTCCTTTAGGGAATAAGACAACTGGAGACAGTAGAAGCTATAGGCCATGGCTGAGCAAAACTGAACTCATGCACGCCATGCCAAAGCATTTCCTTGTGCACTGGCTACTTGTGCACAGATACACCTGCTGCTTGCACGTAGGTATATCTGGATGTAAGCAAATAGAAAGGTGGAGAAGCTGCAGTAAGTATATGGCTTTGGGACCAAAGGCTGGATGCTTAAGTACAGGACTCTCTGTGAACTGAAAGGAGAAATTTGTTTCCTACTTTTGTTCCTCCCCGAGACTGAGAAGCAGAGCACTGTCCACAGCATTTACAAGCAAGAAGTATTCCACCAAAAATATGGGAGGTAAGCCAAAAACGGACTCTAGTTCCAGTCAGCAATACACTCTCCTGAGATCTCAGCATGACAAATGCTATTTGTTTGAAAGGGAGAGAGTATATGGCATGGTTCCCTCTGCCAAGACTGACCTAATATTAACTGGGGAAAAACTGATCACAATTCGAAAGAATACCTTTTATTGGGTCTTGATGGTGATAATTTGGAAATTACCATATTATTATTAGTGTGTTGAAATATAGTCATTTTTGAAAGCAACTGCTCTGCAGAATTTTAGAACAGTAGAAATTATGTTCTGGTAGACATGTTCTTATACAGCAACAACATACATAAAATATCCCTATCTTTTTGTTAGAAAAACCAACCAACCGACCAAATTCCTGCCTGATTTTGCTTCAGGTAGACAGCAAGGAGGACAAAGAAAGGCCTGAGACAGTGAGATCAAGTGGTCAGGTGGCTGGAGAACATTTATAAAATAGGAAGAGATTTGGGAACTTTGCCAGGACTGTGAAGAGAACATGTGGCTGCTCCTCACCCTATGGTGGTAAGGTCACAAGGACTGTTTACACCTGCTCCTGTGAACTGTGTACCCAAAAGACCTAAATATTTGCTGAGATAGAAATTAGGGTGACAAAAGTAGGGCCTATGGAGTTGCTCAGATATCCCCAACAAGAAAAGCTTTGCATTGAGTGAAAATACTGAGAGAAACCCTCAAGTTTCCAAGCAGTAGAGAGACCTTGGAAAACAAATTCTTGCTATATTAGTAACTGAAATGTTCTTGTTACAGACAGACAGATACCAGTTTATTTCTGAAATAAACTACAAGTTTGTCCCCAGAATTTGTAATAAACTTGCTTCTTGCTGAAGCAGTTGCAGGGTTGAGTAGGGGCTCTGCAGAGACAGTTTTCACCTCCTGAGGCCTTTAAAGATGTGTTTTGGATATATGCTGAGCAAGAATGTTTTAGGGAGACAGGCCACAAGAAGAAGAAATATTCCCACTTGTGGTAACCTAACTTCACCCTCCTTTACTGTGACACTTAAAGACTCACTCTCATTTTTTGTCCATCCAGAAAATTTATAGTGTTATTACAAGAGCTGCCTTGGAAAGTATTTCTAACAGTACGGTTGTATCAGCAACCACAGTTCATGTCTGCCCTGCCAGGCTGACAACCACACTAAGACAACTTCTGCCAACTCTGGAAACAAATGGAGCTGATCCAGCTCAACCTTCATATATGCATAATGCAAGGATTCCCAAGGATAACAGAAGATACAGGAAACTTGTCAGCACATTCATCTAAATATATGTTAGTTAACTACTCCTGGTATAAGGCAGGACTCAGTTTTAGAGTCCTGTTACCATCCCACGATACAATCAGCACTTCATCTCCAACCTCAAGGTAGCTGCCAACCACTCCAGGAGGCTGTTTGGAGGGAATGGCTGGTTTTGCGACATACTGCTCTCACTGAGGCCATTCCCCCCTTTACGCCTTCACCCGTTCCAGGCCTGGGACTTTTCCTTCAGCTCAGGCTCCCACCAAAAAGGCCCAGCTGTTGTGCAGCTACTCACAATTGCAGGAAATGAACAGAACCCAATACTGGGCTATTATCTTTCTTATGTCATCTGAAGTTTTGTTTTTCCCTTTTGTATGTGTGTGTGTAGCTACCACAGTACACAGGGTATTTAGGGTCACGCGCAAAAGTGCCAAACAGCAACGATCCAACAACCCAGTCCTTCCACACTCCCTTGGGCCATGCTGGTGTTAGTCCAGAGAAGAGAAAGGCTTGGGCCTTACTGTTAAAGGAGAGTCTGACCAAAAGAGACCCAAGCAAGCAGAAGGGAAAGTGACCCATAATGTTATCGTAGCACTCTGTGGTGAGAAGTGAAAAGGAAACCCATGCTTCCTTCCTCTCTGCATGAATTTTAACTTCCCATCTTCCCATCTCTAGCTGGCATCTTCCCTCCAAGCTATAGCTCTGCTTGTGGGTAAAACACATGCTAGAAAAGGCCCCAATTCCCTTATGCTAGTTCTGTACAACTTACCGGCTCTGATGATTTCTTTTCTTACAGTTAAGTCTCTGCTTCCCTCCCCCCAGCCCCTCACACACTGTGTAGCCTGTAGCTGAAGCTCTATGTCCTCTTTCTTTCCCAAATGATGCTCTGCATTCTTTTGATGGGGGTGCAGAGAGGGGAATTCAGCTCCGGCTTAGCCAAGTCACCTCTTTTTCTTAGCAAGATAGAAACAAAGGGCAGAAAAGATTGAAATAATCCTGTGGAGAAGTAAACAAGAGACCCAAAATGCTCACCATCTCAGTAAGGTATGAGAAGTTAGCCCCACGCCATATGTGTATACACACACACACACACACACATACAGACACACATACGAGAGAACAAACTGTCAGCTTTGAAGGTGACAAACAAGGAATACTGAAAATTTCTGTCCTGAAGCAGTAGTTACTAGGAATCAGGCAGGGTAGAGGCTGGATGGGGCATGGCTCTGACAGTATCAGGGCAATTTCTGTACTCACTATACCATAGGAAGCTCAGTGGAAACTACTGCATTCTTGAAATATGGAAGAGACTTAGCATGTCTTCAGGGTATAGGACAAGATGAGGGAAAAGAAAAAAAAAAAAAAAAAAAAGGAGAACGTGATGGGAAAACCTTACTGTCTTCATCAGGCGAAGCAGAAAGTCCCTCCAGCGCTGCATAGCTGATTTGGTGGCCCGTGAGAGACAAGGGCTGAGCACAGAAAGTGACGGATGGGAAGGAAAACAAAAGGGGCCCCACAGCTGCTGTGCCCTCTAAACAAAGCACGGCTTTCTGAAGCCATGTGAGATTTTGCAGAAGAGCCCTGAAAGAGTTGAGGTCTGCCAGAAGGAAACAACAGTGATTAGAGAAATGAGAAACGTGTGATAATGGGATGATAAGAGGACTTTAACTACTGAGCGTGAAAAGAAAGGTACACAGACTATAAACTGAAAAATAATTAGCAATTTATTCCTATAAAAAAATCAAACAAACATTCAAAAATGAATGTCCAGCAGATACTTAACACATCATGAAAGCACCCTGCAGCAGCTTTATTAAGCCGTGGCACTGCCTAGTTGCACCAAAAAGAGCAACACTGCTATGGACAAGAATGCCTGCTTCAGTGAGTGTTATATTTTAAGATTTCAAGAAATAAGTTGAGCACTGCCAAGGAAAAGGGTTTTTTTTTGTTTTTATTTATTTATTTATTTATTTATATTTTTTTTAAACATGGAAATGGGGGGGGGGATTTCTTTTTTGCCCACTGACTTACTTGGATATGGTATGGGTAAGGTGCCAGAAATAGAGGTCAGATGAAAACATACCATCAGCTGACTTCCACTAGGTTAACAAGTGAAGAAGAAACATCTACTGGGTTTAGGAAGATGATGTAATCTGTAATCTGGGCTGCCTCTCCCCAGGGGCTGCAGTTGGCAGGCTCCAGCCACACACCTAGGTCACACTGAGGACAAATGTCGGAAACAAACAGCCTGGTCCCGTGGACAAGGAGATGCACCTTACAGAAAGCACTAATTTAAATTCATGTGAAATGGTATTTCTCAAAGGCTTTGTTAAGGAATGTGTTTCTGACCACTTGAAACCATGGAGGAGAATTCTGCCCTTGTTGTGGCTTCATGAAAGTGCGTTTCTGTCTGGGACAGGCAAAGAGGTTGTACTGGAAGGGAGTGTGTTTACTTAACCAGAATTTCAGTGCTTTATAAACGCTGACAGCTTGGAAGATTAAATCCCGTATTTACTAACTCAGCACTATCCTCCCCCCTAAATTTCCCCATCATCTGTGCACCACAACATCAGGGGGCGGCCTTGGAAAACAAGATACGTACCTGGCACGTGGCTGAACCCGGGGCTGACCCCTCTGACCTTGACACGAACAGAACCGTGCCTTAGCATCAACACAGCCCATCATTTGGGATATGAAAATTGGATCACCCCTAAAGCGGGCTGAAACCCAACTCTTTGACCATAGGACCCGAGCAGCTGTCGGATGGCAGCAGCCTGACCTTGCTGGGGGAAGGACGGTGCCACAGAGCCCTGTGGGCGAGCCATGCTCCTTGTAAAGAGTTTCATGAGGCATCAGGAAGCAATTACCGAATCCCAGCAAAACCTAATTATGCCCCCTCTCCTCCTTCATGAACCATCATTTAGGAGAAGCCAGAATTATTTTCCTTCTCTCTCCCTTATAGTTAAAACATAACTTAAGGATTTTTTTTTTAATTTCCCTTTAAACATGTAGTCCTGTTTAGTCCCTTCTTTGTGCCGGGCCTTTTGTCTTTGGGAAGAAGCTGCTTGGCTGGGAGCTCATGGGAAGAGACCGGCGGGCAGACAATAAAGCTGTCTGCAGAGCAGACGTTTGTGAAGGGAGGCGGGATGGATGGATGGCCGGACAGAAGAATTTCCAACCTGTTGCTATAGCAGCGGGGTGAATGCCGAGGCAGCGGCACCCAGGCTGGTGGCAGGGCCACCACGGGGGCTGCAGCCCACTGCACAGAGGTTAATGAAGAGGAAGAGATGTTAACCCCTGCTTGGCCTCCACCCGCCAAGCGGAGGAGGCAGGGCTGCCATGCCAGGGATCAGGGGTGTCCCCTTTAGATGGGGGAGGCAGCGGACACAGATTTCAGGCGCTGGGTTGGAGCAGGTTAGCTGTGGTGAAAGCCACTGGGGACTGTTTGCTTGCAGACAAGCCTCAGCACTTGTTACAGGACTTGAAAGATCCAGATCATGAGCACCAAACAGGTTCATAACATAGCATGCCTGGAACTGGCATCCTCCTGGGTCCCCCAGAAGTAACAACATTGTGAGTGCAGAAATGCACGATGTCCTTCACTGTAGTCATTTTCCAGGGATCTCTGGCGGATCAGGAATGCCAGCAGTGGTTCTACAGCTTAAACATATGGAGACAACTGAACCTGCATATTTTATTTTATCTCTTCCTCCTGCACAGCATGCTAGAACGTGAAAAATTAGCAAGTCGTCAGTGCAAGCAGCAAACAATTCCCCAGCAAAGAATGAATATAAATAGCATCAGCAGTATTATCCTGTGTAAATCCATGTAGAGGAGTGTGATTACTGGAATTACAGATGCTGTAACCAACTTCTGCCTCTGCATTGAGGCTGTGTGCATGGGCAGCCTAGAGCATGTACATCCACAGATGCCACACCGAGGACTCCCTGTCCAAACTGAATATTTCTAGTTGATTTTGTGATAGTCAAGGCATTTTTAGATGATAATTGATGGGGAAAATAATCAGTTATTATTCTCTTATTTCCCTTATTGCCCAGATACAGAAACAGATGGAAAAACCACCAGCAGAAAAAAAGCAATTCCCTTTTCAGCCAGGAGCAGCCTTATTTTGTTTCAGCTGGAGGAACAAGAACTCTGCCTGCAGCAGCTGTCTACTTCAATAGCTTGTAAACTATGTTCATACAAGTACATTGAAGGCTGGCTATTCCTCCATAATCTTTTTGGCCTCCAAAGCAGAATGAAAATCTCCTGAGAACAGGAGCTCTCCTGATAGTTTCTGAACTTCAGGTCAGGACAGAAAGTCTCCTGGATCTGCATTCCTGACAGCATTTCAGTGATTCTCCAGTCTCAGCTGGAACCTGTACATGCTGAGGCAGCTGCAAAGCAGACAAGCTAAGTGTGACTGAACAGTTTCCAGCTTCTGAGAAGCTCTGGAGTTCAGCTTACATTTGGGAAGGAGAAAGTTCAGGTTGATTCTTTTTGTCTGCATTACTTCATTCATTTCCTAGCAAGGGACCACCTGGAAAGTGGATTGCCATGGATGGCCAGATGCCAAGCAGATTTCACTACTCAGTAACACTCCTTGGGTAGTCAGACTGTGCACTCTTTAGGCTGCAGCAGATGAGATGCAAACCAGAACTCCTGTATGCTGTGAGCAGCAATTTTGCTAAGGAGCCTCTCTTGCTACACTGAGCCTACAGGAGCCACTTATAGATGGAAATAATTTTATAAATCTCATTTACTGTTGTCTCTAAATGTGTTTTACACAATGGTGTTCAAATAGTATGCACTTAGGAATAGCGTGCATGGATTTCATACAGGTAAGGAGGGTCAGTGGTAAGTAGGGCAACTTTAAAGGATGGAGGACACCTTCACAAGCAGTGATTCTGGAAAAGATTTGGATGATTGTCACCTGTGGTGCAACCCTCAGGCTAAAAGAACTGATGTAATATTAGGATTTCGGAACAGAGAAACATGAAGCAGTACAAAAATCATTTTGCTTCATGCACGTAGCATGACCTGGCTCCTAATGGAACACAATGACCTAGTCTTTCATCCAGAATTCAGGGATGTAGAAAAAAATGAGGAGGATTCAGGAAAGATCTAACAGAACTATAAAGGAAAAAAAAATCCTAGTAAACAGCAAAAGACAAAAGCTCATCTATTTAATCTGCTTCACAGGAGATTCAGGAACAGTCAGTCTGTAAGCACCTACACAGAAAATTATAAAAGAAAAATCTCTTTGATCTAAAAAGTGATATGTGATAGTTGGAAGGCAACATTGAGAAACTGAGATTAGAAATCATATGCAGATTTTTAACAGCTAAAGCAACTAACTATTGAACTGATTTACCGAAAACTCTGTGAAGTCTCCGCATCACTGGAGTGCTTTAGGCAGGTTCGGAGTTGTTCTAAGGGATTATTCTTGTTCTCACGGGAACTAAATCTGGGATGTGCTATGATTTGCGATATGCAGGAGCTCCTGCTACAAAATCACTTTAAAACTTTTTGACCTTTTAATCTGCAGAGTGACTAGTAATTTTTTAAACAGCTGTTCTTGTAACTATGCATGAGAAAAATTATAGCAACAGTTATTTAAGGGCATTCCCCTTTCCTGATGAATTTAGAAATAGCTGGATGAATGTCAGTGCTGCTCCCTCACAGAGAAGCATTAATGTAACAAGATTAAGTATGGAGAGCTGATGTTGAGTTGAGCTCTTTGGGACTGGCTGTAAGGAGTGGAAATTAAATGATATGAAGGGAACCAGGACAGCATTCAGGAAGCCCAATATAACTGTATCTGTGAGGATGTCCTCACACAACCTGAGCTCAGAGTTCTCAGACATACAAGCTTTTACACATAATGATACTGCAGTACGAGTACTATTTAAAAATAACATAAGAGGGAAAAAGAGTTTGTATCAAATTATCCTTTCCTGTAGATCACAGTATACTTAGCTGAACTTTGCTTTTTGCATTTCAGAACTCAGTACCAAGTGTATGCTCATTTGTCATTCCAGCTGCTTTTTCCTGCACACACGAAGGCAAAGCATTTCTTGTGTTTTCAACAAATACTGGAACACTGAAGTCCCTGAACAATGCAGCACTTGACTAATCTGAATTGCTCACTCACCCACTGAAATTCTATACAGAGCAGCTCAGAGCTGTTAGTCTCACAGCAAAACCTGCTTCCAAACCTTCACTTTTTTGAACACCTAAGTAGGCAGACACAGATTTCCTTTATCCCTTCAGCAATATTTGGAGAAAATTAATATAGCACTTTTTGTACGTTTCTATTTATCTTCTTATGGCACAGAGAACACCTTTTATCAACAAGGAAACAGCCTACTTTTCCTTCGTCTGATCAGAAAATAACCTCCCACAAAAGTTCATGAACCACACTGCCCTCCTCCCCCACATCCTTCTCAATTTTAAAACACACTGCACTTGCAGCAGCGCAGCAGGCACTGTGAGCACAGCACAGGGGGACGTTACATGCTGGTTTAGTTGTATACATACAACTTACAATCCCTCTTTTTAATCACTTGTTCCTGAAGGACCAAAAGTCAGCCCTCCGCCTCATCCTACCAGTTTCACAGACCTAAGTCTTCCTGGAAATAAAACTTTCCCAAGTGAGAGGTATTGTGTCACAGGTTCCCTAGGACTCCACCAGCTGAGATTGTTCTTTCTTCCAGTCTTCTCTGTCTGTCGTTCATCCATCAGCCATCCTCCCACCTACCCACCCACCTACCCAGACACGTATTGGCCCCTGCTGTTACGGTACCTTTCTTCTAAATGAAGTTTACACACTCCTCTTCCCACTGATGAAAAAAAAAATCCAGATCGCTTGGATGAATGGATTTTCCTCTTGCTGAGCTTACCCAGGGATCAGATAACTTTTCTGCGGTGCCAGCCCCCAGTGTGTCAGTCCGGCTGGCTGTGCATGCGCCTGTCCATGGCCGCCTCCTGTGGGAGTTGTGTGGGGAGGTATGCACTCGGCGTGCTTGAGCAGGACCCGTGGCTCTCCGCCTGCCAATCAGCCCGTCCTGCTTGTGTGGGCAGGGCAGATATGAAAAATGTGCAGGTTACTTCCAGATCTGGCACACCCAGAAAGCAGGCAGTGGGAGAGAGACAGTACGGCTGCCATCAACAGGCTGAACGGGTGGGAAACTGCAGGTGAAACTGCATGCAAGAAACTGAGCCTTTCCCCTTCCCATAGAAAAACTAACTTTTCTTTCCCTCTTTTTTTTTTTTTTTTTTGAAAAACCAACCCCCCAAACATTTCAGCTGATCACCTTGGGAGAGCAATCCCCAGCCCACTCCCTGTGTCAGCAGCTGAATCACTTTCTCCAATTAACCCTTCAAATACCAGCTGGTTTTTAGGACTGGAATTTTCTTTTTTTTTTTTTTTGCTCTCAGGTGAACTGGTTTGGATTTATTCCAGATTAGGTAAACACAGGGACAACTTTTAAATGCAAAGTACTTACCATATTTTAAAGACAAACAATTTCAATCCCTACTTTTGTATCTTCTTGTATTTTCCTATGTCTCTTTCAAATTAAAGGACAGAAATTAGGAAAAGGTTTCTGATTATTAAAAATAATATATACATATATTGTATACAGTAGGAATATGAAGGGCATGGAAATCCTGTTTTTGAAGACCATGCACAACAAATTTATGGCAGGGAAACAGGATGCGTCCAGTTGTGATAGCAGGGGATTAGACTTCACGGTCCGGGAAGTTTCTTCCAGTTCCTACCATAGAAGCCAAACTAAAGAAGGAAATAGAACTTATAACCCAAGCACCCTGGTTCATCAAAACCAATCACTCCATCTGCCATATATCCCCCAAACCTTGAACATAGCCTCCATTCTCTCTGTCATTGCCCTCCCCTCCTATCCCAAACACTTTGGACATAAGACTCAAAACCACAGGGACAAGCTGTCAGTGGCCCTGAAGAATAGCCAGCATCCTTCCGCTCCATTGTGACATTTTTAGGGCTACTCAGCTTTTTGTTTTTCATTTCCTCTTAATGGTTACTATGGAGAAATAAAATTTATTTGGGATTTTGTCACACTAAGGAAAACAAACAGATTGTTTGAAGGCAAGGTTATCTGGATAATTCGGAAATCATGCCAGAAAGTATCTGGCATACCAATAAATTACTGATTTGACAACCAACCATTAAAATAAATCAGTACAGAAACCATTTTAAGTACACTGAGTTAACTGAAGAAGTAAATGGTTTTATAGTTTGACTAGCAGGGCATGGCAGTGTGCACCATCAAAAAGGAAAGAGCAAGCTATGATTTTTTTGGTCAAACGAGGACTGTGAATTAAATGATGAAAGAGGGACTAGATGATGGAATGACTATAATGGGTAGTGCAGGGACAAGTGTTATACAAAAGCCTTTCAGGTGGGAGAGATGCTGAAGAGCATGCAGCAGAGCTGGTGAGTGCCAACCTGAAGAAGAGACAACTGCCTTTCTGACAGGGTGAATTTGTTTTGGCTGGTGAGGAGGCAGGCAGTGGTTAAATGTTCCTCTCTGGAAAGAAATACAAATGAAGAGCAGCCACAAAACGAGCCCCCTTGTGCCAGTCTCTCTGTCTAAGCCTTTGGGAATTTGAGCCTGAAATTAGGTAATTAATGGCACAGCTGGATCATTTGTTTTCTAACAATCCCAGCCATAAAGCCATCCTTTTTGCAACACCATCCCTGCTCACTTCCCTCCTGAGCCTTGTGTAATAGCTTTGAGTAGCAGATAGGGCTTTCTCTACCTGTATAAAAAAAAAGGCACCTTTTGTTTCCGAGGCTGAAAATTCCCTGGCCTGTAGCAAGTTGAGGCTAAAGGAAAATGAGATGAAGAAATCAACCGAAGGACAAACTGCTTAAACAAAACTGTAAAAGGTGTATGGCTTAAACAAACACCCTGGCTGGAAGAGATGAAAACTTGAACCTGCTCTTGTGACTTTCCAAGTGAACAATGACTCTCTCATTTTATCCTTCTTCTCCTCAGCCAAGTGAAACCTTTATGTAGATAATTTTGTCTACTGTTCTGTCTGTTGTCTCTGTCTTTCTGTGTGAAACAGCAAAGTAAGATGAACAGGGAGATGAAGTCATCTCTTCATAGACACTCTTTTGTTTCTTGTTCCTAATTAAAGTCCCTAATTAATCTGGCCACCAAGATGGAGCACTGCATGGGATTCAAAGACGTTATGACAATACTGAAGTAAACGTGTTGCTCAGGCAGAAGATGATTTTTCTCTCATGTGGTATTAGACTCTTGACCCCTTTCTGATAAAAAACGTTTAAAATGTGCAGGGATTACCTGAAATTAGGAGTAAAATCAGATCTGTGGAAAGAAAATACTGCCTTCCAAAAACCCCAGGCACTAAAAAGTTGTTGTTATCTCCAAGCTGAACACACCTTGAAGACTCTCAACAGCCTTTTTGAAAAATCAGAGGGATAAATTCACTCAAAATGTTTGTTAGGTTGGTGCTAAGGCTTTCTGTTTGCTTGTAGGAAGTCTGGGTTCAACTTTATTCTTGTTTACCCAAGGCAGAAGCTTGAGCTTCACACCCCTCACCCCAGAAAAGGACCCTATAATGCTATTGCTAGTTCAGGTCCAGTCTTTTTAAGCTTAACTGTGAACCTTGATGGAGGTACTAGAAAACCAGTACAACCTCAGAACTTTTCCAACAGCTCCAGTAGAATAATTAAAACCAGCTATTGAGTTGACCTCTTCTACGACAACATGATGGACCTTCTGACAACTAACCAGTGGTGCTTTTCCCCTTAGTGCTGGCGCCTAGTCTGGCAGCCTAATGGATCACACTGCATGAATCCACAAGCTCTCCTGGCTACCCATGATCACCAGGTCTATTTTTCATCACAGCTCATCAGGCTTTATTCATATTCACCCTTACAAAAGATGAAACCTGCATCAAAGTCTGTTTCAACTCTTGTTTCCTGAGGCATTTAAAGTATAGATAACAGATAAGGATTTGCTCATAACGCAGTATCTTGTCACTGCTGGCCTGTGCTCATCCTGCAGGAGTTGAGAGCGAGAACAAACCAAAGCCAGTCTGCACAATTCAGCTGAACACAATCCCATGCCAGTCATGTTTGTCTTGTGTTTAGAACTTGCAACCAATGACTTCTGAACAGGAGCCAGGCTTGAACCCTTTCCTTTGGAGGAAAAGGTGGTAAAATGAAAGCTCAGTGACCCAGAATGCATTTCTGGAGCACCATCCTGGCAGGATAGACAAGGTGGTTTGGGCCAGGATATATTCAAAGAAAAAACAAAACAAAACAAAACAAATACGAGGAACAAAGCTTTAAGGAATGAAAGGCATCAAAATACAGTGGGAGGAAAGATCAACTGCAAGCCAGATAATCCTCAGCTATATAACACGAGGCTCAATCCAGGCACTCATTAGAGCTAAATATGGCTTCTCATGACTGAAAATATGAATAGCCAAACCCACTAATATCAGGGAGCTCTATGAGCCATGGTCTCAGATGAGTCTCTGCTTGTTACATGTTTCCACATGTTGAATCAGTGTTTTGCCAGTAAGCACTTAAGGTCTGTGAGAAAAAGAGAGTATAGAGAAGTTCACAGGCCACAGACCGATGCCCAGATGTTCCAGTTCTTATGCTATGCTGGGAACTCTTAGAGACGCCTTCTTCACCCCCAAGATATCCTAACCATGCTACTCAAATCCACGCCAAGCTTTCCATGCTTAGAAACAGATTCCTTTGAGTGCATCTCCTATCACATCTCCTATCAAACCACTCTCTGAGTTGGAGGCAGGAACTCTGCTCCTCTCTAAGATGAGCTTGGCTGAGAAGAGTCAGAAAATGTTCTCTTCCTCACATACTGGTGGATGACATCTGAACAGAAAATGGTCTGCCTTGTGCTGCGCAGCAGCCATGCTTCACACCAGAGAGACCTGGATCTGTGTGTGTAAGAGGTATGAAGGGGGACCAGAAAGCAGGGAGATTATTTGTAGCACTGTTATGAACTGCTTCGATACCCTTTGATACCGATTCAATAACCACTCTGATGGGTGTGCCTGATGCTTGCCCCTCCCTTCCGACAATAAATGCTACTTAGATTTTGTTTCATGTCATGCAAGAATCTACAAAAAAGGACACGTAGAAATGTACATGCACACATATAGACACACATATATAGAAATGCATCTAGTTACATGCATACACGTACGTATGTGCACACACACAGAAGAAGCACCCTGCCTTACCTGCTATATGTTTCCTCTGTGTTGTGACTTTAAGGCACAGAAAAGGCAAAGGCCTCAATGCTGCGTAAGCCAGTGCCTGGGGGAAGAAACCTGAAATCTTAGCTCCTGACCATAATAAATGGCAATCATACCACTCCCTCCAATGCAGTAACGCTGAAGGGAACAGAGACCTAATTTGAAGAAGCAGCAAAACTAGTGCCAAAGTAAATGCATCATCCACAGGATTTATGATGAAGATATACAATTTAAATCTCTGGCCTTTCATTCTTCTAGAGCAAAGCAAACTCCAACATGCTCAAGGAATTACATATCTGTAAAATATCTCCTAAGGCTTTAAAGACTCTTACAAAAAGCTGTTTTATTTGGTGTTGTTTCTAATAGCTTTAACTTCAAGTAGAAGATAACTTTCCATCTAAGACTTGTGTATAGTCTGCTGTGGTAAACAGAAGTCATACCTGTTGTAATTCCTGTTTGAAAAAAGAAGTGGTGAACATCTGGACAACAGTGCCTGGAAGTGAGGAGAAGACTCAGTCACATCAAGGACAGACATACTGCATAACCAAGTTTATTTATACCCATTTAGAGGAAATTTTGGCCTATGATGTTTCCTAGCAGGTTGCAGGCAGAGGCAGTACAGTGCGACTGAGAGCTGGGTGCTACTGGCTTTATCCTTACGTGCCATGGGACAGGAAGTTGCATGGCTAAAATCACATGGGACTGAATCACTTGAGGGATGCCCGTGGCAAGTCAGTAAGAACAGTAGCTACTCCAAGAGACTCTGTGACCCCACCTTGCCCAAGCAGACAAGCTGCAGAGCTACTAATTGCGTTAAGAATGTGAGAAGACAAACAAAGGCCTTTCAAATCTGAGGCATTACGGTTGATTTGTCTAGGTCATGGTCTGAGCGGATGGTGGGGCTGAATAAATTCTCCAGTCCAGCAACATGAAGTTTAATGAAGACTTGTTCAGTCAGCCTTATTAGCAAAGAACTGCAGTGCCTAAGAAGGAGGGGCTGTTCAGCTTTCAATAGGACACAAAGGGTGCTAATTTTTAATCTCTGCTCCACTGGATGGTCTTTAAAATTCATAGACAAATTATAAAGTATGAGAAGCTGATAAAATCAACATGCAGCTGATAAAGGCAGCCTTTGCATTCAAACTTCTGTGGGACAAACCATAGAGAAGAACCTTATGTTGGAGGATCTTCATTGTTCCCATCTTTCCTTTTCACAGGAATTAAAAGTGACTTTATCCTTACAGGGCTAGTAATAAAGAGAATTATCATCTGTCCTGCCATTCATCACAGAGGACAAAGAGACAGCAAGGAACATATCATGTCTGAGTCCCAGTTCATTGCCTTAATGATTTTATCAGTTACTTTTCCTCCTTCATCAGAAATGGTATGGCCACCATTTTGTACAGCTGCTAACTTGAAATTTACTTTAAAATAAACTATGCTAGCAGATTCGACATACACCTTGGAAGTTTTCTTAAATATTTCTGTATATTCACCATCGTATTTTCCTCTTTTTAAATGTTTTTCCATTTGGATGTGTGTAGTCAAGTGGAAATTGACTTTTTGAACATGTTGCAAAGCCAGCTCCATTTATACAAAGAAATACAGAATACTGCATTTTCCAAACACAGCCATGATTTTCTGAGTTGAAGGCTTTTAAAAGAAACAAAAATCACCTAAGGAATATAAAGGCAGCATTAGGTTTTTAAATTTTTGAGGGAAAAACAGTGAAAAATATTTACCTCCAATGATTACTACACAGTTAGTTCCAGTTTCAGTCTTTTGTGAGCTGCAAAAATTATCATTGCTGATGAAATGTAAATGACACTATAGGACACTTCAGTGCAGGATTAGCTACTACTAGAATTGGTATGGTATGTATTTTCTCAGGGAATACCATTCCTTCATTACTTTGCATCAGTGCTACTGTGATTACCCAATCAATGAACAGAAGTTTAAATTCTTAAGCACATTATAAAGAAATTCTTCCCCATGCAGAGGGGTCTTCTGCAAAGTAAAGGGGGATGACAGTCCCTTTGCCCATTTTACCTTCACTGACAGAAGGCAAGATGTTCACCTGCTAAGAAGAAGCTGAAGTAACCTGCTCTGGCACAATGGTGTTTGAGCGCAGCTCATACAACAGTCTGCTGGAATGTTTGGGATATGTCTTCAAGGGGTTTACTAAATTCTAGTAAATAAGGAAGGCTGGCACTTCTGGAGGACAAGAATGACCTCACTTATGATTTTATCTGCACATAATAAGGCAGTTTCCAACTAAAATGATCCCAAAGCACTGTATGGACTATGCTAACTGAAGAATGCATTTTATAGCCTGAAATAAGAGTCACCTCTGGGGAGGAATACAAGATTGCTCTAGAAGTATACAAAGACCAGCAAGTGAAAATAGCCTTTTCTCCTTAAAACTGCAAGAACACATAAGGAAGCAGTATCACTTACAATTACAGTACCCAAAATAGAATTGTCTTTCACCAGGAGGCCTTTGCTGGCTCTCTTTTCTCTTCAAAGTACTGGGAGCCAGGAGGCTCAAGAGTTGCTTTGAAACTTCTCTGTAAAACAGTGGATGGGCTGGAGCATATGGATTAAAGCCATTCCCTACTTAACAGAGTAAAAAAGAATTCAAACCAGACGAAAAGATATAGGATACCCATGTGTCCTCATATGTACTTGCTCCTCATTTCTTCCTTGGAAAAAAAGCTGAGAAAGCCCGAGCTGAGTTTCCAGGCACAAAAGCAGAAGCATGCCGGGGCCTGGTCACACGCTGTCTGACTTGAGATGTCCTTGGCAGCAGGCCCCCAGCGAGCAACAGGTTAACCTCAAGTGCCCTCCCACACTGAAGGGCAGCCCCTCTGACCTGCTGGTCTCCACCGACCCGATTTTCCTTTCATCCCGCACACAGGGAGCCACTGGCTCCGGCCAAACCCCTCTCCCCTTCCGTTTCTCTCTTCACACCTGTTTGCTCCATTCGTTCAGCCGTGTGGTTGCCCAGAGGCGTGAGACAAGCTGGTTTTGTTCTGTGGGTGCAGCTGGACTGTCAGTCTCAGCAGGGCACAGCTAGTCTTTTGCCCCAGCAGCTCCCCGGCAGGGGTATAAAGGGCAGGGCTATAAAGGGCAGGGCTAAAGCCTCAGTGCAGCAACCAGGCCTGCCAAGGGACGTGGTGCCCCTGGGTGCAGAGGGCATGGCCCTGAGTGTGTCCACTACTCTGCAGCTATGTGTATTTCTGCAACCCTCTTGCCCTCCCGAAACATCCCCTTACCACCAGCACCATTGTCGTGTGCCTTGTATCTGACTCTGCTCTGCTACTGAGATGCCATCTGGTGTCGATGCCTCAGCTACTGGAGCACCAACCTCAGCTAACCCACCTTGAGCTTCATGGGAGCTCAGTTTGTCTGACACTGTCTGCCTCTGGACATGTACATGACTAACCAAGAAATCAAATACTTTTCAAAATGTTTTAACTATGCTGAGACTGACAGGCTGGTCCCTGTAAATACAGGACACAAAGCAGCCAAAGGAGCTGAAGCAGCTGAGGAATATCAGTGAGTCCTGTAATTTCAAATTGAGCAGAGACAAAACGTGTACCTACAGGGTTTAACAACATCATGGAGAGGCTCTCATAATACTTGTTTATATCTAAAGAATTTGCAGTGGCACCGATTTAAGCATAGACATGTGACCTTAACAGAGCTCTGAGTACATACCCGTGTTGCAAATCCATGTCACTGAGTCTTCACTGCTTTTGTGGCCCTGCCAAATCAAGCAGAAAACTGCTCATGAATGACACAATCTTTGTTTACTTTAAGGCCAGACGTACCCAGAAAGCCTGAAGTCTACCATCCGTGAGGGCTGACCTGTGTGTACAGAGATAACAAGTGCACAGCCCTGCTGAAACCTCTGCAGCTGGGCATAGTAGATTGCCTGGTTTCAAATACAGCCTTTAAGGCAGTGCAGGTCGGTGGCTTTACCAAGAAAATGACATTCTACTGTTTGAGAAGAAGAAGCAAGATGAAGACTGTGGAGTCCAGTTACAGCATTTGCCAGAGAGACAAGCCAACATTCAAAAAAGGAGAACAATGTCCACGCAACTGCGTCAACAGAGTGAAATGCCTTTTTGTCTCCCCCTCCTTGGAGACTAAGAATTCAAAAGGTTTGCAGAGAATCCTGCAGGTCTCCCAGGATACACCATAGTTCACACTATAATGTGTTGCTGGAGGCAACCAGGCCTGAACAAACAACTCAATCCGGGGGAGGAGGAGTGATGGGCTCGTGAAAGCAAAGCCTCCAGTAAAGCCCCCCTATTTCTTTTGTGTAAACTTTCCCACCCAGAGCCTAATTCTGCCTGCCTAGCGAAGGGCCTGCCGCTGAGGAGGCACAGTGAAGCACCCTGGGCGAACCTCATGTCCCACTTTCAGAGCCAACTCACTGTGCTGGAGACAGAGCTCTGCAGCCCCGAAGGGCAGTGAAGCAATGAAGCTGGCATCCCGGCTGGCGTGTCAAATAAACTAACACCCTCCAGTTGTCTGCTGTGCTGGCAAGACCCTGCGCCCAGAGTACTCTTCGGACCCTGTGTGCTGTGCTCTGCTTCCACTCAGATCTTTCCATGAGACTCGTGCCCACCACAATGCACACACATGCATGATTAGGGGAAGGCAAGATATAACAGGCACAGCCATACAGAAATCCTTGTGCTCTTTGCACTGAGCAAACATTTCTGTTGGGCTTCTCTGGAGGAGGACCTCGCTGTATGTTTTGCTGAAGAGAATGAAGACCATTGTTGGTGCTTATGCAAGAACATGAATTTATCTCACTTCATTCAAAACTGACAGTCTTACCACATATTTCTTGTAAGAACACGTACATCTCAGCACTACACTCACAATTATGCAACTGCACAAAAAAAAAATCCAAAAAAGAGGATTCATATTGAATTGGGGACATATTAAGAAAAAGCATATGCAAAATGGACTAAAGCTTGGCAGCTGCCTGTGCTAGGAACCTATTATTTATACTGAGATGGAGTTGTACACATAGAGATTATTTTAGATACTGAAAGACCTCAGCAGTTAATGACAGTACAGCATATACCCCTACTTTTCAAAAGACTCAGATCTATCAGATCAGTCTGAATCCAGACTCAGATCTATGCTGCTCCCTCCAGCCATGCCAGCGCTGCTGTGGTGGGCCATCCTCTTTATGTATTGAGTCAGAAAACCAGGACTTCTACTTTAGCATAACATGAAACCTGGGAAAGGGGTAAGTCTAAGCTTACACCTTATCTACATGTCAGATAATACTCAAAACAGCTACTTACTAAACACCTACTTCAACACGTCCATTTCATATCATAATTTACCCTTTGCTAGGAACCACTGACCTCCTTGTCCTACACTTTACTTCTCACTTTGGTATGGAGCATTGAAGATGCTCAAGTGTTAATTTATCTGCATTTATGCTGCTCAAACATTAAATTAATCTGCTGCCCCAAAATCTGCCTTAGGGTGTTTCAGGAAACAGTGTGCTTTGTAATTGCTGTTCCATTACTGTGCTTGTGAAAATGATCGACTAATCCTGGGGCTGGAGCCAAGAGGTGTCTATTACAAGCACCTACCTTCTCAAATCCTACTTACACAAAGATTTCAACCAGCAAGGAGATTCCTACAGACAGTTGCACCCACAGAGGTCAGAGTCTCACGGCGAACGCAGTGAGTTACGCCTCTTTCAGGTGCCAGAGTGCTTGTTTGTGTGTGCAGACATAAAGAGAGCAAAAAGCAAAACGTAAATGGCAGCCAAAGGTGCTGGACTGCCAGGTGTGGCAGATTGCGGGCTACCCTATGCCAAAGGCAGAGAGTGCTTACTCTGCCTCCAACAGCTGATTCCTACCCGACAGCCCTCTGTTCCTTGCCCCGGCCCTGCCAAGTGTGTGGGCAGCTTTTCCTGCCAGCAGCAGTTCCCACACCCCTAGCAGCAGGCAGAGCAGAAAGCCTCCACCTCCTGCTCTTCTCCAGGGCAGGCAATGTGGGCCCTGTATCCTCACACATGGTAAGGCAGAAAGCAGCAAGGAGAGGAAAAAACGGTGAAGGAGTGATCAGGGGCTCTGACCACATCCAAAGCTCCTGGCAAGGTCGGAGCCCCCGCCTACACACAGTCCTTGTCTCCCCACACCTTCAGCCATCGCTGCCCCACTTCTGGCAGCTCTCCCCATGTTCCTCACCCCTGGGACCTTCTCCACTGGCATGGTAAAACTGAACCAATGTCCAGAGCCAGCCCTTTGGGTACATCAGCTAAAGTATGAGCTGGTGTAAAATAAATGTTCCTGACCACAGAGCGCAGTTGTGGACAGTGGAGTTGTGCCACTGTGCTGCTATAAACACTGAAGACGCATTTCTTTCCCAAACATTAATTTAGTTATGCATGCACTGATAAACCTGACAGAAAGGGATCCTACCCTAGTCGTTTGATTTTCCAAGCAGGTTTAGCTTCATCTCTGGTCTAACATGATTTAAGCAACTGAAATGAGGGATATTGTTGTTTGTGTTACCAAGTTGACTTATTTTGTCACTATCTCCATTAAATTCTTCCCTACAACTAGAACTCTTATTGAAGATGAAAGCTCAGTAGAGCCAATACAGGACTAGTCTACCTGCTTAATGGGCCCTACCTTCCTCAGAAACAATCCTTGGCAGTCATGTTGCACACTGGATATAAAGCAAACCACATATATGTATATATAAAGAGCAAGGAAGTGAGGCTGTGGTGATAATTAAACATTAACGCACCTAGACATTGCCCCAAAGCTAATGAATACTTTGCTACTACTCTTTAATAAGAACGATGATGCAGAATGTAGCGATAAGAGCACAGGAGGCAGGATAGATAATCAGAAGGAGGGAGTGGAAGTGGAAATTAACATTAATGAGGTAAGAAAACATTTTGAAGAGGTTACTGTACTCAGATCAGGAGGCCTGATAAGCCCCATCCCTAAACTTTGAAAGAACTGGCATATGCAATTACAGCTCCGATCACAAGGATTTTAAAGGAGTCACTTCAGATGGGAATGGTAACACAGAAGTGGAGAACAGCGTACATGGTAACTATTTGTAGGGGGTAAAAATGACTTTGGAAAACACAAGGCTGAAAATCAGACTGCAATACTATGCAAGACTTTGGAATGAAAGAGGGAAAAGTAGAAGATGAAAAAGGGATGGAATCTCGTTTTAAAAGAAGTAGTTTGTTTCAGCTAAAGCTAACAGATTTCTTTGACAACTGATTTTCCAGACCAAAGATAGATCCTTAGGCATTAGAAAAAACATATACTGTAATGCCATCTGGGAAAGAGTTCAAATGGAGACTGATACTAGTATTAAGACAAAAATAAGAACCAATCTAGAAGGAAGATAGCTATTATAAGAGAAGTATTAGGTTAGAGCAGCTACAGGTAGAATTTCTTTAAGACACACTACTTTTATCTGCATTTTAATTAATGATAACGGTACAGAAAAGAGCACGCTAATGGTATTTGCTGAATGCACACTATTAGGAGGAACTGGTTATATAAAGGAAGTTCTAAATATCATACAGAAAGGAGCAGTTCATCTTGAGGGATGGAACAGAAATGGGATGAAATATAATAAACAATATAAAGTTCATAATTTAGGCATTTAAGGACAGATACATTTGTAATGATGAAGGAACTCACTAGCTAGATATGAAAGAGTGATCTAGGATAAAGCAAGTCAATCTGAATATAGTAAAAAGGTACTTGCTTGATGCACTAGCATAAACGAAAATAAGATCCTGGGGGTGTTTCAAGGAGAGAAATCCAGAAGATAGGGAAATATTATCATGACATCAGGCTATGGTGAGACCTCAGTCTGTGCAGTTTTGATTACCATATCTGAGAAAGATTAATTCAAACAGAAGCACCAGAGAGAAACAGGAGAAAAGAGAAACAGAATACTGAAGAACTTGTCATGTTCAGTACAGCAAAATGAAAACATTGAGGGATATGATTACACTGTATAAACACATTAAAGGGACTTACATTGCAGAGGGCAAAATCTATTTAAAATGTAATATTGGCATGGGAACAAGTGGATAGGAAGTGGTTATGAATACGCTTACAGTTGGTGTCCTGGGAAATAGCTTCTATTCCTACGATCTTAAGTGAATCATGTTTAAGGCTCTCTGAAAACATCTACCTGGGAAAATACACCCCATTCAGTAAATTAGTGACTGAAGTCTGCACTTAAATGGCATAACTTCTGCAAAGCCTGTAAGGTGAATGAGGGCACTGAGCTACGGGATGTATGCTGAAAGGATCTCTAATATCCTTTTATGTACTGATCTAAATAGCTAGATTTGGAGAGGAGCATACTGAGCTGCAGCTATTTGAAAATTATGCCATGCCAGTATATTGGACTTGCATCCATGTCCCAAAATCCAGGTTCACAATTCTCAGTAACCAAAATCCGAATGAACAAAGTAGCCTGAAATCTCCTCTTATTGTTGTGTAACAAGCACAGTCGTAATGCAAATATCAATTTGTATCTGTTCTAAGATTAGGCAAGAGGACTTCAGTGTCATCTGACAACACTAGGACAATTAACCCCAAATTGCTTCTAATAACAAATGAGTAAGCTCATTCTACAACACTGATGTCCTATTTGTGCTTCAACACGTTTGGTTTGATCAAGGGTAGACCACTAGAAAGCAGACGTGTTCAAGTAGAGGCACATACCAACAATCTCCTTACAGTGCTCTCATCCAGCTGTGGTCACTTCTGGCTTGAAAGATCAGAAAGTAAGTGTCATTTCTTTTCCCTAACACTGGGTCCAAATAAATGAATAAAGGAGGTGGGAGTTCTGATAAAAGTGAACATAAAAAATAATTAAGAAAAGTTTCTAAGTGGGCACAAAAGAATAAATTGTCAACACAGAAGCTAGATGTTTTATTTAAATAATTCCTACATTTTTCCTGTTTTTAACAAACCTGCTTCCCATTTTATTCCACACTGAGAGGGTGACTCTGTAATTGATCCTCTAAAGGCGTTCATCAGCACTTCTCCAGTTCCTGTGCTGTGTGTATCCTGTCCAGTGATCCCTTGAACCTCTCTTATGTTTTAGATAATATCACAGTAAGGAAGAAAAAAACAAATCTATGCAGTTGGGCATAATGAAATCACTCATTCTTTCTTGCTGTATGCGCCAGCCAGCCTTTACACCTGCTGTTTTACATTGCCACTTCTGTTTAGCCCCTTCTTATTCAGACAGGAAATTCCACACAGAACTGGGATAGCACATCTCTAATTAAGAGCACATGAAACAATTTACAGCTCCTGTTAATTACTACTACTGCTGAAGCCTTGCTTATTTTTCTGCTGTTTTGAATTTACAAATGTAAATGCAAATTTACAAATGTAAGTGCAAAATGTGTGTTCCCTGGTAGGTACCTTCTCTGCACTGTGAACCCAGCTACCTTCTGCTTGAGAACAGCAGAAGTGGTGCAGCTAGCACCATGGGGCACCAGGCATGCCACTGTGCCACACGAAGAAGGTTGCCCAGAGAAGCTGTGGATGCTCCATCCCTGGAGGTGTTCAAGGCCAGGCTGGATGGGGCCTTAGCCAACCTGATTTAGTGGGTGGCATCCCTGCCCATGGCAGGGAGGTTGTAGTTAGGTGATCTTTAAGGTCCCTTTCAACCCCATCCATTCTATGGTTTTGTGACTGCTGTATCTCTACTGTACCATTTTTGGCTTCTATCAGTGGTACAGCAGTGCGCTGCCAGGAACTGAACATGAAAGGTGAGATAATGCTGTTGAAGATTGCCACTGATGTTTTCCATTTCCATACTGTACCAAAACACTTGGTGCTGGGAGATGCCTCAGTGCTCTTCACTCCCAGTGGCTTTAAGTTCAGAAGTAATTTAGATTGCACAAAAACCCCTAGCTTTTCTTCTTTCAGCACAGATGGCCACTGTATGCAAGTACTCCATTTCCAATTATGCTTCCAACTGAAATGTCCTGCCCAGCTGCAAAATCTCTGACTGAACTTCTCCAGCTTATCACACAGGCATGTGGCTTTCTGCACAGCATTAGAGAGCAACTGGAGCCAATGTAAACACAGGGGTTGAGGAATTGCAGCACTGCAAACACAAACACAGGGCTTCGCACCACCTAGTTCGCCTCACTGGCATGAGATAAACTACAAAGCAGCTACCCACATCTATTCTCTCAGGATATTGCCCACATAAAGGGAGATCACCAGCTCAGTCCCATGACTGGGACTAGAATTCTGTCCACTTCCCTTTCGCTTGCTCCAGCTATGTAAAAACATCAGTGAATACGTGTGAAAATTGTGACATTCATGTAGAACACCGTGTAGGTTCAGCACTAAGTGTTTTTTTAACAAAGTATAACTGGTACAAATTCACAGTAACCGTGGTTTGCACTTCAGAATAGCCACGAGGAAAAACATGATTCCCAGCACCTCAACTGGGAGATGGTCCATTGGCTGCTTTCAGTACAGGGCCAACAGCACAGGTGGAGTCAGAACTGACTCTACCCTGGTGAACAGGCAAGAAAACAGTTAAACAGAAAAATGACCATATCTGTATGTTTTATATATATGTTTTAAAACATATTTATATATATATATATGTTTTTAACTGAAATGTTCCTACACAACCATTAAAATCAGACCCTGTTCTTTCAAACCATCACTTTCTCCTCTTTTACTTTGCCTCTTCCCTATCCTAGACCTGATGTTTTCAGGGATGCAAAGGAAGCCAGACTAATTCACAGGAGAAACCAGGATAAGAAAGCCTAGTAGGAATGAGTAGGAACAGACACTTTTGATTTTTCTTCTAACTCCTTTATTCATATGAGAGCAACATTATATCCTCTCCTCCTGAAACTCATCAGCATTCCTGAAGAACAAGCAAGAATGTGACAGTCCCACAGCAACTTACACCATTCTTCTTTGGAAGGGAGGAAAACAGAGAAGATAACTAATCAGAGTTATTTTTTAGAGGACAGATGAAGCAGATACTGAACCTTTTGAGGTTAGTGGACTACTTTTAGTCTCAGCTGAGGTCACAAGGGCTGGCAGAGCTGAGCTCAACTGACATCTCGATTCTGCTTTAAGTATTACCACTAGGGCAATCCTTTTTGAAACTTAAAAAGTTGCATGTTGAAAACACTTGGAGTTTTGAAGGGCTGGAGATGGCTGAATAGGGGCAAGCTTTGCTGTTGTTAATATTAATCAGAAAAATGTTATGGAGATACTTGCTCAGAATATGCAGTATCTCAGACTGTGGTTATGGGTTGGGTGCAGAAAAGACTGGGTGAGGTTCTTTGGCCTGAGATATGCAGAATATTATAGTCCTCCCTGCTGATCTTAAAAGATGACTGCAGACCAAGCCTGTTTCACAATTTTCTCAACATAATAGATAGAAATATACTTTGTCTTGTTGTGGTACTGATTCTAACATTTCCCTCTCTCACGTGACAGATTTCCTGTGCCTCTCCTTCCTGCTATAAGGAGGGACAAAGACAGCGACTCCATCAACACCTATGCAGAGGACATTGAGATTCTTGGGTTCCTTAAAGCATTCATGAAGTGTTAAGGAAGAACTGATTTCCAGTACGCATATCTGATTTCAGATCAGAACTTCTCTACTGCTTGAATTATCTAGTCCTAGCTTTCCTGTTCTACCTCACAAAAGCATTACAGAAGTCAGAAATATATTAAGAAAAATATTGGATTAAAACTGGTTTATAGAATTCCTGAATTGCTAGCTGCTGGCTAGTATTGGATGTGAGGAAGAAAAAAACCTCTATTTCTGGCACTGAGCAAGTGCAAGAACAGATTCTGGATGCTATTTCCTCATCATATTCCTTAGTCCCCTCCTCCCTGAAGGCAGGGTTTGATGCTCCTCTGTGCAGTCTGTCCAGCTGACTTTGGCAGGCTCTCCCACCTAGGATTTGTCCTGTGTCTGGGACTTGGAACCAGAACAAGTTGGTTAATATTTACACAGCGTTGCTGAAGTGCAGTTCTGGGCAGAAGGTGGTAACTGTCAGCATGTGCTATTTCCCCTCTGGTTTCGTTATTAATGTTCAGTATCTCCACAGCTTGTAACAATGCTTGTAGCCAGTTTCTTGCATTCAATGCCAGCACACTGCACAGCTTTATAATCTGTTCAAAGCTGCTTGTTTAAAACCTACAGAATACCATTCTTGCACTCATAATATCAGGACTCAGTATCTGTCAGGCTAAAGCCAAAGAAACAGTATTTGGATGAAAACTACTGCATAAAAGGCGAGGGGGAAAGTTTGAAAAGTTCAAACTTCAGCTAGTATTTGCCCTCCATTACCTTCAAGAAATAGCTGAAGCTAAGCTTGCCAGAGCTGTCATCTCCAAGTTTTAAAAAGAAAGCAGCAGAATCCCCTCAAAACACGCTGTTTACTTTTAAAATAACAAAACTCTCAAAGTTAATTCCTTGTGTTATTTATTAACTTTCTAAATTTTGAGCCATTATGGGTCACACATGCAACCTTCTATCTCCAACCATGCAGATGTTAGAAAATAATAATGGAGTGATTCCCTCACAATCCCCAATAGTCCTGGAGTTTTAGGAGAATGCCAAACAGGACAACTGCTCAGCAAGCTGAGCTGTCAACATCAAACCTGGCGTATCTCCAGCTCTCCATAGATACCAATCAGTGCGTAAACAACAACGGAACTGGCAGTAAAACACCTAAAATATACAGCAAACATCTACACAAGGCTGTGTGTGTGTGTGTATATACGTGTAAACACATATCATATATATGATAATCCTATGCATGTATCATAGAAAATCAGAGTAATATATGCCATACATAATATAAATAATGCATATAATTATATATAAACTTAATGATTATGTGTAATATAGATTTTATTATTCTATTAAATATTACATGTGCTAATGTATAATACATCTTATCTATTTTAGTATATACATATAGATCCTATATATATTAATTTTTAATAAGTCAATATTTATTTTTAATTTATATAAATAAAATTATTTTAGAGATGAACAGTGAAGTGCAGAAATCCAAGCTAAGCTAGGTTCTAATGCGAAACACTTAGCTGTGAGGTAGTTGTGTGCAACTTCTGAACAGATCTCAGGGCTTCCGAATATCAAATCATAACAAAAAGCTCTCCCTTGCTCCCCTTATGTGCAGATTTTTTTTTTTTTTTTTAATAGAGGCAGGCATCCATTTAAGAATGAATAAATACTTCAATTGTATCAGCAACAGAGATGTCCTGTGTTATTTTTGTTGCAGAGTACAGCAGAAATGCCAAAAGTGCTTCTCTTCATGCTCCTTGCTGATCCAAGCTGAGCAACACAGAAATGCACAGGAGGAAGCTCTGAAGCTACAGGCCACTTTACCAGCACCAAATACAGCTTCACAAACACCGTGAAACCCCAGCACTTTACAATCCCTGGCTTGTAAAGTTCATGTTATAACCATATAAAGGTGCCCATGTTATACGGACAGTCTGCTGTCACTTGATCCACATTTATGGGCTAGCTGCTGCAGGCTGGAACAGTCCCCTCATATAACAAAGGTATCGTAAAAGGCTTCTTGGTGCTGGAGTTCAAACCAGCACTGACAATAAAGCACAGCATCCTCTAACTGCTCTCTGATTGAAGAGCAAATCTTTGCTTTCAGGTCTGCTCATGCTGTATTTACCTTCACTGCTGTAAACCTCACTGTCTTTATAGGCAATCACTGATCTTATCCAGACTCCATCAGTCAGGAGGCTTTCTGTGATCCCCCCCATAGTGAGGGTAAACTTTCAGACTAGGACTGCTGAGGTCTCTACCATCATTCTAGGATATCTTCCGAGGTCATATCTTACATAAACACATGAGCTTGATAAAGCTTAAGCCCATGGAATGGTTTTGCTCTTAAATCTTGTGTAAATTGAGAGAAAGTTGATTGCCAGCTAGTTTTACCTGCTTATAGCCTAACAGCCCTGGACACTACAATTTTCACCACTGGGACTCAGCTCTGTGTATGCCTGCATTCAGACCTACCTCAGGCTTTCATTCGTTCCCTTGCAAAATGCTGTGCCCTGAACTTTGACATGCAGTAGATGCTTAAGCATTCTGCATGCCGCATAAATTCAGGACAGGTGGTGATATTTGGAAACAGCATATCCAAGATTATCTTCTGTGGTGTTCAGACAATAAAAATTCACCATTGCTACAATAACTTTTCTCTGACCACTGACCAGATTTTTTCAAGCTTTTCTCATCTATACATTTTTCTTACTTAAAAAAAAATTAAACCTGATATATTTGTATTGTCCTGATCATCACTAAATAGATCAAAATTTGATTTCTTGTTTTTGTTGATTTCTTTTTAGAGCAGCAAAACACATCTGTTACACACATTGTTACATTCACCACCTAAGAGTAAAACACATTATTAAATGCCTTACTTGTCTGAGCTATTATGGTTCCAGCAAATCAATTCTCACCAAACTGGGTAGCCACTGACTGTCCTCAGACTCGGCTTGATAGCTTCCAATGTACTGCAGGTGCTCCAGGAATTGCCTGCTCCTGGAGGTGCTTCATTCTTTCCTTTTTATGTTCTGACATGGCAAGCCCAAGAGGAGCTCTTTTTGTGCTCTGTGAAAATCTGCTTTATCATGCAGGAGTTCTCATCATCCCAGCTCCACATGACATTGATGGCACCACTCTGGTATTTCTCCTGCTTCAGAGGTTCTAGAATACAACTGAGGTGCAAAGAGCTGCAATGCTACACAGAGAATTTCTCTGCAGTCAGGGCATCATCTGGCATGAATAGATCACTGTAAAGTCAGCCAATATCCTTAATGGATCAAAATCTACTGCTGAACCACCACCTGTCATCTCCTACGCTGTCTTTTTGTTATTCTACAGTAACAGTGCATCCAGCAGCCTGGATCTGTGTTTTGGCACTCACTGAAACTGCAGGAAGCATGGAGACCTATGCCTGCCTCAGCTGAACATTTTGGTGAATTAAAAGCATTTCTGCACAGAAGACCAGGAAGGGCACTGGACTTCTCCCAGAATATACTGAGAGTGAGCTCCTCATATACCAAGAGCTTCAGCTGATGTGGTATGCAAAAGAAATTCTGCAGCATTTCACTGAGCTAAGTCCACCAACAGGTACACAGTTGCATTTGGCTCTTACTTTGGCAGCCTGCACATATCATGGGTGTGCAAAATCCAAGTATGATTACTTGGGGATTGGACCTAAAAGAAAAGCATTAGTTTGCCTAATCCTTGAGTTTGTTCTGCTTTGGATGCATTTCCTGTAGTTCAATTCTGAGCACAGCGCTTGAGTAATGTCAAAATGATTGAGACAGAAACCTGAAGCTCCCCTCTTACCAGCTGAATCTGCTGCAGAGGTTCCACCACTAGTCAAGTCCTCAGTATTAACTGACTGCAGATCTGTGTAGGATGGAGCAATGCTGGGGCTGCTGGTATCCTCCGAGTTGGTTGTCCAGCTGCTCTCCGATGCATGGGCATGCCTCTCAGACGAATTGGAGGACGGGGAGGTCCAGCTGGGTGCTTTTGATGGAGACACTGGATGCAAGAAACAAACAGGCACCAGTGCGAGACTTACAAGGCAATCATCCAGAACCAGACGATCACTATTCCAGAGATACACTACACCATCGTACTGACACTCTGTAAGTATTAATTCCAACACCCACAGCAACACAGTTATTTTATAACAAACACACAGCAACTTAACAAGTGCATGGCACTGTTAGACTCCACTGGATGGGAGCAGCACTACTCAGCTCTCCGCCTTACATCCCATACTGCTGGCAACTATTAGTTTTCCTGTTGTTCAAGTATTGTAGAAGCAGTACCTTTTCAGAGCAGTTAGATTTTGTGCTTCTGCCACTGCTGACAAGATCTGAGTATCTACGTTGTGTGACACAGTGGAGTTCTTACAGCACCATAGGTTTTATAAAGTGGTTTTATTGTATTTCATTAAGCATTCTGTACCTGTGGTGCCCATTCAAATGCAGCAGTCATCTTAAGGAAGCTACATATGGGAGTAGAGTATAAAAATAAGATGATCTATTGATGTGAATTAGAAATGGCTTTTGTGTCTGAATATGCAGAATGAAGTACCCCAATCTGAATAAAATGAATAACATTTCTGCTTAGTTTAGGCCAAAAATCCCATTCCACTTTCTTGCCAGAGCCTACATGTCAAGCAGTAAGTCCTGCTTAACCATCATCCAGAGCTGATAGAACAATCTTATTCATGCACTACTATGAATTTGTCTTGCAAACTCTACCCACCATATCACTCACATTAACATTTGAGTTAACAAATGTGAGTAAAGAGGAAAAAAAAAAGATGCAGTAAAAAATCTTCCTGAACTAAAGAATATCTAATTTAACCTTGGGATAATAACTGTTTGCTAAATTTGTAAATCTACGTTTATCTCTTAAACAAGCAAATATTTCAGTGCACCTCAAATCTGCGTTTATAGAACATCCTGAGATACAGAGGTTCTCGCCTCAGCATGTAACACATAACCAACCTTTATCAGGCTGACAAATACTTTGGAAGAAAATGGCAAATTAACACTGAAGAGGATTTCTCTCTATCTCTCTCTCCATCAGAACAGTGTGATGGGACACCATCTCGTTATGGAAAAACATACCCTTCTGTGTGCATAGAGGTACTATGCAAACAGTGCTCCCTGCCTTGCCAGCTAAGTGCAAATTTACTTTATATAGCTGCGCTGTTACCCTCAGGTAAGCAGGCACTAATCTATTTATATTTGTACAGCTGTGAGCCTATGTACTGAGCTGCTTCTGAGTAGTCATCCTGAAGGATGAGGAGCTGAAAGTATATCTATCTCCTTATCACATCACACATACTGACAACTATCTTATAGTAACACAACCTAAAAAGCCCCACTTCTCCATCCAGTAATTCTGCACTGTGTCATGCTTGATGCCTGTCAAGAAGCGATGACAAGTACCTGATTATAGTCTGCCAGCCCCTCAGGCCTTTTGTTAAACATTGTGTGAGGTATCTGAAAAGCAAACCTTAAAACCTTACCTGAAGTTGCTTTGATGGACAATGCTCAATTGGACACAGAAGACACGCTTAAACGCTGAGCTCTGTATGTGAACCAGTAACAAGACACACTTTTTCTAAGTGTGTTTTATAAAAAAGGTCTTAGCTGTAAATTTGCAGTGGTGCCCTTTTTTGTTTTGTTGAAGTCAGTCAGCAATATAAAAACCAGTCTAATTTAGACACACATAGGATTTAATAATTCATATACTTATGTAATAACAGTAATTCTTTTTTGTTTGTTGCTTTCCAAACCCAAATTTTGTCTAATGAGTGACACTGACTGGAACATCATTGCACAACACTTCTACATAAGGGCAAATTAATTTCACTGTAGGTTAGTTGTGCCACTTTGGAAGAATAATTTTTTTTTATAAATAAAGTGGCGTTTATTTTGGAAAACAGTAACCATAGAGAGCTTTTCCTGTAACAGGCATTCTTTAGGATCTTACTACAGTCAACTTCCACCTACCACTGTTAGGTTCCTGAACTTGAAACTATAAATTTTTTCCCTATACTGAGTCAAACAACAACCAGTCTCAAAAAGCAAGACAAGCTGAACCAAACATCTGCATGCTAAGGCCTGTCCTAAGATGCTCCTGCTGCTCTCCAACCTCCTGGAAGTTCTGAAACAGAAATCCTAAATAATATAGTTTTTTTCCTAGAAATTTGGAATTCAATCTCCAATGTCAGTAGATGCCGAGGCAACGCCTTGCAGTTGCAGCAGTTCTCAGAAATCTGTTTGTGTTGAAAGACCAGGGACAGAACTGTTTGGAAAATGCAAATCCCATAGCATGCAAAGAATAGTGAAAAATCAACTCCTTGTTTCCCAAAGTGTTTCCTTCTGTGTTTTCCAACGTGTCCTTCTACTTGCATTTTTATTTTTCTGCATCCATTTGTTCTTAATACATTGGCTTGGATTTTAATTAACAGATTTACTGTTAAGCATTCATTCCTTTTAGATGTTTTGAGGACATATTCCTTGATCCCTGCACTGTATTCCCATAAACCTTTTTAAATATAAACATTGTTTTTTTCCTATCACACAGGACCTCTGATTTTCTTGATTTTTAGACAGCATCTCAGTTTGTCTAGTTTTCAGTTGCTGACCTTGTCCTGCACGTACTTTCCACTTTCAGACAAAACATCATGAAATGGTTAAACTGAGGTTTGTCTCACTGTGGGACAGCCTCTCAAGGGACATGGTATGAAACCAAGTTACTTGAGCCATTTAAAACTAGACAAAGCTCTCGGGAAGAAGGAGTGGGGGTGGAACAGATGATGTAATAGATCTTGCCTCGCTCTAATTTTGGTGCTTTGCTGAATACCTCATTGAATGCAAGGGTGCAGCTAACACCCATAGAATATGAGATTGCTAGCTGAAAGCCCATTGTATAACAAATGCAAATGTTATGTCACTGGCTGGCTGTGATCATTTAGTGATTATGTAACGTTTGTGATAGGAACATTTGGGTGATTTCTAAACATCCCAGTTTTCATTTTTGCAGTATCAGTTTGACGAGTCTGACTAGCCAGATAATAACTATGAGAAAAATCATGTTTCTTCTTTTTCCAGCAAAAGGGAAATGTGGAAGAGGGCATCACAATGCATCATTTCTGTGACTAAATATTTCTGTGGCCTCACTCAAGAGCTACTGCTTCCCAGGGAGAAAGCCACATGACTATGCAGCTGTCAGTCACCTATGCATAAACCTGAAAGGCAGAAATATTTTGAAAGTAAGAGATTCTGTCTGAAGCTGGTAGAATGAAGGGTTTACAGGAATGTCCTAAACAAAGGCAACTTCTACTCTAAGGCTCACAATGTATGTTTTTCATTGCTACACCTCAGCTTTTATGCTTTCTTTTCATCTTCTGAATTCTTTTCAGCCCTGTTTCTTGCTATCAGTCCCCCTGGTTTCTGCTCCCTCAATAATGTTTTCACTTTTACCAGAACAAGGGTCCAGCATTAGATTTGCTTTTCTTTTAAACATATTTCCTACAGGATAACCACCATGTGGTAGCTGCATTTTTAAAGTAATATTTTTTTCAGATGGTGATCACTTTTGGACAGATTCACTTTCTGAGGAACGTGTGCAGAAGTATCATGACACTAGGGTCAGAAGAAGATAGCGTCTGTCTCTGCTAGAACCTGTCCTCTCTGCTCTCAAGGTGCTCTGGAAACATCATTTTGCAATCGATTTTCAAAATGTGCTTCCAGGCAGCCTGGCCATTGGTCAGGGTAACTGTCTAGTCAGCTGTGCAGATGCTTCAGTGTGGAGAGACAGACAGACAATTTCCTAAGTGCTGGAGCCCTGACAGGAACATGGCTGGGGATGCTGAGACTTCAGGACATCGCTCTTCACAGCTGCCTACACAGGAAACAGATTTCAAACATCTCCATCCTTCTCACACCAATCTGGCTGTTGATAGTCGGTGTTCCTACTCTTCCCCTCCAACTGGCTATTCACTATTGTTCTCATGTGGGCTGTTTGCTACTGGAAATGAACAATTGCTGTCACCGCAGGCTTTCCACAGACCGTGTGAGTGTATCACGGTTGTAGCAGAAATATTCTGGCTTTGCTGCTGCTCACAAAAAAAGATGTGACTGCATTATTAACTGAGAACAAGCCTGAAGTTTATCCTACTTCTGGCTGTCAAAACCCCCTCGGAGCAGACAGCCAGCAACAAATAGCTGTCATCTCTTATGCTCTGTGACCTCCCCTTTGGTGGCTGTCAGCTGTGCTGGTCTGGCCATTTAAATGACGGGGTCTTGAAGAGGAGTGGGACTGGCTCATAAATATGGATCTTAAACACAGGTTATGCACATCACCTCATTTTAGAAAAAAATCTCCCTAGGCTTCCTGTGTAGTAAGTAGAGAAAAGCAGCCTCCCACACAGGGATTACAGGGAGTAACAAAGCAAGGCTCACAATATGCCTGCCAGGGGAACCATCCTCCTCCATTAATCTCAGTCTGATGCTGAAAGTTAGAGTGCAAATATCCCTCCAGTGGCATGGATCACTTAGGCCAAGCACTACAGAGCAAAAATGGGTGCTTTCTTTAAAAACAGACATGTTGTTGAACAGTCTTCTCTGATCACCTTTTTTGGATATCCAAGAGCTCTGTCTACAACCTGTATCCTGTGTCTGAAAATACAAACCAAGAGGCACTACTCTTGCTAAGCACAGACCTTGAAACTCGGCCACATCCCTTTAAGAACAGGAAATCAAGTAATAAACCATCAAATTAGTTTTTTTTTTTTTTCCAGCTACCTTTCTTTAGTCTGATCAAATATTTTGTTGTTGTTGTTGTTTAAGAAGAAGGTGCACTTAAGATTTTCCAGTCAACAGGGACATCACAGTAGGAAGGAAATGTGGTATAAGAGCAACCAACAGCTACATTTGAAAAAGTATGTGGCTGTATGTATCTGTATGAGTAAGAGAAAGTAGGAGGGTCTGTATTGTTTTCACCTAACTGTGAAATAGAGAGGTAAAGCACCTTAGTTTTACAGATTTACTATTGTGAGTACTATTCTTTCTCTCCTTTTCACCAGGATCAGTAAATATTTACAACTAAGAGCAATTAAAAAACAAACATAAAGGTAAGTAGGACTAATGAAGAGCTTAAAAGAAAAAATATTTGCCTGAAGATTCCCCCACCTGTCCTGCACAAAATTCTAACCACTGTCTTAAGTGGACTAACCTGTAGGACCCACAAAGAGAGCTGATAGAAAAAAACTTAAAGCCCAATTCAAAGCTGCTAATCCAAGTTTTCTGACAGAAGCATTATTTACGTTGCAGGGAATATTTGATGGACTCAGTGAGGAGAATGAAACTGTAACTTTTAAAACCACTTTAATAACTAGAAGTAACCAAGTGGTATTATTGAGAGAGTATCTCAATTCAGGCATGAAAAAGTAAACTAAATGTTTTCTTTGGGTAATTATTCCGCAGTCTCCTATGAGAAGGAACCGAAGTGTGTTCATACAGAAAAGCTAGAAGCTTATATAGCTGTATGAGTTAATGCAAGCTGAGGAGGTAAGCCGGAAGCTTTGCATGCACGTTTGAAGCATGTCAGAAAGAACTTTTACATTGGAACAAAAACATATGCAGTCCTGGAGATAGGATCGACTTCTGCTGTCTTTGTAAATCTCAAGGTGCTTGAGCATCAGAAGACAACAAAGAAAACCTGATGGAACTGCCACACTAGCAGTTGGTCTTTCTAAGCTTCTGGCAAAAGCAGTGTGGGGATTATGAGCAGATAACAACATCAAACACAGACAGGAATCAACATTCTTTCAGTTCCAGATTACAGGAGCAAACATGGCTCAGACTTTTCAGATGGCTGTTCATACCTGTACATAACAAACATCACTACTACAAATACCACTGCATTGTTTCCCCAAGAATGCATGTCGGCAGTCTCCAAGGTCAAGATACATGTATAGGGTGAATGAATCACCGAAACTTTTCATTTTTTTTCATGAAGAAAAGACATTGTGTTTATGTTGCTAGATCAATCCAGAACTATGTTATGATCCATTTTGAAACTCTGACAACATTAGTTGTGTTAAAATATAGTACAAAGTAATCAAAATTCAACCTCTCAGAGATCAAAGAGCAAAGTAAAAATCTGGTAGGCTCTCACTGAATTTTGTTAAGTTACTGGAATGGACCTTTTCATGCATGTGCCTCACCTGCTTGTGGATGGGTGGTTGAAGCACTGGTCCATGGTGCATCTTCAAACTGAACCCAAGCTCTGATAGATGATGACAGATCAGCTCTGGGACACACATGGTTCCCAAGCGCAGTAGAGTCCTCTTTGGGCTTGTCACCTGCATCATCTGTCTCTGTACGGAAGAGGTCCTGAAATTCTCCATCCACATTATGGCTCTCTTCTGAGGAGGTGTCTGAAGAAGAAAAACATTTTTCCAGAGGCTCCTCAGTGCTACCTAAAATAGAGAGAGAGAGAAAAAAAAAAAAAAGGACAAAGAAAAAAATAAAAACAAACAGCAATATTGGTAGGAATGACCATTACTTCATCTTTTTTATTGAAACCTCTAAAACTTGCCTTTGAATGTACATGGAAAATTTTCCTTCACCTAATACAGTTTTTAACCTAACACTGGGCATAGATTTGCACCTAATTGTAATAGGTGAGATTTCCTTCATGGTCAATTGGATATTGCCTTATATCTCCAAGAACAGACCCAAACCATGTAACAGATCTGTGCTAAGAGGTGGGAAAGTGCTTTACATTTTTGGCCCCAGTTCTCATATTACGTCAGGGTAACAGGACATAATTCAACTTTTACACATATCACTTCTACTTAGAAGGCAAGCTCTATGATCCTAAATGATAATACTCTATGCAATGCTATGTATATGATAGTATAAATCAAACAAAAGGTCTTAAACAATTCAAAGAAAATCAGAAGTACCTTACCTCGTGGCTTAACCGGGAGGAGCAGCTCATCTGCGAAGGACACCCACTCAGACTGGTTGGAGGCAATGACACTAGTCAGAGACGTCATATTCACAGCAGGCTCCTCATCTTCACTTGGTGATTATAAGGAGGAAGCAGATTGGGAGAGAGGCACAGTGAAGATAAGCCAATAGAGAGAAACTCTTCCTTTGTGCTTTCTTTTCTTTTCAAATGCTGTTAAGAAAGGATTAAATAATGCTTTTTAGAAAAATAAATGGGAGAAACCAGTGCTACTATTTTAAAAATACAGAATGTTAAGACACTTTATTTATCACTGGCACAGTACTGCCAAAATGCTGCCATCCTTAAGAGAGGAATGTCACCTATGACTAGAGGAAGGCTACAGTTGAACAACTCCTTCATTAAAGCTTCCGAGGGTCTTCAAATATCCTCATGTTAAAACAGTCAGTCATCAAAAACAACTCCTTACTCAGGGATCTATGTCTCTCAGAAACCCTGTAAGAGAGGTTATCAGGGAATTCCCCCCAGTCCAGTGAACTTTGGTTATGATGCAATGTAGCCTCAATTCTAATGTGTTGTGATGTCCTTGTTCAGTTTGCCGCTTATATCTGATCCTTCTCAAGAGCTAGCAATAAGCTGCATGCCTCATTATCAATAAAATTTATGTATCCAGTTCTGGAACTGGGACATATTTCCCATGACTCTCATCACAGTCTGGGCATGAAAAGATGCCTTCTCAGCTAGCTGCACTTTCAACACTGCTGCTTGACTGGTATGTCAGATTTTAAGTTTAAAAAACAATGTCTTAAACCTTGCCTGGAGTTAAGCACGATTTTGTGGTAGCCCAGCAAACACTTTCACAGCATCAGCAACTTTATTCAATGGGACGTACCCCACACAGATCTGTGAGTCTGCTAGAGCTGATGGGACGCTGCCAAGGACTCTGACTGTCAGCTAATAGCTGGGAAGGTCAGGCCTAGGGAGAGAAATTCTCCTTTTACAAGCACCCGTGACTGCCTCAGATTTGCAGAACACTTCAAAGCTCTCAGAGGACTATTGCCTCTATCTAGGAAAGAGTGGGAATTCTGTCCATAATCACCACAAGTACTGAAGCTCTTGTTGCCATGGTATTTAAGTACTTGAAAATTCTAAAACTCAAACTTGGTTATTTTAATGTGCTTTACGAGGCATCTCTGTCTCTCACCCAGCTAGCATATATATATTTTTTTGGTGAAATTTCATATTGGTGTACAAGAACAGATATTTTACTGAGGCTTCTCCTTACTCTAAACATTGTTTAGGTCCAAAGGACAGAACAATATTTAAATATATTGACTCTTGAAGCATTTTCTGCAGAAGGTAGATCATTCCATAGCTCCAGCATGATTAGTCTATTCAAGGCCACACAGTTATGGGAGGGGTAAAGGCCCATCAGCAAATAAGAGCTGCATTAAAGAGCCAAAAACTTCAGAAGCCTGGAAGTCACACAACAGCCTGACACCTAACAGAGAGAATTCATGGGTCCATATTCATTTTCTGAAGCATTCCAGTTTGTGCCCACTGCCTCTTGTCCTGGCACTGGGCACCACTGAAAAGAGCCTGGCTCCATCTTCATTGCACCCTCCCTTCAGTTATTTATAGACATTGGTAAGATCCCTCCTTCTCTTCTCCAGGCTGAACAGTCCCAACTCAGCCTCTCCTCATAGGTCAGGTGCCCCAGGCCCCTGATCATCTCGGCAGCCCTCCACTGAACTGTTTCCAGTATGTCCATGTCTCTCTTGTACTGGGGCCCAGAACTGGACACAGCACTCCAGGTGTGGCCTCACCAGTGCTGAGTAAAGCAGAAGGACCACCTCTGTTGATGTACTTGCAATACTGTGCCTAACGCAAGCCAAAAATACTGTTAGCTTTTTCAGCAGCAGCAGCACGTTGTTGACTCACGTTCAGCTTGGTGTCCCCCAGGATTCTTAGGGCCTTTTCTGCAGAGCTGCTCCCCAACTGGGTGGCCTCCAGCATGTACTGGGACCTGGGGTTGTTCCACTCCAGGTTCATTCATGCAGTGTGGGCTTTTCCCTGCCTGAGACTGAATTGATTTTGGGTGCTCTTAATAAAAAAAAACACAAAACTAAGCATAGAGGTAAGCTAAGAGAAAAAGAATAAACTGACATTTAGTGTCCCAGGGACTCCAGGTGAAGGGAGGAGAGGCTGACCTTGCTATCTTACTTTCCTCATGAGACCAATTAAGTCATATTTTCCTAAACAACTGAGTACTGACCTCTCCTTTCTCCTGGCAAAAACCTGACGGAAGCATGAAATGACAGGAAATGAAAAAAGAAAACAGTTTATTTTGCTTTTAATGCACATAGACGCCAATAGAGCTTTTTTTTTTTTTTTTTTTTTTTTTTTTTAAATGTCAAGGGAAAAAAAGTCCTGGAAGAAGGTAAGAAAATGAACTGTTTCAGCTGTGCAGGTATGTGGGAGAATTATATCATTATTTTAGCATAGATTTGCCTTTTTTTTTTTTTTTTTAATTCTACTGGCTTGGGACAAGCATACTTTCTAAATCCACTCAATATCAGACAGCAAAAAAAAAGTCTAGAATAGTTGGCTGGAGTTGGATTTGTTCTGTTTGGTTTTACTCCTGGGTTTTTACCAGGCACCCCCTCATTTCAGCACCACAGAAACCCTCACGTCACAGCATGAGAAATGACTGCCCCAGCTCCAATTCCAGATCAAACTGTTGAATGAGGTTCTGGGTCTCCACACAAATGCAGTATATGCTGCAGACACACACCCTACAACAGACAGTAAGAGTAAAAAAACATCAGGCTACCATGAAGCACGGCATTAAGTGTGTACTCCAATTATACAATTTCCCCACTGCTAGAATTTTGTACAGAATTCCCGGTTTGGTGAATGAAGGAGATGGTTGAAGATGACACCAAGGAAGTATTGATATGCCAGAGGGTAGGAAGGCCCTTCAGAGGGACCTGGGCAGGTTGGATCAATGGGCAGAGGCCAATGAGGTTCGACATGGCTGAGTGCTGGGTCCTGCACTTTGGCCACAACAACCCCATGCAACACTACAGGCTTGGGGCAGAGTGGCTCGAAAGCTATGCAGAAAAAAAAGGATCTGGAGGTGTTGGTCAATGCTCACTTGAACATGAGCTAGCAGTGTGCCCAGGTGGCCAAGAAGGCCAACGGCATCCTGGCTTGTGTCAGTAGTGTGGCCAGCAGGACCAGAGAGGTGATTGTCCCCCTGTACTCTGCTCTGGTGAGGCCGCACCTTGACTACTGTGTTCAGTTCTGGGCCCCTCAGTACAAGAAGGACATCAAGACCCTGAAGTATGTCCAGAGCAGGGCTACGAAGCTGGTGAAGGGCCTGGAACACAAGTCCTATGAGAAGCAGCTGAGTGAACTGGGGCTGTTTAGTCTGGAGAAGAGGAGGCTCAGGGGAGACCTTATTGCTCTCTACAACTACTTCAGGAAGTTGTGGGGAGCTGGGGGTCATCCTCTTCTCACAGATAACTAGTGATAGGACTACAGGGAATTTCAAGTTGCACCAAGTGAAGTTTCGGTTAGAAATTAGGAGACGTTTCTTCTCAGAAAGAGTAGTTAGGCACTGGAATGGATTGTCCAAGGAGGTGTTGGAGTCACCATCTCTGGGGGTGTTCAAGGAAAGGTTGGATCCGGTGCTTAGGGACATGGTTTTGTGGGTAATATTGGTGGTAGGGGGATGGTTGGACTGGATGATCTTGGAGGTCTTTTCCAACCTTAATGATTCTATGACTGTGTTGACTTAGCAGGGTTATCACAGCTTTTAGACAGGCAGTCTGGAAGCAAGGAAACACAGCCTGAGAAGATTATTGTGTCAAAGATTTTCAGAGCAGAGGCATTCTGTGGATGAATGTTAGGATGAAAAAAATATACAACACGGAGCATTTTGTACTCTCTCGGCTTTCAGAAGAAAGCTCTAATCCCACCACCTGACCTAAGCACTTGTAACAGAATTATGAATAACATGAAGCTAATTCCCATGCAGATTATATGTAAAAGATATAAATTAACCTCAAATTATTTTTAGTTCTCTTTGCTTTCCAAAATCATCCCCAGTGAAATACACCAAGCCAACCCATTATGAAACAAGGAGCTTTAGCCAGCGTGCTACCAATGCCACTATGCATTCAGTTAATAAAACGGTACTACAATTTGCAGAACTACTAGAGGTAAAGTTTCTTTAGGGATCCATTTGACAATACAGATAAATCTGAGTCCTTTCCTTAGCAAAGCAATCAACACCCACTACTTAAACAATGCTGAGAACACTCTAAGAGAATTTAAAAATTTTTCTCCCTATCCTTTCGAATGCCCAAGCATCTATAGCTATTCCTAGAACTATGGATTTTGGAGCCTAGATTGGGAACAAAACGGTCCTCCTTTACTTTAAGGGAGCTACAGTTAAAGCAAAAGTTTATGCTGAGCAGCTCAAACAAAAGGAGATGGAAACACATTTCTTGGATCAAAATATTCTGAGGCCAGCAATACACCTCTGTATGTAAATGGAATTCATGTCAGTTTAGATTTTGTTACTTATGGATTTGCGTTACGTGGATTAAGCTTTGTTGTGGAATTGGGAAAAAAAAAAAAAAGTGAACTAATTTATCAGATTTTTGTCAAAAGTTTGTGATTCAAAAATTTGTGAAGGTGTTTGACTACTACATTGTAAATATGACACAACACTAGATGTTATAAGCGCTGATCCCAGTGATCCTTACCATCAATTCCAGTGCAGCACTTTGACCACAAGATCTCAAAACTCTAACAGGCTTAAATCTCTGCTTCAAGTTTCCCTTTTTTGCTTAACAGTTTCACACTGGGGTATGCAATTCTGAGTGACAAATGGGTGACAGTTATTTCCAGTTCTCCAAATATTACAGAGCTGGAATAAAACTTACTGGCTGTGTAATCCTCCTGATGTTTTTATTGATGACTTTACATAATCCCTTTCTAATACTGATGAATGTTCATTTTAACATGATAGACTGCTTTTATAACTAGAAACATCTCCTTTCTGATCCCTGTAAATTCAGTTTTTAGCCATTTCTTCTCATGACACAGTTACTTGTCTCTCCTTTTGTATACCTTTGCTCTAGCAACAGATAAAAGGAAATACTCTTCTCCATTTCTTTGCTAAGCCAACAATATAATATGTGAGAAAGTTATGTAATTATCTTCTTAATTATCAGGAGTCTCATACCCAGCACCTTGCACACTGAGCCTGCACTTTAATTTGAACTTTTACCACTATGTGAATACAAACACTAACAGTAGTAGCAGTTCATGGCACCACTGAGATACTTCAGAATTAGCTACAATTACACGGTATATTTACAGAAACGCTATCAAAATAAATTAGCTACTCACATAGTGAGACAGAAAACTCAGACATTGATTCTCAGTACATTTCAACTGCATTCAACAGAAACAGCTTAGCACATTTAATCATTTTAAGCACTAAGGATCATTTCTTCAACTGCTTCAAGTCACATACATATGATGCATACTGCAGCAGGCTTTATCACCACTACTCAGAGCTCACTAGAGTACAGTTAGATGGGAAAACAAAAACAAACAAAATAGAACAAAAACCCAAGATGATTAAACTCAGGTTTTGCTTTGCAAATGCAGTATGTATAGCAAGTTTCATCTAAATTTATAAAGACTAAGTATATCGTCTTACATGGCAGCAGCACTAAAAAATCTTGTGATCCATACATGATACAATTTTTCTTGCTTATACATTCCCATACAATCCCAAGGACCTAAACAATAACTGGTTACTGTAGTTTGCATTCAGTCATTGTAGACTGAATGGAAGAGACCATGGAAGGGAAAAAAATAAACAAGTTATGCTACAGGTAGCAGAAAAAGAAATTAAGCCACAGGGACAGCAAAGAAGAAATGACTGCGACTTTGGTTTTAACAATCAAGTTTCATAAACTGCATCAAAGTCTCAAGGAAAAATACGTAATTTTATCTTGACCATGTCTGTTTGGCAAACCTCTACAGACAAAACAACTCTAATAGCATGAACTGCGGAATGATTGCTGCCTTGGGCACATTTCCAAATGAGTGAGAGCTCATGTTTTTTCCTCTCAACTTGGCGCGCAACAAGCAGCGACCATCAGCACATCATGACCTGAATAATAAACTCCAAATTGGAAATCTGTTCTCAAGCCTCAAAAGAAAGTTCTAAGTACATCAGGGTGCCACACCAAAAACAAAACCCAGTGACAAATGACAAGAAAAAAGATACCCAAAAGACATGCAATGAAATAAAGGAACTGAATTTTATTATTACTGAAAAATCATTACACCAGCTTCTGTCTAAATGCCTGAGAAAAGATTACCTTACGAATAACCTAGATAATGACAGGAGTAAGTCACGTTTAATTATTCTACGTATTTCCTGATACTGACAATCATATTTTTTCCACGTATAAAGCTCCGCCAGTTTATAAATTGCCATAAGGAAATTTCTGGCATGTTTTAGAACTTGCCCCAGTTTAACTTACTCTCATATGTGCCATTACACGAGTTCCACGATTTCAGATTTAGCTTAAGTTCAGTCATTATCTGTGCATATGAGACTCATATAATGAAAGTTCTCAATAGGTAAGGAAGAACTAGGGTTCAGAGGGAGCCAAAACAACTCACTTGTGAAGCTCCTCCAGCCTCCCTGGAAGCAGCAATGTCTTTGCCCACTACAGATTACTCCTAAGGGAACAGTAATGAGAGCCCTGATAGCACTGTGTGCTCAGAGCTTGGTCAATCTCACTTCAGGCCATTACAAGGTAGGTCACTGCCACTGTCCTACGGATTGATGATACAGATGGCAATTTTAGACCGAGATGGAGTGAGGCAGAGTGTGGTACTGAAGGTAACTAGAGTCATCTGGCACACTGGATGACAGAAGAGTGGTGAGGGTCTCTCTGAGAACAGGACCTAGTGCAGCCACACTAACAGCTATACCCAATTATTCCAAATTGATCTGCCTAAATTCAGACTGCAAGTCTGAAACTAGTGTTAAAGTTTAGGTGACCCAAAATGCCCTTATTTTCCCTTGACCACAAAAACCCACCCACACATACAACCATGCCCCACAAACATACAGCTCGGCTATGCTGGAAGCTCACATTCAGTGACAGTAAGAAAAGAGAATCTGTAGGTGACGTGCCGGTAAGGAAGCCATAAGTATCTCCCTCAGGAATACTTGTGCCAAGTCTAATATCTGAAAGGTCAACAGCTGCTGTTTTCTCTACATCACAGCTTATCTGTGGCAGAAGCTCCCCTGTTTTTCAGAGAGAACACCTAAGTTTTTCTCCTGCTATCAACACCAGGGTATTTAAGCTGTTGAGAAAGCAATGGTCTCTCTCTTTCTCTGACACATACTCATTTTACCTTGTGAAAGGTTAATTTATTCTGCTTTGGGATTGCAAATTTGCAGTAGTCACAACTATTGCTCAACATAACACAGCAGGTTGAGGGAGGCGATTGTCCCCCTTTGCTCTGCCCTTGTGAGGCCCCACTTGGTGTGCTGCATCCAGGTCTGGGTCCCCAGCACATGAAGGATGTAGGGCTGTCCGAGCAGGTCCAGAGGAGGGCCACAAAGACAATCAGGGGGCTGGAGCACCTCTCCTGTGAAGAAAGGCTGAGAGAGCTGGGGCTGTTCGGCCTTGAGAAGAGAAGGCTCCGGGGTGACTTTATTGCAGCCTTTCAATACTTAAAGGGGGGTTATAAAAATATGAAGAAAGTTGTTTTTTGCTTGGTCAGATAATAATAGGACAAGGGGGGATGGTTTTTAACTAAAAGAGGGGGGATTTAGATTAGAGGTTAGGAGGAAATTCTTCACGCAGAGGGTGCTGAGGCCCTGGAACAGGCTGCCCAGAGAAGATATGGATACCCCATCCCTGGAGTTGCTCAAGGCCAGGTTAGATGAGGCCCTGGACTACCTGATCTAGTGGGAGGTGTTCCTGCCTATGGCAGGGGGTTGGAGTTAGATCATCTTTAAGGTCCCTTCCAACTGGGGCCATTCTATGATTCTGTGATAACGGCTATCATAAGAGACATTCTAATCTGTAATATTGGAGGAAAATGGCTTTAAAAACTGCTTTCTTCTTTCAAACCCGATAAAGTGATTCATACAAGGAACATATTTATCAAAAGAAAGCTCCTACTGAGCACCCTTGTTTGCACATCTGATACAGACACTGTCATATGTTCTTGTCTAAATCACGTAGCCAAGCAATGCAGATATATTCCATTTACTAAATCCTCCAAAAGCTATTGTACTTTATTTGCTGCTGTGATGATTATCAAGGCGTGTTTTTTCTTTATTCTCTCTTTTTTTAAAGTTATCTAAGTGAAGTTAAAAGCAGTGTTGTACAATTAATCACCCCTGAACCAACTATGTCACTCACCACAGTCTGCTATCACTGAAGACAGATGTCATGAGGTGAGCACAGATCACAAAGCCCTGCCTGTACATATCCTTCTTCTAAACTGGGGCTAATAACAAAAAAAAAAAAAACAAACAGGGAAGTAAGTGATCATAAGTTTACTGAAATACAGCACTGGATGATAAACACTGTCCTAGTAAACTCGCATGCTGGCTTGCACGAAATGTCAGCCTGTTCAGCCAGACACTAACATCCTAGCATTGCCTAAAGACCTTGCAACAAATTAGTGCTTTACCAGTGTTCACTGTGTATCACCTCCGTCAGTGAAAGGAGAGCCAGCATAATTCTTCCAACACCTCAGGACTGGTATCAGTCTAATTGCAACTAAGATCATGCTGTGGTTTATGCTAGAAATTAGGTGAAAAAAATCTTTTCTAAAAATGGTGGGTACAATTAGTTGCTATCAATCAGTATTAGTTATACTTATTTTGGACCAAGGGAGCATGAAAAAAAAGTCAAGCCCTCAAACACTAGTCACATTCAAGACAAGGCAGAAACCGGATTGTGTAGGCAGAGATGCTTCACTGGAGGCTGAATGCCTACAGAGAGGATGGGTATTCATCTAGCTGAGCTGTCAGTATGTACAGAACAGGAGAACAGATTCTGAGTGAGTGAAAAAAAACAGAATCCAACTGTGAAGCAGCAGAAAAACAAGGACCATTGAGGAAGCGATGCAGCCCTGAAAGAAAGCAAAGAAGTTTGCCTGTGCTAAATGCTGGCTGGAAAAGGGGACTAGGAATATTGAACCAGAAAGCCGTGTTCTGTTCAAGTTTTCTCCATACTTCCATATAATTAACTATATATGCAAAAAATTTCCATGTAACTATACATCTATATAACATCTTTGATAACTTCAAAGCAGTAGCAACAATATCTCTCAAAGGAATCAAGTTTAAAAAGGGATCTTCACTGTAAGGGAGATACCGTTTTGAGCGCTATGTAAAAAAGCAATCTTAAAATGTGAGGCTGTCTTCCAGTTTGAGGAATTCCCTCTTAATTATTTAAAGCCAGACAAAATACAATACTCTGGAAGAGATATCACAGGGAACAGGCTTGTCCTGGCAGAAAATTCCTTAGATGATCCAACTGGTCCTTCCTCGTTTCCAGTGTCTGGAGAGCCAGCTGAGATTATGCAATTTAGTATGATGCCAGGACACTGCAGTCCTTCGGGGCAACCCACAAATACCATGTTTGTTGTCACTCTCTATTTTAGACACTCTAAATATAGGCCCATTAGACTTGATGGTGCTGATCATTTAGCATGACTACCCCATTTTAAGAGAAAGAAAAGTATCTCTGGAAGAAAAACATGCATGAGCAAAGGGACCCAGTATTTTATATGCCATTAGAAAAAAAAATAAACAAAGTATAAACAAAGACCTTGTCAAGTCAAATTCTTACATGGTAAATAGTATGCTTGCATTACTACTAATACATTTGTATGCATTACTACTGTCTAATACATTTGTGTGCAATTGTATTTGTTTAATAATGATCAAAACGTGAAATAAGAGTGTGTGGTATACTAAGTGTAGAACAGAGCATATGAGAAAGCACATTGATGTCAATAAAAATAAAACTTGTTTCAGTGGAGAAAATAAGAACCTGTTTTGGAATATGTCTGTCAGCAGGCCCTTATGTAGTCAGCAGGGTCAGTAAGATGGCAGTAGAGGTAAATACTCATTCCTCAGCATTACTCATCTTCTGGAAGTTCCTGGGAAATAGAACGCCAAAGGTTTCTTCTCCTCAGGTGCAAAAGGGCAGAGCCTTTTGCTGTGTATGAAGTTCTGAATTCCCTGCTTTCAAACTTCCAACTCTTTGTCATCATCCGCTTCAGTGAGCAGCAGCTGCTCATCACCCTTATGGTGCTACTCCCCTGATAGCTAGCTGCGCTGGTGAGCCAGCATGCAGCTCCACGCGTTCCAGGAAAGGTAGCCAAGATACATTGCCATGTATCCACATGAGGTCATGTAAACTCTGCAGGGGTACACAGTGAGAGGTGGACCCCTGTGGTATATGGAGGCAGCAAATCACTTTTTTTTTTTTTTTAAATTACACTCAGCATTTTGCTGAGGAAGCTACAAGAGGAGCATAGTGTGCATAACAACAGCAGCAACAAGGACCAATTTCACATCATGCTCAACAGCATCAAGTACCGCAGGACAGTTAATGCCAACATTATTGTATGGCTTCTATGAGATGCTTGTCTTTTAATCGGGTACTAATGTCCAGTTGCAAGGCATTCAGGATAGTGACACATGGGCAGTATTATGCACTGAAATTCATGTAATCCTTCTCCCAAAGGAATGGCTGATACTAGCCCCTGGTCTCACAGTGCTTGGAACAGCTCCGACAGTCACTGTGCCAACACACTTGCGAGCCAGCAGTCAGCAGATCATAAAACAGTGATCAAGGATGAAAAAAAGGAATAGACAATGGCTACTCACTCATCAGCTAGGGCACTATTGCTCAAGAAAACCGTCAAGAAATGGAATAGCAGGGAGCACTGCATTACAGGCACACTGACAGAGCTGCACAGACACCTGGGGGAGAAGGTGGGCCGTGGAGCAAGCTGTTTGCTGGGGGTGCTTCTGCAGTGACTGCTGCTTCTGTGCCTGGCTCCTGACAGTGGTATACAAGCACTGCAGGTACACGTACTTGTGTGCAATGCAAATGGGATGCAGACAAGAAGATTTTAAAATATTTGAGATATTTACCTCCGTCTTTCATAGAGGCACAGATCCACAAAGGGACTGAGACTCTCAATTGCTGTTACCAGGCCTGGCAGTAACTTCCTGTACCAGGGCTGTAAACCTGATTCCAGCCCCATTTACACAGAAAAACAAAAGCACGTTGTGAACTACTGGAATTGAGCAGAATTAGAAGAATTTACTTTTCTTCAAGACAAACAAAATTCCTGAAAGGAAGGGATTAAAACCTTAAAGTTAGCACTCATTTCAGTGTCACAGGAAAGTTTAATCCAGCTGTTTGGAGCTGCAGCTCCCAAAAGATCATGGCCACCCTCAATTAGTCTTAGCTCCAAGCATTTTCCTTTCAACAGCTTGGATTGAATACAGGGAGTATTTGCAATCTTTTCTGGGAAAAAAAAAAAAAAAAAAAAAAAAAAAGTGAACATTGATATGCTGGTGTCAAACTCTGAGCATATAAGTAGTGTGATAAACCAATACAGCTGCCTCCTTTCAGAAATTTGGCCAATTACATTGTGGAAGTCACAGAGATGAGTTACTTATGAGGAGGGGAAAAGCCTGAACCTGCCCAGCCTATTCTACCAGCCTACCTCTTTCAGTGACATTTGAGATTCTGGCAGTGCATACCAAAAAAATATGCTCCCAGATACCCACTGAGCTTTTATTCCTCATGTTGAACCGAATACCTTGTAATTTGGAATGATATGTAGGAACACACACCTGATGTTTGCACCGCATATAATTTTTTACATATGGGATATAATTTTAGCCAGGCAAGTATTTAAACTTCAGTGAACTGGAAATAATATGGCAAGGATGAGAGAAGCTGGAACATTTCTGGTGGTAAGTTTCTGTCCTCAAGGAGAAGCTAGTAATTAAACAGCAACTAATCATTAAACTTCATAAGCCAAATTCTTCTCTACAGCTGCTCCACTAAAACCACTTCATTAGAAAAATAAACTGGCCCTGTGCTATGGAGCTTGACCAGCTCAAGTTTCAGTTATGCAGCTAGTAATACTTATTCTCTTCCAAAATGCTTAGTAGGGCTATTTCCATGTGCCTCAATCACCCACATGACCACAAAACCACCACACAGTCCTGCAAAATGGTACCTTCTGTTCACGAGAGGCCTCTGCTTTAGATGGCAAAAAAAAGAAAATTACTGTATTGCATACTCACCCCCATTTTCAAGAGTAAATTAAAGATGAGTCTTTCATTTCGTCTCTCAGCTGGCAAACCCAAAAGCCCACAGCTTCTATAAATATTCACATCTACAAATGCCAGCTAGAACTTGGCCTAAAAGAGCATAATGAAACAAGAAACAACTCCAAAAACTGATCCTATTACTCCAGCACACCAGGCAGGTCTGCTGCCCATGGACCACAGGAGCTCTGCTTTGAATCAGTGCTCCAGCATCCACTGGCTGCTCTTTGAATACGACAACAGTTTTGGATGACTACAGCACCGTCATAGGATCTCAAAGTGTACCAGTCAATTCTATCCTCGGTTTCAAGCCAAAATGATAGTGCTGAGACATTTAGTTTGGTTACCTTAACAAATGGAGATGAATCACATTTCATTCAACTCCGGACACCCAGAGTTAGACATCTAAGCAGTCATCTGATGCTCTGTTTATAGTTAATACAAGGAAGATGACACCCCCAGAGTACCCTTTATCTGATCTATTTTAGAACAAGGTGAATCCCCCTTCAGAAAGCCTAAGGCAACCAACTTAGGCTCGTATGTCTTTTGCACACCTACATTAGGGCACCTGAAGCTCAGCCAAAAATAATGTTGTACCAATACCCAACTTCAGCATGTTTTCAACGTTTTAGGAAATACTTAGTGTCAGAAAAGCACATATGAAGGATTGATTTGGGGACAGGTGAGGGCAAAAGTTCTTCAATTTATGGCTCCCTTTCAACAGCTGTATAGAAGTGATTTTAAGAAACCTACACATCTCAGTAACCTACTTTCTATAAAAGTATATTCTATTAATAAAGCACTATTTGTTTGTATTGCTATCCAAGGGACACATGTTAATTTCATCTCTTTGGTTTTTTAAACCATTATGCTTTGATGTTTTTCCCATGTATTTTTGTGTAAATATACATCAAGGAATATGTTAAATAAATAAAGTGCAAACAAGCTGTTCAAGATGATATATCCAATGCTTATATTAACCTTATCAATAGGAGCAGAACTGTAGGGTGAAATACTTGGCATTAAGGGACATCTTTCACAGGGTGAAATACTTGGCATTAAGGGACATCTTTCACATTACTTCTTAGAGGCTTTTACTTCAAATTATCTCTAGTCTGATCCTGTGGATTGAATTTGCATTAGCACTTGGAGTACATTAAATGAGCGCCTGGAGTAATACGTCTTCTGGCTTCGTTTCAGCCAAAGCAAAATCAGTTGATGTACTCTGAGATGCAAAGTAAACTGCAGTTAAGCATGGATTATTGGGACATTCATTTTGAAAGCGTGCTCCTGTTGTAACCAATGCACTAATGCAGATACATCCGTAGTTTTTCAAAAAGGGATGGCACTTTCTCATTTTTTTTTCCCTGTCCAATCTCAGTCTATGAAATTTTACATCCTGAAGTTTTGAAAGTGATAGGATCTGCCACTCAGCTCACTTTATTTGCACATTTAGAAGATGAACAGTGAAAATTGATAGCATAAGTAAACAGGGATTTGTAAACCCCACCTGGGTGTCTATAGATAAGATTGCTCCCTTCAGATGAAATTCTGGCCCTGGCTGAGATTCTGGCAAAACTTTCACCATCTAAGAGGAGCAAAACTTAAAGTCCCCCTCTTGACAAATGTCCAGATGTATGAGCTGTAACACTTGTAGCTGTGTTTCCTAGGATTCAGATTTACCAGGTCACAGCTACAGCCATACTGCTGAAGACAACACGTGCTTGTATCCAAAGCATACAAAGACAGGCATTCCTTCCTTGAGGTTAAAGTTATTGCATCCATTAGCAGAACTCGCTATCCTTTAGGACACTATGCAGCATGGTTATGCAACAAAGAAAACATATTAAGAAATCAGAGGACAAAAAACATCTGGTTTTGCCATTGAGTACCTTATGGATTTCTTTTTTTAAATAATACAACTAGCATTTCAGAAAAAAATGCCTGAGAAGTTCCTTGTAAAGGCTCTCCTTTCCTAGCTGACAGCAGAGCAATCCTAAGCGATTGGCTCAGACATACCCAGCTCTTTAACTTGGCAAGATTGGGTTAGAAGATTGCTGCCACCACGTGAATCTTCATAGGTGTGTATACCTTCTTTGATGATGATGCTTTCTTCTTCTCTTTTTAGTTAAACTTTTCCATTTTCAAAGAGAAAGCTAATGTTGTTGAAAAGCTTCAGAGTGATGCTGAAGGCTTTACTTTCACAGCCTGCCTTTAGGCATAGGGCTTTTCAGCAGTTTAGAATTCATTTACTCTGTTCGTTGTCTACTGGCGGAGACCATGATGCCTGCTTTGCACAAAGCCTCAGCACAATACACGGGTTAAAGGCTGCAAGAGGAAGCAGGAGCAGAGCGCCAGAGCCAGGGAATCTACGAGCTGTGGTCCTTTAGTGAATGCCATCTTGGCAACCCCTCTCTGACTGGAAAAGTCATCGCTTCTGCAAGAGGGGCAACAGAAGCCTGGTAGAGCAGAACAGCTTGAGAGATTTCTAGCATACATCGATACTATTTCTCAGCCTCGTTTGCTGATGCCAGACTTGAGATAGCTGAAAATTAAGGACTCTAAACACGATGTGTTTAGCCCACTCACAATATGGTTTTAACCCACACACAGTCTGGGTTTCTCAACCAGGGAACTGTACCAGCTGCTACTTCTTAACAGGGTAGCTGGCAAGGTAGCACAAACAAGGGCTCCAGAGTGAAAACTGGGCACTATCGAGATGCAGCTGTCACTTTTGCACATCACAGCCTTTGGACTTTTACCTAAACCAACCACATAACAGAAGAGTAATTATGCCACTGATACAATTAGGGATCCAAGGAACTCACACAAAGGAGAAATCTGCAGCCTAAAGACCAAGATGTGCTGGCAAGTTCTTAATGCTAACTAAGGTTGTGAACCATAAGAGGCTACAGCGAGTCTGAATTGAGACACGGCACAATGTGGGAAAGAAAAATTTGGCCATTTCTCTTCCCAGAAAGTTTAAAGGTCATGTGCTTGATGGCTTTCATGTTTTAGAAATAATTCAAAAGCTACAAGTATAAGAAGAGCAGAGATCATTACATTTTCCAGCTGCGTTCCCGTATGTAGGCAAAACGAGACATTAGCTCTTTGAGAACTACTGTGATTTGCTTTGTACTTGAGGTCTCCAGAGAAGTTATCATGAAATAACTAACATTATACAGAAAACCACAAAGATTGTTAGCTGAAAAAGTCATGGCATTACAGATCAAACGTAATTCATAACAAATACCACTTCAAGTTATAATCAAGACTGAAACTTTTGGAGAAGAGATAAGCTAGCTACTTGGAGGCAAAGTGTTTAGGAAAATAGCGTGCATTGCAAAATCCCATGTAATAGAACCCACTGCAGTAACTGGTCTTATTTGTGGCAACACAAACCTGATCTACTAACAAATTTGTTTAACTGGAAAATATTAAGGCAAAGTCCAGAGCTCGCGTGCATATTACACAAGGTAAATTTCACTCAGCTAGGCAGATAAAGAAAAAAAGAAACCAGTCACACACAACAGGCAGTGAACGTACGCGTTTTGCAAGCATCCTATGGTTTGCAATTTACTTGCCCAAACTAGTAAGTTTACAAAACACAATTTCACAGAAGACAAGAATGATTCATGGATGATTCACGAGTACAGAAATGCTCGTGTTTGCCAATTTTTTCCTTGAAAAACCTAAAAGTGCCCTCAAACCAAGACAGTGAACTTACTCCAAGGGTAACTGCCATGAGAAAGCCCAAGCAAGCCCTGGAAGCAGCGAGCTGTGAAGCACCACCTGACCTCGTCAGGCTGCCCGGAGTTATTTCTTCATTTGTTTCTCTTTGAAAAGCTACAGTCACACACACACAAAGATTGTACCGCGGGACAACAGCTGAGCCTGATGGCAGCAAACCAGTCAACAAAATTATTAACAGGAACCAACGGGGCGCAGCGCAGGCACCGAGCACAAGGGGTATTTAACTCGGGGAAGCGAGGAGCAAAAGGGCTGGATGTCAGTCAGCATAGAGCGGCACCCTGCACGGAAACCTGCTCTCAGTGCCTTCCTACCCTGCGGTTTACACGGGGTATCGGAGGCAGCCCGCAGGAGAGGAGCGTCAGCGCTGCCTTCCATCGCAGCACCCCTCATGCGGATACTGGCCGAGCACGGCAGGGGCCGGGGCAGGGGCTGACAGCCAGGAGCCCGGTGCTCTCCCCTTGGTAAAGGCGGAGCTAACCCCAATTCCCCCTGTCCCCCGGCTTCCCCCTACCTGCGCGGTGCCGCTCCCCGGGGACACGCCGCCGCCGTGGGACCGGGCTGGGCTCCGCTGGGCTCGGCCGGCGCAAGCAGCGGCCCCCGGCCCGCCCCGGGCCCGGCGTCGGCAGCGCGGGGCCGCCGCCATTGGGCGCTCCCCGGCGGCGCGGAGAGGGGGCGGCGGCGCCGCATTGGGCCGTGAGGCCCCGGCCCGCCCCCGGGGCGGTGGCAGGGCGCTGAGGGGCTCGGCCGCGGCAGGGGACGGGACGGGTCCGGGGCTCGGGTTGTTGTCTCCGGCTACCGCCAGGGAAGGCTCCCGGCCGAGGGGCGGCCTCCCCTCCTGCCCGTGTGAATGTAAATAATACAGAGGGAACGGCACTTCGGGAATATATAATAAAAATATAAAAGCAGTCTCTTTCGGGGTGTTCAACAGAAAAGCTTACATATGTCAGCGCTTGTTTACAACTGATCCTAACCATGATTTTTTTATACCCACTTCTGGTACAGAGTAATAGGTGCCTCAAGGCTTATGGCATTAGATGGGTAGGTTTCACAGCTCAGGTGTCATCCCCAGCCCATGTGTTCGTCAGGATTAATAAAACTGCAATGCCCATGAAACACTTTTTTTTTTTTTTTTTTTTTTTTTTTAGTGTTGAGGTGTAGTATTACAGGCTTTGTAATATTAATCTAAAGTATTCACTTTATTTCTGTCTTTAAAGATTCCAGCTTTCAATCTGCATATGCAAACAGCTTTATGGAGGCTTTCATTTTTAACTCTAACAGTCTTGAAGTGGAAGAAAGCCAAGTTGAGGAAAAGGACTGGGGTACCATCCACCCATTCTACAGGGATGCAGCTGAACCCAGACCTTAGCAGATTTAGGCAATTACTGCTGAGCACTGAGGAGGTATCATCAGAGAGCTTCCTAGAAAACTGAAGCATGCAAGCTGAGAAATGTTAATTACCTTAACAGCTGCACAATGGCACTGTTTAACACCATTAACTAACATCAGAGTGACTAAAAAAAAACAAAACACAAATCACACAAGTTTTGAAACAGATCACCTAGGGAGGAAGGCAGTGAAGCACTCCTGCAGAAGACTGGGAAATGCTCAAATGCCAAGAGCAACAGGCCCACACCATTAGGGTGACTGCAGCATGCTTGGCTCTTGAACATATCTGGCTCACCCTATCTTGCATTTGTCTTGAAAGGGCTTTCAATGAGGCCTTGCACCCTGCCACCCAAAGCAAAGGCCATGCCATGGGGCAGGTGCAGGACACAGTCTGGCTAGTGGGTTGATGTGAGTGCCAGCTTAAGCTGGGCAGGGGAAAACACACAGCTTGGACACTTTTGAACCTGCAGACCCTGTGCAGTCCTACCCAGCAGCATGAAGTGTTCATTTCCCAAACAAAGATAATCAAGAAAGGTGGACTTTGGATAGCAGGTGTAGTCACATATGTAAATATAATGACTGACTACAGCAAGGACAGGGGATGGCTCTGCCCAGGTACAGCTGCTGTCTTTGTCTCTTCTCATAAGTCATTTATGAAACAAAAGTACTATGGATTAGCAGCTCTCCTGTACATTCCCCATCTTTAATAAATCCAAGAGCTAGAACAACGTCACTGACCTCTGCTCCACTGATGTGGAAGAGATCTCACTTAGTAACAGAGTTCAAGGGACTCCGAGTCTGCCAGTACCATCCAGGTTTGGTCAAGCCTTGAACCCCATTTCTTCCCTCCAACAACGTAGATACTGAGCAAGTAAACTAGAATCATCCCTAATCTCATGTTTTAAATATACACATCACCTCATTTTTTGTTCTTTCAACTTTGCAGACAATATAATGAAATATTAATGTTTAAATTTAAAAAAAAAGAGGATACTTAATAATCCATTACACTTTGGGAAGCTCTTAACTATGGTATTTTATTCCAATTCAATCCAATCCAAAACAATGATTCCCAAGCAAATTTCACTGCAGATTTCATTGAATTACATCAGTTCATGAAGTGAGATATATTTAATTGTATTAAATGAAGTGAGAAAGTGCCAGCGCGATCTCTGGAGATTGATGTAACTCTTGGTGACACCTCAGCAGGGGCCCAATTCAGCAATGTACTGAAGCACATCCAGATTATTATTTTTTTTTTTTTTTAACCCACATGGACCTGTTTCCATGACTAAGTAAATTCATGCTCCACATACCTGTTAATACCATGTCACAGAGTCCAGCTTCACAGGTATATTCACATATGTGCCTCAGCCCATAGGTTGATATTGACTCCACACAGAGAACAGCAAGATAAAATACACAGGTATGCCAAAAAATTGCTTGTTCAGCTTCCTTACCTTACACGCACATGGATGCATGAGAAGTCTTGGCTTCAGCTGACACATGCAAGCTTGAAAGATCTGAGAGATGAACATGGCCTGGATATTTGTGTTGCCCCAGTTTTGGCAAGATTAGTTTAAAGCTGATAGTCTATCACCTTCATTTCCCATGCATAGACCGGGCATTTTCCACATGGAAAGAAAATGCTCAGATGTCCAGGCACCCTTGTTTTGCCATATATCAGCAAACCAAAGTGATCAGTAGCCACAGAGAATGCTCTGTGACATGAACAAATGAGAAATTTGTAGAACAGTAGTGCTACAAGCACTGCAGTCAGTGTAGGATTCTGGAAGTTGGAAGTGTTAAGTGCTTATAATAAAAGTGACAAGTACAGGGAGAGTTAAGATGTACATGTTTGCAAAGTCTTTATGTAATTTGAAAATTTCCTTTCCCGTAGTTGCGAGAAAATCTTAATGATTTCACGTCTAGAAATCCTGAGACAATAAAAATTTGTTTTATTGTACTTAAATAAGGAATAATATTTTTAAATGACACAGTCTACCTTTTGTCCTAGTACCTTTCACAGAGAGCTCTTATAGAACTAATAAGATCCTAAATTTGAAATGTTAAAAAAGGAAGCTTACTTTTAGCTTGCAAAGTGATTTATTTTCCCCCAACTGCTCATTTGCAGCATTTACCACAGAACTTTTTCAGTTTTCAACCAAAGGATGAGTAAATATGAGAACAATATTTTATGATGCTGAATATACAGAAACATTTAAAAATCATTCCTATCAACCTATGCTTTGGAGATAAATTAAGAATGACAAATGTAGTGAAGAGCAAACTTCTGGGGGCTTGTAAAGTCAGTATCATATTTAGGCCCCCATCAAAGAAGAAAAATTTAACATGTACATTTTTTTTTTATAGTATCTTTGTGGAGCTCTTCACTGAACATGCAAGGTATGCCTACCAGAGTAAGTGAACATTGTTAATACACCATCACATTCACTAAAATGGGTAGTTGAGACATGCATGTACATTAATCAAGAACCATTTCTTTCTTGCTCTTTAAGGAGTTCCTACTTGCACCCTTTACCTTCCAATGAGCAAAAGATTAGATTCTTAGTAGGAAATCCATACAGCTGTTTATTTAGCAAAGGGGCAGAAAAAGCCAACACAGCTGTGTAGTGAGATCACATTTATCTCACTAAGCTTGAACTCTTACTTTAGTCACCTCCCTTCTGTGCAATGTTTCCCAGACCTCAACATCAAGTCAGACTCAAAATTACTTAAGATATGAAATCCTTTAATTATCCAATTGCAGATAAGCATTTAGCATCAGGCTTTATATTCCATTATAAAATTTATAGTATTTTGTGTAACAACTATTCCTAATGGACTGTTCAGACCAATAATCAAGTTGATGAGAACCAGAGAGTAAATTAAATGCTACATGAAAAAATTTAACCCAAGTCCTCTTGATCTCACAGCATCAGTAATGAAGGTAATCAACTGCTGGAAAACGCAGAAAGCATATAGATTTTCAGGCCTTCTGTTTTTGAATTTGAAGGTGGATCCTTCTTATAATTCAAATGCATTAGCTGTAGGCTGGCACATGCGAGATATTTCTTCAGTAGTTTTAACATTGGCTATAACAATGTTAGATTATATGAAATGCATTTTTTTCATATGTCCATTTTTAATAGCATTAATGTGAAAAATATTAATGCAAGTGAGCTTTTCCATTAAAATTGTCAATAGGTCTGGAAAAATATGAAAAAAATATTCAAAACAACTTAAATGCCATTAATGCATTTCCAATATATATTAAACTCCAGAACCTACCAAGCTTTAAAGTAAGATTGGTGAGAAACAAGTATTTCTGTAAAGTACACATTTGAAGTTATTTGTATAGCTCAAATATTTTACCAGATGGCCTCATTAGCCAAAAAAAAATGATTGTTAAAAAAAGATCTCTACCTGCTGCCAAACATTTTCACATGCTTTAGTAAGAAAGAATATGCACTCGAAGAAAATCTAGAGTTAACTTTGCAAAAATAGCTGCTGTCCTGGAAGCTATGCCCAACTAGTCCACATGTTATCTGCAAGAAGTATCCCAGAGACATTGCAAGAGAGACTAGTACAAATAGCTATGAAAAACTTAATGTACAGTAAGCTGTGCAATCAATTTAAGGTTTTCTTTTTTGTGATTGAGTTTATGAATGGACCAGTTTCTTCAGTTTGTCTTTGAGTCTGACTTTTTCTGAAGTTAGGAAAAATATTACAAATAAAGTATTTTCTTGGCATAATACATAATATGCAAATACCCACTTTCACATTAGTGTTTGTTGTAACAGTACCTACATTAAAAAGTAGACTGACAAACAAGTTCTAACAGATAGCAACAAAAGGAGAGGGAACATTAGAGGAAGTGTTTATTGGAAGAGAGGATCAAGCAGAATACAAGCTAACTTAAAGTGCAAAAATCAAGGCTAACGAGTGTTTTGTTTACATTAACTTTGATTAGGGCAACATTAAAAGTTTATTTTTAAACGAATAAAGATTTGCATAGGGAATACATGTTCTAGAGAACTCTGCACTTCATGAGTTTACCTTTTAAGTACAAAAAATGAAAGATTTTATACATAACAAAGTTAAAGGATAGTATAGTTACAGATTATTACTCTTTTCTCCTCTACTTCTAAGACTGTCAAGTGTAGTTTTAACACAAAAGATGGAGAAAAGAGCTGAAAATATACTTGAACAATATCAGACATATAGGAAAGTCAGCTCTTAAAATTATGGTCTGACTTTCAGATTGGTAGGGAAAGGCATCTGAGTATTTTGATTTTTAGCAGAGTTGCTAGCAGTCTAGCTATACTCCAGCCACAAAATCAGGCACAATAGGTGAAGGAGAAAAGGGCTATAGTGGGAGCAGCTTTCATACATTTTTGTATGAAAGACCAAGTAGGAAGAAAACAGAGCAAGTTGAGTTAGAGAAGAACAGTAAGAGACAGTTACTGGCTGATCTCTGAATGAGAAACAAAAAGATCTCTATTTTCTAGGGATAGAACAGATCACAGATTATGCTTCATAGACATAAGCAAAAAAAAAAAGGTTTGACTGATTTATAGACCTGTCCAGTCAAACCCTGGACAATGTTTTTGCAGAGCTCCTGTTTTTTTTTCCTCCCCCTAAAATAGGTACTATAAAACACAAACTCCATATCTTCGCAGGTATTTCCATCCCTTCTTCAAGCACAACATGGCAACACATTCTTCTGACTTAGTCATGTAGGAGAATGAGATCTGAGGAGCACACATTTAAATGTAAGTAGTCCAGATGGAGCACTTGGTAATAGCAGGCTGACAGACATAACACACAAACTTTAGCAGCCCAGGGATGTAATTCTTCAGCAGGCCTTTCCAGAAGCTAGTGACCTTTAAATTTTGACTTTTTAGTTATTAAAAATCAGTAGCTCAGTATGCTTAATTCTCATATTTGTAGAGCAAGTTCCTGAAGCTCCTGCAACCAAGTGGTTAGCTCCTTTCTCTCAATATGTATACATAAACACATGAAAATTCTCCCATGACTTGACAGTATCTGATGGTGTGGAAATTACTTTTCCTAATCTATGCCTGAAACATGTTTTTTTTTTAAACAGGTCCAAGTCATCATTTAATATCTGATGCCCCCCTGTGGCTGAAAACAAACACCCCAGGCATAAACATTTCTGCAGCAAAGGCAATTAATTTAAAACAAAAAAAGAACAATGTTAGTACGAACCTTGTACAGAGATGGAGCCGCATACAATAGAGGGAAATCTAATTATGCATGATAGTTCAGGCCTGTGATTAGGAAGAATGAGTATCAACAGAAATGGAAAAAAACAGGGACAGGAAATACAGGAAGCATTAGACAGAATTGAGGAAATTTAAATATTTTGTAATAAAAATAATTTTTCCAAGTTATTCCCAAAAATCTGGAATTGCAGTTAGTGTTATGTGGAAGGTTACGTGGCAAGCTCAGGAAGTTCAGCTGCACAGAAATCCAACTGTGAACAACCAATTCCCTAGGTGAACTGCCTAAAACATACATCACAGTCAAAAAAGCTTACCAGAATAAGCAGCACTAATACCTTTAAGGTTAAAAGCATTCCCTCTGGTTTACTACAGAATCCAGCTACTGTGCTGCAGAACTTAAAGTCCTCATTTACCTCTTGCTACCTGGACTACAACTACAGTGGTGCTCCATCTCCACTTTTCTTTCCTGTAAATTAAAGAGAAGACTAGACATTAAACCATTCATTACCTGGATAGGTGGTATTCCATCACAGCTGAGCTTTTGGAAGACATCACTTAGTCTTCTGACTTCCTTGTATTAGAAGACTACAGTCCTTGAGTTTTCCCACCACAGAAAGCTTGTAGGCAGCATGGACTTGCTTATCAACCTGCAAACCTAACCACATCCATTCCATAGCTTCCATGAAAAGTGCTTTTGAGGTAGTCAAGTAAAATAAGCTGTCTACATCTGTCCCCACCTCACCTGAGCACATCAGCAACCATGTCTTAAGCCACAGGCAATCCTGGAAACCTGTCACTAAGCTTGAGCTACAGGAAGGCAAGCCAAATAAGCCTGTTTTGTTGCAGGACAGTCTCAACAGGTGTTGAAAGGCTCCTCAATGGACGGAGCCTGAAGGGACAAGTACATGCAAAGAGGGCTGAAATGGAAGCGAACCTGTCAGGCTCCCTTCCTCAGTATCTGCTTCTAGTCACTGTGTTATCCACATATTAGTATGGACAATGCAATAGTAATGCTAAAGGTATTAGTCTTGAGTCACACAGCAGTTCTGTCTGCTACAGACAGTACAGATGTTATATACACTACAAAGTGTCACGCAGAGGGCAAGTCTCTAGCATAGATGAAAATACAATGCATAATTTTCACCCCCCTTTCTAAACCTCTTAAATTATATGTGTATGCATGTATTTTTAAGAGGAATAAAAAGTGAAAGAAATGTGAAATGTGAGTATCCTTATGGGAAGTGAGGCATTTAGTAGTGACAAACATCCATATATATGATTAACAGTTGATGTCCTCCATTACCAAAACCACTGTGAACACAGGGTAACCACACAGGTGGTAGCTTTATTTCACAAGATTAAAGATACAGTACAAAATGAATCTGTACATCTTTCTATTAACAGAATTTGTTTACACAATTATATTACATTTGACCAGCCTTTATACTGATTTTAAATACAAAATAAATTTACAAAAGTCCTACAAGACCCTTTAAAGAACTGCAGCTGATAAAAACAAAGGGACTATTTTTTGGGGGGGGGGAACCCTATTTGCCATATGCACTTGCAGTAGTTCTTAAACCAAACTAAGTTATCTTAGTTTAATATTCTCTGAAACAAAAATAGAATTTGTTTGTTGTTGCCTATCTAAAAAGGAAACAACTTCCAAAGGTAACTGTAAACCCCTGTAATATAATCCTTATAGGTCAAAACTAGTATATAACAGGTGGAAACTAGATAATGCATAGTCTTAGAAGTCCTTTCACAACCCAAAATTTAATGTTCTTCTCAAAGAACATTTCTTTTCCCCCACTTTAAAGTTCAATAAGAGAAGATGACCAAAGTCATGGAAGATGACTAAAAAGTGAACGAAGTTGTGTTTCATAAAGTCTCATCGTGATATTTGTATCAAAGGCCTTAACTGCCATTACATTGTCCTATGATGGGCATATAAAGCATGGAAAACTATTTCAATAGGCTAAGCTCTGGGGCAGGAGGTAAAGGGAAGAACTAGAATCTTGTTTTCTCAACATTTCAATGTTACTTTCAAACTGCAGGAACAGCTGATGTGTTTGATTAATAATGTGAGATGCAGAACAATGTTTTCCCCTCATACCTTTCCACATGTTCTTGTATATAGAACTCCTACTGACAACTGTTACTGCTCTGCATCCTCCCCTGCAGGGAGAAGAGAGCAGGTGTCTGGGAAGGTCAAATAGGCTCTGGCCTATGTTACTAGAAAGAACAGTTTTTCCATTTAAAGAACAATCACATACCTAGAAAGGCTTCTCTTAAAATCAAGTTTCTCTTCTAAAATAATTCTGCGTATAAGCTATAAGACAATCTGTGTGCTACCAAAAGGGAAGAGCACTTCACTGCAATCAACTGAGCAACCCAGTTCCTTAAGGGAAAAAAAGTTTGATAAGCCAAGTACACAACAAGAAACATTGCTAGTAAGAGTTAAACACACTTCCCTCAGAATGCAAGTTTCAGAACAGAGTAGCAAGGGATTGTCACAGAAACTGAACTGATGTTGTCTAACAACCAATTTAGAAAGTATATTAATTTCTTTAATCCCTGAGTTGACTTATTACTCATGGTAAATACCTTTTTACTACCACTTCATTCATACAAATGTCATCTGAAAAAAGTTAGTGATAGCAATTTGATGGAAGTGGGGAAAAAAGCAGAAAGACTTCCTTATTGCTTCTGCAAAAAGCAGTTCTTTAAAATGAAATAACTCACTGATCTTCAGCCATGCTCTTCTGTTGGTTTCTTAGATGTAAAAATGCATCAGTTCAGTGAAAAGTGAGCTGTAAGACTGTCACATGGCAGTAATGATGCAAATAGAGCTTTTAGAATTTAGTTCTCATAGATTAAACAAAAACAATTTTACTAAAGCAGTAACAAAATTATTAAACATCCTAAGAGACCAATGAACTAGTGGTAGTTAACTGAAAAACATTTTCCATATAATCTTTAATTTATTCATGCTGAGCTAAAAAGAGCTATTAAGTGACAGAGGCAAAAAAATACTTCAGAGGAAGTGCTCAGAAGTCAGATATCTTAGAAATGCAGCTGGGGAGTTGCTGTACATTTTAGACACTACCTTAAGATTCAATACTGTTGCATCTCATAATGATGATCAAGACTGAAACAAGACATTCCTCTATCACTTGCTGCAACCCTCCAAACTTTAATGAAAGATTTGTCTCCATATAACCAGCAAAGGCATTTTGAAGCACTGAAAAGCTCTACCTATATTTTAATACTAAATCATCCATGACACTTCAGTTTACAGAAGAGTGGATTTCTTATCCTCTCCCCCAAGCTACAGATATATTAATGCAATGGTTGCCTTACAAATGTATTAAATATAAAAACAGATCAAGTCTGAACTCTACAGCATATTGACAGGTTGCTGCCAATCCACTGGAGGAAAATAATGCATGAAAGGAAGCTCTTAACCATTTAAATGCAGCAGACTTTGACAAAAAGGTACAACCTCATCATTTGTATTTTTCTGCTTTAAGACAGCATATTCAGAGGGTTTAATGCTAGTACAAATATTTAACTGCCTTTGCCAAATAAGAGCAGAAACATCTGTATTTGTTACACCTAAGCTATTCCCTCACTGCTTCCCACCCTCAACCCCTGAAATTGTAGTTCAATGAAAAATTGTCACCAACTCAAAACTCTCCTTGCAGTCTAAAAACATCATTCCACAGGTCTTATTCTTTATACTCACTAGAAAGCCTTTGCACTGACCTGGTGGGATCAAGAGGCCATAAACCATTATCTGTCTTTATCTTTGGATTTTGTTACAAGGGATCCTCAGATGACACAGCCATTCAGATGTGACTTTCTCATGTATGCCAGGTACAAGAGAGGTAGGCCATAGCCAGAGCACTGCTGTGATCTAACATACGCTTTTTATCAACCAAACTTTGGAGTAGCATCACTAGTTTAAGTCCATGCCCTTCTGTCAAGTATGCATCTCTGGGGCCCTTTCTCTGCAGATACATTAAACAGATGTACATGTAAGATACCACATACATTTCAGCTGCAAGACCACCTTGCAATGCAGAGAACATGCGGGATCATTGAAAACTACATACAAGACTCCCACTACTAAAAAATGAGTAGGCTAACTCAGTTTTCTGGCTCTGTCATTTCTTCAGTGTCCACTAATACTTGTGCTTTCTGCAATCTAGACTGAGTCTCTCTGCAAGAGAGAAGTTAAATTATTTAGGAACATTACCAACTTGTCCTTATGTCACTAAGGACTGCAAATTACAGTCTCCAAAAGAATTTTAGAAGGATGCAAGATATGGGCACTGCGTGAATAGCTTTCAACAAATTACCATCACAGACTCAATCTGTGCCAGCCCACCTCCTGGGCTATAGATCCTTGACAACTGCCTACTATACAGGTAATACTCAAAACAAAAAAGCACAAATGCAGAGTGACATGTTTGCTAGCTTAGTTTTACAGACTTTATAAATAATCCACATTAAACAATCCAGGACAGCATAGAAGACCAAAGTGTAAGAAATAAATGAAGTAAAGATTGCAGAAATACTTAGGATGCAGATCAAAATGTAAGTTCATACAGCTCTAGCCTTTTTAGACTTCAAATAAAGTTCAGCTTCTTGGACTGAGATTGGCCATAAAATCATTACTATTATTTTTGTTTTTATAGGGCAGCTGCTATCAGGCAGGCAAACACCTTCCAATGCTAACCTTCTCTCTCTACAAGATGAAAAGGACTTTGAATAAAGAGGAACTAGATACAGCAGGCAACATTTTTGTAGTAGCACACTTCTGTGTTTCCATGAAAAAGCCATAGTGTTATTCCATTGGCACTGAAATAACATTCAAATCAGTTTCAAAATAATTTTCTTATCCCTGAAAAAAGGCATCATTCTAAGCAGCTTGCAGACTTTTTCCTTTATAAACTTCTTTGTGCCTCTTTTGTGGGAAGGACCATTGATCCAAAGTCCTAAATCACAATGAAAATTGTTCCTTGTGGAAAAATCCAGTTCTTTCACTGAGGCTCTTGTTGCTATTGTGGTGGTTGATGCTCTGGTGGTGGTTCTTGTTGAGGCACAGCTGGCCGCAGTCCTGCTGGTCTGGGAATTGCCTGATGTTGCCTTTGTCTGTAAGCTATAATTGTTCCCAGAAGCAAGGTGATGATGGTCATAAGGTAAAGGTCCCACTCTGGCCCCAGCAGCTGGTCCATATCAATATGTGAGAATACCTCCCTTATCTAAAGAAAAGAAGTCCACATCATCTCAAAGTAATATCAGTAATCTGGGTAGTAGCTTCTGTGAACACTACATAAACATTGCCTCAATCCATTTAGAATGTTTTGGTTGTCCACTGCCAACTATCTTAGACTTAAATTCTGTCAAATGTAGCTGAATTGCCTGAACTAAATGGCAATAACTTTCCTACCATTTGAATTTATCAAGTAATCCAAAAGGCAGTAAGATAGAACAAATATTTATGACATTATATGCAGAAAAGTCACCAAAATTCCATGTAATGGATTTTCCAGTGCCATCATTAAGAAGAAATTTATCTTAGATAGTTTAGCTATTGTGCAGAGCAACTTTTCCAACAGGAAAAAGGATTCGCACAGGATTCAAACAGGACTCAAGTGGGATTGATGCAACTGAATATAAAATTAAGAATTAAGGCTACAAAAATTTGTTTCTTAAGCAGATATTACAATAATTAGCTAAACTTTGATGGCAGATGCTCATGGATAGGAGCTGTCAAACAGGTTTGAGAAATTCTCTTCAAGGGAAGAGTAGCACTGAAGAGCACTGGCTGAGCACATTTTAGTTTCTTGTAATTGTGTAAACAAGAAGAATCATGGCTTCAGTAAATTTAATAAGTAACACCAAAAAAACTATCCAGTTTTCAGATGGCTTACATGAGATTTCTACTCAAATAAGAGTTCTATTTTTAAAAGATTGAGTTCCAAACACATTTTTTCCTCCCTTTAATTATATAGTACTTACATTAATTTCTCGAACATACTGCACAGAATAAATCACTCCAAGCTTGCAAAGTGCTAGGAAGACTGGAACCTGAGCATCTGGGCTTGCTTCAGCTGCCATGTCATAAAATCGTTTTGCAAGATGAATATCCTACAGTTAAGAAAATACAAAACTCAGTTCTGAAGAACTCAAAGTTGCCATAAGATCTAGAGATATTTCTAGAAGGAAACACTGTCATTTTAAAGTGTATACTCAAGTATATATACAAATGTATACTCAAGTATACTCTATCTGAAATGCCACACCAAGCATGAAAAGACTAAGAAAACTGAAGTCAGGTAGGAGAGCATAGTGACCAATTCCTCCTAGTTATACCACAGTATGCCTGCTTCAGAGTGCCTGCAGCTTCCAACCATTTCTGCACATATTCCCAAATTAGATTTTACTTTTATCCTAAACTGACCTAACTCACATCAATGTGAGTGTGCCAAAAGCATGAGCACCAATAGCCACTTGCCTAAAATAGTGCTCTCTGCTGGGGAAATTGGAACAAGAAGGTGACTGTATCAAAAACAGAGGATACATGTAGTTCAACTTTCCCTGAGATTTTTGGCTCTGCTTCAGATACATACAGTGTAAAGTTAAGATATTTGAATACAAATTGCTTATGTTCATTCACACTGATGGGAAGAATAGGCCTGTGTAAGGCTTACTTCTGGAAGTGTGCAAAGTTGGAAATTCAAGAGAAATCTCCATGCCACATATTTAGTCCTGATTGTGGAATACCTTAATCATTTTCTGCTCATTAATACATCAAAGCTTCGTTTTATGACATACATGGAAACAAGTGTGAAAATCAGTATGTGTATGAGCTATACTAAATCACATTTTAATATTTTTAGTTCAATAGGACAACTTTTGAGTACTCCTTGAGCCTGAAAGTCTGCTTGTTCTGTAACTATTTAAAAGAATTTCCTTATCTCCTTTGTAATATGCTAGTATCAATGTAGGAGATGATCCTAGTCATGGCTTATTTTCATTTTTAATTAGAAAGCAATTTGTTCTGTTTATATATATTCCTCACTCTCACTTGACACATGAGAAAACTGCATGAGTCCAAGATTTAATGCACAAGCCACTGAAATATCATCCCAAATTTTAGAGAGTACTATGAGAAAGTCAATTTAAGAAAATTAACTTCTTTTTAGCAGCATACAATTTTCATTCTGACTTGGCCAACATTAAATCTATGAAAAAAGTGAGCATTTGAAATTTGTGAAGGGGCTTAACATTTGGCTTTGACATAGTATGAAAACCATCTACATATAGGAAGTGTAACAGTCTGTAAGACAGACTATTTATTCAGTAAGTAAATAGTGAATAAAGCAAAAGCTGTTTCAAAGAAATACCATATTTACTCAGGATTTACTCAAAAGAACAGTGACCTGAATTGAAGCCATGCAGGCCACACTATTGGACTGTTCTCCTTAACTTTGGACTGTTTGCAATCTTAATGACATGGATGTAGGTAGAGGTTTCCCTGTAGTATTAAAGTATCCAACTCTTTCTTCAACAGTGAAAGTCCACAGCTCATTAGGCATTGTTCATGCTAAAAATCTATATATGAACCATCCACAGGCTCCCAGTGAAGGAACAAACTTGAGCAGCAGACATCTGCTACATCAAGAAACATGCCTCAAACTGCCAGTTATATAGCTACTGGAGAATGTACTGAGAAGTGGCTATGTAATACACAGCTTAACTCACCTGCTTGATGCCCAATCCCTTCTCATGCATGTAGCCCAGATTAAACATGGCTTGGGCACTGTGCTGTTGCTCCGATGCTAGTCGATAGTGAATAAATGCGGTTTCATAATCAACATCGGTACCAAACCCATAAAAATGGTAATCTCCAAGTTTAATTCTTGCAACTGTATATCCTATAAACAACAGAAAATAGCAAGGCAAAAAGTCCTCCCGGCAAAGAAAGCCTCTTAGTTCCATATGAAGACACACTATAGGCTCTTGTTATTCATTTCTACACAGTTTGCACAAAGTTTATCACTCCCTCACAAATTTTTATCTTTTTTTTTTAAAAGGAATATTTGACTTTAAATAATCCAAATCCAACTGACTCTTATTTTCAGGAAAGTACTTCTCCCAGTAATCCTACCAACATTTCTATTACAATTTAGTGGTATCAGTTGAAAAGCTATATACTGACATTCATAGTCACTTATAAGGAAAAACTTGTTATATGATCATTAAGGGCTACAGATTTGTTTTTAAAAGAGACAATAAAAACTTGAAAACTGAAGTATCTGATCATCATTTGGTAATTGATTTTTAACTATACTACTTCCTCAATTTCTAATTTTCTAGTAAAAGCCAACACTGTAGGTCTACAGATTTTCAGACAAATCTCATGCTCCAACTGCATTATACCCTCTTCAGTAAAAAGCTGGAGAAAAGTTAGAGAACTTGCACTGATATGCATAACCTTCAAGTTTGGTTTTGCTTTTTTTTTTTTTTAAACAATAAGATCACAAGCATCAGTTTAAACTCTGCCTGGTTGGATAACAAGGCTACATTTTTGATCACTGGGCTTTGCTTGCTTTGAATAAGAAATTGCAATTCTTACTGATGATGACAAGTACCAAAATTTTCAATGGTAACTTGTATCTATTGTTCAAAGTGGATTTTTTTTTTTTTTTTAGAGAAGTCAGTAAATCTGTTCCTCATAATACTGCTCTATAATAGAGAATGACAAGAGAAACAAACTATATTTGTTTTGTTCTTTTTACTCTTCAGGATCTCAGAATGGCTTGTGACTGCAAGCATATTGCAATAATACCAGTGGAAAAAACAGCAACTAGGCTCATGTAACTAATGCTGAACAGAAATAGGTAAGCTTTTCCTTCCTTCCCCATTTTATAAAAACAGAATCAGACATCAGTAGCTCTTCTAAAAATAAGCAAATTGGAATTGTGTGGTACAGACTTACCTTGAGAAGCTGCTCTATTCCAGTGAAGCAAAGCTCGAGGATACGTTTCATTTTCTCCGACTATGCTAGCTTCTTCTAGAAAAGAAATTAATAGTTAACTGGGAACTCAGTATGCACTTGCAAGACACCCCCTACTTATATTAAGCAGGCTAAAATGAATTAAGAACTGAAATGTACTATTGCCCAAACAAGATTCAGCCTGTCTGAAATTACTAAGAACTTCAATTTCAAATTAACAGAACCAATCAACTCTCTTCATCACTGCTTCAAGTGTAGAACAAGTTCAAAAGCTGAAAAAAATTGAGCATTTATAAAAGCCATTACAAGATAAAGAACAAAGGAAACTGAACCTTGTATGCATAGCAAAGGCCAAAGGTAAAAACTAAAGCTAGTGCTACATTATAGATTTAAAAACAAAGATGTTAGGCCTGTGTTTCAGAACTCTGGAGACCAGAATTTTCAGCACTATACCAATTTCTAAAACATTCCCTTACAACCCTATTTTTAAATCCCAGAAGTCACAATTTAAATGTATTCTAACTTTTAGGCCAGGAAGATATAGAGGTGAAAAAAAGACTGGCAATTTTCCAGTGTGAAGAGCAGGAAAGGGGATAGAAGTCTCACTGAAGCACAAACTGACCAAGAGCTACTTAAATACACCTTCAAGCATTCTGAAATTCTACTAAATGGACTACTACAGGCAAACTCTAAAAAAACATTTCAGTACAAATTTAAGTTCTTACTCTGATCAAGTATGAAAGCAGCATTGCTTTGTGCAACTTCATAGCCTTGTTCCGCCAAAAGAAGATACTGAACAACAGCAGAATTTGAATCACCATCTTTATAGCTGTTGTAGGCAGTCATAAGTCTTTCAGACCAGCGTCCCCGTTCACAAACGTTCTTAAACAACTGCAGAGGAAAAAAAAGCAGGTTGTCAGGAACTTCAGAAACTGAGTTGTTTTTTTTGGCATGAAGTAAAAAAGGAGGTAAGCCTTGACATAAGCCTTTTTTGTAGGAGGTAAGCCTTAACATTTGAACACCTGTTCCCAGTATTTGCATTTCACAGAAAAAGCTCAATACACAAACATTACCTAAGACAAACTTACTTTAAGGTATCAGTTACTAAGCAAACATGCCAAGATTCAGATGCTTACTCAAAGTTATGATTAATGAGCTTTCTAACAGCTTTCTATTTCTCAGCTTAAATGTAACACTTGAAATCACATCTATATGAAGAATTCAGTACTAATAAAAAAAACTTAGTTTGCTTTGTACTACATCCTTCTGTTTTTTTTAAAGCTAAGAAAACTATTACCAACTCACCATTCCAGAACAAGAAAGATTAAAGATTTTTCTCATGAGATACAAAGGTTGTCAATAATATATCACTTTTCCTTATTACAGCCTTGGCTCTGCAGTCACCAATGGATTTTAACTAAGACAGATTTCCTATGTAAGCTGACATGGTCATATCCAGCCATTTGCAAGTTAACATTTGACTTTTATAAATGGATGACCTTACCTCAACAGCAGTATGACAGGATCGCATCACTCCAGTGCCAGTAGCATGCATCTGAGCCAGATTATAAAAAGCCAGAATATGGCCACCCTGGGAGGCCAAATTAAAATATTTCAAAGCTTGTTTATAGTCTCTCTTGACTCCAATACCATCTAAAAAAAAGATTGAGTCAACGCTATTTATTTCTCATAACAAGCAAGGTTATATAAAATATAGTATACATTTGCTCTCAAAAGAAGTATTACAGAAAGGTGTTATCAAAATGTTAGGAAAAAAGCAGATAGAATAAAATATAAATGCTGTGCAGTAACAACTCCGCATGCAGTATGTCCGTACTTCTAATGCCACCTAGCGAACAGTTACTGAAAAGGCAGTTGTTTATAGTTGGCAAATCATCAATTTGATGCCACTTACTGTAATACATGGAACCTAGTTGAAGTTGTCCATCAACCCATCCCTGTTCTGCAGCCTTCTGGAAATACTTCAGTGCTAGCTCATAGTTCTGCAGGAAGATTGGGTCCAGTCATTAGAGCTTTGCAATACAGCACAATTTAAGTAAAGAAAGAACATATGTCTATGTGCAAAATGAAATATCTATAGACCTATATCATAATAATAAATAGAAGACATGCTAGACGTACTCTGAAAAATTGAACAGGTTGCTCAGAGACTGTGGAGTCTGCCTCCTTGGAGACACTCAAAAGCTGCCTAGACATGGTCCCAGGCAACCTGCTCTTGGTGCACCTGTTTGAGTGGAGGCTGGACCAGATGACTTCAGAGGTCCCTGCCAACCTCAACCATTCTGTAATCACTACTGGCTACTCTGAAAGCTAGCATTCACATACAGAATTACAACAAATACAACAAATAGTTTTAATTAGCAGAACCAATGTCTTGCTCTGTTTTTAAAGCCATTGAATCCTTTCCTCAACTTTTGTTAATTCAACTGTTTGAGTATCTGTTTATATAGCTAATTATAAAGCATCTGATAAAAACCCTTCACATTGAAACTTTTAATTAGTTCATTTGTCATGTTGCTTTTCCAAAGTGTTCCTCCACTCTCACAAGAGACAAAATTGGAGCAGTTAAGACCTGATAGCTTTAATTTTTCTTGTGAAAGTATAAAACTTCAGCTAAAGATTTACTTTGCTCTGCTTTTCTAACAGCTTCAGCAATATTTTCAAACTTGTTAGAAGAAACTCAGCTTTTAATAGCTGTTAACTCCAGAGTGATTTACTAGATTTCTTCATGAAGTTTGCAGTACAAAATAGTTCATAAGTCTTCTACAGTATTTTCCTCCAGAGGAAAAGCTTGTCTACAAGTTGCACAATCAGCTAGAATTAGAAAGATGACCATCAAAAGCTTACCACTGGAACACCTCTTCCATACAAGTAAGCCATTCCTAATCCACTCTGCCCAACTGGATTACCCTGAAACAGGAAAATACTCCTGAAAAGAAAGTCAAAATCTACAGCTATATATTCCAATTGCTACCTTATTAACAACAATAATACTAATAGTGCTGGAGAGAAGAGCAAAAATGCAAAGCCAATTAAGCAATGGTTATTAAAGGAGAAAATAGCATCTTCAGTATTTTTTATTTAGTGACCACACAGGTGATTACTATGGGGAAGAAAGCTTTCAATGCTAGTTATGATAGTCTGTGTACTTTCAAAGTGTTGCATGTGATGTAGAACACTTACTCACAGAAAGTTGGGGCATTAATAACTTATCTTTATTTTTTTTCAAGTTTGCAGTGTTCTGGATGCTACAGAAACTCCAGAAACAACTAATTTAAGAATCTGTTAGGGCAGACAGGTGGCTGCCCTGTGGGCTGTATTATTGACTAGCACCCCTGCAGAAGTATGTACCATTGTATTCCTTCAGGACAGGCAATGTGGCACATCAGAAACCCTTAATAAATGTAGGAAATAAGTGAAGAGATCCATGACCAAAACTGGAAGCAGCCTACAGAACCTTTGAAGGGGAAGATTTAGTTACAAACTAATCTGGGATAGAAGTGCAGGTATGCACATTGAAGTGCACAAAGAAGCATTTGTACTGTTAATCAAATCAAATCTTATAGCGCATTTGTTGTATTTCTAGCTAACAGATAATCATACCATATCAGCAGCTTTCTTGAAATACTGAAGTGCTGTTTCATTGCTCTGAGGTACAACATCACTTCCTTCTGAGTACATCTGAAGGAAAAAGGCATTATTGATGAACACCCAAGTAAGTCAATTCACTGTAGAGATAAAGCATTGTAGCATTAGACAATTCTAGCTACTATTTTACAAAATAAATAAATTGCACCAAAGCAGAAGACATGTCCCTATGCTGTAAACTTGAGATTCAGAGGGATTAGCTTCCAAGGGAGAATTAATTGCCCAGAAAATTAAAAAATTTGAGTGGTAATATCCTTCACTTCTGATTTGTACCACTGTGGAGTAAAGAACACAAATCAGGCAAAAAATCCTGAGATCATTGGAAGCCAAACTGTATTAACATTTAAAATACTATTCGTCAAAGAAAATTGTTGCCAGACCCTTATCCTAGAAGTCCAGAAAGCAGGAAACCACAATTTTTCATGTTAAGTGCCTTGACCAGCATACTACATTTTTTTCATGCTCCAAGCACATGAATTTTGTGTCCTTTACTGCAGTGACAGCCTCGAAGAGATAAGCTGGCACTGCTACATATTGCAGCCTAACCTTAGCACATACTAAAGTAGAGTAATAAAGATTTGACTCTTCACAGGGTGAAGGTAGCTGACAACCCTTTCTGATCTCTCTACCAGAGATTAGTAAATAGGAAATATCTTTTTCTATTGAAACATGATCAATTTGCTTACTTTTGAGAGTGCTTACATCTTACCTTTCCCAGAAAGGCCATGGCATGTGAGTTACCAGCATTAGCTGCTTGATTGAAGTACTCAAATGCTCGCTATAGAAAGGAAAAGTAGTATTTTAGCAACCTTGACATATGATTTGAGTATCTTTTCTTGCAAATACAGCATGAGTAGATGGCTTGTCAAGTTATCAGGCTGGGATACAAAAACGCTCATCAGTCCCAGCTAACTCAATATAAGTAATGCAGCTCCCCACTTTATATAGTCTGAATATTGAACAGCAATTCCTCTCAGTGTATTCCAAAAGGCAGATGAGAAAAAAGTGAGAAAAATAAAAACAAAACTGCTACTACTTACAAGCTACACAGGTGAATCTTACTTCCTTATTGTACCTCCAAATTCTGTTTGGAAAACAGGATATCTAGAAGTTCCTGTTCCAGTTTTACACAGACCTTGCATGTACTCATTCTGATCACTTATCTCTGAACCTGTACAGAGCAGCCATTTTAAGGTATTTTAAAGGTGATGGCTGTTAAATCATTCCTGGTTGGCAGTAATCCTCAGATCTCCATTTTCCAGTACATATTTAAAGAGGTTAATTATTTTAACTTCTCTAAGTAGAAGCTAAGGTTAGCTTACATCAGCAGAAGTTTTATTTTCTAAGCAGATTTAGTATCTTTAGCATTTAAAGTTTTGTTTTGGCTACTGAAGTACACTGTTCTTACAAGTCAGGAGCTAGAAATCATCACTAACATGTGTGCATCATGACGATCCTACTACACGTGCAAAAGCTCAGCCAGTTTCACATACCACTTAATGAAAAGCAGGTCTTTTTTTAATTCCTCATTTATAAAAGCATTAGTCTTTAACTGTGTAAGAAAATCTGCTCAATGTACTAATCACAAAGATTAATTTTTGATGTATGGATTATGTTAACTACCTTATGATATATCTTAAATGCTTCTGCTTCATTGTGGTCTTTGCTACATTCCCCCCACACACATCAGACATACAGAAAAGCTACCTGATGATTTTGTTCTACTCCTCTTCCTCCATGCAAGTGCAATTGTCCAAGACCAACCTAAAAATAAAGTTTACAGTAAGTCTGAAGTCATAGATCTGCTTCAATAGCTACAGAGTACCATCCTAGTTTTTTCCCCATATTACTCTGACAAAGTGGAAATTTATCTTAAAGTTATGTGATAGTCCTAGATGCAAAATAAAGACTGTTTATTTAACTTCTACCTAATTCTCAAGTCACATCTGCCTAAGCTAAATCATGACAATTTGCCTGTTATTAGCGCCCTCTAGTCCTTCTGCATTAAGAGTTCTAGCTTGCAGCATGCAGAAATCATGCAAAGAAGAGAAATTTAGGTCTGCTGGCAGTGCCAGTTCTCTTGATCAAGGCATCGTCCTCCACAACATCTGAAACTCTTACCTAGTCTGACTGGTTTCTATCTAGTGAACACCAACACCTTTTCTAAGATACAGAAGTGGTAATATTTTGGATTTATTTTCCACAAAGAATTACATTTTCTCCCGAAGTTGCACCTTAAACATATTAAAATAAGCCTTCTTAAGGGGGGTTGGACCTGATGATCTTTTGAGGCCCCTTCTAACCCCTCCAGTTCTGTGATTCTCATAAAAACTCATCTGGAAATGTAAATCAACCCGAGTGCTAAGTAACTGAAAGCTAAAGCTCCAGTATCTTTCTGTATTTCATAAAGCTATTCCTGCAACTACCCAAACCTCTGCAAACCATCAAATAACCTTAGTTGTACCTGTGCTTGTACATCTCCTTTCTCTGCTAAAAACTGGTAATACTGAATCAAGTCTTCTTCCAGCATTCCACTTGCCATTCCTGGATTTTCTACTTCATCTGCTAAGCGAATTCGCTGAACCACTGTGCCACCAGTCAATGAAATGTCACTAGCAACTGGAAAACAGATTCGTAAAATTTCCAGGCAGCTTTGTTCAATACAAATATTATACCACAACTTTGTAAAAACAACCAAACAAAACAATAAACAAAAGAAAAACTTTAGTTTCTACAGAGCTTCAAACTTTTTCAGAAAGAATATAAATTACTTTAGCATTCATTAAGTGTATTTCTATAAATAGAGATTAAAAGGCATACAATTCAGACCCAAACAATTAACTCAGTAGCAGGAATACTATTTTCGCAGTTCTAATGTTGACACAAGGAGACCTTCTAGGCATTTCTGTATCATTCAAAAATATTAGACTAGTAAAAAGTTTTTACCATGATTAGCTACAAGTCGGTAGTGAGTGAGAGCAGATTCACAGCTTTGAAGGACTCCTATCCCAGCCCAGTACCGGTAACCCTAGAAAGAAAATATGAAAAGTATGGGACTTATTTGACAACACACTACTTGCCAGGTTACAAAAAAATCCACATTACTTGAGCAAGTTTTAATAGGACAACAGACAAAATGAAGGCCATTCTACATGCATTAAAATCAGCTGACCGATACCATTAAAGGTTAAAGTATATGCAATAAAACTCAGACATTGCTGAGAGAAAAACAGGCTGAAACTTATGATGAAAACTTAAAAGAATGCCTTTCTACTCATACACATTGCATCATATTAAATACCACACTGACTAAACCAGCATTGTCTGTAAATCTTTCAGTTTTAAGCTACAAAAATTAAAGGTTTTCAGCCTACAGAAATTAAAGCAGTGGACACTTCTGCTTTAAGTCAAAAAGGATATAAACAGGATATAAACTCAGTCCATTTAAATCCATAGTGGTATACAGCTTATAATGAGCAGACTTTTCCTTAAATTAAGAAGAAACAATGTGGAATATATTATTGCCCACTTAATGGATGCACAACCTAATTTTTAAATAAATACTTTTAAGAGTTTAAAAAGGGGAAAGAATAATGACTTTACACATACAAGAAATTAACTGGGAAATCTTACTTACCAAGATCATATGGGCTATCAGATTTCCTCCTAAAGCTCCGAAGGTGTAATAGACCAGGGCCTTGATAAACAAACACAAATCACTGGTTACTTAACATCTGCCTCCCAAGATCACAAAAACCTTCAGCATATGCTATTTTACCTTAGCTTGACTAGAATTGACTCCTAGACCAGATGCATACAGAAAACCAAGAGCCTAGAAATAAAAATAACATTAGTCAGCACATTCTTTGAAAACTACAGGATTAGCTATTCCTGGCATACATAAGAATAAAGAAATAGAATTCAAAGCTGCAGAGCACATGCCAAGCTCTATCTGCACTTCGGTGTTTCCTGTACCAAGGCCCTTCCCTTCCGATTTCTGAATATAGGGTTACTAAGTTACTATTTACCTAGAACACTACCATAAACGTATCTCACCACATTTCAGTTTAGTGTACCAAATACAAGGAACTGCTACTTCCCTACATGCCTGCTGTAGATCCAGAGATACTGAACAGTAAGAGCACCCCAGTTTAAAGACACCTTGAGTATGAGTTAAGTATGCACCTTGTCTCTCATACACCAGTGAGAAGAAACACTAACCATGAACTTCTAGAGAAGAGTTTTGTTATTTGATTCACTGTCTGAAAGATCCTATGAATTTAGTATTTTTGCATCTGTTCTGACATGGATTAGATGCATTTTATGACTATAAGAATAAGCAGTTAGAGTAACAAGAGCTGCTTGGCTAAAGTTATTTTTATTCTTAGAATTTACATAAGTACTGCTCTCTCTCTAACACCTGTTACAGCTGTGTGACTCAAACTAGTGGCACAGCAGATACAGTGCATATGAAGGTGTTCATATTGCACAATGCACTAAGACTATTCTAGGCAATTCTGAAAGCACAGAAAAAACATCTCATGCAGACTGTACTGAATTCTAGAACAATAAAACTCAAGGTTTTATTAAGATCAAGTCTAGAAACAACACTCCTTTCTACTGTAAATTGTTGCTCCAACATCAAACATGTAACAGCAGGAGACTTGAAAGTCTAAGAACTGAAACTATGTAACTCCTAAAGAAACTGACACTTCAAAAACAAATTCAAGTAGTAAATAAGTTTATGCAGATACTGACACAAATTGACAATAGCCATATTTTACAACATTACCTATGAACAAGTCCACATAAACAATTCCCTAACATTCAAAGGCATACATACAAAGGGAGTTCTGTTCCACTAAACTGCTTCCAAGAGTCTTAGAGTTTATTACTTCCTAGATTATAAACATCTCCTACCACCTGCCATAAAACTGCAGATGAAAAGCTACAGTATCTGAAATCCCACACAAACCACAAAAAAAATTGACAGTTTCAGAGCAGATTTGTAGGCTAGATTCACCTGTATCCACTTGGTTTGATTTAAACCTCAAGTCTAGTCAGTCATATAACAAAAAACTAAGCAGAGACCACAATAACACTATTACCAATAGTTTAATACTACTTTTTAAAACTAAAATAGAGAACCTGTTTCCATTCGTTTACCTTGTACTTCCAAAAATATTTACTTCATAAGCATACAAACAGAAGCTGTTCCTTTACACAGCTTTTGTAATTTGCTCTTGCACCCTCTGTAAGGCTAGCAGCATTTGGGGAACAATCTTTGAACCAAAGGAACCGATGAAATTTACAGAGGTAAAGCCAATGTGTAGTCAGGATTAAGAAATACTTAGGCAAGCACTAGTAATAAAAAAATATTTCCTGAATAAACTCCAAACTTGATGTAAAACATCTGGTTTTCAGACAACTTAAAAAGCAGTATCCTTTTATCTTTTTTAACCAGGGAACAGGTGCTGTTCATCATTCTCATCTGATCTAGATGGAAGAACAATCTATATAACCAATTTAAAACAAGTACAATCTATAAGCCAATTTATAAATCCAAGAAACTTCTGTAGAATTTAAGGACATACATACCATTTGTCCTTTGGGAGAACCTTCTTCTGTTAGTTTTTCAAATAATTCTTTCGATGACTGTATGTTCTGCTTCAGATAATCTCCAAACAACAAAGCATAAGAGACTTTCTCCATTGCTTTTGTATGATTCATGTCAGCTGCTTTCAGAAGATACTGATATGCTCTTAAAGGAAAAGAATTTGAGTCACCTTGAAGCAGACCAACAGGTTTCATTCATAAACCTAAAAAGATTTGGGGTGGGGGTGGGTGTTTTTTTTTTAAGCCTGTTTTCTACAAATGCATCTACAGTCATTTGTTCCAGCTGTGAATTGTCTATACCATAGAACAGCTCATATGATTTAGTTAATAGACAAACCAGATTTTAATGTTCACTTTATTCCACATGCAAAGCAATATGTATTTCCTCTCCTGCAAAGTACATTAAAATTTAAGGTCAAATACTCGCATTTTTGTAGCAGCAGTTTTAAGTCCTGTATTAGATATCTAGTAGGACTACCTATTACACCTTCACAGAACACAGCCATTTAAAAGAAGCCTGAAAGACTATGGAGTCTCTTAGTACAAAGTCATTCAGGTGAAAATACTAAACATTTGGTCCAAGACAACTGCATATGTAATTAGTTTTGTGATGAAACCATCATGTTAAGTATGAGAAAGTTCTCTGGAAACTCTTGTTTCTATTTCAACCTCAGAACTTAGAAAATAATTTCACAGCAATTTCAAAAACTGTGACCTCAAACACAATATATAACATGCTTCAGTTTGATTTGTCACAGGCCTTTGGTAATATGCCAATATTTTTCTTTATTTCTCTTGCTTTCTATTTTGAGACTTGTTTTTCTTCCTCTTCACTTTCTTTAGGTACAAGCTGAAGCACACTTGGTTCCTCACATGATTTGATCTTCTAAGAAAATGCAATGTGTTCAAGAGAGCTAAGACTTTCAAAAATTCATAGACTATTTTATAGTATTTTTTCTAAAAAATACTAGCCAGACTGTAACAGAGGCTGGTTCCTTTTTATCTTAGCCAAGGTGTGATAGACAGCCTCTAGCTGTCATTCAGCTTCCTGATACATAAAGTAGGAATATGCCTCCTTATCTTGACCAAGGAATTTACATGGTAATAATGCTTACAGAATAATCACTACCCTGAAGTCACCACTTGCTGATGAAGTTATCAACATGACTACCAGAAGGTTCTAAGTTAGCTACTATTAATTGTAGTAAACTGACAACTATTTCACCAACAATTGGTTATATTACAGAGTAGAAAGTAAAAAGACCAGATTGAATAGAACAATCATTTCTTTCTACTCTTTGCTTTGATTTCTTCGACATGCATTACCCTTTTCTCTCACACAATGCTAATTACATTATTTATTGAGAATAGGTTTAATGCTATTTTTCTGCTGAGACCATCAGAAAGCAAGAACAAAAACAGAGCAGGGTAAGAAACGCTTATCTTTCCTGATCATTCACCTTTGAAACAGAATGAGAAAAAGACCATAAGAAACATGAAAAGGGGCATGTCAATTACCTCTTATCCCATTCTTAGTTTCTTTCAACACGGTTTCCACATTTAGATTGTGGCTAGAAAACTGCAGCACCACCTTGCATTAAACTCTGTTTTGAAGACACCCACTTCAGAAATGCAGGTTTTTTGTGTAGTTAGAGGAAAGCAAACAAGTTTTCTTTCTAAATGCCCTCACATCACAATTTTCAGTACCATCACTGCCTAACATGATGGTAAGTTCCATAAAATGGGGGAAGTCTCAGGAAATCTCATTTAGGTTGGTTCTTAGTTAAGTCAGACTGATCAGCTGTGTAGTCATTCTCATCTGGGAATGGAGAGGGTAGACTTACTCTTTCTTCTGAGCCTTTTTACTGCTTTCATTAAGGATTTTCATTCCGGTCTGATAGACATCCTCAGCTTCTTGCATTTGCCTTCGCTTATTAGACTGCTCTTCAGCTTTTAAAAACAAAACAATAACCCCAAAACATTAAGATCCACAATTACACATCTTAAAGACTATTTGTTCAAAAATCCCTATTTGTTCTAAGGGTAAATACAACCAAAATGTTTCTGAATACCAATAAGCAACCCCATGTGATTAAAAGCTACGTAAAGGAGGCATTGATTATCTTGGGAGATGGTTTCTTCCCATGTGACCTCTCTCATAGGAATTTGTTATAGCATTCCTTTCATTGCTCCAAAGCAAGACATGCAAAGAAGAAAGGTCCTCCTTCAGGAGAATGTTTTCTAGGAAACTGTTGCCTGCGTACAACAAATCAGCAAGTGTAATGGGGAGCACTGCCAAACCCCTACACTTCTACAGCCTCTGAAAGTGAGTTTTACAGGTGCCTCCACTGCAAGATTTCCCCAAAGCTTTGTAAATTGCATTTGCATTATGATCTTTTCCAATATTTCCCATCATGAGAACTTTGCCTTTATCATTTCTTATACAAGGTGGCCATTAATACATGACCAGGACTTCTAGACCTTTTAATAGGGGACATAAGGAGGTATGAGAACACTGAGTTAAGAAAGCATTCCTTGGACAAGAACAAAGACATCAGTTTACTTACTTTCACAGAAGCCCCACTTTTGATCTTTCTTGTAATCATAGGTTGTTGCACACCAAAGCCTGCCATCTTCCCTCCCATCTGCAGTGCACTCTGCATACTCCTTCTCCATAAACAAAAAGGGGAAGTGACAAGGTTCACCATCTGCAGTACCTCCAATAGCTGTCAAAACTGAAAATAGATACCCAGGAGTAAGACTGCTTCCCTTTATTCTATGAAGTCATCTACTATAAATAGTAAAGCACTCCTGTGTTGGTATTAACTTCTGTCAAGTTAAAAACTGCATTTCATCAAGTTTTCAGTAAAGTTTCTAACTTAGAAAAGCCTGAAAAAGCAGTTGCTTTCCTAAAGAGCACTTCAAAAATGTTACCGTTCCTTTTCTTAATTGAAAGTAAGAATAAGTGTGCAATTTCTTCTATTCCTTATTTCTAAGCAAAGAAAATATTTTTAGTGTAGAATGCAGATCAGTTATATATATATTTTGCCTACCACAACAGACGGTCCTTTTACTTTCACTTCTCTGTACTCCCTTCCTCATGCAAAAGACTACCCACCGAGTGCATTCCAGTGCATTTATTCATTTTAGCCATAGTGCAAGATGTAGCCATGCAACAGAACTATTCAATGGGCTACTGAAAACACTTAAGTATCAGCAAGGAGTACATTTAGAAAATACAACTAAGAAAAAACTACATATCAATGTGAGCCCCATCACTCTTTACTGTTGTACATACTTGTTTTGAAATCTTTATTTCCTTTCACCAGTTAAAAGTTGCATTCAAGATTACTTTCAGCACTCTGATTTCTCAAGCACTAGACAAAGGTTAAGTGATTCCAGTACTGCAGTATTTTAAGTCAACCTTCTATAATGACTAAGAATTATCTTCAGTTATTGAAAATGAAGATTACTTCTATTAGCCTTTTATAAAGTTTTGTTTTGCTATGCTAAATCCAGAAGTTAGCTTCAGCTTCATCTAAAGACATTTGCAGAGACATGCAATTGAGAATGCCAGTTACCCTGTTTTTTCAAGTTAAGCTTCTAGTTCTTGTGGCTGTCAACAGAGCTAGTTCTTCTAGAGACTACACCATTTTTATAAAGCCTAGAGACCATACCTTTTTTTTTTTAATTAAAAAATTCCAGAATTAGCTTGCTCAAATTGCTCTTCAGAATTCGATTCCTTGGCATATATCCCCACCCAAGTTTATTACCTCTTAACACAGAACAGTTATTTTCAGAAACTGGAAAAAAATGTCTATATGTAATTAGCCTTGAATCACTTTAGACATCTGTTAGCCATTGGGTAATGCACAAACTCATGCTAAAAGTACGTGCAGCTACAACAGATGGGACCTCTTATCGCTATGAGCAAACTCCAGGTCCAGGATGTTAACACAACTTGGAATTTGAAACTTTACTTGTATAGCAAGTATAACACTACCTCCTATAGTGAGAGCAATCGGACACAAGCTATTTGTGACAATGCTGTGCAGAAGAGTTAGTTGTACACTGGAAGTTATGAAATTACTCCCACCCAGTCCTCCCCTTTGCCTTTTAAAATTCTGTATATTTTTCCATAATGCAGTTTTCCCCCCACATAGCCACAAATATTAACTCCTGAAGCAACAAAACCATGCTATTACAGGATAAAATGTTAACCACAGTTTATCGTATACTTAAGGAATACAATACATGTAATTTACATGGAGGATAATTTTTTTTGTCAATTTGGGCACACAAAGATTTATTCAGAGCAAAACAGGTGTGTACATGGTGTTTTGTCATGTTGTCCTTAATTATTTACATTTCATAATTTTACACTGGAAGAAACCCAAATATAGATTGCTTAAAATATTACAAAGAAGTACTATCACTGAAAGATTCCTCCAAACAGGAAGACAAATGTGGCAGGAATTGCCAGCTCTGTACAAACTAGCGAGCAGTTTTCAACGAAAACTATACAGTTCTGCATTAACAAAAACATGGAAAATAAGAATATGAATATATATATTTTTAAACTATACACACAAGAACTCTTCACTGATTAGAAGATAATAGGACACTGAAGAGAAAGAGAACTTTTCTTTAAAGGAGAGCCTTAATTGTACTAATTCTAAGTTTATGAAGATGAAGTTTTCCCTGCTCAATAATCTCCAACATGCATGTGAAAATTTGAAAAATATTTTTCATACAATCACCATGCACATGAGCAAAAGATGTATCTGAGGTAGGCTCCTGTCCCACTCAGTTAAAAAGCCTGACAATGGAGTTCTCCTTTAGCAGTTTTTTCCCCTCCCTCACAGAATACAAGCACCTTTCCTTCAGAATTGCATTACAGATAAAAACAGTAATCCTTCCATCCACACCACTAACTTACTTCATAGCAGGTTCAAAAGAACTGAACAGGACAAGTTAGTTTACAGTTTTTAAAGTCACCTGCAAGCAGTATTTTGACAAGCATAGTTAAAAACCTTAGTTACAAGCAATACTCAGGACCAAGCCATCTGGTCACATCTTATGTAAGATAAAAATCTTAAAGTTTACTTCTGAAATAGATTGCGCTGAGTACATATGGTGCTTAGTTCACCACTTTGTGACAGAAAGCTATTTAGTGGACTTTATATACTTTTTCCCTGTACAACATCACACCTCTCAACAGCAGTATTGAATCCTATTAGTGACTTTTTACTAACTGTATACTAGTTCAGCATCAATAAGAAAGGCTTATTAGAAAATACTGAAAAACAAAGTAACAGAGCCCCTATTCATTATCCCTGTTTTCTTTAGATATTCAAGACATGAGTTAAGAAGATAGCCAGCTTAGTATTACCATGTAACTATACTTTTTGGTTGAAGAATTACTTATTATGAACAAGTAAAAAACAAAATTTGCTGCAAAGGCTGGAGTACTCAAAACTGTGCCATCCAAGTATCATCCACTACTAAGTCCAAAATAATCATATTAAATTCATATTACTGTAAGTAAAAAAGATATACTAGAATTTCCTGCTGAACTTTGGCACAAGAACACAAGGTTTTACTTGTATTTGCAAACTTATTGAAGTTTAAAAGCAATTTAGGTGTTGCCCTAATGCTCCTAAGAAACTTGTCTTCATATCACAATTTGTTTCCTCTGTCAAACCATTCTCCAGGCATACAGCCAGTAGACTGTAACACTGATGTAATTTCTTTCTACAGTTACTATATACATACACACACACAGTATAGTATGTGTACCTGAGTCATATATAAAGAAATTCGTACTCTATCCATTTGATAGTTTAAGCTTTCCAGGAAGATGAAAGCAGTAAGAGTTATGAAAAACCCTGAAAATGAATCTAAAAAAACCACTAAGACTTCAAACAGGTATATTTGAAAGTTTCACATTACTTCCTGATAAAAAAGGCACCAATTACCATTCACGTCTGGAAAAACTCAGATTTTTTTAAAATATGTTCAAAATGACAATTTATGTACAACCCACAGTTACTCAGATGTGTCTTTCTCGCCACTCATTCAAAAGCTTGTGAGCAGTTACCTGGATTCTGTATTTCTGCTTCTTCCAATTCTTTATTTAATAGGTTGGACATTTCTAGAGAGTTCAACTCTTCCAGTGAATTCTCTTTTTCTTCCTCTTGACTGTGAAAGTTTTCTTCATCCTCAGATTGAGGGTCTGACTTCCCTGATTCAAGGAAGATTTGGCCTGCTACCACTCGAGTTCCCGTGGAATGGTCCTTTACCTGGTCCTCTGCAGCTAAAGTCTGAAAGAGAGCAGCCATGTATTTTAGATTAGAAATGCAACAGGAGCAGTTGGAAAAATGATTACTTTTTAAAGATATGACATTTAAAGAGCAGTACCAGAAGTAAATTGAGCTACTGCTACCAGCTTTCATCAATTCACTTCTAGTTTTGTGAAAGATGCACTTCAAAAGATATAGCACAACAGTAACTCTTCTGTTACACAGAAGTTAAACAGTGAAAGCTACAGAACATTTTAAAACAAGAATCAAATCATAGTTCTGGAATTTCAGACCCTTGTTCTCACTCCACAAGAAAAAGACAGAATGACTAGAAATGTATTTCCTTACCTTTGGCTCTAGGGATTCATCTTGATTTCCCTCTTCATCTGCAAAAAGATGTTATAAGTCATTAAAAAAACAACACCAACTTTCCCATAATTTCTAAATGGTATTATATTTTACCATTTTTCTAAAATATACTACAATTTTGTTCAATATCCAAAACATTAGTTTTTAACCCAAATTAATCCTCTAGATTAACCATCTAATCTGAATTGTTCCAGTTCAGGTAAACTGCTTGAAAAGGTACATAGCAAGTGAAAACAACCTGTGGAACCCAAGGATTTGGGTCACCAAATCAGCTTTAGTATAAACAGCTTCATTAGTGACCAGTCACATTAGCACCACCTCACTTATAATTAAACATTACTCTTCACAGAGGAATACCAATTCATTCTGCACAGCCACCAGACTCAAACCTTTGAGCAGAGGTTTCTCTTAAGAATAGAAGCTATGAGACATCACTTTAGCTCTAAGGTACCATTCAAGAGATGCAAGCCTTGTTTAACTGTTCCCTTTCTCATCTGAAAGGGCTATCTAACTGGTTAGAAAGACCAGAAAGAGAAGAAACAGTAAATAAGAAAGGCCATTAGGCAGAAACCTACTAAAAAGCAAAAGGAATGGAAGTAAAATGGAGGGAAAAGATCATCAGAAAAGCTCACTTATGACAGTTTTACACCATTGTTTTGCAATTGTCTCTGAATTTTAGTTCCTATAATTTTAAAGGGCTACCCACTCCACTTCTGAGAACTTTATTTGCACTATCATCTTGATGGAAAGTCTCTAACACTATCACAGCTGAAGCATGACCAATTCAGTCATCAGGATCTGACACCACCTCATTTAGGTAAATAAGAAACATCTCAAAGAAAATGTTATAGGCTTCCCTCTCTCCCATACACAACTCACTGAAACAAAAAACTTAAGATCTGAACAAGTAGCTAAGCAGTAGTGCCACTAAGCCCTACTACATTTACGAATTCCTCCCCCCAACCCTGAGATTTTGGGTTGTGAAATACCCTACAGAAGTAGCAAGACATTGATGGGCTAGAGAGCTGCAAAAGTAGAAAGGTTACCTGAACTGATGGCTTGTAGGTGAGGTACACCACTTAGCATGTTACAGCTCGCTATCAAAGAATCCCCACACAAATACTGAACATCAGCAAAACTCTACAAGTTTACAGAACTCTGCTGACTCTGTGTAGGCATTTGGCAGCAAGCAAAGAAAAAACTTGCATACTTTTCATCCTCATGCAAGCGACGTGCTTTACCAGAAATCAGTCATCTCTGACAGGACAAGCCATGAATCACCAGTTTCATGTTTTGAAGATTATTATCATAATGGTGCAGCTGCAGATATTTGCAACGAAAAAGCAAATCTTGGAAGCCAGATTCCATAGACTCAAATCATTTCTATTCTATTTTTTGAGGTCTAATCTTTGGTCAGAACAGGTATGTGAAAATATGAGCATGAACTTTAAGCTGCGGGAGCATAACTTTAAAAAAAGAAAAAATGTTATCATAAGTGAAGCTGCAAAAGCAATGCAAAAGTAACTCAAACAGATCTGTCTACTGAGCTTACTGAAGAGGACGCAGAGCTCAATGAGTTTGACTCCCCGCAGACACAGGATTAAAAAAGGTTTAGAACAGCCTGCGTGGGTAGGCAGCTGTACTCTACAAGTCCAAAAAAGAAAGTGTGAAGAGCTCTTCAGAAAAGGTAGTGGAGACACCACGGAGTACTTAAGTTGAAACAGAGCCTGCAAGTAGCAACCAGGCAACCAGCCTAAGAACAAGCACTGATTTGGAAAAAATACCAAAAGAAAAACAGGCCTAGCTGCATTTTAAACCGAGACTACTGTGCTTCCCAGCTTGAGGATTCTAACAGAGAAGAATGATAAGTCTGAAGAAGTCCTACCACTGAATATTAGTACTTCAGACTACCACATAACAGCTGGCTTTTGAATACATTAAGTAGTATGTACATATCTGGGATATTTGCTGGTCCTCCCTATTTGGGAGCTGTTTGACAGACAGTTTAAAATGTTCCCCAGGAATTACACTCTACTATTATAAACAAATTTGATGTAAAGCCAAATGCCATCAGTGCAACTTCAACCTCTGGAGTCCGCCAGGAGATTCAAGCATGCTTCTGGAGCGGGGAAAAAGGAGAGGGTGAAGCTACCTAGTAGACTGTATACTGCTATTAATAGGTACGAAATACACAGTGCTTGTTTCTGTAGTAACATGTTATTTTTAATAGTTATACCAGCTAGGGTATCTGTTGTTGTCTGGTCAAAAATAAATAAAAAAAATCCACCTCCGTTCCTGATACAGCGCTAGACCATTCTGATTTTTGGTAAAAGCTTTAGTAATTGATTTCAATTTCTGGAAGGTTGACTTTACCATGTAAGACCACAATGGCAAATATAAAAAGGGCATGTTATTTATGCACATATACCAAAGAACATTTGTATTATGACTTCATATTCAAGGCAAAAGGATTACTGAGCTGAAAGGCAGGAGACAACCAATCCAACTATCTACAGCTCACTACATCTGTTCTTCCTTGAAAGCAACTCACCCTGTTTCAGATGTATTGCATCACCTAAATTCCTTCTGAAGGAGCCAGCACTGTTATTGAAGAGTTGCACTTTAACAATTCATTCCAAAATATATCTAACGCAACAAGCTGAGTTTAACTGTTCTTGGCTCCTAGACTTCCTTCTAAGTAAAACAGGCAAAGTTGCAGTTGTAACAGATAACATTACTAGAGATGACTTACAGCAGTGTTTCTCCACAGGACTGCTGACTAATATGCACACACTAACCATAGAAGTTTATCTACTTCTTTCATTAATGCTTTCAGAAGTTTTCTCAAGTGTTTCTTAGATCTGGGGAAGGTCACAGTTTGACCTAAGAACAGCTTACTAGTCAAGGCTCAACTACTGACTAAAGCCACAGATGTTGTGTTTGTGCACCTGCTTCAGAGATTAAAGCTGATAGTTTAATTTGTTTTTCCACAGGCAAACCCAAAAGCAAATGTAACAGACTTTTTATAGAATTAGGCAACCTTGGTAACACACCCAATTAAAAAAAACCTTCTGGAAAAAAAAAAAGGAAGTCAATCCTACCTTTTGTTAAACAAATTAGAAAGACACCAAGATGCATTAAAAGGAAAGGGTAGGCAAAAATACTTGTGCCTGAAACAGGCAGCTGACAAGATCGCACAGAGCTTCACTTACAAACAGTGCTGAACCAGAGGCACTGCTGGGTGCTCTCAGGCTCAGCTAGGATTTTAGAGCACTCCATACAGCTAAATGCTTGCTTCAGCTATCCACTACTTCTTATATTATTACAATCAGCTTTATAAAAAAAAAAAGTATTTTTCCTCAGAAAAACTACTGTTCAATGAGCCTATTTAAATACAGCACAAGTACTCTAGCAGCTTATGCAAGATAATAAGAACCCAACATTCTGCTAGAATTGACATTTTCAACAGTACTATGGAGGGCATGAGTAGTAGGAACTATGCAGTGTGATTCAGAGAATGTCATGAGGTTGAAAGAGCCCAGCAGCTCCCAAGTTTTAGTGTTTTAGAAGAACAAATCAACTGTCAGTCTGTAAAGCTAAAAAGCTGCTACTACTACCAGATATCTAAGACTACTGGTTTTAACATCAGACTGGTTGCTCATCTTTGGGGGATAACTAAAAATTCAGTAATTGCAAGTAGTGGGCAATCTCCCAAAGATCGGACAAATGTCCTAAGCGATAACTGCCAGTCAGTTCCATTCCCGTTTTTTGCCAGGCTTTTCAAGTTTCCAACACTATCACAAGGCAACCAGCTAGGGGAGTACATGTACCACAGGGAGTGTACAAAACTAGCCTTCTTTGTACCATTAATAAATAAAACAAAAATATAGTGTTTATTTCATCTTTATCTCATACTTTTAAAAGTATTTTATACACATTATGAGATGCATAATATCAGCACAGTATAAATATGTATAATTTAATTTATATTATAATTTATATTTAATTGTAAGTTAATGGATGTTGAAAAATTTTTTCTTTTTACTGATAGGAATGCATGATCAAAAGAAGTTTGGCAACCACTATACTAGAGATTCTCTGTGGCACTTTTACTTCTTTCAACATTCTTTTTGTGCCAGTGTCTAGTTAAGACTTTGATACAGAATGCAAGCCCTGTTTACCCTACTTTTGCAGGAACAAGGGAAATATTAAGATAAAATTACCTAAGACTGCTCCTTATCAATTTTTCCATTGTTAAATTCAGAAAAGAAATGGACACCACAGCCACACAATAGCATAGTTGCTGTTCCTACCACATGAACCTACAAAACATGAGGTAGGTTGAGCAAAACCCTTGTGTGGCATCTATTCAGCATGACTAGTTTCAAATTATCCCTGGCAGCAAGTAAATCGCACCCAGCTACAATCTTTGCAGTGTCCTCATTTTAGGGCAATTACAAGATTAAGATATAGGTCAACCGTCCTCCTGAATACAGATCTTTTTTCAGTCTCCTTGCAATTGCTGGGTAGCTGTTTACAAAACTTACTCTGCAGCAGTCCCTCTGTAGGAACTGAGATTCCCAAGGACGCAACAAGTTGAAGAAACGTTTTCCAGCTAGGTCTGAGTTTTAGCAGTACAGACACAAGCATCTATTATATGCCTGTACTCAGTTGTCCTACCAGCTAATACCAGTATGAAAAAGCTCTGCCTAGCACTGACATTAGCCAAGGAATTCGCAGGGCAGCCTGAGCAAGAACCACTTCCTCTCCTCAGGCAAAATGAAGGAACTTCTGCCTCCTCAGGCCTGTGAGCAAGGCAAAATACCAAGAATCAAATAACACCTGCAATCAGAAACAAATAAGAGAAGGCTTTTTTTGCCCCCTAACATTCTTAATAAATGATCAACAGAAGCAGAAGGCCATCACTGCTGTGATAAACAGCAGATTGCCACCTCTCACTGGAACAGCTACCCTTTTTAGCTGCTTTTTTGCCAGTGCCCCACAGACTCCTTCACATTCTTTCCCCACACCCAACTTTCAATTTCTTCGTAACCTGTATAAATATTGTATCTTTAAACAAATAGCACACATTTTTTAGGCCTAAATTTACTTGTGTTCACTTTGAGTTTTCAAGAAATTGATTTAAACAGACAATGACTACAGAGATGGAATTTACAGCTAAGTGGCTGACAAAAAAGTCTGTATTAAGACTGCCTTTTAAGTTAGAAAATAGTTGAACCATTTTTCTTTAACCTTTTTAAAATCTCTCCCTTCAATATATTTAGATTCCAGGTAATCATTTCCAGACTTTAGGAATGACCAACTGTTCAAAGACAGTAAACACAGCTGCTAGGCGTGGACCAGACAAGGTATTACTGCAGGAAACCCAAACACCTATGAAGCAATTTTTCTTCTGTAAGAATGAAGACAAATTAGGAGCAAAAAAGGTCTTCCTGTTATAATCTAACAGTCCCCCCCTAACTATTTCTGGGTATTAATGAACAATTAAAAAAAGCAGTGATTTAAGCCTGGCAAGAGCACCCCATCTGCCAGGCACTATACCATGGGCTGCCTTGGGCCTATTAATTGTATTAATTAAATTGCCTGTAACCATACTTTTCTTCAAGGCTGATGTGGGCTGCAGGAACCTCACACTCACAAACACAACTACGCAATAGTGGCAAAGCAGTCAAGACAGCAGACCCACATCCTATAAGCTACCACAGCTGTACAGTTCACAGCCAATGCTTTTGACACATAGCTTCCATGTACGTAACAGATGGTTCATTTCACTTGAAGAGTCTCCTCTTAACTTTTGACTTTAGAGATGCTATCAGGGTGAACAAATTATTCAGACAGTCTCAGTGCCTCCCCTCTAGCTTCATAAAGCTTGTACTTGTCTTTTCCACACTTTAGTGAGTGCTCTGCTGGCTTACAGCATTACACACTAAGCTCATATAACTACGCTTGATATCCCATATGAACTGCAATAACACAGCTTAAACATTTAACTTCCTACTACGCTCATGCAAACAAACCCCAGACCACTGAACTTCCCTCTAGAGAAGAGGTGAAGTTACTTTCTTGACTTTTCACTGAGAGTCTAAAAGCACACCCCAAGCAGCCCCGGACAAGGCTGTATGTTGAAGGGGCTCCCAGGATTTAAGGTCTCTCTATGCAGAGAAATGCCCTGTGTGCTCCTCCCCCCAGTTCCCTCGGTAGGTAGCAAGAAGCAAGACCCAGGCAGGAACCGGTGACAGCACGCCCGGAGCACCGGGCAGCAGGAGCGGGGCAGCGCAGGGGTACAGGGCAGGCCCCAGCAGCGCTGTGCGGGGCCAGCACTGCCCGGCCGGCCTGGCACCACCAGCCCCGGCGCTGCCAGCCACTGGGCCACGAAGCGCCCACCGAGGAGGGGGCAGAAGCCACTCAGGGGGGCGGATTTCGGCTCCCCGCGGCTGCTGCAGGCAGAGCCGGGCCCCGGGGCAGGCCGCACCCTCCCCCCCAGCACGTCCCCCTGCAGCAGGCCCGGGGGCGAGGCCGCATCACGGCGGGGCCCGGCGAGAGTGAACGGAAAGAACGGGAGGGAGGACAGGAGGAGCCCGGCACTTACCGGCTGCCGCCAGCACGGCGGCCCCGAGCGCGGCGGCGCCCAGCAGCAGCAGCAGCAGGCGCAGCCGCCCCATCCCCGCCGCCGCCTCCTCCCGGCCACCGCCGCCGCCGGAGCCCGAGCCCGGCCCCTTGGCCCACCCCCAGCCCGGCCCCACCAATCCGCTCCGCGCGCTGACAGGAGGTGAGCGGCAGCTGGTGGCGGCGCTGCACGCAGCCCGCCCAGGGAGCGGCTCGTGCTACATGGCCCGCTTTTATTGGCCGGGGGGAGGGTTTCAGCGGCCGTCACGCCCTCCCGCCAGCCAATGGAGTCGCGAGAAGGACTGCGCGTGCGCCGGCCACGCGAGAAGGTCTTCCCAAATAAGGGCTTCGATTGGCTCGCGCGCCCGTTCCTACAAGGCCCATGATGCCTTGCGGAGAGAACCCCCCCCCCCCTCCCCGGCCGCCTGTCACAGCGAGGCCGCCGGCGGCAGGGACTACATTACCCAGAGTGACCCGCGTCGAGCTGCGCACGGGCCGAGGGGGGTGGGGCTAGCTGCGGGCCCTATATAAAGGGTGGGGCGAGGCTGCTAACGGCTTTTAAGGGCGGTGGTTAGGGTGCAGAGGGGCGGCCGTTAACGGTGGCGGCGCTGGGAGGAGTGCTGTGAGGGGCGGGAGGAGCTTCTTGTGGTGGACAGGAGGCGCCCAGGACAGGCTGAGGGCTGCTCTCTGAGGGGACCCTTCTCGTGGGCTGCTGTGGGGGTGCTTCTTTTTAATAAAGAAAAAATTCTTATCTTTAATTTTGTCCCTTGACGTGTGTGCGTCCTCTGTCAGTAGGTTTCTATGTTAGCCTTTATTCTCCAATGGGAAACAGGTGTGTGCCTCCAGGTTGTGCCTTCAGCTTGTGCTTAAATGTGCCAGGGGACACCTTTCAGACAACAGAACTAGACACAACTGAGTGTGCTTGCCTGCTCAGCCGTGTGGGGGGTGGCAGTCAATTAAATTTATAGCCAAAGGGGCGCAGCTGAAGCATGTGGAGATTTGGAGGCTCTAATTAATTGAAGTTTATCAAAAAAGTCAGCTCTGGGAAGGAGCTGAGGGCTATAGAATGCAGCACTTAGGTTCCTGTAGGCATCATGTTTTCCTGTAGGCCAGTTAAAAATAGCGAAATAAGAAGGGAGACTTGGGTTTGGCTGCAACAGGATGAGATGGTTAGTTAGAATGTCACAGGGCCATGCCATAATGCTGTGCTGAATTACACAACGGACTTGTCGCAGCATGCACAGACAGCGCTGAGCCCTGTCACCCTCCTGGCATGTTGGCTGTCTCTGCAGGGTGGGAGCAGTGAGCAATGGTGGTGGTGCTGTGGGACAGGCCTGCAGGACCCTCAGTGTCCCCAGGGACCACAGGCAACCCCACAGCCACTGGGCAGTGCAAGCCCTGACCCGGACACCAGGCGGTCTTCAGCAGTTGCTCCTCGCAGGCCTTGTTCGAGACCAAAGCCATGAGCACAGGGCCAAGTGGCATGGAGGAGTGAGGGAAAAAAGTCAAAAGGCTTTTATTTTTTTCCCCGAACTCATTAATCACATTCAAAATAAATAAATAAAACAGATAATATTGTAGACTGGGTTAGTTCCAATTAATTTAGTATATGCTGTAGTCTAATAGCATGATAAATTTATTGCCGGTTTTCCATTTATGTGTGCATCAGCCATAAAATTTCCATTACCTTTCTTAATCAGTTTTGCGTTTTCTTCTGTGAAGCTTTGAATGGATGCTTATGCATTTTTGCTATATAACTCCTATTTATTCTATGCCAAAATACAATGTTCTCTTATATGTCTTGGAAAAATCTTTTGGTTTAGATGGTGAAGTAAGTTACTGCATCAAGTGACCACATAAATAAGGGCTCATATTTCCTCCTTTGCTTGGTATGCTTGATTTTAGTTTCTCAAAGTGTTATCTAATCTAAATGGTCAACAGAATTTTGGATTGGACCTATTTAAATACTACTTAGTACTTGTGTAGTATGATATGGTACTAGGTATTTCCCAGAGAGAAGAGTGTGAGTTAAGGTTTGAGTTTACTGATATGCCTAATAACTTTCTGAGTATTTCTAATGCTCTGTTGATTGTCTTCTATTTCTATAGTTTGATCACACAACTTTCTTCTTTTGAAGTAACTGTGACTTTTACATGATTTATGAAAACTTCCCAGTATTGTTATTTTTTTTTTTTAAATGCAAAACTGTGGAAGTGGGAGAGAGATGAAGCTTGGTACACCTGAAGATTAATTTCCTAAGAATCATCCTTGCAGAATATTCCCACATCATTTGTCAGGCTTGCTTTAAAAAAGTCAAATGTAAGAAGCTTCAGGCACATCTCAAAGACAAATTATCTCCCAAAATGTACAGACTTACTGATGGATTTTTCTGACAAAAAGGAAATTTCTTTCCTGTTTAAGTTTTGTGCAGACTCATTTTCATAGCTTGTTGGAAGATCCTTTTTTGCTTTTCTTTTAGGATGTCCTTGTCAAGTTTCTTGCCATTTCTTTCTGAGGAAACAATTACAAGGAGAATAATCTTTCCCAATCTCCAGTGTTTGTGGCTGTTATAGTGTTTATGATTGTAGCAAGGGAGGTAGAAGGAATCTGCAAAGTAAGGTACACAATGCCAACATTAATTAAACATCCTTAGGGGGCAATGGTGAAAGTGATCAATCCCCTTACTTGTGATAACCAGTTTCCCAATTACAGGGAGAAAGGGAAGGAAAAGCAGTGATGGAGAGAGGAAGGAGTATTCTGCCATCTTGTTCTATCCATCTTTATGATGTGCTCTCAGTTGAACTGCCTAACTCATTTTCAGCCTCTGATTTACCACTGCCCCTTGATTCGTGTGAGAAACTGATGGCAACTAAAGAACTCTCAGGATAGAAGTGAGCAGGCTGTACGTCCTGATCTGATGCTCACACCTTGAATCTCATATATCCCCATTTATGTGCATCTATTTGTCCAGCTTTATGTGCATACAGCTTTACAGCACTGGAATAGACTATCACACAATATATGAATATACCAAGGACTCTACTGTGCAAATTCAATGAGGTCAACATCCTATCCCTAGCAATGGCTTATAGAAAATGTTTAAGGAATAAAGTACTAGAAGCAGAGCTGCTTTTGGTCCTTTCCAGCTTTCCAGAATCAGAGAATTGGGGACTACTGACGGAGAAGACCAGATGCATGTCATCCACAGACCTTTTCTTTACAAGCTTTTTCGTGCTTTGTCATAAGAATTTATGGAAGCAAGTTCTATTCTCCTTCATTCCATGCCATGTGAAAAAGGAACCTCCTCCTCAAATTTTAAACTTGTTCATCCTTTCCCTTTGCCTGCTGTGTTAGAAATGGTGAGTAATCATTCTCTATACCTATTCTACATGCTACTTGTGATGCTATAAATCTTTACAGTTTTTTTTTTTTTTCAATTGCCTGTTTCCAAAGACAAAAACTTCCAGTCCATTTAGAATCTTCATGCTGAATAGTTCCATCTTTCTGAACATCCTCAATTCCTTTGTACCTTCTATGAAGTTCTGTTACACCCTTTTTGAGATCTGGTGAACAGAACTCTGCAAAGAGTGTCTTTTGTCCTTTAGCCTTCTCTTTCTCTTGTGTTAGATTTTTTGGTTTGAAAAAAGAAATATGCAAAATTGTCTCTCTAGTCTGAGCAGTATGCAATGAGAATGAAGTCACTTAACCCTGTATTAAATTATATGAATTCATGAATGTCAAATTCAGTATAAATTCAAGCACAGCACACACTGTGGGGTGCAGTGCTTTAAATTTCATGCACAACCCTCTCACTTCGCAGCTTACACCTGTGACTGCAGATAAACCATAAATAGGGGCAACCAAACCATTAGAGAAAACAGTTTTCTAACAAAACCAAATATTTTAAATAAAAAGGTTAGATACTCTTCCATTATCCTTTTTGCTAGCTAGATACCCGATCACTAAACCATTTCCCCAGGACAGCAGTCCCACTTTCCTTCAAGTCTCAGATGTTTATCAGAGAAATGACTGTTAAATGGCTTCTAGTAAACAGAACAGTGATCTTCACAGCCCAAATGAAGATAAAGAAAAGCACAATGTTCTGCCAGTGCTGATTTTATTCCCATGCTCCCTACCATATGGTTTTATCACCAAAATGATGTCTTAATACTGTAAGCAGGCCAGCTTGTTAGTGCATCAGGGGTCTGACATGAGAGAGAAAGACAATTAAATTCATAACAGGAGAAATTCGGTGTGAATTGAAGTGACGATATCATTTGGTGGCAAGGCAAGAATGGTGCAGGCTTTGCTGGAAGTAGTGAAATAGGGCTGTGCAGCTAGCCAGACAAAGATTTTGATCATGTATTTTTCAAAGTGGACATTGGGCCTGATAAGCATGAGTCTAGTCATACCACCTCACTCTTGACAGTTACACATTCCACAGCATAACAGCCTGAACCTGCAGTGGGGATGTTCTCAAAACACATCCTAATATCGCTTGGCAATACGTGAGATGGTATTTAATTCCTGGGCATCACAGCCCAACTCATGCACCTCAGTTCCAATCTCCCATTTTTACACCCTGTTAGTTCTCTGCTGATGCATTCCATATAATCTTGGGTGGGCTGATTTCTATCCTAAAATATTGATTTCTTACTCTGTTGTCTTAGATTGTTTTAGATGCATGTAAGTTATTACTACACATGTTTCTAAATATTACATATTACAGCTGATTGGTTTTTAACCATTTCCTGTTCCTTAAGAAAACTTAAGAAAAAAACAATGCCTCCCCAAACCATGTTCATTACTTGCAAGTGTGTGTTGAATCATTTTTTTCTGAATAAATTACACACTGCATGAGTGCTAGGATTGTTTATTTATGATTGATAGTTTAAATCCTGTGATTCTTTTATGTTCTTCCAGCTGAATGACTCAATTTTTCTAACCAAAGAATTATGAACAGTAAACAACCATACTTATAAGCTAACATTGCAAAAGCCCCAGAAATGACAGCATAGCTGCAGTGCTTCTGTAAATACAGAGTAGATACTCAAGAGTTCACACAGTCCAAAGGGACAGTCAGTATAGCCAAACAACATTCTCAGAGATGCATTTTTTTCTCTTCCTCATCTGACTTTGTCTTCCCCAGAATTACAGCTCTGTGGATGTTTCCACAGTTAATGCCCAACACAACTCCCATAATGAATATCCTGTGTACATCTTTTCCTGCTCACCTCTTCACTGACCAGAGTTCCTGCTTCGGTCCTGAGCCTGTAGCCAACACAGAAAGTTTCAATAATTGGACTCTCAAGCTGGGAAGGAAAACATGGAGTTTGGATCCCTCGTACCCCTGGAATCCATTCGCATCCTGCACTAGCCATGTTCTCTTTTACCTCAAAGCCTGTCAGTTCCTTTGAGCTTTTCTTATGTTAAAGTAATTCAGGTTACATTAGAGACTGCCATTAATACAACAGATAATGCTACATCCATAAGTACAAGAAAATCCAACATATATAACATTTTTAGGCTGCAGACAGTTTTAATAAAATGTTGGATATGTCACTGCAACAAGTTCCTTTCTTTGAAATTGTTCCTTTCCTTCAATATCTGCACCAAAATTCACAAGACGCCTCTCAAAATCGTGTCAAAGACACTGCATTATACCTAAATTAACACATCTATGCAGAGGTACAGAAAAGGAGCAGAGTACCTCTTGTTATTTCCAGTTACAGATCGATAACTTTGAGACCATGTTTCTTCTAAATGAAACTGTTTTCCTTATTTTGCCTAGCTTCTTATGTTTAGGGGCTAGAAAATAATTCTACTGTTTTTTATACAGCATTTCTTCAATAATTAAAATGTTTTAAAAAGTATGAATGTTACATTTTCACCAAATCTGTACATAGATTGGTCTGATGTCACTACATTTTTTTCTCTAGAGAAGGCTGATGTTCATGTGCCATAACATAGTTCAAGATCATTTGCTCTTCCTTGTATCTAAAGACAGGACCTTGAGCATATAGCCAAGCAGATAACAATATTTTTAGTGCAAGCACAACAGCTGCCCTTGCTGGAAGGTTTCCATGCTAGACATGGAGCTGACGCTCTTGGCACAATTCAGAGACTTAAGAAATCTATAAAAGTAACTCCCGCCCCTGGGATTATAACATTACAGCTCCGGTAAGCACGTAATACTCAGGTTTCATTAAATCCTGCAGGAAATCTTACTGAAGATAACTGGAGCTCTTCTCCTGCAAAAATAAGCACTAAAGAAAAGCAAGTGATAGCAGTAACTCAATAGCAGAGTTTAAACCAGAACCAACACAAAAAGCAGCATGATTCCAGGAACTTAAATGAACAGCAGCATTTTTCTTGTATGCCATCGTTGGTACAAGGAATGTAAGAGCATCTGGTCCATTAAGTTATCTGGTTAAGGACTATTCAGTGTAATGGAAATAACAAGCAATGAGAAAAGTGGTAAAGCAAATACGCACAAACATTAGCGAGTAGGTAATAAGTGAGGCAATAACAATGAGGAGAACTCAGCAGTCATTGACAGGCTGTTAAAGTAAACTACTCAGGCATGATCTTGACAGGGGTACCACAAAATCAAGGTTATTATGTGATTAGATATTTGAAGTGGGCTGGCTGTGGGAATGTATGAAAATATGGAATACTAGGAAGAACTTGTAAGGTTTTGTAAAAGTTATGGGATGTTTGGGGGAAGGGACAAGGGTAGGGAAAGGGAGGGATAAGGGCGGACAGCAGGGAAACATACCCAGGACACTTTTTAACTGAGCCATGACCAGCACAGTCTGTTCCCTTGTCTTGCTAACTATTGAGTTTCTTTGTGACCTCAGCAAGTTCACAAACACCACCATGTCAGATGGGAGTGTTGGTCTGCTGGAAGGTAGGAAGGCTCTGCAGAGGGACCTGGTTAGGCTGGATGAAAGAGCCGAGACCAGTTGCATGACATGCAACACAGCTCAGTGCCAGGTACTACTGTGCTTGGGTCGTAACAACCCTGTGCCGTGGTGTAGGCCTGGGGAAGAATGGCTGGAAGGCTGCCCAGCGGGGAAGGACGTGGGGGTGCTGGTCAGCAACTGGCTGAACATGAGCCAGCTCTGTGCCCAGGTGGCCAAGAAAGCCCATGGCATCCTGGCCTGCATCAGAAATGGTGGGGCCAGCAGGGCTAGGGAAGGGATTGTCCCCTTGTATGTGGCACTGGTGAAACTTCACCTCAAGGATTGCATTGGCGTTTGGGCCCCTCACTACAAACAGGATGTTGAGCTCAAGTGTGTTCAGAGAAGAGCAATGAAGCTGGTGACGGGACTGGAAAACAGGACTTAGGAAAAGCAACTGAGGGAACTGTGGTGGTTCCCCCCAGCTGGGCAGCTCATCTCCACCACTCTGCAAAGGAAGGGCTGGAGGGGGGAAAATATGATGGGGGGGGGGAAAGGGGAAGAGGCTTACGGGTTGAGATTAGGATAATTTAATTAAAGGAAAAAGAGTTGACAAATAAAAGTAAAGGCCACACAGAATCAAAAAGAGAGAGAGAACAATTATTCTCTACTTTCCATATGCAAGAGAAATTTGGCCTCGTCTTGAGGGGCCTCAATAAACAGTGTTTGTTTGAGAGGACAGCATTTTTTTTATTGAGAGTTCCCCTTCCCAACCTTTTATTGCTGTGTGTGACACCATATGGCATGGAATATCCCTTTGGTTGGTTAAGTCAGCAGCTCTGACCATGTCCCCTCCCCAGCTCTTGCCCCTTCCCCAGCCTCCTGGCTTTGGGGGTCTGGGGGAAGGCTTGGGGAGGATATTGATGCTGCACCAGCACCGTTCAGCAACAGACAAAATGCTGGTGCAATACCAGGGCTGCTCTTGCTACATGTGCGGAGCATAGCACTGTATGGACTACTGTGGGGAAAGTTAACTTCATCCCAGCCAGACCCAGTACAATAGTCGTGTATATGGGCAGAGCTTCAAGAAATGTGCAGATGGAAACTGGGATCAGCATTATAATCAAATCTTGGACAATAAAAGCTGAAAAAATAAGTCAGCTTTATTTGTTATTTTTGAATAAATCAGGGTGCTAACCCATGCTGTGGGCTGTGCCACAGGTGCAAAGCCTTCATTTGAGATTGCAGTAGATAGTGTTGTAACATATAGATTCCAAGCACAACCAAAGCTGGGCGTGTATGCTTTTGTTTCTCCATTCACTGCAGTGTAGACACACATGATTTTTTGCAGATCTTGTATGAAGTGCTCAGATTGGCTTTTGGTGAGACAAGCTACAATAAATGCACAACCACAGCTTAAAAGTAATGATACTTTAAAACATAATTGTGGTGTCATTGCTACTTGCTTTTTGGTCGTGTGGAATGATTCATAATGTTTTCAAGACTTGCTTTACAGCTGCTGTGGTTAGAAACTTCAGGAAAAAATAAATCAGGATGCTACTGTCATCAAAGGCCTCCAGCAGCTGGAGATTTATGATATGCAATTAATGTCTTCAGATTCTGCTGTTTAAGAAAGAGCTGGAACTGGAATCTGAACTTCTGGTGAAAAAGGGGCAGGAAAGTTTGAGCCAAATTATTGGGATTGTGTGTCAGATATTACTTATATTTTCTGCTAGGCAATATATGTATATATATATTTTTGGCAATAAAAGATGCCAGCTTACTAATACTGGGGAATAATGATGTCCTTCCAACACTTATAAAAGATGTATAGGATCTTAAGTGATGAAGCATATTGAATTGGGGGAAATGAAATTAATCTTCCTCTGTCATCAATAACAGTTCTTGCAACTGCTGATTGCCTGATTAAGCCTAGGAGGAGCTTCTACCCTCACGATTCCCCCAGGATTTTTCAGGGATTTTTTCTTATTCTAATATAACACATTCCTCCTACATCTTGGTATCAAAAGCAGTCTTGTTAGGCACAGTGGAGATCATTCTAGAAAATGCTCATTAAGGCTAAGTGCCCTGTCTGCCTCCCCACACAATCTGGACAATTTACAAATACCTTTCACACCTCAGGGAAGAAATCCAATGTCTCTGGGAGGGAGTAGGGAAAGTTTGTTTTGTGTTCACTTAATGGGCTTCTGTTGGTGTGTGAATAAGGTAAGCAATACACAGACTCCTTTGTTTACTGAAGAATCACAGTGTGTCCCTCACCAAGCACGAGTGGAAAACAACACTGTGCCATGTGGCTGGTCCCTCCCAGAGGGACGGAGTCTCTGCACTGATCGCATTACTGCTGGCCAAGACAAAACTATGCCAGGGAACACAGCTCATCTCGTGTATTCAGCATGTTCTGAGGGGATCAGTTACCACCTAACGTAGTCTCTCCTAAAACAAATTAAAGCCAACTGGCAGCTGTCTGATTGTATCATTATAACACTCTGTTTAACTTTGTAAGCGTGGCCTACAGTGAGGTCACTCTCATGTGGTTACACAGGTTTTGGCTTATAAGTGGCTGATGTTTCTGGTTTTGAGTACCAGTGTTAGTTGCTATGCCTGTAAGAGACAGCAGGGAAATAAATTGGAATTAATCTGGCACTGCAGGTTTTTTGTTGTTGTTGTTGTTGTTTGTTTGTTTGTTTGTTTTTCCCCCTCTGTGTGATTGTGAGTTTTAAATGTTTGGTGTATCAGGCTTTTCTGGCTAGATAAGGGCAATTGTGTTGGCAATTAGTTTACTGCAGTCATGATCTTGTTTGTTTTTTTTTGTCTGTGAAGCTGCTGAGTAACCCACAGCACATAAACAGGAACAGGCTGCCCAGAGAAGCTGTGGATGCCCCATCTCTGGAGGTGCTCAAGGCCAGGCTGGACGAGGCCCTGGGCAACCTGACCTCGTGCGTGGCATCCCTGCCCATGGCAGGGGGTTGGAACTAGATGATGTTTAAAGTCCCTTCCAACCCAAGCCGTTCTGTGATTCCATGATAAAGCAGTTTTGATGGAACTCAGTGTTCATGTTACAAACTTTAATATGCTCAGTCATAAACTGAATACGTTAGAGATCCTGCTCTCCAGGATCCTGCATTGTTGTGCAGGAGGAGTGTTACATTTAAGGTTTAAGAGGCATTTTCACTTGAGCACAAAGCTGTCTTTACTGTTGCTTCTGCCATATGTCGCTGTAAGATTAGTAATTGGGCATTTTTCCTCAGCAGTGCATGTTCTATACATTGAAGTAAAATCTTAGCAAATTAAAGGAACTTGGGTTGTAAATTAGATTTTTAATGAGTTACAAGGGGTCAGCTCTAAGTTCTTGATTAAATTTCTTAGCATAAAAAAATCCAATTCCAGATACCTCAAAGCTTCTAAAAGCTGTGGAAGTGGGACATCACAGATACAAAGCGAAGGAAAACGTTGCATTATTTTAATCTCTGTCATAAATTCGTTGCCACCCACTGGAGCTCGGCCAGCCTGTCTGCTCAGGAGTTGTCATTTGCCCCTCCAGAGCAGCTGAAAGCCCTTCTCGTTCACTAGATGGTGCTGCGGCATTAACTTTGAACTGCCTGCAGCGTCTGCAGAGCAGGTAATGCAGCCTAGATGTTCTGGAAGTGGTTTTACAAGCAGTGGTGTTGGGGAATTGCTGGAGAGAGAGGAAAGGTTCGGCAGTTCACCAAAAATTCTGAAAATCTGTTGGTTTTGGAGGGGTGGGTTTTCCTTGTCTGTTGTACTTATCAAGTGATAAGTATAAAAGTTAACTCTGATTCTTAGTGTCTGTTTTCAGTAGTGTTCAAGATATCTTAAAGACTGCTGAGTTCTGTGAGCTTCAGCAAGGGGTACTGCTGCTTATGTCTTTGTACTAAAGGGCAAAACCTTTCTGGTTCAGCATCCACTTTTTGACAAGTCTTGTCTTAATCTCTCGGGACTTCAGCTGCCCAGCTGTTAAACAGCATCAGTAACGCTTCCCTTCCTTACTGACTCAGAACTTGTAAGTGGAGCAGGATTCAGATTCTTTAATAATAAACCTCTTTAGGTAAATACCACAAAGCAAGGAAATGCAAGGGCAAAATTAATTGCTTCAGTACAGTAAATAACATGTGCACAATCTTCCACACCAAGTTGTGAAGAAATATGTATTTCTTCATAATGGAGGCAAGTATGATTTGGACTTGGACATGTCGATCTGTAAGCATGACTGAAGTGTCTTTATCTCACTCCTGGGACAGGGTAGTATTTGTATCAGGTACAAACAGCAGAGTTTTGTGCTTTTGTGAGTCTGTGCTTTTTCTTTACTTTGAGTTTTTTAAATCCAGCGAGACACCTTCTCTAGGAACTTTGTTTTCGAATTCTGAGCAACTTTTGTCTTGAAACAATTTTATTTTGAGGAAAAAAAAACAAAACAAAACTCTTTTCTGGCTTGGGACTGAAAATCCGATGAATGTGTGATTCTTCTTTGTTCTTTTTTTTTTAATCGCATTCCAGACTAGCTGTTTCTAAGACTTACTGTCTAATTTAAAACTGGTCTTTCAGGATTGCTGGGGATGTAGCTGAAGCTTGATGTTACAAATTCATCCAATTTCAGTTTTGTAATGATTGGGGTTCTTTGTGTCAAGTTTCTCTTTGTGTTTGGCTGTTTATTGACTGCTGAAGTGAACCAGCATTTTGCAAGGGCAGGAACGGATCAGCATGTAACCTGCACTGTACCTGCTAACACTGTACCTGACCTATTTCTTCTACCTGCTGGCAATGGCAAAAGAGTAGCACACATTTAGGGTATCATAAACCTAGTTCTCCTACTTGCTTTATGTAATTTTCTGTCAATGGCAAAATTATCTGTTTGTTCTGTTCATTTCTTGTGGATATATATATATATATAATATATATAAACAATAGATATATAAGACAAAGATTAACAAAAGTGGTGGTTAGAATAAGGTAGCTGGCCACACAGGTTCCTATGATATCCATAGTCTAGTCATACAGACCACAATTTCAAAAAGTGGGCTCCTTTGATTGTTAGCCAAAGGATATGTTCCTTTTTTTTTAAAAAAAAAAAAAAAAAAGAAAAAAAGAGGAAGAAGAAAAAAGAAAAGTAAAAGTTATCTTTACATTCAAAGATCAAAGATCTGGGGTAGTTTCAGCTCTCAATGTGAGTATAATTGTCTGGCTATAGGACACCTAATTTGAAAATGTCAGTGATGCCAATGTCTCTATATGTAAAAATTGGAACATGAATTAGGTTAAGATTAATATATTTGAAAGTCTTGTAATCTTGAATAATTTTATGGAAATATAATTATTATTTATAAAACCTCTCATGTCTGAAAGATCACTTTATATCTTTAGAAAAGTGGGTGTTGCTGTCAATTTCTCCCCCTGATGCTGATGTTTGTATTTTGGCCAAGAAAAAGGAAACAAACAAAAAAATATGACCTTGCAAAATAGAATGTTTGTGAATGACAAATAACCTTCCCGTTAGGGCTGCTAAAAATCTTAGAAGTTTGGGATGAAAATAGTGAGGCAGATTTTCCAGGCTGGAAAGCATCAAGCACTGTAACAGTTAGCACAGTGACAAAGAAGGAATGTGTGCCTTGGAGGTTTAGTAATAGGATATAGCACCTTCTAATTAGAGGTCACTGGTTTGAATCCAGCTCAGGATAATTTAATCATTTAGCATCATTTGGTTTAGAGGCCTATGTGAAATGAGTCTCAGGTCAGTATTACTGTATTTTTAATTATCTGCAACAGTATTTTTGCTGTTTTCCTTAACTACATGTTTATTTTCAGCAATAATTTTATTAACTTTTCTAAACAGAGAATAAAATATTAAAATGAATAATCTTTGTAGCTGATAGCAAGGGAGAGAAGGACTGAACTTGAATGTGATAGTCCTCTCATTCAGATAGCTGGTGTCAGTAATATTGGATTAATGCAGGAAATTTTATCATGCAAGAACTTAATTATTTTGATATTCTGAAGCAAACTTTGAACTGTGTCTTAAGTTATGTGAAGAGTCTTCTGGAAACACATGGCATAATGGCATAGTATGTAAAAACAAAGTTGGTGTTCTGAATGGTTTGCTGGGTCAGATTTTATGCAAAGACGTCCATTATTAGGAAAAAAAACAACCACGGAACTACTTTATTAGATTAGAAACAAATACAGAGTATGGTGCTCTTCTTTACTTTCTCTTCTCGTCTGGGGATCCTGGTGTCTGATGACTGATAACCTAATTCTGAGATAGACATCTTGGAGAGTTTGGGAATGATAGTGGTTTTTTAATCTATTACTTGATGTAACTTTGTCACCTCTGTTCTCCAAGGTCAAATTACAGCAAATCTTTTTATTTCAGCATCTGGTATTTGAAGGATGTTTAGAACTTGATTTCTACTTTGTGTCTTTAACCTTATTATCTTACAGAAAAGGAAGTATGGCATTATGAAGCAGTCTGATTTGTACAGAATACCAAGTTTTATTAAGGATCACTGAATCTTAAGCTGTTCTTTACTATATGCACATTTGTATTGTCCCAGAAAATCATAGGAACGGATATATTTTCATTGGGACTCAGTCCAGAGGGAGTGTGTGTGTGGAATCCCAAATCCTAGTGCATTTGTTTTCTTGCATGTTTTTTTTTTTTTTTGAACTTGGTAAGAACTGTGGCTTGCATGTTACTGGTTTTGAATACATAAATCTAGCACTGATGGCTTGTGTATGTGCTGTGGTTTGTTCTGCATCTGAATTTAGGGATGCTTACCGGAATCATGATTCAGTGTTACTTAATTTATAGATTCAGGTAGCTCTGATGGAGAAATACTGTCAAACTGGATGTGGTTTTGTACTAAACTCTAGTCCAAATGAGAACTGTAGAAGCTTTCCATCACTGTTTTTAGGTCAGCTTTGTTTATTGTTTTGATTCATTCCCTATTGGCAGTTATTCCATTCGATCATACCAGATTATATATACAAACATACATACATACATATATATATATATATATTTGTGTTGTGTACTACTTGCATTTTATATTAGATTCTTCTAGTTAACATGAACTGAAAGTTAGGGAGGGCACATTAACTGTCAACATTTTGACAAGAATGAATATTTTGTGACAGGATTAGAAAATATAGTTGCACAAATACATTGTAGGTGCAGGAAAAATGTAGAAAGAGAGTGAATCTGAGACAGTGGTCCCCTCCTCCCTGCCAAAATAGGCAGTCATCCCAACTTTGCAACAGAACAAGATGCAGAAAGGGATCTTTTTTCCATTGTCAGATGAGAAAATTACAAGCACAAAAATGTGAGATGGAGCAATTTTCAAGTCTTTGAGTCTTTTTTTTTTTTTTTTTTTATTCTGCAGAATTGCAACATTTGTCTTATTAAAAAGAATGTCCAAAGCCCTTTGTATCACCTGTGTACTGCCTTGCCTCTTCTTTTACTTTAGTCTGACAGAAAATTGCCTAAAGCTGTAACAGCAGTGGTATGAACTTATCTGAATACATGAAGGCCAAGGTAAGTCTAATAAAGTGCTCCAAGCTAGCTAGCTCTGGTAGGGTGGTTATTCTAGTGCAGCAGCACAGAACCGAAAGTAGGTAAGTTGGTAAGTCTTTGAGGTCACAGAGAAAATTGTCAAGTTCTTTCATGGCCCATTGGCTTCAGTAAGGATCAGTGAACTTGACCTCATAGGACTGGAAGAAAAAAAATCAATCTAAATATTTCTCCATTTCTTCTTCATTTCTCCAGTTTCCTGGAGACCTGGGACATAACCCCCAACACCTTTATTTTATTTTATTTTGTTTTGTTTTGTTTTATTTTATTTTATTTTATTAAGCATAACATAAATCCTTCTAAGCTGCAGCTTGATATGAATAAAATGGGATGCTCATGTGAACTACAATGAATATGCATCACATTACCTGCATCATGCCTGGTGTTATCGTGCCATAGTTTTTGGAACTGAATGAGACGTCTTGAAATCAAATTACATTTAGAAAATCAGCTACATGATTCTTTCATACTTGCACCTGCCTTCTGAAAAGATAAATGTGATTTAGAAAAGAGATGCTTTATATATATCTGTGTTAAGCTTTTGAGATGCTATCTCAGAAAATGAGAAATTGAATTTCAAAGGTTAGAGGAAAGGGACAAAGCAGATAGGACAAAAAGGACCAATTCTGCATGTTTTATTCATCACTGTCCACTAAATTTTTCAACCACTGCCTACTTTTCTCCTGTGCTTTAAAGGAAAGTTGGAGAAATAAGTGAAACAAACAAACAAACAACAATGAAAAAACATGACTAACTTCACAGTAAAATCCTGTGGTGGCAAGTTCGCGTCAGTTGTGAAGTATATAGACAGATCTTTTTATGGTAAGGTTTGTGTAGAAATAACCCCAGGCCTGTATATCTCAAGACAATACTTGCAAAAGTTTGTAGTTCTGCAAAAAAAATTGGCTTCTGTAGCTAAGCAGTAGCAGCATCAGCATCTAACTTGTCTGATCAGCCTGTGTTATCACTGCGAACTCTGAATACTTAGGCCAGAGCTTGAACTGATGTGGGTTAGAGGGAGATAGTTGTCTGGATAATTGCAAATAGCAAACATCTGTAAAAGTGGTGTGATCTTTGTGGACAGTTTGAATATTGGAAGAGCTATATATGGGGACTAAATTGTTTATTGTGAATTGCTCTCCCATCTCCTCTAGCGAGTGATTTCATATATCAGTGCCCTCTCAGATAAAACAGGCTGGTGCTGTGCTGTTGCCTCACTTCCATTCACATGCTATCAAGTTTAACACCAGCATACATCTTCCTCTCCTTGGAAAATATGAGGATAGGCAGTACTTCATTATTACATTCTTTCTCTTTCCTCCTCTTAGTTTAAGTAAAGCTACCCACACAGTGCAGACATCGTGCTTTTTTTGTACTATAATTGAAAGTATCAGTTGCAGCCTTTCTTCTAAAAATTGTATCAAGAAAATTATTTTTCTAGCCTCTTCTTCAGCAGTACCAGTTACTGCAGGAACTTATTTTGTTCATTTTTGTTGTTGTTGTTTTTGGATTTTAGTTAATGTATTTTTACATAAGGAAATTTCACAGGCTATTGATAGGAGTAGGAATGTTCAAAATCACATTTAATTTCTGAAAATGTGTCACATTGCTATATTCTCCTGAAGCAATCACTCTGCGCTGTCACACCACAGTTACATGGTTTTGCAAAGATGAACAGGTCAGAAGGTGAGGGCTGTTCAAAGATTAATCTCATAGATCCAATAGACCCATAAAGTACTCATGGGCTGGAAGGGAGTTAGGATTATGTGGACCCTATACCTAGCAATGGCTAGGTATACACTTTCATTTCTGAATTTGATCAGATGATTACAAATATATAAAACCTGCATCATCTAAGTAATCTGCTCTCAGACTAGTTAACAGAAAATGTTTGAGAGGTTTGGGCAGATGGGGTTCATACGTGGTTGAAATAGGTCAGTGTGTCTATTATTTGTAATAATCTTGTATATTGACTTGAATGGAAAGCATACAGCATGTTTTATTCTAGTGGGGCTTTGGCATAAGTGTAAGGAAGAATGTGCTGAAATAAGGCCAACAGAAAATGTTACTAATGATTGAAAAGTCATCAAAGACAAAAATAGTTCTGTTAATTTGAATCTTTTCATATATACTTATTATACTCATATGCGTTTTATCTAAATGGCATCACAGTAGTGAAAGTCCGAGAAATCAGGTGCTTAACTTCTCACAGGGAGATCAGGAAAATTCATTATACTTACTGTGGAGTGTCTGGAGAATATAATTCTCCAGACTTTCCTTTGATCTGATCAAAATTTGATCTGTGGAGTGCTGAATCCCAGATGGATGGTAAAATGTGTTAGACTGTGGAATAGTCTCCCAAAGGGAGAGGAGGAGGGAGAAGCTTTGTCCAGCGGGATGCTTACAACTGTGCTGTGAAACTGCTGAAGAATTAAGTTCTTAAATCATGGATTCTTCTGTAATGCAGACACAAGGAAGTAATCCTGAACCTGGCACCAAAGGTTCACAGAAGAGCAGGGGGAGAAGCCCAGATTTTCTTCAGTTGAAAATACATTGTTTTTATTGGCATAATTCACAGAATCACAGAATCACACAGAATCACAGAATTTTCTGGGTTGGAAGAGACCTCAAGGTCATCGAGTCCAACCTCCAACCTAACGCTAACAGCCCTCCACTAAACCATTTCAAAAAGGCTTCCATTTCTTCTTTCTTATTTTGTGGGGAAGGAAAGAAGGGAGTGGGCTCTCCACACCAAAGACCAGAAATTGGACCGATTCAATTGGTCCAATTGAATTTCCTTCTTAGGGTGTTTGACCACGCTGAGATGGAAACAGTGAATGAAATCTCTTGTGTGAGATGTTTGCATAGTTATCAGAGATGCTGCCTGTTATCTTCAAACCACTAGCTAGGGAATGTGAATGCTCTACCACTGGTTGAGGAAAAAAATCTTTGAAGTGAAATATTTGTCTCCAAATGGGATGCATTTCAAGAGCAGTTCTTTTAGGTTCTCTCCAGTGTCTTATTCTGTAAAGTACTTTCATGAGGGATCAAAAGGTTGCTAGGCTTTCCCTTCTAACTTGTAGTTGAGAATGCAAACGTTTTAGGGTGATACAGATATTGAGTTCAAGATCAGAGTTAAAATTGATCATGATCATTGGGGAAAATGACCAGACTCAATAAAAAAAAAATACAGTAAACATAGAAATCAAGCCCTTTTTATGTGTTCCTCTGCCTTTGAGCTCATTGACTAGCTCCGACTCTCCAGGTCTGTCATGTGGCTTTGCATAGAACATCGATGTTGTGCCACAGCATTTTCTTAGCCTATCCAGCCAGTATTCCACTCTCTAGTCTCTTCTTTATTAAGCAAAAAGGAATAATTTCTATTCTGTTCTCCATTTCAATGGATGTGACAAACATGGGAAGCCCTATTGGGAAGGAGTTGTCAAATGTACAAATACAAAGTGGGAATTAACTGGTCAGAAAATAGATCAGATAAAAGTGTTGGCAAAAATGGCAAAGATATTTAGTCCAGGACTAAATATTGCTCACCATTTAAATGAGTTTGTTAATCTTTATAATACAGAGATGCCAGATTAATTTGCAGGGGATTTCTAGATAGCTCACTAGGTTATTATCCACTATTTGTACTTACTTTACTTGCTCTCTTTTTTTTTTAATTTTTATTTTTATTTTTATTTTTATTTTTATTTTTATTTTTATTTTTATTTTTTATTTTATTTTTATATATTTATATTTATATTTTTGTAGGAAGTGCAGACTTTCCTCTTTACCTTTTGGCATAGGAGGCCTGTGCAAATGTATTCATCTCAGTGTATTCATCTCAGTGTGCTTGGAGTAATGCCATCCAGGGAAGAGCACTTGTCTTCAAAGACTGTATTTCCTGTCTCTGATTCCTTAGTCCAAAAAACCTAAGCAGCATGACTGCTTTAGGAAGGGTTATGCCTTCACGTGGCACCTACTAGTCAGCCTGCCTCCCTGCTGTCTATCTGCGAGGTGCAGACTTAAGTCAAGAGAGTGGTAAAGGCTCTTCATTTCCTGTCCCTGGGTGGGAAAACTGCACAAGAGTTGCTTGCTGGGATTTCAGTTAAGTTGAATAACTCTTTAACTTGAACTACTCTTTATCAACCAGATAGAAAGAATTGTCTGATAAAATACAATTAACTAGCCCCCAGAAAAAAAAAAAAAAAAAAAAAAAGACTTTTTATGACAGAATATATTGAAGACATCTGCGAAGCGGGACACTGCCAGCCCCCAGGCCATATGCTTCATGTCCCTGGCATATGCACAACTAAGCACAACAGCACCGAGCATATTGGGAGAGGTATGGATGCCTCTCCACCATCTCCTCCCACTCCTCAGAGGAACAGAGCAGAAAAATCTTCTTTTGCTTTAAGCAGTAGAAATTCACCAGCCCTTAGGCAAGAATGTAATCAAGAGAGAATGAGGACAACTCTGTGTCTGTCCAGCTCTGGCTAACACCAGAGTCCTTTTTAATGAGCTACAAGTCAGAATATGCCTTTCATTTCACTTAGTGTTAGAAAGGGTTAGGGATGGCACAATTTGCTGCCTCTTAACTCCCTGTATGCCATTTAAAAACCGGGAAATGGAGAGTGTGTCAGGGAGTTTGTTATCTAAAACATACTATTTTCTGCTTCTCTTAAATGAGGTTTTGACTGTGCTTCTTATAGACATCAGTTCTATTTTTACATTTTAAAACAATTGATCAACCTCTAGGTCTATGTATTTGCCTCTATCTTATCAAAAATAAGAAAATTCTCAACATTCAGAGAGTGAGTCAAGTGAAAAACATTGGAGAAGCAGTTCTCTAAATTCGCTTGCAGTTCATTAGATCTTTTTGTCAAGGAAGTGCAATTTCTTCCATGCACATGGTTGCTTAGACAGTCTTACTGTATCTTTTTCCTGTGCTTTCAGGATAAAGCTGACATGAGTAAATTTTTGTGTCTAACTTAATTTAGACTTTGTTGCGGCATTAAAGCAAGCCACAGGGAAGAAGGTGAATGGCAAAAGCTATTAGGATTAATAGTAAGGTGGCATTTTAAGTTGTTAGAAACACCTCCTCCTAAGAGCTGATTTTAAATTGGGTCAACAGATTTATCCATTGCTGAACTGAGACTACAATTATAAATAGTGATGCAGAACGGATAGAAATGTTCAGCAGCTGCTTCTGCTCTCTTTTTTAACCCTCCTATGGTATTATGGATAGTATAAATTTATTCACTGTGGTCAAAGTATAATATGGAGAGAATCAGTTAAGAGCAACTATTTTATCACCTGTTCTGGAATCAACATTTTATTTTTTATTTTTATTTTTTAAATAAAAGGTGAGTTCTCCAAGCCACTAACTCAATATTAAAGAGGTTTGGAGAATGGGAAAGCTCTATGACAATGTAGCATTGCCGTCACAATCCCACTCTTTAAAAGTATTTTAAGGAATGATACAAAACCCAGGAGAATAGCTCCTCTCACATAAGTCTTGGCAACAGAGCAGAACAGTTTGGATGCCATCAATGAAAGGTTAGAGACAAAGAGCGTATTATTGTCAGTCAAGTTGGTTTTATGGAAATGTGTCCTGTCAAACAAAACTGTCATCACTTGACAAGATCACATCTCTGGCTGATAAAGACAGCAGAATAAATATAGTGTACTTGAATTTCTCAAAGGCATTTGTCTTAGCACTCTAACATCTTGATTGGGGGAAAAAAAATCACAAAACTTGGAACTAAGAGGTTATGTACTAGATGGCTTAAAATCTGTCGTCTTGGCAGTTCTAAAAAAGATTGTTGGGAAGAAAGCAGGGAGTCTTTCTGACAAGATCTCAGGAACCTATTTGCTTCTATATTCAGCATTTTAGCAGTGTTCTGAAATGTAAATAATTCTCTGACAAATAGTATGATTTGTGCACTACTTATTACTGAAGAAGCTAGACCACTGCTGCATTATTACAGAGTAATTTGAATTTACTAAATATCACAATTGAAAATTTTATATGGACAAGCACAGCATAGTACACATAGGATTAGAACATGCTATAGCTAATCAAACTTTCTAAGAGACTCCTGGAAAGGAATAACTTAGTGAAGGATTTAAAGTAGATAACCATCTTAATATCTGTCCATATTAATGTGATGTGCCAAAAGTGTCTGATAGGAACAATGGAACTTTGAAAGCGGAGAGAGCAGGTAAAGAATAGCAGCAGAAGAAATTAGTCTCTCTTCTGTATACTGCACTAGTAAGATTTCTGCAATCCTAAGGCCAGCTTTGGAATTCCTACTCCAAGAAAGACATGGTAATATTAGAGAAGGTCCAGAGAAGGACACAGAAATGATCCTTAGCTGGAAATGAGCATAAATACACTGATGTATTCCACCTTTCCTGAAGAAAAGTCTGCAAGCTGACTTAGGATAGCTTAATTTGGAATAAAAGATGCCTTAGTAGGGGGAAATTGTCTGTCTTCTAATAATACAAAGAAATAGGTCTGTTTAATCTAAAAAAGATGCAATGTTTAAGTGAGAAAATGCTTTCAGATAGTTAACTAGTGAATGTGGTGGATTTCCATCACTTAGAAGTTTTTAATATTTTATCTTGCTAAAGAGCTTGTTTTAACATTCCTAGAAAGTTGTACTAAAACTGAAAGAAATCAAGCTGAATGGACCGTGGAAGTTGGAAAACCTGTGAAGACCTAGGAAGCGTGCTGGTTTAGTTGACTTAGTGGTTAAAGCTTTGTCTGGTGGCAACCTTCTAAATAGCTCTGAGGAAGAGGGTTAGGGAAAATGAAAAGCTGCATTTTGGAGAGAGGAAGATGAAACTGAAGTAGCAAGGAGGGAGGAAGAGAATTGGTGAGATGGAAAAAAAAATCTAACTGACTGGAGAAAAGGATAAGAAGAAAATATGTTAGAGAATGACTTTTCCAAGTTTGCCCCAGTTTTAGCATGTACATACTTCATGCTTGTTAGTTATGCTTTGCTTACTGCTGTACGTAGTATTTGTCAAAATGGAGAAGAATAAAATGCTTCATGTGGGAGCAAGCCTTCACTTTAGTTGCCACATGATACATTGGTCATTTCAGTAACTTGCCTTTGGTGCACATGGGACAAAGGAGAGTATTGCTTGCCAAAGATAAGAACCCAGGGCTCACTGCTTTAACCCTCTTTATTCTTGTGTTAGTGAGCATATATTTTGGAGACTCGTGAATTTCTGGACACTGTTTTTATGGTGGGACTCTCTGCATCTGAGAGCTAGGCTCATGAAAAAATCTTCAGTGGCAGTTGTGGCAGTAGCTGTTTGTATTTCTTCTATTTTTTTTTTTTTTTTTTTTTTTTAATTTTTACTATTGTGATGAGAAGTATAATATGTAAAAGATTTAGCAGAAATTTTGGAGCATCTGGAGTAATCCAGGGCAGCCCCATGGATAGCACACATAGCTCCTTTTCTAAGATCCTCTTTAAACCACAGCTCTGATTGGCCATGGTTTAAAACAAACAAATGAAAAAAAAAACAAACCACAAACAAAACAAACAAACAACAACCAACCCTACCCATCCATTTTGTTTCTTGGGAATCTCACCAGCTAATTAACACTATGCTTAATTAGCAGAGCAAATTGCACCAACAGCTACAAGAAAACTTGATGGAAGTGTGTTTACATGGCATGCCTAGCATATGCTTTTTTGTGTACAAAATTTTTAAAAGATGTGAGAGTTGTTCTGTATCAATGGCGTGGTGGGTGGATAGGTTGCAGGTGCACACTCCTTCAAGAAAGGTTTGTCAGTTTGTATATTTCATTTATCCTTGAGTAGCTAGAACTTGTTAGAAAAAGAAACTTGAAAGACGGATCAAAATTGCATTCATATGCATGAAAGGCTTTTGAAGCCGAGGGCTTTTTTTATTTTTCCCTAAGTTAAACCATAAAGGTTCTAACAGAGAAAGAGGAAAGCACTTTTCTTCCACGGAACTCTCCTTGTCTACTAAGATTGTTTGTGCTTTTGTAACCAGCTGCAAGCTGATGCCTGCTGTTCTGGAGGGAACTGAAGTGTGTTAGGCTTTTCTTCTAATTTGAACACCTTCATGTTTTAGCAAAGACATGTGTGGCAGGCAAAACAGTACATCTCAGGGAAATGACCAAAGGAGGTGAGAGCTGCTATGTTTCAATTCTTCACCTAATAGGTGAAAGGCAAAGCCATAATCATCCTCTGGAAAAAAAAAAAAAAAAAAAAAAAAAAGGAAGAAAAAGACATCTGCTGATGAAAGCATCCACATAGGGCCTTTGTCTAAGAGATGTCCAGGCATAAGGCTTTATTGCAACAGAGGAACTGTTGCAAACAGTTTCCAATTGCAGTTAGTTTTTGGCTTGCTTTATGTCCACATACAAGGTCACAAAATCCTAGGAAACTTGCTTGGAAGGGACCTTTGAGGGTAATTGCATCCAGCCTCCCATTGGGATTAGGACTGTTGCTACTGTTGGACCAGGCCAGCTGCAGTTTAGATTCTAACATTTTTCTGGACTACCTCCTTGATGCTGCACTGTCCTAGCAAAGCAGCTGTTCCTAATGCTTACTGGACTTCTCAAGCTGCAAGTTGTTCCTTGCTAAGTTGCTGAACTTAAAATGTGTTCCTTGCTGTCTGCTCAGCAGCAGGAGAGCAAAAATCTCCTTCCACTGCCTCTCCAAGCACTGCCTTCTCAGATGACTACTTATGAGCATTAATGGGCTGTTAAGTCTCTGTGGTCCATTCGTTTTGCAGGCAAGTCTTCTGGGAATGACAACAACGTGGCCAATTTTCAGTGTTAAACAATTATATAATATCTATAGGCATCAATTTGACAGGAGATTACTATTAAGAGAAATGTCTGTAATATTCTTGCCATAATCGAGCCATTGTGCCTCCACTGTTAATTTAGCTCATTTCGTGTTAGACATTCACTGAACTGGCTAAGATAACTTCAGACACTTGATCACTGCAGTGTTATTAAATAGTTGCATACTAATGCACTCAGATGACTTGTAAGCCTCATGTGATCAGAGGCTGGCTGAGCCATCAGAGCAGGTTAAAAGGAAAAGACAGTTCTGTCTTGCCTGCTTTAGCTATTTTTTATTAAAATAAATGAAGCATTTTTTTTAAATTATGGTGGGGTGATACTAGGTTGTCAGCTCTGGGATTGGTGTTCCTTGCTTCTGGCCACAGTGGAAATTGAGTCCAAGTATATGTTCTTCCCAAGGGGTCTGTGTATGTGTGTTTGTTTTGGGATGGGCTGTGGGGTGGGATATAGGATGGTGGTAGGAGGGGAGAGGGTGACAGGAGTTGCAAAGGCAGTACTTATGGAGTATATCTAAGCATAGATGTTAAAGACTCACATTTCTGCTCTGGGAAGAACATAATGCTAATTAAAAACTAATACAGGATTTTTAAAATTATTGTTTTTCTTCTATTTACTTCCAGTTTCAATTTGTATTCACTTTTTACCAAAAAGTAAAAAAAAAACAACCAACCAAACTTACTTCCTGAGCATAAGCACTTGAGCTCCGCTCTTTTTTGTGTCAGTCCACACTTAGCATAAATGTGATGCAGAACAGTTCTAGCAGCCGTCCTCCTCCTGATAAATCCATTTCCAGTGCAAATAGTGCCTGTACACTTTGCATACCTTCTAAGCAGCTGCTATTCCCATACAGTACGTGAGCATATTCCTTTTAGTAGCTGATTGACGGCCTCCCCAGGTTGCTTTAATGTGGCTGGTAAGCAGAGGCGGGTATGAAGTACCTTCTTTTTCAATTTGACAAGCAAGAAATCTTGACCATTTCAGGTCATTAAATATTCCATGGCACTTCTCCATGGAGGGAGTTGTTTTTTCAGCCCAGGTGTTCTCCAAATGTCTTGCCAGACTTCTCTTGTGATTTCAAATTAATATAGCATTTTTTTTGACATACTAAAGTGTAATTTAATACAGCTCAACTGCAAAATGCAGTGTCTCAGAGATGGCTGAATTTCAATATTAAGTGAGCCTCTCACTGGTGCTTATATAACTTACAAAGCATGCTTAGATCTCTAGGGAAAGAGAATCATTAAAAATAGGGACTTTTGCTATTATTGCTGTTCCTAAAAGTAAGAATTACCTCTTTCTTTCTGGGAATTCTGTATGGCTTTTTGCCTGTGGGAGCTGTCCTTGTCTTGAGGTTTTTCCAGTGGCCTTTAAACTTTAATCTGGAGCCTTAGTAAACCTTTTAGGTACAGGCTGAGACAGATTTTGTTACTAAAGTAAGCCCTCCGCTGATGGAGCTGTGTGTTCAATTCTTGGCAGAGCTGCGGAAGCACTTGGCTTGGTTCAGTTGCTGTTCATCTTTTTCATGTAGTCTTGTGGGAGATGTTGATAATTCTCAACTGCAGATTAAAGGAAAGAGGAGCACAGCATATTTCAAAAATACTGCAGAAATTATTCTATTTGGTTAAAAAACCCTTTGGTTTGAGATGATTTTTAAATACGATGCGGTTCCTTTTAGGAGGGGCATTAAAAGATAATGTAGTCAGGCTTTGGGTGAGGTCAGTGAGATACATGTCTGCACACAGTTAAAATTGTATCTTATAAGAAATCACTTCACTGGTAGCATTTGGTTTGTAAAGGGAGGCTGTGAAAATGAAGGAAGCGCTATACCAGCAACTGTAGCACCAGCTTATCTTCTGTTGTTTTGTTGCATTTATGTGTTAGTCTTTAATTATTTTTTGAATGTACTGGCTGCCTGTCGGCAACCGGAAACAATGCAGGCAGCAAACTAGTTTTGCTTCGTTATGTGACGGGCTGAAATTAGCAAAGCTCTCCCATGTCAGTGGATTTTTGTGAATTTACATCTGCCAAGGACTTGCATGCTTTCAGGTCAGTGTGCCCAATGCATTGCTGTCTCACAAATGTTTATTAAATCATTGCAACATGAGCCAAATGCTGGGCATCTAAGTATGAACGTTTATCTCCAAGTAGTTTCCGCTGGTTTCCCAGAAGCCGGGCCCTTTCAGGAGGCAGAAAGAGCAATGTCATTTGAGCTGTAGCTGAAAATTGTCTCACTAATGCTGGTATTCCTGTCTCTGGACAGTGTGAGGTGATTAACCTTCTAATTCAGGCACCTAAAACCAGATGACGTGAAATCTGTATCATAGCATATGTCCATCGCTTTTGTGGCTGTTCTCTGAAGTGGAGCACATGCTGCCAGCATGCTTGATTTTGGCATCTCTCACCACACACAGTATCTGAATACGCCTTGGATGCTAATGCTCCCACGTGCTGCAGCCTGCTGCTAATGTGCTACTAGGACAGAAATGTGTTCCTACCAAGCAGTGGTAATTGAGCAGTGTCCCTGTAGGATGTCACAGTGGCACGTCACATCGTCACTGGTTACAGCCTCTGGCACAGCCCTAGGCAGGACCTTGTGGTGACATGCTACAATGCCACCATCAGATGTTCCTGCATCTGTCTCGTAAGAACTGAGCTGTGCATAATTAGTAACAAGGAAGTTTGACACCAACCAATGAGGTTTTTATATTGTGAGGCTCACTCACCACCTTCCACCATATTGCTGAAGCTGCAGTTAATCATCTTGTGTGCCTTGTGCAACTAGGCCACGATCCCAAATGAAGCATATGTGTAACAAAGAGTAAGAATGGAATAACAGTACCCATGATTTATGTCTTCCTTTCATTTGAAGCCCTGTAATTTCTGTAGAGAAACATTTAATACTCTTAAAATAGTTTTAGATCTGGGAGACAGCAGAAGAATAAAATCCAACTGCAGCAACCTCCCTGGAAATTAATTTTGTTTCATTTTAGGAGCAGTGTTGGTGCCCAGGTGGGTGGAGGAGGAACCTGGCATGTAGAAACGTGCTAGATTCATGACAGGGGACAGGTTATAATGGAAAGTCCAAAAGGCTGCACGCTGTATCAAGTAATGGGAAGAAAAGTACTTTCTGCCTCTGTATGCATTATTAAGAATAATAACCATCTGGTGGGTGGAGAACTGGAAAAAACTTTACTTAGTGACTCTCTGCCTTTAGTACTTCATAACAAATCTTAAGGCTGAAATATTTGAAGTTAAATGAGTAGCATAAAATAGCTGGAAATCGTTCCAGCCTGGTTGTAAGTGCCCAGTTAATTTCACAGTGGAATTACGGATGGTTTGTCAGTGGTTTTTATCACTAGCATACATTCTTGTACTAAAAAATGAGGACTTTATCTTGCATTACCTGGCTGAAGGATTTCAGAGTATGAAATCTGTCAGAAGGGCAAGGGTGGGATGCCCTGCTCCAAGAACAGCAGATGTCAGGGACTGAAGTAACTTAGGGGCAGAGGGCACTTAAGACCAGAGAAACTTAAGGTTCATCCCTCCTGTTCATTGTGCTGCAGAGAAAGGAGCAGCTTTCACTGCAGGACTGCATTGGTAAGTAAATGAATTCTCCTCAGCTGGAAATTCTTGGAAGAACAGCTGATATTTCCAGTATCTGGCCATGCTTTAGATCCAGATCTGGATTTTGAATTGTCTTCTCCATAACCACAAAGTTTAAGGTTACTTGGATTTAAACTGTTAAGTAGAGGAGCTTATAGAGGAATTCAGGAGCTGATTTTGGTATAAGTCTGGATATTAATATTAGGTCTGGATCTTGGTTCACATCTGGCATCTTTTCCCAGGCCAGTTTGTTTCTCAGGCTGTGAAGGTCTTAAGCAGTGGACTACCACTGCTGATTTTAGAGGACAAAATGTGTATGTGGTGCTTGTTGCATTGTCACTGCTTCTTTCCCACTGAGTATTGGCATCCTCCCCTCCTAAATTTCCCGTGCATTTGCTGTTAGTTGCAAAACTCTTCTTCCCTCCCTTCTGGTGAGCATTTCTACCACATTCCTCAGAGTGGGACTGTAGGGTAAAGTTATTCGTTCATTAATCACACAGTTGATGTGACATATTTGACTTAAGTAAATTAATTCATGTGTCTGTCTCCTTCTAGACTGAAGTACAGCTCTATCATATTTTTGTCTCTTCTGGCCCAGTGATGCTGCTTCTTCTATTCATTCTTTTTCAGCCTTCACGATTTTTTTCCTGAAGTGCTGTTGATGAGATGTTTGGCTTTGATAAATTACCTTTTCTACTGTCCTAAATGTAGACATTTTAGCAGTTTCTAACTGAAGTCACAGGCAAACTTCAAGAGATGCTAACAGTTGCAGCATCAGCCATATCTCCTCATCACTGCTTTGTCCCTGCACCTACCTCTTACTTAGAAAATTATTCCTGGCTTTCTTTTCTTATGCATTGTTATCCAGCTCAAGCAGGTAGCCTATATGGTGTTCCTGCAGAGGGAATTGCAAATTTCTGAAAGTTTTCCATTTCCCTCACCTACTGCAGTGTGAGTTTTTGCCTGTTGGCCACTTCTCCTATTAAATGAAAATGTGCTATTAAAGGGGGAGTTTTTGGATTTCAGCTGCTGCAGAATCACATATAGAGTTGGGGTCTCTGAAGTTCCTTGGACCAAACTCACAATGGGATTTTAAATTCTTATAATACATGGGACAGATAATGATTGGGACAAGTCCTGACTGTGCATGTCTCTGGCCAGTTTAGAAGTGTGTTAGCTATGTTGGCTGCACCCTGCTGTTGGAAGTGCTGAATGGTCTGTCAAAGGAAGAGTGCTGTGCACAACTGGTCGGATAGATATTCTTGGTTTTTGGTATGTTTTCCTCTGTGTGATCTTAAGTACTTAGTCAAGGCAGGTTGTCACTTTGTCCTCTGACTAGCAAAGGAGATGCACACCCTCTGTTGTGTCACCGACTAGTTTTCTAGAATCATAGAAGAATGGTTCAGAAGATCTTGCAGTAATGTAATGTGTTCCCATACCCAAACGGGGTCAAGGAGGGGCACTAGGTCCCTTACTCTTCAAACACCGCGACCAGGGCTCTACCTAGAGCATACTTAGAAACCACAAATGTGTGGTTATCCACATGGGCGTAGTTCCAGAGACATTTGGATCATCTCAACCTCAGTGTGTCCCAGAAAGGAGGAACACTTTGATTTATAGTGCCAGCTCTGTATGTGTAAACTGAATTGTGCCCTTGCTATTATTTAAATAAAAAGACGTTTTGAAAGCATTGACCTCCGAAATTCTACTCTGCCTTTGTTGGATGTATTTACAAAGGCTGAACCTTGGCCTTCCAACACAGACTGTAAGAGACAAAGCGTGCTAAGCCACCCATTTACCAGCTGGTGCAGAGAATGGCAGCACATAGCAGCATTTCTCCCAGTGCCTGGCTTCACACACAGTCTGCAGCCAGCTGCCAAAATGTGATCCTGAGTTAATGGAAGCACGTTCAGTAACATACAAAGCAAATTTGGACTCATAGAACATAGGTAATACCATATGATAGCAACACGCTTATTTAATGAATAGATCAGTTTCATTTCCATGACATTTATCTAAAGCTCTTGCCTGAAATTCATTGACTGAAGGCAATCAGGGAAATCTTATGTTAAAAATCTCTCAAAACCTCACAACTTCCCTGTTACCTTGGAGTTTGGCAGTGTGAATACTAAAATGAGAGGATGTCTTTGTCTACCCAGGAATATTCTTTCTGCTGCCTCTTCAGAGCCAGCTGTGCAGTGTTTATGCACTGTCTTGGGGCAGGACATTGACCAGGGTGCTGCTGGCCAAGAATTCAGCATCATTTGCTTTGGTGACCCTGGTGCTACTCTTAAAGAAGGAGGAGCATTTCAATCTGCACTCTGCTACCTTTGGGCCTCACCCTTTTTACAGGTTCTAAATTGGACTGGAATTGGCCTTTTCAGGTTAATTAAAACTACTGGCACAAGATTAGGCACCAATTTATTTTGTTTAGCCACTGGCCAAGGTTTTGCCCTTCAGCTAAGTGCGCATGACGAGAACTAGATTAACCTGACAAAGGCAAGGAGGGATACATCTGTAGTTACATGTTCTTCCGGAGCCCTGTGCACTTCTGAGTAATTTTTAGGTTTATTCACAGCTGGTGTTTTACTTGCTGAAGTTAACCTTCTCCCTTTGGAAAATGTTTCTATGCATGTGGGTCTTCAGATAATTCAGATTAATATATCACTGCCTAGTCATGTGGCTTAATTTGCGGTCTGGTGACAAGCTTTTGGGGCACATGGCATACTGCTTGCTGGTTCTGAGTCTCCTGGTGTTTGTTTATTGGATGGAAATGTTATTCCAGTTATACAGATATCTCCACGTTACTTTTGAATTTGCTCCTAAAATGTGACTATTGGAATTGGGAATTCAGAACTCTGCTACTTTTTCTCATTTTAGTCTCTGTTCAAACATCTTCACGACCATCTTTATCCTTCTTCCTCTGCATGTTCCCCACTTGATGGCAGTACAACAACATGTATGGAAATAGGGAGTGCAGAGAAGCTTAGTTCTGAGGGTTGCACCTCAGCAGTGGTGAAAATATGTCCTTTATGGTAACTGCTTACTTAAGCTACTATGTGCCTTGTTTAAGGTGGCTACATCTGTGTAAGTTCTACCTACAAGGCCCCATCTGTGAGATTTAGGTAATGTATATGTGCTATTTAGCTCAGCCTTCCAGAAACTAACCTTTTAATTGCTTGTCTGTGTTTGTAGACATAGATATTACCTTTATACAACAAGCAAGACTCTAACTAATAAAACGACCCCATGTCCCCAAACTTGTGAAAGCAATGCATCTAAACCAGCAGTTAAATTTCAGAAAAAGCTAGAAACTAATCTCTAAGAGCAAAGTTGGAGAAAATGCTGAGACTAAAGCTATATCAATAACCATAGCGGATCACTTCTGCTTCTGTTTGGGAAAACTCAATGGCACATATCCAGCTGTCAACTCAGTCTAGGGGGATCTGATGCACCTTGAAAACAATCTCATTCTGTTTCTTCAGCTGCTTTGATCTTTTGTGCTTAATTGATACTGACAATTTCTGGAGTACATATCTGAGAGGGCAATGACCTCTTCTTCCCATTTGTCTTAGTTTAAAACTGGCCCTATGCGGGGTATAAATAATAAAGCTATTTACATAGTGCTTTCTGTTCCAGTGGATCACTAGGCAATTTTCAACTTCATACACTTGGCATTAATAAAAATAAAGCGACTTCTGGCATGGATGTTAGGGCTGCATTGGCTGAAGTTATAAACACAAATCTGGACTGTATGAAAAGTGCCAGGGATCTTTTATGGATTAAGAAGGAAGATGAAGCCTCTCTTCTGAGGCTTTTTTTCAGAAATGGTTCTTGCTGTGGAGCGTGTTCTATAGAACTGCCTACAGCTGCCTTAGAAGGATGAAAGGTTGAGGCAGCTCTGTGAGCATTTGACACTGAGTCCAGGAATCTAATTTTTTCAAGCCTGATGATGAGACTCTTAAATCATCCCCTCTGGCCTTTTAATTAAAGCAATCGGGCACAAAACTGGCAGCAGAACCACTAATGGAGAGCATTTCCAGCTGAGGCTGCAAATTTAAGATGAAAAGATGGTGTGGAGCATAGGAGAAACAACTCTATCTTTCTTGCGATCTTGAGATGGTAAGGAGGTAGGTTGGGTGAGAAGTGATGTTAGGGTGAGGATTCTCAAGGAATGGATATGTTAGTCTAAAAATAATCTGCAAGAATGAAAGGTTGTCCTGCGTTCACTTTTTTCCTTCATTTTGCCTAGCTTTTCCCACTTTTCCGTCCTTCATTCTTAGATAAGCCTATCTTCAAATCAGGATCAGATGAAGCTGGTGAAGCTGTAAACAGAAACAAACAAACAAAAAAAGAGTTGTTTATGGACAGGACAATACAAAGAAGAAGATTCAGCTTTTTGAAGGAAGGAGGTGGGATGACACTCACTAATGGAGTGTTTCCCGATGATTTGTAAGGTGTAAGGTATGTATTCCTTAGCAGGTGGGTTTTGAAAAGTTCCAGCTTTTAAAATGTCAGGGACAAGAGCTATTTAGTGGATAGCTCTTATTTCTTGGGAAAAGCTGGATCTAAATCCAAACTTTGCAGCTGATACCATTTCTGCTTCACAGAACTGAATTTGAATTAAAAGATGCAAGTTGAAACTAAAGTAGATTACAAAAGTTTGTTTGTGGTTTCTGTTATTATGCAAAACTTTATGGAATTTACTTTGGTTTTAGGCTGAGTCAAACTCAAAGCCATTACTAGCAGCTTCAGGAATTTAAAATGAGGACACAGATTCTCTTTAATAAATGAAATGAATGCCAAGGTCAAAAAATGACAAAGATGCCAGTTTTTGATTTATCTCCTTGCTTCCAAACTTTTAAGGTAATCTCTGTGAAGTCTCCCCTACTACTAGGACTAGAAATCTCTCTTTAGAAATATGAAAATTGAGATGCCCATCTCTCCATTTGAATCCGTAAACTGCAGTTTAAAAAAATAAAAAACAAAAAGGAAATTCATAAAGGAAAGTAGGCAATCCAAGGTGTGCTAGATATATTGGAATTATCAGCAAACCAAAAGAGCAAAAGTTGTGGTGAAAATATGAGGCTCTTCCTAGGCTTGTACAAACTGGAAAGGCTGACCTCAGCCCAACTGCATCCTTGAACATTTCAAGCTAAGTAGGGACATTGACACTATGGATTTATTCTGGGGGACTTGTGCTGGTTTCTGTTGTGCAGACTCTGGCCCAGAGCAGGTATATCAGTGTTTGAATTTCTTGTGTTGTTTCATGTGGTGTTTAATTTCAGTAGAATGAAGAAACTGTCAAAGCAGAAATAATGAATAAATGTGCTCTTTATGATTATTTTTCTTCTGACTGTGGTGAGATTAATAATGTACTTGCTTGTGGCTCATGCATCATTTTTGGTTAAAAAGAAATGCAATATCACGCACTGCAATTCTCCTTTCTTTTTGCTCTTACCTTTGTTCTTTAATGGGGACCATTTTAAATGTGTTCATTTTGTGAGGAGCAATTATCTTAAGATCACACAGGAGATAGAATTCTGTATGGATCTTTTTGAAGGTGTCACAGGTGACAACAAAGCATACTGGATCCGGATATGTGCTGTTTTTATGTTGTTGTTTTTTGTTTTTTTCCCACTGAGAAGCAATGACACTAGAGCTTTTTCCCTGCTTGACTCTCTCACTCTCTTTGCTGCCCAGTCCCAATATGAAGAACAAGGCTGACTGGGTACCTCAGGCAGAAAGTGCTCTCCAGAAGAGCAAGCAGCTTGAAGTTTTGGCATATAGTAATACAAGTTTGTATAATTATGAAAATGTCTGCCTGACAAAGTAGTTGAAAAAAGATTTACCTGATCTCTGGGAGATACTCTTCAACCTACCTTATTGAGGCTTGCAAGTCTTTTTGCAAACCTGGTGAGTCTGAAACATTAACACCCTCTTTCTGGTATCTCGTTCCTTTTATTTTTATTTTATTATTATTATTATTATTATTATTATTATTATTATTATTATTATTATTATTATTATTATTATTATTATTATTATTATTATTATTATTTTAACTCTATTTAACTCCCTCCTTAATCTCTTTATTATTTGCATTTCTTCCTCCAGGATGATAACCCTTTTAACAAAAGAAATACAAAAAGAAACAAAAGTAGTTTCTGCTATTGAGTCTTATGCTCATTTAGCTGTGGTTATCTCAATCCCTAAGAAGGAACAGATTTCTGGATTAATCAGGCTTAATTTTACTACCCTGTTAAGGTTATTCCTGGAAGCAAACTTTACAATTTTTGAGCCCCAAAGTAATGTACTAATTTTAATGAATTCAGCAAGTTTGTTAATGGGTGAGTATTTTATTAGTTCTATTTAGAGTACACTCCAGTACCTTTCAAAGGTCACTGATGAATTATTGGCAGACCTAAGAATAAAATCCAGTTCTCATGGCTTCATTCTTGGGTTTAATATCTCTGTCCTTTTCTGTATATATGCAATCTCCTGCCTGCTCAAAATATTACTGACCTCTACAGAAATAGAATTGGGGTTGCATGGGAACACTATTTCTTATAGCTTCATTCTATACATTGAACAAATTCTTTTGTTATAAGTATGCTGCTTTGATAGGAGGATTTGTGAAACTCATTTTCTCCTCAAATCTCAAGCAAGTATCAGTTAGTTCCTGTGAATGCTGTTAGTTTCAGGATTAAAAAGTCTCAAATATCAGGTCTGTGATCCTCTTGATGAATGTGATCAGAATCATGAGTTCGAATAAGAAACTTAAGAAGTCAGTAAATTCTATGTGATTCAGGGGTTTAAAACATATTATACAGCATCCAGCAAGCACAACAGATAATTGCTTGCAAGGAGCTATCTGAAGTGGATCTGCCAGTGACTATAATTTATAACTGGTATTTCCCAATCAGCTGTGAATAGAGCCTTAGGTAAAATATGTCTTGGCTCTTAGGTCTGGAGCCTGGTTGCTCCACAAAGCTGATCAGGATTTGGTAATGTTAGAATTTGGGATTAGGGAAAAAGGCAGCTGATCTTGTGAAAGTCCATTGGATGGAGAACATCAGACAAATTGCCCACCTCAGGCATTATACTGAATTCTTAAACTGTGGAATGAATAGGGTAAGATGCCAGGATAATGAGAGGTTTATACAGGTGTTTTCCCACTTGCCAGGTTAGTTTTAATTGCCATACGTAGAAGCCAATTTGTGTTAAAGGGAAAAAAGCAGCACGAGCCAAATTCAGAGGTGACATAAATAGCGTGTAATTTACACACGGCTACAGCAGTGTACGTGCTCTGCAGTCTTATGTGAGCCACGTGCTGTGGGGCCCAGCAGGCAGGCTGCAGGCTGCAGGCTGTACTGATATGATACCTGCTGCAGCCCTGCCTTGCTTGGAGTTTAACATCATCCAGGCCATGGAGGTGCAAGTGGGTGGTGCATTTTCACTGGTAATTGGTCTTCAGCTCTGAATTCACTTCATTCGTCCTCCTTTCAACTCAGCTTTTTGCCACCTGTATAGTGTGGTCCATGAGTTGGAGAAATAATATTTGAGAGTGTCGTGGTTTAACCCGACCGGCAGCTAAACACCACGCAGCCGTTCGCTCACCCTCCCCCCTCCCTCTCTGGGACGGGGGAGAGAAATGGAAAGTGAAGCCCGTGAGTTGAGATAAAGACAGTTTAATAAGACAGGAAAAAAAATAACAAAAATAATAATAACAATAATAATAATGATGATACAATGGTGATAATACGAAAGTAATAATAGTATGTACAAACAAGTGATGCACAATGCAATTGCTCACCACCCGCTGACCGATGCCCAGCCTAACCCCGAGCAGTCCGGCCCCCTCCCCCCGGCTAGCCACCCCTATATATTGTTTAGCATGACGTCAGATGGTATGGAATACCCCTTTGGCTAGTTTGGGTCACCTGTCCTGGGTCTGTCCCCTCCCAGCTCTTACTGCACCCCCCAGCCTGCCCGTTGGCAGGACAGAGCAAAGGCTGAGATGTCCTTGGCTTAGTATAAGCACTGCTCTGCAACAATTAAAGCATCGGGGTGTTATCAGCACTCTTCTCATTCTAAGCCAAAACACAGCATTCCACCAGCTACTAGGAAGAAAATTAATTCTGTGCTAACTGAAACCAGGACAGAGAGTAATTGATCATCTGTATTATTTAATAACCACGTAGGCACATCCTGCATGGAAACATGCAGCAAGGCAAATACAGGCTGCCTGGTATCAAAGCTGTGATGATGAACTCCCATCTTAAACTCTGGCTACTGCTGAAAAGGCATCATAAAAGTTGCAGGTTTTTATTTAACAGGCAGTGAGATTAATTATACCCCAGTGTCCAGTTTTGTACCATCACTTAAAAATGTTGAAAATTATAGTAGCTCATCATCAGAACAGAATGCTTCAAATGTACTTTTAGTAGATTCTGATCTTTATTTTTCCTAATTTAAATCTTGGCCTGAGGTGTAAGAGAAATTAGAACTAGGTCTCAACAGCAGCTGTCTAAAAATACCAGGATACCATCTCTTTCCTGCAGTAAAACAATGAAGTAATAGTTTGGTGATTCCCCTGTTAGTCCTGCAGACCTAATGCAGCCATAGGACAGTGAGACATTGGCTGAAAACACCTTTATTACTAATAATAGGAGACGAGAACAGCAGCTTGAGTGGTTAGAGACAGCAGAAGTAATCTGACTTAATGTCAGCACACTTGAATTGGGGTTGATGAGTGTTCGGAAGCCCTGAAGCATGTTGACTGCTGCTTTGCTGACAGGGGCCAGACTGAGTGCTGGCCTGGAGTATTGTAGGTGCTGGCAGCTGAGAGTTTTGAGGATGAGTGGAGGGAGGTTTCACTGATGATAAATTTCCTAAATGAATTAATGACAGCTCATTATTTCCTCCATAGAGAAGAGAAGGAAGCGTGTGTGTATATGGTCTAGAACTTAAGGCTGGGAATTGTTCTGTAATTAGCACTGGTATCTATTCATGATCCCTTTGCTTTCTCCTTCCTCACCCAAAGCTGTCTAAGCAGGAAATTCCCTGTTAAGCAGCAGCTTGCTCCTTGCTCTGGATGATTCTGGGTGAAAATTGGTGACTAGCAATCCACTGTAAAAGTCATTTCTCCTTTGTCTTCCCTCTGCATCTGGTTTAAATCATTGGCTATGGGACTCTCACAGTATCAGTTAACATCTGGTTATAAGCAGTGCCAAGGAAGATTAGTGAGAATGTTGCTGGGGAGAAATGAAATGAAGAGTTCACTGTGTATCAGCAAGAGTAGTGGTATCACAGCCAGCTTTTGAGAGAGCTACTGAGCTTTGATTGAGGGTGGACAGGAGGAGGAGGATGAAACTTAAGGATGAGGAGAACACTTCCCACAAGCTCTAAGCATGCTTTTGTGCCAGAGAGAAGATGAGAATGCCAAGAAGCTTGAATATGTGCTGGCAGCTTGTGCCAAAGATTAGAAAACCTATCAAAAGGAAAATTATACCACTTCTTGAACAACAAAAAGGAAATTTTATCTTCCTTCCTGTACTACTTATTGAATAGGTTGGAAAGGAGAAGGAAGCTGTTTCACTGTATTAACAAAGGAAAAAAGAAAAGCATCTGAATTCTCACATAATTTGAAAATCTTTATTTAGTTTCAGCTGGAAAATACTTATTTTTGCTTCTAAAGATAAAATACTTTACATGAAATAGAAAATAGTGAAAGTGTCTTCATATGATGTTCCTCATTTCAGAAAAGAGATTTAAAATGTTTAGTCAATGCTTTTGTTTAAGTTTAATTGAAAAGGCAATAACACTTGTTAAATACACTCTTCAATAAAAAAGCAAAAGGATAGATCATTGCCTGCAGAGAAGGAAATCTGACCAACACATTTGTGCTTCTCTGAAGTCTTACTTGGCTCATCCATCAAATTCTGGCAAGCAAAAGTCCCTCACAGAATGGCTGAGGTTGGCAGGGACCTCGGGATGTATCTGGTCTGACCACCTGCTCAAGCTGGGCCACCCAGAGCAGGTTGCCCAGGACCACGTCCAGGTGGCTTTTGCAGATCTCCAAGGAGGAGACTCCACAGCTTCTCTGAGCAGCCTGTGCCAGGGCTCAGTCACCTGCAGAGAAAAGAAGTGCTGCCTGGTGTTCAGATGGAGCCTCCTGCATTTCAGTTTGTGCCCACTACCTCTTCTCCTGGCACTGGGCACCACTGAAAAGAGTGTAAAGTGTGAAAAGAGTGTAAAAACTCTGTTGTCTTTACACTGTGCCTTCAGGTACTTGTACACAATCAGATTCCCACCCCCAGGCATTCTCTGTTCCTCTCCAGGCTGAACAGCAGTCTGAGCACTCGGCCTCTTCTCACAGGAGAGGTGCTCCTGTTCCTTAATCATCTTTATGGCCTTTTGCTGGGCTCTCTCCAGTATGTCCATGTCACCTGTACCTGGTGGGGCCCACAGCTGGACACAGCACTCCACGTGTGGCCTCACCAGTGCTGAATAGAGTCAGGCTCACCTCCCTCAACCTGCTGGCAACACTCCTCCTGTTGCAGCCCAGGATACCCCTAGGTTTCTTTGCTGTAAGGGCTGGCTCATGGTCAGTGTGGTGCTTCCCAGAGCCCCAGGTCCTTTTATGCAGAGCTGCTTCCCAGGTGGGTGGCCCCTAGCACGTATGCAGGGTCTGGGGTTGTTTGCAGGTGCAGGACTTTGCACTTCTCCTTGTTGAAATTCAAGGTTTCTGTCAGCCCATCTTTGATCAACCCATCAGCCTGTCAGCCTCTGTCCCATCTCAGCTGGTGCTATGGCTGTTTGTACAGCCAGCATTGGAGCTGGGCACTGGATTCAAATCCCTTTGCAAAATCTTGTTACTAAGCTTACCAATTTCCCTCCAGCTTATACTAAAATAGTAATAACTCCTGTCTACAGTGGGAGATGTTTGTGATCAAGACTGTGGTTAAATAGCAGAGAATGTAAGGTTTGGGGTTTTTTGGGGGGCTGAGGTGGGAATAGGATTGGGAAGAATGGGAATGGTCAATACTAAAGGTATTTCTTAACTCCTGGAGCAATAAACAAGCCCAGTAATATCCTTATTATGCAGCAAAGCACTTAGAAGTCAGTCTCTTGACTTTGCATTTAATTTCAAGGACTTGCTGTCTGGATTCCAGTGAGCACCTGAACAGGCATCACTGATAGGCCTCCGTGTGTCGCTACTATGGAAGTGGTGCCAGAGCGGCTGTCTGTGGGGCCTGTGACAGCAACGCATTGGTGCAGCTTTTACTGCTCTCAGAACTGTTCATCCAGCTTATTTTATTTTATTTTATTTTATTTTATTTTATTTGCATTTTGGCAATAATTTTGGTGACAGCTTCTGTCTTCGTTCCTTTGAACCTGACTCTGGTCACATGAATAAGTTAGTTTTCTCACATCTGCAATGGAGGAAAGAATGCAATCAAAACTGGTGCATTTTAATCTGAATATATTCATATGGTACAAGCAATACTGCACTTGCCTAATAGAAAGCAAATGAAATAGGGTTAAAGGAATCAAATTTTGTCTTAAAGGAGGCAGATGATGGTAAGAATATGCACTTTGTAACTTTATCATAACAGCAATTCTGGAGTTCTTTCAGTAGTCTGAGTAGGAATAAAGCTTTTTTCTCTTTATGCAGAACTGTCTGAGCTTGCAGAGTAATGCCCACTCTGTCCTGAATGATTACTTTGGATCTAGGGATTCATCCTTGTTCTCTGTGTTGGTGCGTGCATCGCAGGCTTATGGATATTTTGAGAGATGAAAAAGCATAAAGCTTTAGCAAAGAAACGATGTCTGGGTCCTGCATTAAATAAACATCTTGCAGCATTTGCAGTGCTAGGATAAAAGGCTTGTTTTAGTGTTCATGGAAGTGGTCAGATGTGAGTTGACTAACATGTTTGTATGGCTAAATATCTACAGAATGAAAAAATACATATAGTACAGTTTTTCTTTAATTAGAGCTTTCAAAGAGAAAGCAAATATTTTATTTTAACCTTTAGACTAACAAGTACTGCTTAAAGGAAACAGGCATACTCTTCTGAAAAAGGATACTTTTCTCTTTTGATTACCAGCTGTTTCTAAGGAGCAGATCCATTAAATACTGGATGGCTTTGTGTGAATTTTATAATGCTTTTCTCTTACCAGAGATGTCCTTTGCTAGGTGTTAAGTCAGCTTCATTACTAGGTTTTTGAAGGCCTTGTAACCTTGAGGTAAAGCCATTCTATGCCTAACAAGTAGAGCTGTCTTGTCTCAAAAAATGACTACAGAGGAAGTAAAAAAACACACCTAGAAAGTGCTGCAGCCTGTTTCCCTACCCGTTGCCTCTCCCCTCTCCTGGGTCTACAAGGACTGCAGATAGTCCTGGTTATAATTCAGAGTCATTTATCATAAGGTGTGGGGCTCCCTTGACTAGCTTTATGAAAAGTATTAATTACTGCTTGATTCTTGCACTTTTCTGGAATGAAGTCCACCCACAGCAGGCTTTTTTCCCTCTGATAATTTCCTTTGTGTGTTTGCATCATGTTCTTCTGTCTCTGTCAGTACAATTTGAAAGAACCTAGTAAAATTAATGGTTGCTGGGAATTATTTTTTTCATTGGTAGTATTGGTGCCCTGTGGAGACTAGCAGCTCAGCTTTTATCCTTAGATTAGTGTTTCTCACTTGCCAGGAGCACAACCAGGTACTCTGGTGTTGCATTGGAGGGTTTAACTTCCCCACTTTGCCTTGAGGGGATTCCTGCTTGTGCTTTTGCGAAGTTATAAGGAAGGATTGAAGCAAATGAAGTTACTCCTGTGTGAAAAATTGAAATGTCTCTGTCTGGAGTTTCTGTGCTAAAACTGCCACTACCAAATGTGTTATGAAATCTGTATGTAAGAGATACAGCTCTGGCTGCTGTTTCCAGCTTGAAAGCAAGTTACCTATTTATAATTAGTGTTATTAGTTCATTGATGTGCCTTACATATCTTTTAAATTGGGAGCTTATGCTTCCAACAACACCCAGAAAACTAAGAACACATCAGAGATAGTGCAAAAGCATATATATATTTTTTTAATAGGAGACCCATTGTAATAGCTGAATCTTGTTTCCTTGGTTTGGAGTGAATGGATTGAGACAGCAACTGCATTTGCAGTGAAGCATTTGGGAAGGTGTAGGCGTTCCTCAGGCTGTTGGACTCTTTAAGCCCCAAACCAGTAAATACTAAGCTGGCATTAAGCAGAAATCTAAACAAAAGCTTCCTGAGAGCTATAAACTACTCAGGCCACTTCCCTATTAGATTCCCTCTCTTTGGTTATAGTCCTTAGTATCCGAGTGGTTGTTCCAGCTCCTGCTCTGCTTTGTGATTTTCCTCAAAACCCCCTCCTGACTTTCCCTCGTACTGACATTCCCTGTGTCCTGTCTGGCTTGAAGGCTGGTCTCTGCATTTTTCTTTTGGACTGATCTTTGCATATTAGTTGGAATCCTGGCTTGGACTGAATGTTTGTGTTTTTCTAGTATTGGATTGGAGCCTTCCTCTTGTCTGTTTCCCGTCCTTGGCTCAGTGGTCCTGTGACCCAGACAGCATGGTTTTGCCAAGTGCTTGCAATAACCCTCAGACTTTCTAGTAGCAACTGGCTGTACCAGACTCCAAAACATGTTAAGGGTTGTCTGGTCTTTAAATCTACTGTAGTTTAGTTTTAGCAGTAAGTATAAGATTACTTAAACTTTTGGGCTTACAATGTGTTCTGGAATCAGATGACTACTGTCTAAGCTGTCCCAGCTCTAGTGGCAGAGTTTTCCAGTAGTAAGGTCTGTTGCCTCTCCTGTTGTTCTGAGCTTGGTTTTGGTATGTTTTTACCTAATGCACTATTTTGCTTTTGAGCATTTGTGTGGTTCTTTCCCAAAAGAAAGAACCATCATGCCATACATCATACCATATTGTATTGTATCATGCTTTGAGCAACCTGGTGCAGTGGGAGGTGTCCATGCCCAAGGCAGGGGGGTTGGAACTAGGTCATCTTTATATGATTCTTTGATACATAAATTGTGACATAAATAACCCAGAGAACCATTAGGAAAAGCAAAAATGTAACCTAGGTTATAAATATGTAAAAGGTGCTTAATACAGATAAAAGACAAGGGAAAAGAAAAGTCACCATAAACACTGTTCTCCTGCTAGCTGACAACTTACTGTACTGGAAGGATGAGAACTTGATGTCAGAAGAAAAGGGCAGATCCTTACATCTGTGCATTTGTGTTACTGATGATCCATAGTAGGAATTAAATCACTTGACTTATAGTAAGTGTTTCTTATTTTTTATTAGTTTATTAAAAAATTAAACTAACAATAAAATATTGTTCTTGGATTTTCATAAATTATGTTCTTTTAATTTACCATAAAGAAATTTTGCAAGTAGCAGCTCTCACTGGTCTGTTGGAGTCTTACTCTTATTTACCTGGAATCTGACTCAGTGCAAATGCTCTAGGTAGAATATAAACATCCCCGTGCAGACCCTGTACTGAGTGTGAGTAAATGGGCAGTTGCTTGGAGCAGCGGTGGGGGTGGTGGTAAAAGTAGGGTGGTAAGCAAGGCAGGAAACAGCCTTCTAGTGGTGCCTGACTCTGTGTTTGGTCTTCGTTGGCTCAGGGATGGTACCTAACAGCTAGAGGCACTATCCTCTGTAAGTGGCCTTAAGTTATGAGAATGAATATGTACTTGTGAAATAAGTGACCACAGCTGTGCTGCCTGCACTGTCACTGCTGGGAAGAGAGACCAGGCAAGCACTGGGAACTGGCTTCAGCAGCATGAGTGGTGACGGGAGGACAGGGAGGGCCAGAAGACTTCCCATGCTTCCTGAGGGCTGCTCCTTCCTGTGTGGCAGCTCTGCATTTTCTGGGTGTCACAAAGCAGGTGCCTTCAGGGGTACCAGAAACAGACTGGGGGCAGAGGCAGATGGCATCCTGTGAGGGGTGGGGAACTTGCCATTTGTCTTTGGGAGAGAAGCGGTGATTTTGCTCTGTGGCATCTCTACTGCTGTGCATATAGAATATTGAGTAGAGACCTTGAAGCAGAATATAGCTGACATTATCCTATCCAGCATATTTCCACGGGGAATAAAGACAACCCTGTTAGAAAATAAAAGATATAAATAACTTAGTTTTCCTGGATTCTGTCTCAGTTTTCAGACAGAGTTGGAACATGATCGAAACTTCTAAAAGGCTGTTACTGCCCACTTCAGTGGCCTGAGCAATGTTGCATGTGAGAACAAGAATACAGAGCCCCTAGAGAAAAACTGTTGCTGGAATTCCAAACTAGAGATTAGAGTATTCTCTAAATAAAACATTTTAAGAGTTCAGAGCTCATATGTTGAATCTTTTGACTTGTATCAAGTCTCTCTCTTAAACAAAAACATTTTGCTGAAAGGGTCTCCTTCACCTTCTGCTTTGCCCAGATACGCATTGTTGCTGTGTGCTGCTTCGCAGCTAGTGTGTTCTTTAAATAAGTGGCTCCACTTAAGTGCACAGTGATGGAAATTCCTGTTGTGGAAGAAGATCATAAGATTCATGAAAATGTACTTGAGAAACTTTAACAGAACACTGAGGTTTACTGCAAGTATAATTATTTCAGCTTAGTAGGTTCAGGGCCAAAACTGCCTTTGTTGGTGTTTTCAGTGCTGTTCTACTTAGTACATGGCTGCAAGAAGGTTTTGTTAAAGGGAGGAAATCATAGCACAGTCCTTGAGCTAGCATGCCAAGATGTTTCATCTCCATGTATGCTCTCTTAAAGTCACATAAAGGAACCAGAGTTATATTTAGTTGTATCATATTTCTGATGAGATATTTTTAGCAAGTCTTTTTCATTGCCCGCATCACAAAACAGCTGGGAGCCCAAGATGCTGTTCAATGTCTTGTCATTAAGGCCTCTTCCATCTGCCAGATCATGGAGCTAATAACTGTGACCAAAGCAAATCTGCCCTCGGGCAAGGAATAATGCTGGACACGCAGCCATTCATTCTCACTTTTCTCCTTGTGGGAAAGTTGAAACTTAACTAACTTACAGCTAGAAAAGGATAAATTTATTGAGGCTGTGAAATGGTAATCAGTTGACTCTTGGCTGTGCCTAGTGGCTGGGGCTGGGGCCAGATCCTAGGCGCAGCTCTGCACCATGTCACCCTGACTAAATTACAAGATGAATACAGAGAGGCTAAAGCCTTCTGTGGTTGTTGAAATGCAATTCTGGGCGAGGAAGCCACAAGAATCAACCACAGCACTCAGTGGCATAAAACCAGAAATGTATTTACTAAGCAGGTGGGTAGCAGGGGGAAAGCATTTTTGTTCAAGCAGTTTCTATTCAAGCATGCATATGTGCTTGCTCCTTCACTCTGTACAGAGTACATACCAGTCAAAATTTCTGTTTCATCATGTTAGCATCATGGTCTTAGAGCAGTGGGAAGCTATTTCCAGCTGTTTGAGATGTCAGAGTCCTCACTGGGACTCAGCTGAAGGACTGGGGCTGGCAGGCATCTCAGCTACGCCAAGCAGGCTTATCTTATGTTAGAGAGATGCTGGAGAAAGGTCAGGAGAGGTGAATGCAGGCAATTGGGAAGTTGGAGAACTACGGGAGAAAAACGTAGAAAGCTGTCCTGAAGATTCTCTGTGAAGGAGGGAGGGAGGTACTTAAAATGAAGGAGGGAGTGAGATACTTAAGATCCATTTTTTGTGCAGTTGAAACAGAGGTATTTCCTTGATGCTGGAACTTGTAGCCTTCTATCTTGAATTTCACACCTTTGCTTTAGAAGATCAGAGTGACTGTATTTGAATTCTGAGGACCTGAGAGGCTGAAGAGAACAATATATCTTTATGATTGCACATGAATAACACAAACTAGATAAGCAATAGAGCAAAATACTTAGAGAAACAGGCATATCACAAATATTTGCAAAGAATTAAAGAACTGCTGCGCAGTCCTTAAATTTACAAGGGCTGAATGTCCAGGAAGGTTCATGATAAAGCAGTGTTAGGAGCCAAAGGCAAGTGGATGTGAAACAAGAACTGGTTCTGCTGCTTGCTAACTTGGCGTAGTCCTAAGCGATTTGATTCTCTGTTCACACCTCAGTTTTCCACATTTGTTCTTTTCACATCTGCTTCGTTGACAGTGCAAGGGCCTGAACTTCTGACAGTATTTTGTGGTTCACAGGATATTATTGGGACTTTCAGGATATTATTGAGGCTATACATTTTTTCATTCACGATTTTGGCAGAGAGGTAACAACCAAAAGAATAATTTTGCTTTTTCATCTGGAGATTCAGTCCATACTGTTTTACTTTTCTGACTTAATGTCTCAGTGTGCTTCAGTTCAAAATATTGTCATCAAGACAGCAGTAACTAGCAAGGTGCACACAACCACTGTGTGGCAGAGCTTGGAGCAGAGCTCCTTCCTGCTCAAGCACTTTTAAATAATCCTTTCTGATTTATGTGATATGCTAGTGAGTAGGAGCAAATTTCTGATTCAAATACTGCTGAATTTGACCAAAGTTTAGGTTTGGACATGAGTCCCAGTCTGTCAGTCTTACTGGACAGAATATCTTTTCAAAACATCCAAAGCATCTTCTACAAAGCCTGTTGAATCCCACTGTGATCTTGTCAGACTTTGCATAGTGATTGGTGGTAGAGCCAGAGCCTCATGTTGTAATCAAGTATTCTTGTTAAAATGTTCCTGCCTGATGTAACTTTTTCAGGAAGCACTGAAGTGATTCTTCCCCAGATCTAATTTGTAACATAGCTGAGGATTTGGAGGGGAAAGAAGGATCTAAATCCCATCAGTCATGAAGTACCTTCCAGGCTTCTGATGTTACCGGGGAAAGGCTAACTTACACAGCCATTCCTGCAGCTAAACAAATCGATCATTTCAGTACACACGTCACAAACTCTTCTCATCCCTCTACATTATAAGCAGGATCTATATATTAAAGTATGAGATTAAGCAACTTTTATTATGAATTTAATGAGCTTTAAAACTGGACTTACCTTGACTCTCCTGTAATTCAGTGGGAACTGAACTCACTTGTGCCTGCGATGAAGTTAGTCCATTAATCAACTGACTGCTACAGTATTAGTCTTCTAAGGTGAAAAATATGAATCACATTTTATGGATAAGACCCTGGGAAAACAGATGTGATGATGTCACTTTTGTTATACTTGTGCATATTTTTAAAGCTTTTCTTTACTCAGTATATTGGGTGGTTGGGATACCCCAGAAAACAGAAGTCCAAACAGCATATGTCTGATAGCATTTGCTGGAGACTTGATGATACTAAAAGCAGTCCAGCCACGCTTGTGGTGCTGTGCCTTAATTTATCATCCAGCTGGACATGAACTGTCTCCACATCTGTGGCATAGACAGCTGGTAACCCAGATAACCCACAGAATAGATTAAGAACACTATCACTTGGCAGGTGAGGTAGAAAACTCTTCTCTGTCTTCTAATGTACTTTCTTTAATCATAGGGCATCTCTGCCTACCTACCTGCTACCAGAGAGGAGTTAGAGGGTTTTAGAGTGTGTCACCTACCCCAGGAACATCAGAAGAGCTCAGTTTGGGTCTCATCTAGTGCAGTCTCTTCTCTGTATTCTTGAAAGGCAAGGTTGTGGCAGATGTTCTTTGACTTAGAAATGTGGGTTATTTAATTTGTTTCTGCTGTTGGCTTCTGAGGGCAGGGGAATCACCAGATCAGATCTGGTCTGGGTCTGTTTCATTCTCTGCTCTATTTCAGAGTCCCCAGATGGCGCAGGGGACTTTTCTATATCCAGCTGCAGACAGACAAGAGGTGTGTTCTTCCTATCCCTCCCCTTCAGTCTGACTCTGATCTTTAGCTGCTAGCTTTGTAGTCATCCTCATCAAATAAATACTTAAACCATTCCTGCACTGTGTAAACCAGAATCCTGTTGAAATAATACCAAAGTCCTTTCAGAGCCAGGTCTCTGATACACTTAGCACAGTGTCATCTGCCTGCCTCACAGGAGGCAAAATGGCTTGAGTGAGGTACAGAGTAAACTGTGAAAGGGGGGAAAAATAGGGAGGAAAAAATGCAATCTGCAGCTTAGAAAAATCTAATTCTCTCAAGGTGTATTGAAGTCTGCAGAGCGGTTATCTTTCTGAGCGGCTCATAGCAACCAGCAGTGTATCCTTTAATAGCCTTGGTGAGATTGAAGTTTTGGTGATTGTAGTCACGTTGTTGGCCCTCATCCTCCTTTCCTAGGGCCTTTCAGCAGTGCCCCACATCAGAGCTGTTCTTTAGCTAGATGGGAGAATGAGTGGCCTGACAGCTTTGAAGGAAGTGCTTAATAAAAATTGATGGATACAGCCCGAGAAGGTCCCCTTCCATTATTCTTGCTGGGAGTAAAGTTATTAAGCTTTGATGGAGTCATGCTCTCTGCTGAAGTATTTTTTACCTGTGATACTGGAGTTTACCGGGTTTGAAGGGAGATGGAGGACAGAGAGATAGAGGGAGGGAGGTTGTGAAGGGAGTTTGGAAGCAAAATTTGTACTATACTTGACGGGAGGTTAGGAAATACTAGCATAAAGAAATGCTAGCAGACTTTAAGGTGGGGGTCTCTCCTTTCCCTATAGGTATCACAGATAAATATCTGCCCTATCAATTAAGTATCCATCTTTGAGGGAGATATTGCCTGTGTTGTTTTTTCTTTGTAGGCAAAGCAGAAAATGGTTCTCTGAATAAGAAGGAAATTATACAGGCAAGAGATCACTTTTACTATTTAATTCTGGTGCCAGCTCTCCTGTTGTAGATTACCTCTGCTGGGTGGTGGAGAGACTGCAGAGTGCAGAACAGATACCAGGTCGCCTTTCCCTGCAGGTGTGTGGAGCCCAGAGGAACAGAGCCAAGGGCAGGTCTCAGGTGGATAGTAGACATAGCTGGGGCAGCCTGGCTGTCCAGCAAGCTTTCCTCCCATTAACAAGCATCCTGTTCCAAGGCCAGTCTGCCCCTTGCAGTCCCTTAACAAGAGAATGAAGTAGCACTTATTTTGAATATTTCAGAGGATTGGATGCATGGCATATCTATGGCTTGTCCCATCTAGGCTCTACCTTTCTCTGTGTGTGCCTCTCTTTTCTAACATTGAAAGAAAAATACATTTATGCACTTCATGTCTTGAGCAGGAGCTATGTTAGTGTCTAGCAGCAACTCTCACTGGGAGCAACCAGTTTAACCTTCCAGTTGGTCAGTCACATCTACCCCTGCAATTCAATCTGCCACAGTGAATGCTGGATTTAATAACACAGTTCTTTAGAAAGCATTCTTCTCTAACGCTTTGTTGTTCCCAGAATGGTAAAGGAGTTTGGTTTGTATTAGCAGTACTTCATGAGATCTAACTAAATGTCAAAGTGAGGGTTTGCAGTATATGCTGTAACATGTGAAAAAGCTTCATCATCAGGTTTGGACATCACTTGGTCTGCCATAAAAGTACAAATTTATCTTACAATAAGTCGATGATTTGCTAGTAGTTATTAATAGGGCTGAAGTGGTCAGTAATTTCAGTTTAAAAAAAAAAAAAAACAAGCTCTAGGCAAACAAAACCTTTGAGCTGCATGAGCAAGAAGGTGTTCCCATCAGCTTGTCAGCTGGGCAGTACTTAATAGAAAAACTCTTTGGAGCTTATGTAGGGATGGATACATGCATGATTAAGTCTCTTACTTTTTCCACTGAAACTCCTGTATTTTTAAAATCTGTATTTTCATTTTGCAAGTAAGTTTATTTTTATCCTATCTTGGCTTGGTGTAGGTTTTGGTTTTCAATATTGTCTTCTGTTTATTGTGATTACCTGAACAGGGGTACTAGCTTACTCTCACAGTGTCAGGCTCTTCAATACAGAGTAACATCCAAGGATAACGTGTTTCTTGTCAGTTAGACAGGTTTAGGGGTTGGTAATATGAAAATTGGTCAGGAAGAAATGTCTTCTGATGAGTGCATGCATCTCAGTGGTTTCAGAATATGGGATTGTGCCCTGTAAACACACAATTTTTTTCAAAATTTTAACTTCTTGGCATCCTCAGCCTCCTGTGGAAGTGAATTCTGCCATCTGTATGCATGCTATATATATATGTATATATAACTATTTCCTTTTCAATCTCCACCTTTCACAGTTTCACTGCACATCTCCCTGTTATGTAGTTTACGGAACAGAGAACAGAAATCCCTATCTCCCTTTACTAGTGCTCTTCCTTATTTGATGTACTTTTATCATGTTCCCTGCTTTGTAGCCCCTTTTTAAGGCAATCAATTGAAGCTGCTTCCATGTCTCTACATGTGATCATTTCAAAGCTCTTGACCATTCTTTTCACTCCTCTGTGAACCTCTGTTTCTGTGATATCATTCTTTGAGGTGGTAATACCAGAGGGCATACACAGCAACTGTATCACATTGCAGATCATAGTGACATTTGTACTCACCTGTTGTCAATATTTACCTGAAACCTCCCAGAATCATATTAGATCTTTGGTTTTCATGTTACATTAGTATCTTAAAATTATGTTGAGATTAAAGGGACACAGGTACTTACTCCTCCTTTTTGGGCCAGAATTACTAAGTTGAATGTTGAAACTAATCTTTGAGTAAATTTGCTTTTAATATCCTTGGGACTTTCACTGCCCTTTTGGAAAGACACGTTTCCCGTTAGGCATCTGCTTGCAGTTCTGATTCTAAATTTTGCTTTCTTCATCTCATCTTACATTTTCCCATGTTTCTGCCCAGAAATCAGAGTGTGTATTGCATTTGGGGAATTGGAGCAGCAGCAAGCTGAAAGACTTTCCAAAAATCCTTTCAAGCTTTCTGCCTGCTTCTCTTTTAATGCAATGGAATTTAGAAAGCAAAACAGAGATCTCTTGCTGAAGTGACAGCAGCTGCCAGGTTGGTAACAGACTGATTGTTAGAAAGCTCTGGTGATAGCAGAATGTTAAAGGAAACTTTTAGAGCATGAGAATCACATCCTGAATATTTCAGATTAATAAAGCTCTACACTTAAGTGCTGGGCAAAAGCAAACATTATCAATAAAACAAGAGCTGCTTACTGAATCTCATGAGTACTGCTGTTTTAATATCTTGAGGAAATTTCTGTTAGGCTCAGGCTGTTCACCCATGCTTTCGAATCAGGCAGAATTGGACTTCTTCTTCTGTTATCAGGTACTTTGGATTGTCCATAATGTCTAGTGCACAGACATCTGGAAAACACTGGCGTTGCTTGCCTATTTTTTTTTCCCCTAAGTGTCTAAGAAAGGTAAGCAATAAACTTGTGCTTTGTCACTACTTTTATTTCTTCCTCCCTTCCTTTGTAGTTAAATGAGAAAAAACTCTTTCAACAAATTTCCATTACTCTTCATTTACAGAAGAGGATATGTCTCATATATTAAAAGAAGAAGAGGATATGTCTCCTACTAAACATCCTACAGTGAGAGCTACTTGTAACAAATAAAAGCATTTTTTTCTCCTTTTCCTTGCAATTTTTATGAGCTAGTAAAGAAGAATTTGGCTGTAAAATGCTCTCCAACCCTTAAAGAAACAAATCCTGAAGAATATCTGGAACTGTTTTTAAATGTTGAATTTTGAAAGAAACACAAACTGACTGCTTATCTTTAGCTGTGTGGTACAAATTTATGGGCTTGGTTTTCTGTATTTGTTTCCTGTGAAAAATTCCTTAAGCATATGTATGCTCCCATGGACTGATTTGGGAATCCTTTAAAAACAGTTTTAATGTGTACAGAGGGGACAGACATACAAGGAAGGCTTTGGTTTTTAAGGTGAGAGAAGAAGAAGTGATTATTATCTTCATCTTTCAGTGAGACCATTTGCTTGTAGGGAACAGTACATTTGTTTAAATAAATGAGGATGAAATGAGTTTGCCTGATATTGCTTTACGTGTAAATTTCTGCTGTGTACTGTCTCAAAGGAACTGCCTCGAAGGTGAAGATTTGGGTAGGGCTTATTTTGTCTGTATGTCATCCTGAATGCCCTTGATGTTGATGGATCTGGTACTTTGGGCATTGCAAGAGTTGCCTGCTTGATTGGAGTGTGATTCATTAGCCTGAAGCTGAAGCGTGGCCATGGTTGAATTTGGATATTCCCAGCAGGAATTGGATGCGTGATTACTATTTGTGAAGAGGGGAGGGCTGGTATGTGCCTGATCTTAAAAATGGACTTCCATGACTCCCTGTCCACTTAGTCATTCAAGTGACAGGATTCCTGCTTGCAGGGTTACAAATCCAACAAAAAACAGCTAATCACCTTGAGCCACTACTTCAGTCCTGTAAAAACATCCCACTCCAAATAGCTAAGTGGTGGACACTAGGGGCCAGCATGTACATTGGCTTGAAATGCTGAAAATCCTTTTTAGGGGATGTATTCAGGGCATCTTTAGGCAGTATTCTCAGTGTCTTCTGTTGCACTTTTGCTGTACAGGAATGATAGCACTGGGTTTCAGCTGTATTTTTAGGGAGTTTACTGAGAGACTTGAGGTGGCTCTGCTAGCATGGATCTTTTCTCTGTGGAAACCACAGTTTGGGTGCTTATGTGTGTCATGGGAGAAGATATCTGTGTTGAGCAGATATGCAGTATTGCAACATGAGCAAGGCCTGGATGCAGATGTGAGCTGGGACTGGTGTGAGGGACTGAGGAAAAATTGGAATGGCCTGCATGTAGCAGGTCAGGGGCAGGCACTTTGGGAAAACTGTATGAGGCAAAGCTTGGATAACACTTCCCTGGATTAATGTTGGATCTAAGGCAGTCAGTCACTTTCTAGAGAACTGCATTACTTTATTTTAAACAGGGAAGAGGTCCCTGCTTGTGGTATGGTAGCTACTGTAGTAGAAATGCATTCGTTCAGTATTGAATCATGTTTATACTCCTTTTGGCTTCACCGAAAAAAGACTTTACAACAGTACAGAAACGGGTGGAAGGAATATTCTGGAATTCTATTTATTCTCTTGAGATTGGTGGTGGTTGTCTACTACATGAGACAGTGCTAGTGGATGCTTCCCTTCCTCCTCCCAGCATGCTGTCTAGTAATTCTGTAACAAGGGGAATATGAAAGGTGGTACGCAGGATTCAGAGAGACATCCTTTAACCAGAACATTCATCCTTAGCAAAAAGGGAAAGGCACAATTTGTAAATTCCTGGAGAAGAAAAGAGAGGAAAATACTGAAAGGGAAGGAAGAAAAAAGCACTGCCTGGTCAAAACATAGGAGCTGTCAATGTCCATTAGCCTACAGCACAAGAAAGCTTGGCATCATTAGTCCTTAGTAACGTCTGCAGTTCAGTTACATTTACTTAACTAAGGAGGAGTCCAGCTAACAGAGATGTAGCTGGAGAGCGATGGTTCCAAGTAATTCAGACGTGGCTCTCTTCTGTGACACATTATCAATACTCTGTGGCAGTCGGTCTTTCCCTGGGTTTGACAGATGAGCAGCACAGTGCGCTGGGTCAGGCTGGGCCTTCGCGCACAGGCAGTGTAACCAGGGCAGTCTGTGTGGGTGTGCACAGAGGTGGAGCCGCCCAAGGGATCTTCCTCTCCTGCAGACGGTTACCTGACACATTGAGCTGCCTGCTGCTTTCTTCTGGTGGTGCAGGAATGCGTGGTCAGCACCAGCGGCGGTGCTTCTCTGCACGGGTTTGTCTATGAGCATCTAGGAAATGGTGGTGAGGAGCTTTATCCGCAGCAGGGAGGAATACATTTCTGCATCTACATTTTCTTCAGAAAGGAATTGGAGAAGTTCCAGTGTCCACTGTGGGCTTAGAACTGATCCTACTACTTCTCCTTTATCTCCCATATCAGAAAAGGGAACAAGCCCCAGCATGGTAGCCTTGTGTATCGGTTATCAAGTAAAGGAGAACTTGGTGGTGTTCAGGAGGGGACTAAAACGTCAGTTCTTTCATTTGCAGTATTTTATGAACACTACTGAGGACCCAAAGGGAAACTTTGGGTAGTACTATATTAAAAATAAATCTGACATTAAGGATAGGACCTCATGATGGAGTTTTCTTGGCATTAACTGAAGGACGGAACTGTCACCTGGCTGGAGGTGAAGCAGGAGCTGGGCGTGGAACAGCAGAGGCTGTGGGGACAAGCAATGGGAAGGACTGTCACGTAGCACCCCACCATGAGCCACGGTGCCATGTACCAGCAGCACACAGAGGCCTCTCCTGCAGCTCCATGGTCACTTCCCACAGGAAAGAAAGGGGCAGACTTCCTCCATGCAGATTTTCCAGTCATAGATGATTTTTTTTTTAAATTTCTTCCTTACCTGTAAATTCCTAGAGGTGATTTTAAATATAAGATGTTGCCAAAATTTTAATGTAGTAAAATGTTGCAGGACACCACAATTGGATTATATTTTTTATATATATATTTTTTTTTCTGACAAATGGAATACAGTACTTTTTTTTTTCAAGTGATTAAACTTCATATACCAAGTGATTAAAGTTAGTTTAACAGGCTATCTTTAGATCTCCTTTTTAAATTTTTCCAGTAAATCTCTCATTTACTCAGTTACTTTCTGCTGAGCAGTTAGTTAGTGCCTCATTAAAGTGGATTAGATCAACCCACGTGTTATATAGCAGGTTACCAACTGTTAATATCTTCGTCATTGCTGCCAACTTGGCTAACCAAAATCTGTGATCCCTAGTTGAAATCTGATGTTGCTTAGTAGCTTCATTTAGCAGTATTTCTGACTTCAGTGTCTTCATCATATTTCAGCATGTAACCCTGCAAGGATGTACACAGGAGGATGCAAATATCAGTTTATGGTAAGATGACTGAGAAAAAAGGGAGGGAGTTATAAACTGTGAAAAAGTACAAATGGGCATGGGCAATAAAACAGTGAAGAAGCTTACCAAGTGGCAGTCCCAGAGCTGGCTAGGGCTTATCCATATCTGTGCAATACTGCAAGCCTGAAATGTCATTATTCACAGGGAGTTCTGGAGTATAATCCATCATCATTCAAAACAGACCAGCCATTCTCTGAAAGCTATTTAGGTCATGAGATGTCACCGCACCTGACCATAAAATCCATCATGCTGGGGAAACCAATGGCCAGTGCTTGGCATTATGAAACACTGTGAGGCAGAAGCTGTATTTATCTTTGTTAGAATTGACAGATCGCCCCTGTAGTTTCAGGTAAGCCCACGCTGACAGATCAGCACAATGTATTACAGTCCATCAGGGTGATCTCCTTTGGAAGAGACCAGCTGCATATATAGCTTGAGGATTTCTGGTTTTGTCAGTGGATTTGAGACACTGTGAAAGTATATAAGAAAGGCCCCTTTTGAAATGCTAAACAGCTCTATTCTTTAATCCTAGCAACTGTCTTCAGTGCTGGATTGTTCCCTCCCCCAACCCTCATATATATTTTTTTTCTTGAGTCTGCAAGGGAATTTTATGCTGGTGAAAGTCTTCAGCCTGACAGCTTTGCTTCCCTTTATGCAGTAATGCAGCACAGCCTACAGCAGTACAATCTACATCACACCTTCAGGGTCCCCAGAAGACTGAATAGTAAGTTCAGTGTCTTAAACTCATTCATTCCTTGGAGAGTCGTTAGAGCTCACCAGACTTCCAGCAAAAACCATTGCCTCTATGAAGAAGATGCTGTCCATCAGCATTGCATAAACTTTGCATCTGCTGCAGTATGTGTTAGACCAGAGCTGACTTAATGCAGCAGACTGACAGAGAAATCTTTGCTACACAAATGAAATAAATAAATATTTCTTTCTTACACTAAGATTTGGCTCTTACTGATAATTATTTCTGGGGCAAAAGATGGAGCTTTCTTTCCTTTGAACTCATTGTATTGCATAATTACAAAATTACTAGGTAGTAGTAGTGGTCGATAGTGAATGCCAGAGGACAGTGTGAGCAGGCAAAACCTAGCGTATACTCCCAAGTATGTGTGAAACTACAGAGTCAGCCTGAGGCAGGCACCTGCTATAGAAAACTTCATTCCAAACAGTCTGAAGTTTGACAAGGTTTTTATACTGAAAAATGAATTTTACAGGAATGATTAGGCAACCTTCTTGTTGTTAGCAGTTATCAGTTCTACTTGAAATTGCAGTCTGATCCAAAAATATATGTCTGGATTTTTTGCAGTCTGCTGTACCTTATTCTTTTAGATCTTATTCTTGTGACAAGGTGCTGTTACTGTGATAGAAGCAGGACCTTAAAAGACCTTAGCAGCCCCTAAAAGTTGCCCAGTAAATAATTAGGAACTTGTCACTGGCAGTATTGCTAGAGGAAAGTACTCCACTAAACTGAAATAGCCCAGTATGCTTCAAACTTCCTACCAGGATAGCTTATAGCCAGCTGCTCACCACCCACTTGAGTGCTGGCACAAACATTGCTGCTGCTTGTAGCATATGGTGCCACTGATGGGGGGCAAAGGCAAACTTCTGAAACCTTGTGTTTAGGAGATTTGGTACATGTGCTTGAGGAAAAGCCCTCTAAGAAGTGAATGAGTTTTACTTTTCATCCTGGTGCTATTTATTATGTCTTCTTATCGAAGGCATGAGAAACACAATAAAAATAATGCAACTCTAGTGCCTTCCCAGTGCTGTGCCCATGCATAGCCTTATGGTTTAACAGCAGACCAGGCTTTCACATCCTATGGCATGCCACCGACTTGCTGTGAAAATGTGGGTCAAGCTGTTTCACTTCTTGTGGCTTTAGTTCAGTTTTTTTTTTTTTTTTTTTTCCACCTGTAAACAATGACTGGACTAACGGAGATGCTGTGAAATATTGTGTATTGATATTTATGATCTTTGATTATTCAATTAAATGCCTTGCAAAACTCATCTTTTTCTGGTAGATGATTTCAGATATGATTAAGCTGAAGTTTGAAGTAGAACATGTAAAAGTTTTCATCAGAGTAGAGGTTGTTTAAATTTTGATTAATTTGACCTCTTGGTAAGTAAGTACAAAGCAATACTATTCTCCGTCTGTTGCACTGAACTGAACAGATAGTGAAAATTTAATAGGGATGGAATCAACAAAAGGATGATGGAGAGAGTTCTCTTTTCAGCAGTGTTTATTTTAATTCTCTCCCTTCTCTTATTTATCTTACAGATTTTGATGAACAATCAGCTAATTCCTGGCATGTTTACTGAATTCTCTTTCATTTTTCTTTTGTAAAGAGGGAACTACAATGTTATCAGTAGATGTATATAATTTTTCTTGCAAATAGAGAAAAACAGAAATGCTCCTCAAAAATTTTAAAACACTCTTTAATCAGTGATGGGAAATGGCAGTTTCATAATACCCGGTAACAGATCTGAGTCTGCATCAGTTAGGTAGCAGCTGCAAGTGAAAGCTTCCAACATGTTTTTAATGATATATGTGAAAGGAGTCACTGGATTTTTTTTTTTTTAATAGGATATGAATACATTAGAAATACTGCCTGTAACAGTAAATGAGCGGTGTAGTTACTTTTCTTTTATGTTTCAGTAAGATTGAAAGCAGTAGTATAGTTAGTGATGCACAAAGGCTTTCTCTCAAAGAGCAAACATAAGTGATAATAGCAACTACGTAGTTGTCCCAGTAGACTTTGATACTTTCCCAAAGTGATTTCACTATCTACTGTAGATGTAGCCCTAGTGGGATGTGCACCCTTGTGGTAGGTAGCATTGTTCTGTTTTGCAGACCAACTAATGTTCTTAGCTGTGGAACTGGGACTGAATGCCCCATGGAAACTAAACTTCCCACAGAGATGGATTTTCCATCAATTGGGAAGAACAGAAAGAATTCTGTCTCTATTTTTGTAGATATGTCAAACTCAGAGGACTAAACTATACCCACACCTAACATTAGCTCATTTAGCTTTTTATATCTTTTATGTATTTGCAGCAAAAAGCCTTTTCTTTATGCTGCTTTTACTTGAATTCCTTTACTGGGGAGTCTGTGCATCTCATTCAAGCCAAAGGCAGTCTTTAGAAAGGCTCCCAGTGAATTTAACAGGATCAAAATGGAAGAAGACATAATAATTTATGAAGAATATTAGATGTGCCAGTAAATCCCTGAAACTAAACAGCTTTATGGTTAATAATAAATGTTGCTGGTGTATTTCATTAATTCTGTGACCTATACGTTGTTCTTGGAGACTTAAGCTCAAATAGGACAAGGGAAAGAAATTAAAGGAGTGTTCTTGTACCAGTTGGGGATTGATTTGTATTGCTACTTTCCATGTTGCAGTTTTCTTAGTATTCATATTAATCTAGAAGATATTCAATGACTAGATAAGGTGGTGGATGTAATTATATGGTTTTTATCTGTACTTCAGCCAACCGTGATGAAAATATCGATCTGTTTATTTCTTATTCTTTGGATTAAGGTTACTCTTTAGAATGACTGCTGGAATAATTTACTGTAGACATAAATTGTGTATGCAATGGGTATAGTGCAGCTAACTGGAAATGTGTTAAATAATTTACTAGAGCTAATAGTAATAAAGACTGAAGAATCGTTAATATGTCATCTTTGGTTGCATAAAACCTCTTGTCACTAAGGGACCTAGAAAGTTGCAGCTGTTCTTTGTTACTTCCCCATGTACATTCTTAAACTCATCAGTTCTCTCATGTAGATATTTAAGCACTTTCCAAGTAATTCATTACACAGTTCCTTCTTTTACAGTTGCAGTTTGGTCAGTTTGTAATATTGAAATGACACTTGATTACATGCATATATAGTTCTGTAAGATACTTACATAATAAAAGTTACTTCAAAAATGTTTCAGCAGAAGGTAAGGTCTCTTAATAAATCTTCAGTATATGATATCCAATAGTTAATTACAATACAGCTCTACGATGTTGTGAAATCTCCCTGTGACTTATTAATGCTGCCTGATCACTTTGTCTCAGTTCATTACCATGAGAAATTTAGCCCTTTCAGCTACCACTCCTCATTATGACATTTTTAGGCTTATTTATCTCAACTCTGCTTTGCTTATTTTGCAAGTTACAGTGAGTGATTTAATAAATTGCATCACTGTTGTAGAAACCTGATACCATGAATCTTTATTATTGGTGGTGGTGTTTGATTTATATTCTTAAAACATAACAATGGGACAATGGCTTAGTCATTTCTGGAACATTTACTGCTTCCTATAAGATAGCAATTTCTATGGCAAGACCTGGAAAAGGTGGCTGCCAGAGCAATCAGAGTGATGCCTTCAGATACAATAGTGCCAGCTAAACATAATAATGCACCTGAATCAGATATTGCATGTAAGTATCATCAGCTGTTATTTAACAAATTCAAAATGGAGGAATACAGTGCAGGCTGAAGGTTGTAATTCAGAAAGAAGATTAATAGTAAGGCATATGATAGATACCTAAAGTGCCAGAAGTATGATTATATTGGCTTTTTGTATTGGCTTTTTTTTTCCCCCCCTCCTCCAGAAAGGAACTAGAAATCAAGGAAATTTAAAAGAAAGTAAGTAGAATGCAACAACTTTTCTAATAATCTGTAATGGGGATTTTTACAACTTCTTTTAAAGCATTTGGAAGTGTTCATGGATGTTCTTGGTGTTAGAAGATTTTAATGTTTAAGCATGTTCACAAGCAATGTGAGTAACTTGAAATGATTCAAAGGAGATACAAAGTGCACTGAAATCTTTAAGAATCTTAGATGATTTTAGAGAAGGACTGGTTTAGACAGAGAACTGAAAACTGAAGGTGCCTTTCTGGAGGTTTGGCTGAAGATTGAAACTGTAGCCTCTAATGGAAAACTTAAACTTTATCTAAGAAAAAAAAAAAAAAAAGACTTGAGTCCTAATCATTTCCCATACCTTTTTTTTATTTGTCTATATGCTTAGTCAGTGTCATCATCATTCTTTTCTGTCTGCAGTTAATATCCTGAAGGAGGTGAGAAACCTTTATCTAAACATTATTATTGTAATTTTTAAGAAACTGCTTCAGAATATTATCCCCAGTATTAATGTAGTCTATTATACTTGTAACTAATATCCAGTGTGAATCAAATGTTGCAGGCTTATGAAATATTGCTTGGTTTATAGGGTATGCCAGATATCAGAAAAATTGTTCTGCAAGAAGCTTAGTTCTTCACTTACATGGAGAAATATAAAAGAGCTAACAGAAAAGATTTATTGTACAGGCAGTGCATAAGAATAACCATACTAGGTCAAATCAACGAATCACCTGTCTCAAGTCTGTTTTGACAGGATCCATCAGCACTTGTCCTGAAAAATGTGCAAGGACAAAAAAAAATTCCCCCAAATACTCACCCAGCTTTCAGGACTTTAAAGGTTTTGAATCTTTCAGTGGATTTTTCTTCCAAAAATGTGTTCAGAAACTTGCTTTTCTGAAGCTACCTACATTTATTTATTTAGTTAATTAGTTTGTTTTCCACAGGCTTATAAAATAAAATTGAGGACTTGATTAGGTATCTGATAAACAAAATGGTGGGCAGAAAAAAGGGTGAACTGGAGATCTCGATCAAAGGAGAGACAGGGAATTGTTGATACTGCATTTGGGAGTTTGAAGTGGGAGGCAGGCTATTTAGGGAGAGTGAATGCTGGAATAGTGCCTTTCCCTGTGTGCTGCCTTTTCAGAGGCAGTGCACCAGCTGGGCTGCTGAAAAGCCGAGCAGGTTACCTGGTAGGAAGCAAGAAGGAAGGTTTCAAAGCTGGAAGTGACAAGAAAGGTGCTGTCAGAACTTCTTCAAAAACTGAACTCTTTGTATCATGTCTTCAAAGGCCCAGGAACAGACAGAACAAACAAACAAAAAACAACATCAAAGCAAACAAACAAGAAAAAAACAGTGTGGATATTTTTTCTGGGTCTGCATTTTCTTTATGATCTTTAAATGCCCACAAATGCACTCATGAAATCTGGTACTTTCTGTATCAGATGACCCAGGGCTTTCAAGGTAGCCAGCTCTGGAATATACCTTTCCAAACTCATCATTGTTGTTGGCAGTCGGTAAATCCAGCTTGCCATCTCTTTGAGTCAGAGACTTTGTTTCCTGGGCCATGGTGATTTTTGTTATGTTCTCCATGTCCTCACTCAGACAGCATGCATCAAACACCAGCAGGCAACGTCCCTGTCAAAAAGGTGGTATATTGCCTTCAGTGGAGTAGAGCACATTTCAGCAATAAAAATCCCGTTTTCATATAAATATCCTTGATTTAGAAAGTGGAACACACACAATGCAGAAATGATAGGTTATGGGAAGCTTTTATTTATTTATTTATTTATTTTTTGTAGAGGAAATGTTTTTATGAGACCCTAAGGCACTTCTAGCTCTTCAAATTGTTATTAACCAGCAAGGCCCTTTTATTTTGATATGCAGAAGAAAAGAGCTGTGTAGTTGTTTTTTTCTCCTATTATTTATTTTATTTTTAAACAAAGCAACTTAGAGAGGTAAAGATTTGTTTCCTTCCTTTAGAGACAAATGGGTGTTTTCTACTCAGGTCACACCAGAGATTGAGGGTAAAAAGGAGGAAGAAAAAAAAAATTCTTAATAGTGCTGAATTGACTATTTTTGTTCATTTTACAGTATCATGCTTCTCTGACATGTTTACTTTACAAATGCTTCAGCTCATGGCCATGACTATTTTGAATGGTAAAGTATATAATTAATGTCAAGGTGAAAGGCGATTATGCGTGTGAACACTCCTCTATGCCCTCCAGAAACCACTTATGAAGCCAATTTAGGTCACACATGGTTCAGTCTCTCGGAAATCTTTCTTAGTAAAGCCCCGAGGCACTCTCTTTTACTGAGCAATTAACAGAAAGCCAGCTCCTTGTGCTATTGTGGGGAAATGATAATTTGTGGAGAAGGGGGAAGGACTGTCTAAGGCACACAAATGTTTCTTCATACAGCTCTGCTGAAAGCAGAAAATGCAATTTAAATGGGCAGATAAGGCAGGGAGCAACAAAGGTCCAAAATGCCAGAATGAAAGTGCTTATTTGTTAAATACAGTGTTTTGAGGCTTTCCATCACCTTCTGTTAAATTTTTCCTGGTTATTTGAACAGATGTTTCCCAAGAAACCCCCTCGGCAAGCCATGCTGCAAAGGAATAGTTCCCAGATTTTGGCATATCTGGATGTACTGCTGCACCCTGAAACCCCTGCACAGGCGTGTGCTGACAAGCTTAGAACAGCAAAATGGTGATGAGCATTAGGCTTGGTTTTGCAGTTGACATTTTTCGAAAGCCAGTTTGAGTCCCCCTAATAATATGGTAGTAAGTTACTAAAATTTGATTCTCGCCAGCGTAAACAGAAACAAGCTATATATGACAAGACTGTACAATATCTGTATGTAATAACCATGTGTTATCATGTGGTACTGGAGCATTTGTTATCAACTACATACATTTGGATATCAGCTTGGGTTTCTCAAGCTGGCCAGAGCGGACTTTTACATGAAACATCTGCATGATGTTTCTGCCAAAATGTGGATTTGTCAGTTATTAGCTGCTGAAGTCTCTGGACAAAGAAAATTCCTAGTAGTACGCTTATTAGTCAGAATCAATTATATTAGTTTCATAATCAGACACAATTGAGTAAGTACCCCACTTCTTAAACTCTTCAAGATGCAGATAAGTGCCGTGACTGAGCCAAGGCCTGATTGTTCTGATTTAGTCAAGGTACTGTTGTAGTCAGCATTCATGAGGAAAGAAACAAAGATTTACTGTAGTTGTGGGATTAATTATATTTCTGCTGTTTATTATGATATCAGTTTGTATGACAATCTCGTTTGTGTATAGGTATGTAATCCTGGTAAATATTCACACAAGATGACCAAAACTTGTAGTTGAATGAGAGTTTGAAAGTCTGTGGTTACTCTTGTATTATACACAGAGTTTAATTCACTGAAGTTGTTGGGTACAAAGCAAAGCTGTTGCAGCAGTGCCTAATGTCAGAAGGGAATACAATTCACTGTACTGTAGTGATGTGATCAGGACTGCAAAATACTTCTAGTTTATTTTTCTTTGTTAAAAGTAGGAATCTATTACCCATGTAGAACAAAAGACAGAGTTAAATACCCTCTACTAAAAGGCAGAAAATGAGTTGATTACTGTGAGTTGTTCCCTTTTGGCTTATTATTTACCTGTTGTGTCCCTCACGAGCTCTCCTCTGAACACATAGAATCAGTGGATGTCAGGCTGGGGCTCAGCAGGAGCCTTCACCCTGTTGTCAAGTTAAGAAGCAGAAGTGGAGAGCTCTGGCATCCTCCTGCACTGACTCCTCTGGCTGATCTCTGGTGCCAGCTCCGTTTGCCCTCTCTACAGCGACAAGGTGGGCAGTGCTGTTCTCCCTTCCAGTGTGGCTGGAGGGCTGTAACACCTAGTACCTGCCATTACTAGGTGCAGGTGGGCAGGTGATGTAGCTTTAGACTGTCTTAACTACTTTCTCCATGCAGCAGCTGCTCTGAAGTTCAGGTGGTCAGTCTCACAGCCTGTAGCATAAGAAAGCTGGGAAAGTAAGGGTTGATTCATGAGATGCCAAGCAGGTAGCCTTCAGTGCAGTCTCCAGGTAGAAATACTGCCTGTGAGGCTTCCTTCTGCTAGTGGTGCAGAGGAGATAACTAGATATAATAATATTGGATTGAAGGGTATTCATTAGTATCCTCTCACTGTTGATAACTGGCTTGTTAGGGGCCTCTTCACAATCTGAGGAACAAGGGAAGTGAAATCCCTCTTTCTGTGGCACCTAATGTCCCCTTTAACTTAAGCTGCTTAAATATCTACCTACACTAACATCTTCCATACCACGTTGCCCCAGGTACAGTTTACTTCTCTGGTGTTTGATCTCACACTTCAACACTGACTGGCTCTCTGATCCGCTTCCTCTGCAACCATCTCTGCTGCCTGCTACATTCAGCTTGTTACATCTAACACCCTCCCCCTTTCGCTGCTGAGCTCTCTCCTTATGCAAAACCCTTCTCTGAACTATTTTTGTGGTGCTGACAGGAAACGAACGAACAGTAATGAGGCAGTTAGATGGAGCTGACAGTTCAATTATTTATTTTTAAAGAATGCATATATTAAAGTATTAAAACTGCATGGGCCAGATCCTCATCTGCTACTGCTCTTTTGTGCTGAGAGTACCTCTGAATTGTGCCGGAGGAATCTCTCTTAATATGTGCTTTTTAAAATAATGTTGATTTTTCTGGGTCTTCTTGCCTTTGCTGGTAAGATATTTTTCTGGCTGCTGTTTTGATGTGAGTGATAATGAAGAGATCCTGTTGGCATCGCCTCTGACCGCAGCACAGCAGGGGCTGCCCCAGCTGGTGCCTGCAGCGCGGTGCTGCCTGCCGTGCTGGGGCACCGTGCAGCACAGCAAGAGCATTTGCTCCTGCAACTGCAGCAAGTGGAGCCAATACCAAGGGTGTATGCAGCTTCTGGCTAGTGATGAAAAGTCAGCAGACCGCTTGGTGTTGAAGTAGCGTGTCCTGGGCATGTTGTTTTGCCACTCTGAGCACTTAGCGAATTCACTGTGCTCCTCTGCAGGGTGTATTCTCCATTAAACAGAGTCCTCTCTGCAGTGGAGATCATGCTAGTAATCTATCATTCAAAAGTTTTAATAGCAATAGAGTGCTATAATTGAAGAGACACATTTGTCTCTGTTCAAAATAATATACACACTTATTATTTAGCCAGGGCCAGAACAAATTGTCCATAAAAGCACATATTTTAATAAATGTTCTCTCTTGTTTCAGCAGCATCCCAAGCAATCACGAGATAAAATTGCATGCATTCTTGGCATCTTCTAGTACTGAAATGCTGCATTCTCTGTGCTCTGGATAAAGCCTGCCTTAAGCCTGTCCTGACCTTGGACCAGAACACTTGTCATTCCATCAGCTTTCTAAACCAGAGCTATTCGTCGGTTCTGCCTTTGACTTTGTCATTTTGTTTTCAGTCACTTCCTATGAACTATAGGATGGTGAATGAAGAAATGACAGAACTTTTTATGAGGACACCGAGACTGGTCAGCACCTTTCTGAGTTGAAATCCCCTTACACATCTAATTTGAAGACAGCTGAGGAACCAAAGCAATTTCTTTTATAAAGCTGCTTGACAAAAGGAGTTCTAGGTGATTAAATCTGTCTGTAATATGCCTCTCCTTGTTTGTTTTCCTTTTTCTATATAAGGAACAGTGAATCTTTTAGTAGGAGGCAACTGCTTGATGTGGTTAATCCTGTAATTCTGCACTTCTACCCACATTATATGCTTTGAAGCTGTGTTTCTGTATCTTTTAAAGTTCCCATTGATATATCTTTACTGCGGACGTGAGGAAAAATCAGGAAAGTGTACAACTCAGGTAAACTTCTGTCGTGGTTTAACCCGACTGGCAGCTAAACACCACGCAGCCGTTCGCTCACCCTCCCCCCTCCCTCTCTGGGACGGGGGAGAGAAATGGAAAGTGAAGCCCGTGAGTTGAGATAAAGACAGTTTAATAAGACAGGAAAAAAAAATAACAAAAATAATAATAACAATAATAATAATGATGATACAATGGTGATAATACGAAAGTAATAATAGTATGTACAAACAAGTGATGCACAATGCAATTGCTCACCACCCGCTGACCGATGCCCAGCCTAACCCCGAGCAGTCCGGCCCCCTCCCCCCGGCTAGCCACCCCTATATATTGTTTAGCATGACGTCAGATGGTATGGAATACCCCTTTGGCTAGTTTGGGTCACCTGTCCTGGGTCTGTCCCCTCCCAGCTCTTACTGCACCCCCCAGCCTGCCCGTTGGCAGGACAGAGCAAAGGCTGAGATGTCCTTGGCTTAGTATAAGCACTGCTCTGCAACAATTAAAGCATCGGGGTGTTATCAGCACTCTTCTCATTCTAAGCCAAAACACAGCATTCCACCAGCTACTAGGAAGAAAATTAATTCTGTGCTAACTGAAACCAGGACAACTTCCAAGCTTGTGTATAGGAAAGATTGTATTTTAAATTATCATATATTTATTTATAAGTAGGACAAGGAACTGCTTGTAGCTGAGAGTCTTTGTGCACCATAGGTTTCTAGTTCAAATAAAGCCCAGGTCACTAGTACCCGTTCAGTTCTTTTTGAGTTACTAGGAAGCAGGAGTACATGCCACTGCCAGACCCCTGTCTGACACTGTTGCCTGAGAGACAAGATAGGTCAGGCATTGTCACGGGCTGTCCCTGGGGGTGTTCAATGAGAGGTTGGGTGTGGTGCTTAGGGACATGGTTTAGTGGATAATATCCCTGGTAGGGGGATGGTTGGACCAGATGATCTTGGAGGTCTCTTCCAACCTTAATGATTCTGTGGTTCTGTAGAATAAACGGAAGGGTATGAACTCCTCTGTCACTCTCAGGGCTGGTCCCCTCTCACTGGACTAGACAAACAGGATCAGACACACTCACATTGCACCCGGTTATACTTCACTTAACCAGGGGATAGAAGTGTTTAGTCCCCAGCTAGAACTATCAATCAAGCATGAAAGTGACTTTTAAAAATTATAAGCCAATTTATAGCTCACTGAGGTTTTAATTTTATTTGAAGACAATTATCAGTAGAAAGGTCGTCTGCATGCTTGGCTGACATCATGCCCAGGCTGCATATACAGTAAGCTGAGTCTCTAGTATCAGCACATTTAGGAGCTCAGATATACTCCATGTCAAGGATTTGTTCGTGGAACATAAAACTTCTTGGAGCCCGTTCATGACACTAGGCAAAGCAGATGCTGACCGAAGGGTGTGAGTCTATAGGGCATAGCTGCTGATCTGTTTTGCCTCGGTATGAAATCAAGTGTACCATCCTGAGCAATGACAGCTTCTCCTCTTGCTGTGCTTGCTTCCCCTACTGCTTCTGCTTCCCACAGTTAGGGTGTGCCCTAGGGTGAGAAGTTATGAGGTGGGGTTACAGCCAGGACTATTAGTTTTTCCAGTCTGGAAAGCTTATACTCAGTCTGCTCTTGAATGGGTTGCTGCCAGGGTGCATTTTCAGGTTCCTCAGTGCTTTAGTTATGTTTTGTCAGGGAGAGCAGAGAACCAAGACTATAGCAATGCTGATGGGATACTATACAGCTGGTGATAAAACCTTAGCCTGACTTGTAACCCTGGGAATAGCCCCAGGCAAGGCCACGTGGGAAGCTGCAGAGCACTTTGACATTGGGTTGAATGTTACTACCAGAGGTCAGAGAAGTAAAACCTCCCTGTGCTGTCATTTGGATAGGCTGTAATTCACTTCTCTCAAGGTATTGCACTCAGTTGTTCTGTGCTATTATATGCCATTGAAGCAGCTGGCTAAAGACAACCTTTTGTTTGGTTCATCGATTAGTTTGTATAGTGCTTTTAAGGCCATTAGCATGTGTAAGTGAAGTAAATAATGTTAGGGTCATTGAACCTGATATCCACACAAGGATTTACAGGCTTCTGACTTCACTAGCTCTCTGTTCTACCCACACTTTAAGTGCAACCACTGATAATAAGCATTGAAGGGGATAAAAAAGGCTGACAAGGAGAGGGAAGACAGAGTAGGGGTTTATTCGTTAAATTTAGAATATATTTTTGAATTACCTAGATGTAAAATTTAGGAAGTTTGTATCCTCATACACTATCCATCTTAAAGCTATTGTCAGAGTGGGTGGTACATCAGAGGTGTGTGTTTGTATTTTCTTCATTATTTGTTTTCTACCAAAGAGAAGATGATATTTTTGCTTCCTTTTTTTTTTCAAGATCTTTTGTATACACTTATGAGTTTATTTTTCATCTTGTCATAGATTGAACTAGCAAAGAAAAGATGCGCTAATACTACTTTTGAGTCAAATGAGAAATATTCAGATATGTTTCAAGAAACAAAGTCATATTTCAGGATGCCTTTAGACTAATTTAGTAGACAAAAGGAAGGAAATTAAGTGGACAGAGATGCAGAAATTCAGTTGCCATTGGTTTTACCATCACATACCTAGTTCCTGCCAGCTTCAGCCTTTGATCCATACATATGTGGGGCTGCATGGGCCTTCCCTCTCCAGAGAGAATTTGGGTAGTGTCAGAAGATGGCCACTGGTACTGCTTATGGAGGAGGAACTTCTGTCCTCAGTGCCCTTTGCATTTGTCCTGATCACTTTTCTTCCTGACACACCATCTCTGCAGAGAGATTTGTTTCTGAGGTGAAATCACAGCAAGAAAAACAAATTGCCAATTATTTTAAAACGGTGAATCTTTTATGTTTAGTTGCTGTGTTGTAAAGGCTGCTTGATATTCCACTGTCCAAAATAACCCTCTGTGGGTCTTTTTGCCATTACACACAGAGTTCTTCCCCAAATCTGGGCTGTCAGAAGCTGTCAGAGCTGGGCTGAGGCTGTGTTATGAGGGGCTGTGAAAGTGACTTCTGTCAGCTCAGTGGTCCTGCAGCCACTTGGGTAATATTTGATCTTGCTTCCCTGATTTTCTCACTTCTTGTGAACCCTTTGCTCCAGTGGCATCTACGGGTATCTCAGGAACACAGAATTGAAGGGAAGCGAGGGGGGGAAGCAACCAAGTTGACTTTCAGGTCACCAGTTTCACTGTGTCAGAACCAAAAACAGAACAGGAAACATTGTTTTCAGCTTTAACATGAAAAATTAAAATCCACTTGGCTGAGCCCATGGTATGGGGCTTTTTCTGTGTATGCTGTTTGTGTGTCATGAAATATTTACTGCTCAGAATGACCCAAATTCATTTTTTTCAACCTGAAAAAAGATTCCAAGTGTGCTAGGGTCTGCTTGTTCCCTGCTGGGCGTGAAAAATTAACACCATATCACCTCAAGAGTTAAGAGGGGCATCGGATAAGGTAATTTTTCAACCAATCTGTTGCTACATGTTTTCTTCTCTATTTGAAATATATATGGACAATTCAGAAAAGAAAAAAAATTGGAGCCAGAGCCCTCTCGAGGCACAGGCAGGCCTGCAAAGTGTCGGTCACGTTGCCCAGCTCAGCTCTCCTGATCAGTGGCTAAAGCTGCCTTGTGGTCTGCTCTGCCAAATGATTTGCTTCAAGTTTTCAGTTTTAAGTAGCAGCATGAATATATAGGACATTTCCTGGAGTTTTTGTAGCTTTGGGACAGACAGTAATAAATAAGTGAATGGGGGACTTCATGTGCATGTGTGATGAAAAAAATTATTGTAAGGTTGTGCTTGCTTTTTGTCAGAAGTTCATAAAAAAGTTTTTACTCTCTCTCCACGCTTAGCTGATAATTCAACTAACTCAAAGCTTAATGCACTTGATAAGCCAGCTTAGTCTGCTCTAGACTCTTTAGCAACCCTATATATAAATATATATATCTTTGTCCTACCCAGCATTCATAAAAAATAAAATGAGAAAATAGCATGTCGTCTTGCACTTAGAAGCTCTTCTACAACAGTAGGTTATTTTCTTCGTGCAGCTGAGGACTTGTGCATAGCTTGATGTTACAGAACAGTGTGTGACATCCAGTATGTGGGAGTAAACAGTGTTGTCAGGCCAGGGGGCAGAGACATACCTACTACTGGTGCAAGTCTTGAAACAGCTGATGAAAACAGCATGTTCCCTTCAGGTAGCATAATAATAATCAAAAGGAGAAAAAAAAAAGTTACAAAAAAATTAAAATTTCTGCAACAACTATATGAATGAAAGAGAAAATGACTTTTACCACAATTCTTACAGGTAATACATTTAGACTACTAGAAATACTTTTCCTATTAAATGACAAAGTTAGTCCAGTACTTGTTAAGCTTACGAGGTCTGTCATGTTTTGAGATACAATGTGGTATCCCTAGCTACAACAGGCTGCAACTTTACAGCCATGAAAAGGCAGATCAGTAAGACCATATGCAGGTTATATATCCTCATTTATTTTTCATTATTGATGCTATTTTGTGTGTGTGTGACTCTATTTACCTGTGGGGCAATAAAATGAGAGTTGTCAACTTAATGGCTAGTACCTGACTTGCTTAAGATTTCTGTCTTGTACATGATGCCAGGTTTCTAATGCTTCCTTGTAGATAAATTGATACCCTTCAGGGAAGGCTTTAACAGTAAGCCACTACTACTACTTGTTAATCGCAGGTGCACTTTAAGGTTAATAGAACCTCATTTTGATTTTGTAAAGCTAATGCATTTATTTATTTATTTATTTTTATCATTTAGTGTCCTTTTTTATTTTTCCCTTGAAGAAACTGAGTGCTTGCTGATACTCTGTCTACCCTCTGTTGTGCTCTAGAAAGCTTTGGAGCATAACTGCCTTTTTCCCTCTCCCTCTGAGTTTGGCTGGCTGCATTTGCTGTGCTTCCAGTACATCAGAAACCTTCCCTGTAGGCTTAGAGAGAAGAGGGACTTGGTTGTCTTTGTTATGTAAATAATGGGCAGAGACAATTTTTTTGTATAGCCAGAATCTCGCATGCTACGGGGATTTGCATTATTTTCATTCAGGTATGTTTTGATGACTTCAGTCCCCAAACCCCTGTCCTCAAAAATGTGAAGGCAACATGAATATTACTGAGATAAGGAAAAACCCTTAGTGCTGGAGACCCAGAAGACCAGACTTCCTGTGCTGATGATTGGTGTGATCAGTCTGTAGCTGTACAGACTTTCTTTAGCTATAGTTCTGTTGGTTCAGGTCAACCTTTTCTTTGCAAAAGCCCTTTTTGTTACAGTCCTGAGACTGTTGTAGCTGAGCCCCAGGAAAACACCTGCAGCATGGCAGCATTCTCTCAGTTGGGCTACAGGCTCTTGGCTCCATGCCCTTCATAGACATTGTTTTCACTGATGCAGCTATGTTTGTGGAAGAAGTTACTAGCCTCAGAAATGCTCCTTATCTCCTAGTACTCCTGCTGTTACTTCTACAGTCAATTAACGCTCTAAAGAAAACACTCCAGGACTTCCTTAGCTTTAGTGGAAGAATAGCCCAACATAAGATAGCGTGCTGCTGTACACGCAACCAATTCCCCACAGCCACATCATGTGGAACCTCCTCTCCGAACTCTGTCAGCCTGAAGAGACAACGTCCATTTTGGAGCATAACCTTGCACTATCAAAATCCTCTGAAGTGGAAAGCACTTCTGGAAGTGCTCTCTCGTTTGCTAATTGAAGTAAAATCATCTGGATTGATTCAAACTATGGCTCATAATAACATAAGTGATTTTGTCTGAGAAAATAAGGAAGCATTGAAGGCGTTAGCTGGCAGATCTGTAGCTATTTTTGCCTTCAGCAAATGATAGAGAAGATCACAGGAACCATCCCCTTCTACTGTGGGGATAGCTGGATCCAGCAGAAAGCTGTTGTGACCTTCAGTTCCTGATTTTTCAGGGAACAAAATTATTTTGGGGTCACTTCGACCCAAACAGCATTGTTCTAGACTTCAATAACAGCAATTACTAAATCTAAGTTCTTGAACAATGCTCAGCAAAGACTCACTTTGCCACACATCTTTCAGTCGGAATGGGGCAAAGACTTTGCAGTGTTTGTGAGAGCGTTTTGATTCTGGCCTCTTCTCTCTAATCCTGATGCCTAGCAGAGAGATTGTAGTTGTTCCGCTTTGAAGCACAAACAGGTAGGCTGCAGTGTCAGATCTCATTTTACCTTCTGAGTTTGTCACTGAACAACTCAGCATCCCTGAATTATTCACAACAGAGTACAAGCATGTGTCAAGATCAGTAATCATCAGCCAAGCAAGAAAGAGATCCAGGCTGCTGGTGGTGGTTTTACACTAACAAGAGAACCTGAATTTGAAAAATCAGACATTCTTGGTATTTTGTGTTCAGAACAATTCAACAAAAACATAAAACATAGTTTTGAGCATCTAGGTGTTCTTTGATTCCCCTATTTATCCCATTAAAAGAAAAAAAAAGTTTTCATAGCTTTGTTAAGATTGGATTTCAACTGAACCATTGTAAATATTTCACTTTTGCATTGTAAATGCAAAATAACATCACTGGTGGAATTAGTCTTTTGAGCTTTATGTGGATTCAGCAAAAGTTAAGTTCTGGTTCCAGCATCCTCCTGTACTTTGGATAATTCTTGCAGAAATTAAAGCCTAAGAACCACAACCTAGGTGGTCTTCAAGATTCAGTGCGCTGCTACTGTAGCAGGCCCCTCTAAACCAGTCTAACTTAATGCAGCTGTAGATTTTATTTCTCTGGTAGGGTCTGTTGTGGCTCATCGGGAAACTATAAAATGATGGGAAATGTAGGTGATTCTTGAAAAAGGATTTGCCCTTTGACTGAAGAAAAATGACTTATAATATTTCCTGATTTCAAACTATTTTTTTAAACTGGGAATGTGGAAAAAGGAAACTCCTACCAAAATGAGTTCTGATCATGCATAGCAGCCAGTCTTTTTCTGGGTTTATGGTCTGTGAACAATGTTTCCACTAGGCAGAGAGTATGAATCAATATTTGTAAATGCTGCATCCTTTAGATGAGCCATGAGAAGGCCGAATAGCTTTTTCCATGGGAACAGATCTCCTCATCCATAATTAGAGTAAGAGCTGTAGTCAGGCAGTGAGGTTGGTAGTACATGGTGATCTTGCTTGTTGTGACAGAGAGGCTTGGGTTTATTTAATTCCCAAATGATCCTTATTTTCTTAGGGTGATAATGTGATTCCTGCTGTTCAAAGTTATGGCTGATGTGGCTGTGGGGATTCAGATGTGTGTACTGCCTCTGCAAGAGCATATGAACTTTGTATGAGCCCTTTAGCACTAGAGTGAGGAAACCACAGAGGGTGTTCTTTAACACAGTGGTTGACCTTATAATGACCAGAATTGTCAGTGTCTCTTCTTTTCTGGTTTCAGTGCAGGTCTCACTGGAATACAGAGAGGAATGAATGGGAGGGAAGAGTGAGAAGTCTTCTTTGAAAAATAACAAAGCCCAAACCAACCAAAGAAACCCTTCCAATGTCATATTTCTCCTACAACGACAAGAAAAAGAGAGAAATCAATAGCTATAATTTTTTAAAAATTGAGTGATTCTTGGGCTTTGCCAGAGTCATAAAAGTAGACAGATAGCAATGGAGAAAAATAGACTGGGAGCTTTCATATCGCTTCAACAGTCTGGTAAACAGAGATATTACATATAAGAGCTCACTCCTACTGTTTGTTTGCCACATACTTGCTACCTTCCTTTTCTTTTGCACTTGACAAAATTTGAATAGATGTCATAATATGGAAAAAAAAATCCTTTCTCAACTAATCAAGATTTGCTGTTTGTAACCTGTAGTGTTATATTCCTTCTGGTGTTTTCCAGTCATTTACACAGAATTTGTGGAAGAACAATGCATTGGACTTAATTGCTCTCCCCTCAGCCCCAGGTCAGTGCTCCTTTTCACCCTTCCCCTACCCTGCACTTCTGTACAGTCCTTCAGGACTTCTTTATGTAATGGGAACTGGGGTGGAGTTCTGAAATATTAGAAAACCATATATTCCCATTTCAGGTCATGCTTATCTAGAAAACGAAAACTTCAACTCAATACATTTTCAGCCTCTGTTATCAGTACATACCTGCACAGAGAATAGGATGTGCAGAAAAGGAGGAGGTGGTTTAGAAAAAGAAATGCTGATAGGAAAGGAACAAAGCGTGTAAGACCTGATACAAAAACATATCAGAAACAGGTAATGAGGAGGCTGCTTTGTATGAAGAGAACAGAATTCAAGTTGCATAACATGACAGCTCTACAGTTTATGGCTTACTCTGCCTGAACTCAAAGGACTTGGTTTATTTTATGAGTTAATGAGTAAGGAGGTCTGGAACTTACTGGGAAGGTGAAACTATGGTAGTTACTGCTACTTATAATGAAATAAACTTTTATTAGGACTTCAGAGTTGTGCTTTACTGCAATTTACTGCAAGTTTCTTATTCTTTTGAGCATGTGTTCATATAGCACATGGAGGCCTTCAGGAAATACCTCAGGTATTAAGGTGGTTTTACAAGGGTAGAGGAAGAACATTTGGTGCAAGGGACACAAAGTCAGGAAAAAAGAGTAGCTGTATTGCATCCGGTCTAACAGGTTATAGTCACATCTGTGACAGTCCCAGTGAGAACGGGTGTGTATGGAGTGGCCTAAACCAACCCTTCAACCATCCCATAGCTATGTAATGGAGCAGGAGAGGGGATGCTTGTTGGAACATCTCCATTGGTGCCTGAGAGAGAGCTGTAGACAGGACACAGGCCTGGTACCTATATTGTTCTAGCTTGCACAGAGGACTAGATATTTGTTGTCTTTCCCTCTGTTGGCTTTTTTTTTTCCCTCTTCTTGGCTTTCTCTGTATTAAGAATCAATAATTTGCCCAGATCATTTTTTCTCCTGAATGACCTTGGTAAGTTAAAGGCTGGCATTTGTCACCTGTAATCAAGCTAATGATCACTTCACAAATAATTTCTCTGACATTGATTGGAAGTAATCACAAAGTAAAATGTTTCACAATGCAAGTAGAAGGGACAGGAATGAACACTTCAGGACATTGTCAGAAAATAAAGTTAGAACAAGGTTAGAAAATAAACAGTTGGTGCACACATTGTAAAGTACAGTTTTCTGCAGGGGGAGGTAACTTTCATGCTTCTATCTCATTTTTTTCTTCTTGCCAATGAATGCAAAAAATAAAATGTGGGGGTGTCCAAGTTTTTTCAGTTTTTGTTTTCATTTTTTTCCCCAGTATTAACCTTTTCTCAATTTCTCCAGTTCTGGATCAGCTACCCAGAGGCAAAAGGAAGCTGTTAGTCTGCTCAAGGAATACAAATGGGACAAAGGAATGGAGAGTGGGGGGAAGCAAAACATTCCCTGGTAAATGAACATGTCTGCCATGCCAGTTCATAACAGCAAAAGTGGCTAATGTGTCCTCCTTGCCATATGCAGAACTGAGGACTAATTCAATGCATGAGTTTATTACAGAAACACAAGGTACTGAATGCTTTCTGAGTGGCTCTTAAGTTTAGTGATGGGATGCAATTCTGTTCAGAGTAATGGGGAGTTAAAGGGTATTTTGTCTTGTGGCTGTTAATGAAAGATACCAGTAGTGGATACAGTACTCATTGCACAGGATTAAAGTAGTGAGCTACAATGCTAAGAAGGTTTCTGCTGTTAGAAATGATTGCCACTAGGATCCAGGCACTCGTGGCTCCAGCAGACTGTGCCAGTGCTTATGGCAGTACTGAGCTGTGTGCATCATGGGTTCAATACTTCTTGTTACCTGTTGGTTTCTGGTGTGTGGATGAAAGTATTTTACCTGCTGATACAGGAGCATTTTGGGGAAAACATGAGAGTTTGAACTGAGTTCAAAGAGAGGTTAAAAAGAAAAGAAAATGCAGTGTTTTGAATTCAAGGAAATATAATGGACTCAACTAAGACTAAGAATAAATGAAATAGAAAATATGCTTAAAGCGATAGGACAAGAGAATGTGGGGCTTGCTGCCCTAGTTCCCTGGAACTTGTAGTTTCTCAGTGTCTGTTCTGGATCATGCGGAGGGGCCAGGGTCTTTATCTGATTGTTCCAAAAGGATGTAAATAATGCTGTATATCTTAAACAGATCTGGGAGATGAAAAATATTCAAGGCAGCAGTATGTCTAATACAGGTGAACTAATTTGTTGTTCTGCTCAGAAACTCTTTGTTCCGGAATCAAAATGATGGATCAAAAAACATAGTTGTTTACTAACGGGCTTAGAAGGGCTTTATTCTTTAACAGAATGGGAACTATTGGCTGTGGGTGAGCTGGAGAATATATTCACATGTATTCCTGGGGCGGTACATTTTTTTTAATGAGTGATCATAAACTCCTCTTTCAAATGTCATGTTTAAAAGTCTGCTCTTACCACGAATAAACTAGTATGTGGCTTGGTGATTTCTGCTGTATTCTGTTGATTTTAAACACATGGTCTCTGCTCTGTCCTTAGGGAAAAATATTGTGGTGGTGGTGATAGTGATGCCTGTCAGAAATAGCAGTCTGCACTAAGGCAGCCTCCTTATGGACTGTAATGCTGTCCACAGTCCCTCTGATTATGGATGCTATAGTTCTCTTGGGTTAATATGGCTCCAATATGACTGGGTTTGAGGACTGGACAGATGAAGCTGTGCCATGTGATAGAGGAGGGCTTTACTGCACTAGCTGTCCATCTCCCTGTATCATTCCATTTCTCCCTCTGCTCCATGCATCAGAGCTCCTGAAGGCTTTCAAGGGGGTAGTATTTTTTAAGCACATCTAAAATGCATTGGGTGAATTACAGAGCATATTATCTCCTCTGATTATAGATGGAATTAAACCTATTAGCTTGTATGTAGATGCTTGCAGGGTAAAGTCTATAAAGACTGGATAAACAAATACTATTACTGAAGCGGAGGGGACCATCCATCTATTCATGCCTCATTTTGGCATTTGTACCACACTCAGCACCAAAGCCAATAGGCTGCATCCTAAGACCTGTGAGGTTTATGTGAGGAAATAGCATTTGCTTGGCTACAGACCATTACGCATATGGGTTGCGTTTCATCAGCCTGGTGTAAAATTGAATTTTAGCTCAATCACAGAAAATCGTTACACAGCAGAGCTGGGACAGAGCTCACAATGACTTGTGGTCAGTCCCCCTGCCCAGTGGAGAGCTGACATTGTGGGAAACATTATGGGAATATTGTGGGTATACCCAATGGGCTTGTGCTGCTGTAATCAGTGCCCCGAGCAGGCTGGCCACCAGTTCTGCAGGAAGTTCCCTGGATGCATTACCACCTGATAAGGCAGCCTTCGTGGTCTCTAAATGACAAACCAGTTACATGTAAATGTGTAACTAAAATATACTAAATTCATCTGAAGTCTGAATATTTAACCAGTAGTGAAGAAAATGCTTTTAGCTTTTACCTATTTATGTTGATTTTAAATTGTGCAAGCAGGAGGGTAGAGGAGCGTGACTAGGAGCAGGAACACTTACTAAAGAGCTTTTCAAATGAAAAGGTCTCTGTCTTCCAGGACGGTAATGAGCTCAAGAGTTTTACCACCTGTACTGTGATCATCCAGTGAGGAAGGTGGGTGATCAGAGGATCTACTCTCTTCCTTTTTGTCCTATGTGTGTGGAAAGTTGGCATTTGCACCTGTGAATCTCTCATTGATTGTGGAGAGTAGGGAGAGTCCAAAATCCACAGCATGTAGAATAAAACCTTGTTTTCCCCCAGTTCGGAATCCTGGTTTCCAACTTTTGGAGTTGGCCCCATAATTAGAATGTGAACTAACAATATAAAGCTTTATAACAATAAACAAATGGGTTTGAATAGAAGAATTGGGTGTCTGGGAGCATTTTGATTTTCAGTGGCTGATACTTGAGATTCATTTTGTCAGACACAGGTTTCCACTCTGCCTGATATGCTACTTTCCCATTTCTAGTGTTCTTAAGGCACAGTTGAAGTAAGATTAAATTCTTCCCATTCTTCTACTGGTGGTAGTTTTATTCTTTCTTGTTATGTATAACAACACAGGAGGATGGAGTGAAAAAAAGAAGCAAGATTTTAGTCTTTTCAGCACGATCCTGCATTGTGCCATTTGCGTTGCTTTTCAGTGCTTCAGTTTCTCCAGCTACAAAATCACTCTAATTGTGTTTAGCAACCTGACATAATGGTATGAGCTTGTTTCATAAAAGAAGTACATGAGTGTTAATTGCAGATTATTATAAAACTTCTGCTGATAAGTGGAGGGGAGATCATGAAGAGCATGCTAGATAGGATGGGATGGACATCTTTTTGAGATTACTTTCCAGTTGTTTATACTACTGGGTTATACCAGAAGGAAGTCTATCCATTTGGATTTTTTTTTTTATTTTAAAAGGAAAAAAAATCAGTTGCTGAGTTCACCGTGTGGCATTGTCTTGCACCCCTGTCTAGTGGGAAGCTACTGTAACCAGCACTGTGCAGATGATGGTGGAGCAGGGGTGAAATGTGGTTCGGGGCAGACCTGGTACTTGCCGGAATGGAGACTAGGACCCTCTTCAGCCCATGTTTTGCTGTTGCAATTCAGTAGAAGCACCTTCTGGGGTCTTTGGACTTGGGTAACTTTGTAATTGCAGCGGCTGAGCCATCTCTAAGGAGGATGACCATAAGAATCACTGAGGAGAAGTGAGTACTAAGCTGACGGGTTGGCCCTCCATGGAAATGCATCTTTTTTTTGAAAGAGATGGGCTCGTCAGTGCTGGTGTATTAAGAGTAGAATATTGCAGAAGTGAGAGTGCAAAACAGAGGGAACACGCCAGAACATCTTAAAAGTCTAATTGTCCAAGCAAAAAATGCTTAAGGTGTAAAAGACAGGACTCATAAGTATTTGTGGCATTACTTTTAATTGCTTTTGTAAGAAACATTTTTAACTTGCTGGCAAACATTTGGAAAACTTAGTCCAGGGGGAAAAGCGATTTCTGTGTGTGGCTATTTTTATTGATATTGCATAATGCACAAAACCATTTGTTCCCTGAATAGAACTTTGTAATTAAAACAAATTAGAAAGTAGCTGAAAGATTTTTATGGGGAAATAGTATATATATGGATTGGTTGGCTTTCTGAACATGAGATTTCTTATTTTTTTTGTAGTTTCTTTATAATAGCTGAATTTCCCTTTAGGGGTTTACAGTGCAGGGTATACAATTATTTATGGGATATTGGAGTATGATAAATAGAGCATTCTGGCATTAAAAAAAAAAACACCCAAAGGAATCTCAAGATTTATATTGCATCTGTCTGCCTTGCATTAACCCTGACCTTGATTATGAAACTCAGAATAATTAGAAATACAAAAGAAGTTATACTGGTTATGTATAGGTATATTAACATAAGCGTGTTTAATCTGATATCCAGAGATTACATGTCTCATTCTATTTTTTTCACAGTTACCCTTTATGCAGACATTGTAAATCTTCAATTTCTACTTCATAAACCCTGTACTAGGACACAGACACATAGAGTAGGAATGTATCACCAGGGTCAGTGAGTACAGTCCTCTATGTTTCTAACAGACTTTTAGCCTAAAAAAAGTCTGGGGAGCAGCCCTACCTCAAGCCAGTGCACTTCACAACAGCCTACAGAAACTCTAGATGTGGGAGGGGGGGGGCAAAAGCTGTAACCCTCACGAGCTCCCAGTACCTGAGTGTTCTGCTTTTCCAGATAAATATGAACGATACCACCCCTGGTAACAATTCCTTCCTTGTAATTTAAAGCAAGTCTGACCACTTGAATATTTTTTACAAGAACTATTAGAAGTGTTGAAATTTCTTTCTATAAACACCCTTTAAAATATTTTGAAAATGTTTTTAATGAGGTCATTCTGCTCCCTTGTCAACGTTCTCAGGATGGGCTGTCTGCAGAGCTCTCCCTACACCCTTCCTACATCTTTATAGGTTAGAGAACCTTTGAGCTGGCCTTTTCCACACTTCTTAGATCTAGCTTAGCCAGCCTGATTCACTCTGTGTGAGCTTTACATTTCATTTGTTCTGCACATTCCCAGCTGTTGCATCTGTATCTCAAATGTTTTTCTGCACAGCTCCCATGGCCTCTTTCCTTCCTTGTCTTTTCTGTGTAATAGACAGTTGGCTCTGTGCTCTGCTGGCCAGAGACATTGGCACCTGTGGCTGTGGTGAAGGAGGGGAACTGTGGGGCTTCATTCCAGCAGCTGTGGGTGGATATTCCAGCCTGGGATCACAGAGGAAGGTGCACTCTTTGCTGCTCCTTAATGCTTTGCCCTCCCCAGCCTCGTGACACCATACACAGATTGCAGATGTATTCCAGATGTGTACCCTGGGCATGGGGGAAGTCTTGCATGCCAGTAACAAAACAGGTCTAAGTGTCTGCAGAGCCCCACAAATGAGCACATTTGAGGTGGCTATGATTTTGGATCCTATGATTTTGGATGCTGAGAGAGGTACATGCCTTTAAGGTTTATCTTTGCTTTGCAGGCACAAAAGGCGTGTCACAGGACTGCCTTTTGCAACCAGTTTTTATACTAATAACTGTTTTTTATTGTACTGTCACCTTGGCTTGATTATTTTTATTTTTTATTTTGAGGAGAGACAGTACCCGGTGTTTGGACACAAAGGTTATTTTTTAAAGTTGACAGTTTTTCAGTGAGCTTGTGAGTGTGTGAATGTGATGCATGCACATATTCTTTCTGTGCTTAACCAGAGGACATGGCATTGGAGAGGGACAGAAACATTTTTCTTTCTTTGGAAGACAAAATGTGATAGAAAGGTCAGCAGTGGAAACATACATTCCCTTCATTAGACTTGCTTCATATTGTCTGCACAGCCACTTCTGGAGCCACTATTAATTGGTAGATATTGTTCTGTACATTTTAATATCAGGGTGAATGTTTTGCTATGTGGAACTTTTAGAAATCATAAAATCTAATGATGCTAAAAAAAAAAAAGCCTCAACTGCCAACAGCCTCATTATACACCAAGCCAACTGAATGAACAAATATGTGAATAGAATAAAGAGGCAGGATTAATGCCTAGAAATGCACTGGCATTCAGAACAAAGCAAAATACAATTCAAACACTGAAGATTGCTGAAGCTCTTGGAACTTATTTCAGAAATGCAAAGCCAAGAAAATGTATAGTTAAATGCTAAAAAGCAGGCTAAAACCACCAGATATTTCTGAAAAACAGCACTCCACTCCCACGCTAACATAAAACACTAAATTTGTTAATCTGAGAATTTTCTTTGAATGCATAGAGCTCATAGTGCGTGGGAGGCAATGTTTCCTGCTGAAGTTCTGCACCTATTCTGAGTGTGCTATTGCATTAATTTCTTCAAATTTATGGTTTTCCACTGCAACTCATTCCGTAATATCCAGAGGCCCATGTACTTCCACAGATTAGACAAGATCTGAGTAGCACCAGAATTTTAAGCTGAGTAACAACATGAGAAGAATTTCAAGCCAAAATCATGGCTAGTGTTAAATGATTGAAGTATGTCCATTGGGTAGAATTTGTAACAAGACAATACAGGTGTCAGCTATATGGTTTTCAGGACCTGCCTCCTCTTTGGTGTCTTGTTAGCTGCAGGGACAAAACACTGTTGCTTCAGAGAGCAGGACCCAGGCTTAGGGCATCCCTCTCCTTGTGCACAGCTTCAATATCTGGATCACAGGCATTAGTGGGCTGCTACAGCCTGTAGGCCATGAGTCTTAGCCTTATCTGTGTTAAAAAAAAGCACTGCTTTAATGTGACTAGTTATTTGAGGACACTTCTATACATACAAACAAAACCTATTATCTTGGCCTGTTCTCTGTCCCATGTTTTGCTGGGTCCCTCTGAGGGATGTCTTCACATGCTGAAACAGGGCTGGTCCTTAGCAATGCTGCTGACATCTGTGGCCTTTATTCACTGTTGCTATACTGAATTATCTTGAAAAATCAAGCTAAAGACACGTAGAAGCATGAATCTTAAATAAAGCTCAATTTATTTTCCAATGTTCTCCTTTTTCCTAATCTTTCCTGGGCTTTCATTTATTTATTTATTTATTTCCCCAAGTCCAGCTCTGGGAGTCCCAACTCTCATCAGGAGAAATGGGGCAGAGAGACTTAAGAGTGATGGGAGGGAAGACTGGAACTGGTTTCATTATTGATTAGATATGGTTCAGATAAGAAGTGATTCCTCAGTATGGATTACATGTGTCTGGGAGGAGGTTAGCAACATCTACAAAACAAAGAATTAAGAAGACTGTATGTCATCCTTGTTTAGAAGAGTTTGGGTGGCTGACTACGCAATCTGGGGTTTTTGTTTACACAAGTGAATGGAACGCTGTTCTATGTCTATTAGATCATGCAAAGAGTTTTTAAGGTGCTACAAACAAAAAGAAAACAGCAACATCTTGGTGTTTTCTTACTTTTATTTTTGTAAGCCTTGTTTCAGGGCAGAACCTGCTATAGCATCTCCTAATATACAGCATCATCTCTCATGGGGATGACTAATCACAGGATACTGGACCAGGGTTCAGGTTCAGTATTTTGGTCCTTACAAAGTCTTTCTGGCATACTCCAATAAATGTGAAAGCTCAACAATTCCTGAGAGGGAGGTGTTTCTCAGACTCCATAAGGAATTTGTCTTATTAAAGTGAGATTTATTTACTGCTACCCTTGTGACTTCTGTTGTGAGTTTGGATGAGTTACTCAGCCTCTTCACACTTCACTTTCCATATATAAAATCAGGATGGCTAACTTTGTATGCTAGAAGGTTGTCAAGTGAATACCAGTGATGCTGTTGGGAATCTTGTGGTATTAACTGAGCTCCAAAATCTGATGCTAAACGTTTTTTCTTCACTTTTGGCCTACCTTGTACTTTTAAACTATGAGATCTTCTAGGATTCTCAGAAATGTTTAATGACCTACATAGAACAAGACACATTAATGTATTGCAGGGAAAGTGAAGGAAGATTTGAATGTTTTTCTCTCCGTGTTTGTTTATAATGTGATCTGTCTATTAAATTTTCCCATGCACACACCAAAAATCTGACATGCACGCATCTAAAGCTCTGCTCTCTGAGTTCTGCCACTTTGCTGTTGCAGACAGTCACAGTTTTCTGACTGACTCCTGGCACAGCAGGAGAAAGGTTTCTCCTCCATGGAGAGGAGCTGTGGAACCAACCAGTGTCTTGTGTAAGGAAAGAGTCTGTTCCTGTAAGCCCCTAAGGGCATCTGCTCTCTCTGGTGATCCCCTCTCATCCCTCCCTGTCTTTTATCTCCTCTCAGGGGAGAGCTTCTTTCACAAGCCATTTGTTCACAGAAAGTACCTCAGCTGCCAGCCCTTAATGCTCACACCAAGAGGAGATTTGTTGGTGTGAAATACATGCAAAATGCAGCAGGCATTATAAAATATTGAACAAATCTTCATGAGAGACAGGCACAGAGAATTTCCCTCTATTTCTCAATTCCTTAGTTCTTTCTCCTTGCTTCTGGCTCATCTTGTTTCATGGTAACACAAAGTTATTTTATTGCATTATTTACATTTTCAGATCTTTGGAGGAATTACTATCGATGCCTGGATTTAATTAGCATAGGACTTGGTAACAGCTTAATAAAAACTAAATTACAAGCTACTCATTCTTTCTGGAGATATATTAAGATTTATTAGCAATGTCTCAAAAATTAATTAGTTTAAAACTGATACTTTTCAGAATTAAACTGGAAACTTTGTTTTGTTTATTTTTAGGGTATAATTTTGTTGAGTAGGTTTTGTACTTGAATTACACTGTCTTATTCAGAAACATATTTTCATTACATACCGTTATACATTTATTGATAAGAATGCTCTCAAAGAAATCCCATGTTCTTTTCTGGAATCAAATGAATGTCTGTGAAAGATGAATTGTATTTCCAGAATGGTTGCAAACAAGAAAGTAAAAGGGAGCTCAAATTGATTTTTATAATCAAATTTCATTAAAAATATGGAATGATGATAACTCATTCTGTGCCATAGTGAAATTATTTTCTGCTGTAACAGTGGGAATCACAATAATCTTGTTTTGTTGGGAATATCCCGAAGGATGAATTTGTTCTTAGGTAAATACTGTAAGTCTTTTGAATTATGAAGGCCTTTACCTAGATTTGCTATGGCCAGTGCTACTTTATATATACCTTTTTGAGTTCTACCTTGTATTCCACAGTAGCCAGCACCCCTTTTGTCTCTGTAATATCAGCTGTTAAGGCTAGTCTTTGATGGATATTTGCAAAACTCTCCTCAAACATTTATCTTGCCTCTCCCATCCATTCCTTCCATTTAGGTTTTAAAACTAGAGATGTTGAATTAGTGACATCCAGCTATTTCATCTTCCTCGCTATCATCTCTTTCTCCTACTCTTTTGCTAGCAGAAGCAAACAACCAAATGGTTTCCTTTTTGTTTATTCCTTCTTTTTTTTTCCCTTCTCAGTGGAGTTTCAAGACTTCAACCTCTGAAATGCCATGCTGTCAAAAAGGAGTATAGAAAAGTGATAAAGCAATGAAAGTAAATCTGATCGTTGTTTAATCTATTGCATTCAATTGCAAATAGGAGTACAAGAAAAATGTGAGAAGGGGAGGGAAGCTGCAGACCATGAAATTCTGTTGAAGCGTATTTTGTTAGTTTCTGATGGCAAGCTGGGCAGGGAGTTTGTCTTTTCAGGTTATGATTGAGGAATTCTTAACACAAATACTTATTCCCACTGACCTGCCCCTTCCCTCTCGTTATAAATTAGGACTCCATATTATGTTTTAGCCTTTCTAGAGGTTCAGTAAAACAGAGAATAGAACCCCAAAGGCTTCATTTCTACTCTCAGTTGTTATATAGGAATTGCTGATGTGTGTGAAATGCTAGCTCTTCTATCAAGCTAGGAAATCTCCTGGGCAGGGGAGAGCATATATTAAGTTTTAACCCATGGGGAGCATGGGTAATGGACTATGACAGTGATTCACCATTAGAAGCAACCACTTACCCATATCTACTACCACAGATAGCAAAAATATGAATAGTAATGCAATCAGGTTTCTGCATACTCTGTCTTCCTGGCATTATTCATTAAACACAGTATATTTTCTCTGAATTGGTCAATTACTGCTGTTAACAAATGGTTTACTAGCACATTAACCTGCATTAATAGAAAGTCGTGTCTGTTAACTACTGGAGATAACCAATTCCTCAAGCTCTATAGTGATTTCATTAATCAGTCTATGCAATGACATGTATGATTTTTTTTGAATGAAAGAATGGGGAGGATTTTGTGACAAGTGTCAGTCAGTATGTGCTCTGTAGGAGCCCATATGCAAGAACAGAGAAAAAAGTTACTGTATGAGAGGAGAAGTGAAGTCTGTGCTTTCCATTGCCCTAACCATCACCTAGCCATAAGTATGCCTAGTAGGGAAAGCCAAGGCATACACTTCAAGATGCAGTTGCTTTTGTGGAGGTGCTAAGCAATATGTATATAACCTCTTTCTCAGCGCTCCAGAAAGAAACTTCAAACCCATTCCCACCTAGTTAGTGAAGTGAGATACAGTAATAGGAGGAGGAGATGATCTGTAGGCCTCATTTGAATAATATTTCCCCACTCTCCAAAGGATTTTTTTGAGTCTGTCACAGAGTCAAGTGATTATGCAGATAGTTTAGAAAATATTCTCATGAATATAAAGTCACTGCCTAGATGAAGTTGCTGAGCGGACCTTGTGAAGCCAAGGGCAGTAGTCTGGGATGGAGGACATCACAGACTGTTGCAAATTTGCAACAAATTGTACTATGCAATTTGAATTGCTCAAGTGCTGTGGCAAGGTTTTGGTCTACTGGCTGTGCTGGGTGAGGGGAAGGACTCCTTACATTTTACATTCACATTGCCCATTTATACACTTCTGACAGAGAATAGATTTTAGGCTGGGAATTTTAAGAGTGCCCAAGTGACTTTAGATAACAAGCTCAAAATCTGGCCTCCTGAGTCATTCATATGTCTTTCAAACTCCCAGAGGTAACCCCATTCTGTAAGTTTCCGTAAGTAATGGTGTTTTCTTTAGTATTTCCTGAGTGAAGTATTTCGCATCTGCTTCTTCTTGTTGGTTTGGATGGTACTTAGCAACTAACTATTCCTCGCTAGCCTAGTCCAATTGCCTTGTTAAACTTAATCTCAATGAAATAAAAATGCCACCTCATTAATTACTAAGCCTGACCCTCCTGCTAATTACCATACTTAGCAAAGGGTTAAGTGTCATGCTATTTTACTTCCATAGCTGGCTGTAGTTTTCTTGCTTGGACTCATTAGCACCAACTGCCTTTGAAAATGCCTTTTGGTTAATACAATTTTAATATATTTCTTCACCCTCCAATTATGTTGGAAAGGATCTTGATCAGGAAAAATTGGTGTGTGATGGAAATTGTGGAATCAGGAACCATCACATGATTCATCACAGCTTATTTTCCAGCAAAGATTTTTTGTATTAACTTTCAATCTAATTATATTAATCATTAAACTAGACAAGAATTTTAGTGCGTTTAATGATGTTATTAAATGGTGTTTCTGCTGTACTTACTAGGTGTGGAATTTGAAAACACATGGGCAGTTTTTCAAGTCTTAGGTGGGTCACAGCTGCAACTGATGCTGAATGAAATTGCTTAGAAGTTGAGATGACAGTGGAAAACAAATTAACATTTGGAAGTATTTTCAGGGGCTTAAGGACTTTGATTTTGCATATTTCTTGGACCTGGAATGTTCTGCCATCTACACACATTTCAGTGTCCCTAGCACAGTTAAGTTGCAGAAGTTGCAGTTGGTATTAGAACAAATTTAATCCAACTCAGCTATTGTAGGAGTTGGCCCTGTGGTCTTTTTGTTAAGCCTAACAGCATGTTATGTGACCAATGAATTATTCAGCAGTATTCTTTACTTGGTCAACATTCAGAACTGGAGCACCCTCCTGTCATGCTTCTTCTCTGATCTGGTCCTTCTAAGAGTCTTTTGGTATGTCTTCTGTTATTCTGTATATTACTGTTGAACAGTAAAGCTGTTGAATTTGCATCCACTCTAATATGTAAGATCTCTGATAACTTTCAGGTGTGCTACTATTTTTGTGCATCAGCACAGACGTTGTGTTGTAAGGAATTCAGAGATGATCTAACACTGACAGGGATATGATTTATATTTTATATAAATAGGTACCTATTTCTTGTGTGGTTCCCAAATGGGATGAGAAATAACCTCCTTTGAGGAGCTGTTGAGCCCTCAGTCATATGGTATCTTCAGAGGGATTTAATTAAGAATCATCAAACTAAATGTAGTAGAAGGAAACATATTTGTGCACCATGATAGCTTGAAAACTCTCTCTAGTTATGATTCTTCTGTAGAATTTATGCATTTGTCTCTATACATTCCTATTTTTCTCCTTGCTAATAAAAAAAAAAAAAAACTTTCCCTCTTTGAAATGATGATGGAGGTTGAATGCCCTTTCTTACAGCATCATGAAGCAGTCAGAAGCATCATGCAGGCCTTCAGTGTAGCAGTTTAACTATGGTAGGATGGAGGAGATAGGAAGCAGCGTTATTTCAGTGAAGGGAGATATACATCTAAGAAAACATAATGACTTTTATCCTTTAAGTTTGGAGCCTCTGAGTTGGAATTAAGGCCTCTAGAAACTGAAGATTTAAGAAAAGAATCAAATATCGATATATGTATCATAAAATCGTAAGACAGTAAAAAGTGCAAAGTACAGAATAACTTTTATTCTAGCTGTGTTGCCAGTCAATCTATTTAGAACACAGATCATTTTAAATGCACTTCATTCTCTTGAGGGGAATACTCCCATTTTTGAACTCTCTGGAACAATGTGCCTTTTTGAATTTGGGTTTTTAGCAATTTCCAGCAATCATTACAGTGAACCTCTTACTTCACAGAAAAACAAGTGAAGACAAAATGTGTATTTATATTATGGTTTACAAAAGTTTTTTCTACTCTGTAGAACTTCTGACTCTAAAACAGAGCTGGAAGTCCTTTCTAATGTCACATCCTCATCAGAGAAAATGTTGACACACAGCACTCTTTGATCACTTCCGAATGAGACTCAGTAACTTGATGCGTGTATTCTCTAAACTTGATGTCTTATTGTAAATGGGATTAATGCATTGAACAGGGAGGAAATGAAGTGCTGAAGCTGTTGATTTATCTGGCCAAGGCATCAGGAATCAAAAACTCTAATGCAGCTTCTACAAAAATTACTTTGACATCTCACATCTGAGTTGGTACACAACACAGTGGCAAAGTAGTGTACGTATGAGTCAGTGCTGTATTTAGATTTACCAGTGACAGCTGCCAAAAGAAATTAAGCCTGACTAAGGGAACTCTTGGAGGCACTTGTGATACTGACTGGATTTTCATGCTGTCTACATTTAATTGATTTGTTTTTTTTTGGTCTTTGCAATCTCCGTTTCTTCCCTGCAGATGACATCATCTGCTGAATATGGAGTTGCTGTAGACCTCAACACTGAGGTGAATTTGTTACTGACACTTACTGGAGCTCCTGCACTGTTGGCTGAGGTTACCTGTCCTGTGCACCTTTGGTTCACAGGGAATGTGGGACAGAGCTCTGCAGGTCTCTTAGTACTCAGGAGCCTTATCTCCAAGGAGGATATTTTATTTTTTTAAAAAGCTTCTCAGGGAGCTACGGCATTTCCCCTGTCACAGACAATGAGTCATGCAGAGCAGCTTTAACAGAAAAGAATTTGCAGTAATCTAGATGTAATGGTTTTCTTTCACAAGGAATAATGAACAAGAATTCAGTTCAACTGTTTATAACAGCGATCAGAGGGACTACTCTGGCTGTTATGGCAGTTCAGGGTGTAACGCTGTCCAGTTAATGTGCCAGAAAACAAATAATAAAGATTTCAAGAGCACTGTCATCAAGTCATTGGAGTTAGCAGATGACCATAGATCTCATAGACTGTCAGCTGCAGAAATAGCCTTTCACTTATAAATCAGAAACTCTTATTTGAGAATGGATGAATTTATTTTGCCTAACATTCAAGGTTCATGTTATTGTGGTGGTTGATGGAGGGTTCTGGTGGCTCTAATGAAGAACACAGAAAACAACTTGATTCCAATTTAGTCTTTTCTCTACTTACACTCAAACATCTTCTAATAAGAGAAACATAGAGTCTTTAAAATACAAAAAAAGATTTTTCTTTTTATAAAATTATTTCTATACAACAACTATTTATTAACCTATTATATATGTATGTACTTACATATATATTTAACTACATTTAAATGTATTAACGGTTGTTTGCATGATGCAAGTATCTGGATAACAGGACTGAAAATAGCAGTTGCTGCATTGGGCACAGGGTGGATGTGAGAAGAGCACCTACCTAGAGATGATAGTATATAAAACTGGCAAACTGTGGAGAGGTTAGAGTAATGAGGGAGAGGTGTAACACACCCAAGCAAGGTCAAAGAGCAAGTATTTGAGTCTTTGAAGTCTTATCAGGGCATCTCTTCCAACCTAAATGATTCTATGTATTATTTGTCATATACTAGTCCCATGTTAAACCTAGGCATTTTTCTGTCACTCCTACCAATTTCTGATTGGCGAGAATTGTTCCAGAACCTCACTGACTTAATGGGTAGAATTTGTTTTCTTATTTCTGGGAGCCATCTGTCTCTTCTTCTGGTTTGTACAGATAGGTTTTTTTTTTTTTTTTTTTTTTTTAGCTTAAATAATTAGTTTTCCTCCTCTTTATATTTACAGATGCCCAACAGCTTTTTTGCTTGGACAAGCAATTAATATTTCTTAAAACAATTGCTCTTTTCCCTGCAGGAATACCCTGTCTCTGTTCTGATTTAAATGAATTTTTCTTGAACAAGAATGAATAGAATCACAGTATCTGCTATTGTCTTGTACAATGGGATTGCAATACCCTTCTGGAAATAACGTGCCTTGTACATATCTTGAAATTGAGTTTGTTGTGCTCAAAGACACATTTCTTGATAAAGTGATAAGCTGATACTCCCAGACTGTTGCTTGGTTGTTTTTATGTGATGATTTTTCCCACTTAATCATAGAATTCCAGCTCTGGTAAAAAGCCTAGAGGCACAGCTTTTGCTGTGAAACCCCATTTTTTTTCAATGCTTTTGAAACTTAGCAGCAGCAAGATCTCCCAAAACCAAACAAATAAAACACAAAAACAAAAAACCTCCCTCCTAAAAAAAACCTACCCCAAAGAAACAAAACCACCCTTTTATTTATGTTGACAATGCTTCTCCATGTTTTGTCACTATAAAATATCACTAGCATTTCCACTTTGTGTCTTGGTAATTAAAATTTTACAAAAGACTCCCACAGAGCTGTAACCATCAACAACTCTCTCATCATGCTAGTTAGTTTGTTACTTATTCAGAGCTACATCATACTTTCTTCATGGTAGATACCAATTTTCCATCCAAGACCATACTGAATGCTTTCCCTAAATCCAATGGATTAGATCTTCCCTAATTTCCCCAGGAGAACTGTTGCCCTAATAAATAATACCACATTGTTCTTCATTATGCTTCATGTTTACCAGTGCTCATTCCTTCATATTTTTCCTAATTGATATCAGGCCTTGTAGTTGCCTCTTTTAAATAATAGCACATTTCTGCTTCCTGACTTGCATGTTTCTGCTTCTGATTTGACATAAACTGAATTTGTTTATGCATATTGCTTTCTCTTGCTTTAGTGCCATATACATCTTTTCTGAACAGCCCATTTTATTCAGCACAACATCCATAGTAAGTCATATTTACTATGTCTTTATGTTTACAGTAATCCAATTTCATGTTCTGGATCAGGGCTTGCTGTTCTTCCTTCCAGTTGTTGCCTTTCTTTGCAATAAATCTAACAGCTGTTTGACTGTTCTGTGTTCATCTGCGATACTGATTGTGTTACCGGCCTGACTACTGCTCCCATCTGGCATCCTTCTGGCCCTTGCTCATCTCTCTGCAAAAATCCATTGAGCCAATTAAGGATGTGGAGCTTCAACTGATTCTCTGCAAAGCCTTTCTTCTCTGCATGGTCAGTTAAAATGAGTAAGAATCTCTCACCCCTTATGTTTAAAAGTTTCTGAAGTAGATTGGTTTTTCTGATTCCTTCATGGCTCATTTCTGTGAGTAATTCTTGTTCTGAAGCTTATTCACAGTCAGTTGGTTCATGTGTGCTGTATTCAGAATCCCAGCTGATTCATCTGAGATGTGGGTGATTGTGTTTTTATCCTTTATTTTGGTAGCTGAAACTAAGTTTCAGTGCAAATAATAGTGACACTAAATTATAATTTTAGTTGGAGGAAGGTTATGATATCGTCTAGAAATAGCTGTTTTCATGACTAAATCTATCAGGAAGCTTATTTATGGCAATATGTCAAAATGGTAGGCACAGGGGAATGGAATTGATGTAGAAATCTAAATAGTATGTCTGGATTTGCTCTCCGTGCTCTCCTTCCAAGTCTAATTAATGAAGATAAGGGATTGGTGCTGAGAATCCACTAAAATCTATTCTTGGCTTATGCTGTAGACCTTCAAAAACTTCTGGTAAGTAACATTGGTGTGTGTGTGTGTGTGTGTGTGTGTGTGTGTGTAGAACTTGTATTTCACTGAAGTAACATACAATGATCTTTGGCCAAACAAATCTACACAAATGCTACAAATCCCCATCCACTCCAGAAATACAAAACTTCTGACAAAACCCCTGTCTTTGGCTTAGAAAACACATGGTGCTGCTCAGTAAGACAAAGCTGATACAGTAGAAAGAGTTGTAGAGGGGAGAGGGAGTACACGTACATAGCAAGGATGTTGCAAGTACATAGCAGAGACAAACAGTACTGGGTCTTTCATTTTTTATGCCTGACACAACACTGCATTCCTTTGCAGAAAGCCCTTGGGCTTTGCAAACAGTGAAGCAAGTTCTGCCCTTAATTGCATCTCTCCTTTCATTTCAATGAGAGCAGTGATGGAATTAAGTCTTACAACCACTTCACCTGAAGAGCAGCCAGGCAGCAGGCGGGCCCGACCTGCTGCTCAGCATGCACCACAGCATTGGGCAATGCTGCCTGCACCCCAGGATGCTCTTAAACCACCTATTTAATTGCCCTCATGAATGTCTTCCCAGCTCTTGGCATTGTTGTATTTCATTCTGAGATTAGGAATTCTAAGGATCAAAACTGCAATGATTTGAACTGTTACCTGCTTAAAAAATAAGAAGGATGAGAATGCAATGAATTTTTAAGAAAATGTGATGGGGGAAAGGATTCTTCTCTTTCAATGATGAAGTAGCCATACTTGTCGCCATGGGAACTGCAGAGCCAGCCCTAGTTTAAGGATGCTGCTGTTTGTTTCCATGCTGCTATGTGCTATTCCCCAGTGTTACTTGGAACGGAAAAGAAAAAAGGTGATGGAGAAACCTCCCTCACTCTTAGCAACCCTTATTAATTGGCCACACTTGCACTTGCATGTTGGTTAACCTGTAAAACCAAAGTGGTGTGCACAATTCCCTTAAAACTTTCCATTTCAACCTGCCAACCTGCATTAGTTCTCTAAATCACCACCCGTAATTGTCAGAGTTTCCCACAGTTCTTTTCAGCCTGAGCTTTCGGGTCAGAATGAGGGCAGACTTTTGAGCTGTGTGTAAGACTCATATCTCTATGATATTACAGGGACTTTAAATTGATTAACAGGTTGAGCTCGTGTTGTGGCTTATTCCTTGTCTTAGCAGGGAAATGTGTGTTCAGGCTGTATATTCCTAGAGTGTTTCATTCATAAATGTTTCCAGTCTTGGACAGATTGAAATGACTAAAATGGCAATGTACTAAAGCAACAGCAAAGTGTATGATTCCCTAGTGCCCAGAAAGCAGCTCTGCTTAAAAGCTGTCAGCCAGCAAATCCTCTTTGCTTTCTGCAAAACTGTTGTGTGTTTCCATCAATTACTCTGCCTCTGGACCACTCAAATGAAGGTCACTCTGTCATTCTGTTGACATCTCAATTTTGTACCCTCAAATGAAAATCAGCATTGATGTGGACTTGTCCAGATTAAGAGAGATTGCACCTTCATTTATTACACGTGAAATTTTCTATAGTGGAAATGCATTGCAAAAGCACTTGAGGTATGATATCAAGCACCCTGAAAAATTTACTGTGCTCCAATTAATTACTTTGAATTTCTCTTGAGTCGGTTTCGACCTTATAATGTGAGAAAGCTATTAGTTTTGTTGCTTTACCACTTCTAGCACAGAAAGATGTTCCAGGTCATGACTTGGACCCGTGAGAATGAGGATTGCCCAGCAATTCATTTCTGATTAGATAAACCCTGAAGGGTTCAAGTGCCTATCCAAGTGCATCCAAAAATCTTTGGAGAAAAAATCTCATTAGAACAGACTTTTGTTTGAGCTTTTTGACATCTCTGGATGGCCTTGAAACAGAACAGAAATAGCCTCATTCATGGCTTTGTTTTCCAGTAAGTTTTGTTTTCTGGTACTTCTATTTGTGGCTGTGAGTGAAAGTGGGTAACAGAATAATGTAAAACGTGAAGAAAAAAAGAACATGATTTTCTGAGGAAAATCAAGCAATATAGCTAGCCAAAGGACTGGATGAAATTTAATGTTGATGCTTAATTGTTATCTAACTGGACCCATCCTTTTTCGTGTCCTGTTGTCATGGTGTTCATAAGTGATGATTAGCTATCGGAGAACTTGTTTTAATAACAAACAAAACAATGCCCAGCTTCTAAATTAATGCACCAAATCTATTTGTAATCAAAAAGATTTAATGTTATTCTGCTTTTGCTCTTCAGTTGAGTTTCATTCATTGGCAAAAATAAGTCAGATGATGCTTTTCCAATTCATTCAGGATTTTGAATAGGTTAAGTGTTCGCATGAGTAAATGTAAAATTTGCTTCCAGAATACCAGCACACAGCTATGAAATCCACTTTGCACAGTAAATTAAATTACCTGAATATTTGTGGAAGTAAAACACAAAATTCAAGGAGGAAAAGCAACAGTGCTCCAGGATTAATTTGGTCTTCCTCACAAGTTAACAAGTTTTTCTTGCTTACACATCCAAATTTTTATTACACGCTAAAAGTAAAGACTTCAAATAAGTATGTTGCTCAAACATAAATGAAAGAGATCATGGCTACTCCTTTGAATGCTTTTTTTTTTTTTTTTTTTTTTTTTTCAGCTTGCTCTTTTAAGCCCTTTATTTATGCATCAGAGTAATTACACCACTTCACACCGCTCCAAAGCTTCCATTAAAAACTTTCTGTCCACAGATTTTTGACAAATCTCAAAAGCTTATTTATAGTTCTGTCAATTTGTGTACTCCTTTCCCTGTTTTTAACCTCACAAAATAACAACAACAAATTTATTGTTACATCTATGAATGGATATAACTTGCTTACTTGTTACAATTTTAAGATAAGATTGTTTGGACATCAGAAGAAGTTCTTGAACAAGTTAATAATCTTAAAAGATAAATCAATATTTTTAGATGCATCTCACAAGTTCCAGCACTTAGGCAATTTCTTCTAACTACACAATACTCTCTGAATCTCTAGGAAAATAGAATTTAGTTTGGTGTTTTGCATGTTTTCTGGAAACAGTTTGAGGAGAGAGCTTGTTCATCCATGGCTCCAATCATGAGATTAGCTCCTTGAAATCTCATGGCCAGCAGCACTCGTTCTGTATGGCAAAGAGGGACCCAAAGCTGAGACCCAGAGTGCTGCTACATAAATGATTCCTAATGAAAGCTCCAGAAAAGCAGCCTCATCTCTTCCATCAGCCTTCTCATATGGGAGCTGACATAATTCATCCTCCTTCTCATCAGCTGCCCCTCATTATCCAGGTGGCCTGATGTGCCACATTACACCCTTGGTAGATCTATTCCTTTTCAAAAGCACACTCCCTAGATCAGAGCTGTTTCTTTTGATTTGGTTTCTGACTCGCTGACATTTGCAGAGATATGCCAGTGCATCTGAGACCAAAAACAAGAAGGTAGAAAACACACGAAGTTCCTTTTGCCTTTCATCTCATCAGCCTTTGTAGTCAGACAAGATTTCCATTACATTGCCCTTCCTTTTCTTCTTTCCTTTTTTTGAAAAAAAATTTGCTTTCATTTACCCTGATATTAAAGTTGCTCAGCTTTTTCTTGAGTCCTGCCAGCAGAGTTCTTAGCAAGTCTCCTCATGCTGTGACTCTGTGTAAAACATTCTTTAGCACTTTGTTGCTTGAGTTCCTCTGAGCTGTATTCCTGTTACATCAAGATGCACTTGATTGAAGCTGGGGACGCAATCTTAAAACATCACTGAAAAGATTTATTTTTTTCAAACTCAGATACGTCTTTGGAGGGTGTTGTGGTCTCCTTACTCCATCTCGGTGTTAGCCTTTGTCAGTCTGATACAGAGGTTGCTCTCTGTAGTTTGTGTTGTAGTACTGAGCTATCAGACAAATTATTGTGGACCTGCTTTTTCTGCTTTAGGCTAAGAAATTGGCTAAATAAGTCTGAGGCTACCCTGTGTTTGTGGCTTGATCCTAAAGAAAAGCCTTAAGTTACTACATCAAACTAGCAGAGATTATCATCAATTACTCTACCAACTACCTATGCATTAGGTATTGGTGTTTATAGAAGGTCCTGACTTGCTATGTTTCATCTGCCTGGCCTAATTTATGATGAGTACCAGCGTAGGTGTAAAACACACCTGCATGCAGTTCGTGCTCACAGCATTCATTTTCAGGAGGACCAGAGACTCTCAGTGGAATAATTTCATCGAGGCAGTCTCGATAACAGCCCTGAGAGATGTGCTTATGCTTTCTGCAAAGATTCAGGCCTCGTTGGGCAGGCAGTTTATGAGCTGTGGCAATACCATGGACAGGACAAATGGTTATCTGAGGTCCAGAGAGCAGAACTGCGTCTCGTCTCGCCCTGTCAGACACTGTTCTTCCCAGCGCTTCCTAAACCCCTGGGGCAGTTGCAGTGCTGAAATCTCTTTTTGCCCAGTATAATCAAAGGCAACAAACTTCTGTTATGCACATTTTAATGTGGCTTTTCGTTGCCCTGCAATTACTGAAGCCACAAATGTCATGCACTAAGAGTTTGAAGCTTGCTGTATAGGCTGCTGTAAATAAATGTCACTTGTTGATAGAGTATTAAAAAATTGTTGTCAATTATATTTGTTCATGGCTGTGAAATGAGCAATTCAGGCACTACTTACAGAGAGGTCCCAAACATTGGTTACAGTTGATTGGATTTTATGTCCCAGATCAACTCCTTTTTCAACTTTCAGCTCTTTGGTCTGTAGCTAGACTTTGTAAGATCTCCATCGGGAGGTAAAAGAAATTTTCGTTACATGCTTGAGTAAAAATGTAGTCACAAGAACCAGTGTTTGCCCAGCTGTTCTGAAAGCATGTGATTTATTTAAAGGTTGTTACTCATATGTTGCATTTCAGCTGGACAACCAAACTCCTCTGTCATCAGCTGGGCTCCAGCTTGGACATGAAAGAGCCTGACAAGCCCAACCACTTGCAATCTGGCATGCTGGGTGATCTGCTCCATCCAAAGGAATGTAAGACTTAATCCATCAGCTACTTTGGGCTGACTATTGTTTGTATGTGTGAGCTGGGCAATTATCTCTGATTCCTCGTTCTGACCAGGATTTCCTTGCTCCTTTGTTCTAGTGGCCATTTGGATTTTTTATTCTCTCCTGTTGCTCTTTCCCTTCTCTTTTGGAGCTTGACTCCTGACTAACTTTCCTGTTCTGCAAAACAGCCTTTGTGGCCATATTTGAATCTCTATTTTTATGGCCTTTGTAAATACTTTTACCTTGCCTTTCAACTTGGTATCCACCTTAGTTTTTCTGTTCCTGACCTTGTTTCTTCTGCTTCTGACCTTGTTTGAATACTTTGTTGACATCGGCCTGTCTACAGCCTGATCCCAAGCACTAGGCCTCACTCTGCTGGATCCCCTGGCAGTTCCCATAACTGAAATATCCTCCTGCACAGTTAAATTTCTGGGCTGAAGAGCTCAAACAGCAGAAACCAGGGGACTGTTTAATGTCATGTAGTCATTTTTACTACAGGTCCCATAAGAACTGTTCTTTGTTTCTGATCTTAGAACAGTCAAATTAAAAGTGTTATTTTCTAAGGGAGAATGACTCTGGAGGCTTGGTTAAGAGCTTGGGTTTTCAAATCTGCTTAAAAAGGAAAAAAAATCCCTACTCCTATCCCCAGGCTAAAACATTTTAAAGGTAGGAAAATAGGATAGTCTTCAGGCAATAGGATGCACAGAAATGATGGCAACAGAAGGTCTCCAGTTCACCAGGTTAGGGGAACAGGGGGAGGAGGAAGCAAAAATTCTGCGTACAGTCAAAGACACTAGGGGAGGGAAGAGACAAGGTAAGAGAGTGCTCCACAAGGAGAATGTACAGCTTTCACAAGAAAGGGTTGTAAATATAGGTGTCTTGCTAACTTTTCTTTTTGGGGAGATCATCTTGATGATATATTATGGAAATCAAGATGGCATTAGAAGGTTTTTTTGTTTGTTTGTTTTGTTTTGTTTTGTTTTTTCTGTCATAAATAAACATTTGTTTTCTCCAAGCCAACAATGCAAAGCTCCAGCACTCCGACGCAAGTAGTTCTCTGTAATATGGCAGTCAGCTGAGTCATCTTGCTGCTTTATTCTTTATTGTTTCAAGTAATTACCGGAGGCATAGATTTACTGGGGGAGAGTCTTGGGAATGACTCTCCTGGTTCTGTGTCTTTTTGTTCCTTCCTGCATTCCTTAACATGGCACAAAACTTGTGAGCAATAGAAGGCACTAGACCTTGAGACTGGGGGTTGCCCATAAAGTAAAACAATGTTGTAAAGAAATTTTTGGTGCTCAGTCCTTAGAAAAGTAGATGTACTGTCAGTGTTACTTATGGAAAAAAACGAAGGAGTTTAACCTGGGAACTGTCTGAACTTGAGAGAAGTCTTCCAATATATCACGGACCAACTGAAATATCATTACATGACCTTTTTGATTCTTGCAGGTGTTGAGGTGGTCAGAGAAAGGATGTCTCATATCTAAACTGTGTATGGTGGGGGGAAGATGATAAGGTGTTACATGAAAAATGGATTTATGGTGTGTGATAGTACATTACCCATTGCCTTTGCCTTTGAAAGTCACAGAAGTAAAGAGATACAATGTAAGATCAGCATATTTGTTTCCCATTGACACAACCAGGCACTATGACATCAAAGGTATGTTCTGTGAAGAAAGAACACAAAACAGTTTTATGAACTGCAAGGATGACACCATGAAGAGAAAACAATGAATAAAACTAATTAGCTGGTATTGATAGTACTTTCATGGGATTCTTGAAGTCAGAATAAATTGACCAAAGGTCACGTGCACTAACTTTGTTCACTTGGCAGCTTTCTTCAGAAGAACTGAGGAAATAATGACGTGCCCAAACTTGACACAGGGAGATGACCTGCAGTGTAAGAGTTACAGCATCAACCACCTAGCTCTTAAACCAGCATAGCTCTGGATTTCATAACAGAGGCTTATGACTTACAGAAAGGAGACAGTAAGGTAAAAAGTCACTCAAAAAAAGGTGTATTCTGCACCAAGTATTTTTAATAATTCCTATATCAGAAAATTATGTGACTGTCCAAAATAAGTATATATTTTATATAGATTTTTAAAAAGTCCATGATAATATTTCTTGTAAGATTTCTTCATGACAGCATAAAGCTAACTTGGAATTCTTATAATGTTATTAAGATGGTCCATCTTTATTAATGCTTTGAGATGTACAGGATAAAATTTCAGTATTTATGGTATTAAGGGAGATATAAAACAGGTCTAATGACTGGGATTTAGGACTAGGATATTAGAAAACTTCTGCTAGTGTTGTGATTCATCTCCAGTTCTCTTCATTACAAAGGTTCTGTAAAAATATACATATATGTGTATATATATATATAGTACCAAATTATTTAAATAAACATTTATATTCCTCAAATGTAGAAGGTCCTTTCCACTAAAAAGGATGGCATCTGGACATCTGTAGTTTTATCAGAGATGTGGAAATGCATTAATTTCAGTGCAAAAGTTCTCCTCCCACCACAGTAATCTGTGTAGCTTCACTATTTTCTTTTAAATTTCAGCTTAAAAATGATTAACAATACCTTTGTTAGTATAGTTAGAATTAAACAATGTGCAAAACATGCTCAGCTGGCTGAACAGAAATGCAGAGAAGGAACAAATTTAAGACCAAGTTTTGGCAAATGTTTCAGCTCATTCTTCTGTTGAGCTTTGCTAATCTCTTTTGTGTATAACATCATTGCATTAAGTAGTGGAAATGCTCCTTCTCATAGGATTAGTACACTGTCTCAGATGTAGAATTTCTATAACTTAACACAGCTTCAGTGACAAGGTCCAGATGTCCAGCAATAACCAGAATGCAGTATACCTCTATTTTTATTCCCTAGTGGCCCAGAAGAGGCACAGTTCTGTAATTACAACAAGGTGTTCAGGTTTATACTGAACACAGACCCAACCTGATTTCAAGTCAAGTCAATGGGAAGTGGGTTAATAGCTCAACGTGTTGTTTATAGTTTGTGGAATGAAGAAGGGTTTTTCACTTCCAGTCATGGTTCTTTTAGAATTCCCTGCTTGTAATTCACAAATGTTGCTGTCAACATCCCTTTTCTTTTCTGCTTCTTCCAGATGTTTTTGTAGTTGTTTACACTGTGCTTGCCAGATTGCTAGGAGCTGAGGGCCTCACTTCACATAACAGAATTTGGCTATACTTTCTAATCCAAGGTAGATTTTTCCTAACTCTCACAGATGCCTATCACAATTATGGTTCTAGAGCCATGAGCAAAAATGCAGGTGAAAGATTTAATTTGTGTAAACGTCACTATGGCTTTATTCAGTGCTTCTAGCATAGTATCTTTAGGTATTTTGCAAGAAGTAATATGAACTCTTCTAAACAGCACCTCTGGAAGAGATAAGAACTTTTATTTAACCTTTCAGAGATCAGGCAGGTAATTGAAAGTGCTTCTCTAAAGCAACATGGTGGAAAAGCATAAAATGATAACTTTGAACATTTGTGTTTGCTCCTCTATTGTACTGTTAGGCCACACCTCTCTGTAAGCCCAGGTGCTTTTGACAGTGATTTGGATTGGAAAAAATAATGAAAATGTACTCTGTAGTAAAATGACCAGGGTATATCAGTATCAGTACACAAATCTTGAGTAAACTGCTAATTTATTGAAAACCAACTGCTAATTTATTGAAAACATTTCATTCTGTAAGACTGGAATATTTACTCTCCCATCATATAAGTAACGTCTTTTAAAAGACATCATCAGTGATCAGTTGGATCGCTGATGAATTTTGTAAGTACCTAGTACAGAAATGATTGTCACTCCATTGTGATATAAGCCTCTTGTGGTTAAGAATATCCTGGCTGAGTTTGAGTATATATTGCTCTTGTTTTGTGGTACCAGTTTGAGTTACCCAAGGAGGACTGAATTCCATACAAAAATTGTTCAATGTTTTGTGATTGTAAGGTCTTATTCCAGTGTCGAAAGCTGAGAGGGGGAGTAGGTGTATGCAAAATCATAAAAAGAAACCTCCCTGATATCTCTTAGACTTTAACAGAGACTTACTAGTCATAAAAGCATTTTCCTTCCAGCTGTTTTAATGCAATGTGAAAATGTTGGTTATTAAAAACACATAATTTGCTTCAAATGAATCTTTGAATTATATTCAATTGCAATTAACCTTAACAGAGCTAATCAGCTGTGGTTACTTAACATTTACATAATTGTAGATGCTTCTGCATTAAAATAAACAGTGTATTAGTGAAGTTGTATCTTTCTTCTATCTTTTTTTTTTTTTTTTTAAAGTTATAATAGAGACCTAAATGATACACGATAGATCTGTCGTGATGATGAATTAGCAACATGGCATTTTCATGTTTGGTACAGAATGTGTTTTTATAGTCCCAGCACAGTATCAGAGCAACATGAAAATTTCTCTGCCTGAAAATCTGGTGCGCTTGCATCCTAGTGCAGAGAGAAAGTTTACATGAACCAGCCCCTCCTCTAGGCATTGGAACAGCATCTGCTGATGTCCAAGCTGAAGTGCATTGGAGTTTATACAAAGTGGTCTTTATGAGAAATGACCTCTTAATAGCATTGTTGGCCTGAAATAGTAGTGTTAGAAACAATCATTAAACTGGAAAATTTTCATTTCTTATCCTTTCTCTGTTTCCTCTCCAGTCTCCTCTGAAGCTAATAAATGCACCTAGCATCTTAGAGAATGATTTAAAAAAGCTTTTCAAAGGTCATAAGTTGCAATGGTTTTTGCACAGTGTCATTTTTAAAGCTTTTAGTGTAGTGCAATGCAGTTCTGTTTGAGTTTAGTAAAACCATTTCAATATTCGCACTTCTAGGAGAAGATTCTACTTTGGCTGTTCAATCCTTCACTGAATATCAAAGGCACCTTGGAAAGCAAAAGGCCAGTTTTCATGGGCATGGTATTCACTGTCATGCTTAGATTTTTAAACAAGCCTTACTTCTCATTTAGATGACAACTAAGTAATAAGAGTTCAGGGAATACCGCTCTTCTACTTTTCTTGAACCCCTTAGAGCAAGAAGGATGCAACCAGGAAACTGCAGTGATTGGGAATACAGAATGAAGTTCTTAGGCTAGCATAGTTACAGTCTACCTTTATTTGAGGTAGATTGCAGTATTGTGTTCTATTCTTTAATATTTATGGAGTATTTTGTAGATGAATAGCATAATCCATAGCATTGTGTTACTACAGTGATTGGGACTACTGCTGTGAAATAGTCTTAGTATTTTTTCATAAGGATAGTAACTGGAAAATTATCCATTAGGGATGTAACCAAGCTTGAAAATGAGTAATGTGAACGATGCTCTTAAAAAAAAAAAAGTCCTCCAAGACAAATAAACACTCACTGCCAAACCCTTATTTTATTAAATTAGCTCCCTTTGGTTAGTACTTAGTGTTTGCCTTTTTAAATGTCACCAGTGTATCTTATATCTTTAAGAGTTCCCATTTGTGCCATCCCTAAAACTCAGCTGAGCCATTGTCTGAGGTGATAAAACTTTGACAAGCTTTTTTTTATTATTTAAGTTAGAGCACATCATTCCCTTTGTCTTAATGTGCTTCTGTCAATCCAGTTTATAAATACATAAATTGTAGTAAAATTTGCATGTCAGATTTCATGCCTGTAGTCCTTGTTAAGGAGACAGCTGCTTTATCTTGGTTACTGGTGAGGCTTCAGCTCCTCACAAAGAAGGAAAAGTAATTTTAGATTCTTGCATTTTATCTGGCTATCAGGAAAAAAAGTATGATTTTTTTTGTGAAAAGTGCAAAGATTAATGATACAGTGGGAAAAAATAGATACCCTGAAAGGAAAATATTGAACCAGAGTTCCTTCTTGCCATCCTTTAATCAAAGATAAGCTGAAAGGTGACATTGTTATGATTTTTACTAAGGTTTCATGTAGTGTTGGAGGTAAAACCATATGCAGGGATTGGAGATTATGGTTTTTAACGTATCCCATAATTACTGAAATCTTACAAGAGCCCTTTCGTGATCTCTTCCATCTGCAGCAGCAGCTTTCCATGTGGTATTCTGGTGCTATATACACAGGATAATAATCCTCCACAAAGTGAAACCACAGGCTGGTTGAAAATGCCAATATTCTGGTTCTGACTGGGCTCCTATCTCCTGAGAAGATTTTTATCTGTGTGATTTTTATCTGTATTCATGACCAGCTTTCTGTGGTCATGAATGCTTGGTCAGTCCTGTCTTCTTCTAACAAGCAGAGCACACTGGATGGATTGAGTGTGGATGTCATATCACTTGTAAATATTGTGGATAGTATTTGTTTATTACTATTTTGATTATTTCATCTTTTGATTTCTGAGGAGCATAGCGTTTTTTAGAGGCAATATTTTGTGTTCTTCGATATCTTCCATTGGTTCTCTTTCATATGACTTCAGAGGAACTTTCGCAGGAAGAGTTGTTGCCCAGAAACTCACCCACTTGTCCCTGTCAGCAGAATCTCATCTTGTTCTGATGAAACCTGCTAAATGGTAATGGCACAACTTAGTACAATTACAGAAAATCACCTCTTAGGGGTTGTGAGTTAAATCATGAATTAGCTGGTTTTCAGTGATCCTCTTTCAAAAGATATGGTAAATTTTGAGGCTTGTAATTTTTATATCTTGATCAAGCAGAATATATTTCTAATTTACGCCTACCACACCCCAGGTTTCATGTGTTTGCACAGCTGTAAATTTGGAACTGGTTAGTCCTGGCTTTCTTTTGAGCTTTTTCACTTATGCAGGCAAGCAAGTCCCTTGACCTCTTAATGTTTTATGTTTTCCATCTGTAAAATAAGGATAGCAATGCTTTTCTCCCTCACTGGATTTTGGGAGGTTTATTGACATCTGTGAAGAGCTTTGAGGCCTTTGTATGTAAAATTCTGAAAAGGATGTGAGTGTTAGAGGTGAATTGTGGGGTTTGAAGGTACGTAGAAAGTGTGTGGTTCACAGAGAGAAATATTATACAGTTACTGAAGGCACCAGTGTAGATAAATGTAATTGTCTGTAAGTGCTTGGATGAAGGATGTGATCTTTGAGATACTGAAGAGATGTGTGATCCAGGTCATTTTCTGTCAATAATAGTGGGAGGTAGCTAATTTAGTCCTTATGGGCTGTAGAGATTTGGGAGGGGCTACAGGGGACACAAATTGAGCAAATAAGTGGGAAAGTTTTGAGGAGATGGTGGAGGAAATGGAATGGAAAGATGCAATTCCAACAATGCCAAGTCCTCTGTTTCATAGTAGCATGGTGATGGTGCATACAACAGAGGAACTGGTGGAGTGGGTTTTGTCTTATTTCCTTGACTACCAAAGCATTGACTTCCAAACAAACAGCAAGGAGAAACTGCCATTAGAGAATGCATAATCAGACTGGATTTGTGCTCTAGGGCTGAGGTAGACCTTAGTTGAGGTCTGAGAAAAGATGTGAGGATGCAGCATTGTTTTAGAGCTGATTTAGGGACTGTAGGGCAAATATACATCACAAGAGTGGATTTCCTAGGTGGGACACGTAGACCTTGGCGTGAGCCCTGTTGTCCACTTCAGACAGGGTTTCATGTGGCATAGCCGAGAACATTTGCTGCTGTTCAAGGTCCACTATCTTGGACAGGCTGCCCTAAGGCTAAGAGAGAAAGGCAGCATAGACTAAGGAGCAGCTAAACTTGGCAAAAAAGGCCTTGTTTAAAGGCAGAGATTTTACTTGAAAGTTTATCACACAATAAAGTAATGTGGCATGTTTCTGATAAATGCACAAGCAGAGACACAGACAAATGAACCGATTTCTTCAGCTAGTTCTGAATTGCCTCCTTTTAAAACACTAAGCTATATGAGCTAGTCATTAATTTTTCTGTTATGGATCAAAGTTCACATATAAAACAATGAGGCTTCATAGGAAGCTGTTGACACATGAGAAGCTGACACCCCAGGGTTTTTAGGCAAGAATAAGTCATTATGAAAGTTTTTGTGAAGCAGTATCCTCAGCTAATTAGATCTTTCCCAGTTACATTTACTTGACAAGAGGAGGGAGGAAGGGTGGAATAAAATAAATAAACACCAGTGAAAAGAGGAAATTAGAAGAGCAATTGTTAAAAGTTGTTAATTGAACCATTAAGTACTTCATTCTAAAGCAGTACTGTGATAATAGAGTGCCCTATGTTAATTGTTTATGTTGAAGCAGCACTAAATGACCTGGACACAGTTGTGAACTTCAGGGATGCTGAAAGGGATGCATTCATGGAGTGTGAAAGCAAGTGTGTGTGGAGGAGTAATTAAAATCCCTGGCTTCTGGCTTCTCTTTAGCATGACTCTGTAGCTCAGTCTCCTTTCTCTGTTGTTCTGTATAGGTATGAAGGTCATATGTGTGCTTGTCGTGTCTATCTTTGTGGCCACACACGGCCTAGGTCTATGCCTCCACCTTTTTTCATGCCCAACTAGAAGTAGCCTGTGCTGCATGCATTTATGGTGACAGCTGCAGGGAGGCACTCAAGTTATGTTCTCAGGTTGCTCCTGAAAGTCCTTCTCTTTCAGTGCATCGTCAGCACACTGCAGTGGTCAAGCTCTTCACGTTCGTCAAGTGCTGAAAGATCTTAGGCTGAAAAATGACAGTTTTCTTTCTGGGTTACGAGTGGGTGCTTTCTTGTTGCAGGCCTTTGATGAAGCACACTGGCAAAGTAAGAATAGGAGGTAATGCCATCAATGGCCAACCTCTGAAATATGTTATTTATCTGTGTCCCTGCTGTAGTTCACAAACAAGCCTTTCCCTTAGCACTTGACATATTTTGCTGATACTGCACCACAGGCCTTGTGCTGGAGTAGGTACAGAAATCAGCTTAGCTTGAACCAATTGTTTTTCAAAAGCAAAGACAGAAAAAGCCTGTTAAGAGCTAATTGTTAATGCTGGTTTGGAAATTGATTAATGACTTTCCTTGCTAAGTAGCTCTTCTAGAGCTCAGATACAAAATACAGTTGTTGATGTAAAATGGCTGGGATATTTTCTACTGACTGAATTGTAAAGGAACAAATGTTTCATATTCAAAAATACAGACATAGCTTTTATTTCCTGTAGAGGATCCCTTGATATTGTTCACAGATATTATGTTTCTCTGTCTCCTCCCAGTATTTTAATCATATATTCACTGTCAGTGAGGAAATCAAGATAAGTTGCATCTGCAGTTCTCCCTTCATGTGTGACTGTGCTATGGTGAGACATGAGTGCAGGACCAAACCTTATGGTGGCAGTGATGCTCCCTGCCCTCTGGACTTTCCCCCAACATGGAGGATTTCTGCTAGACTAATCTAACAGTGGTATTAAGTTGCTGTTTGACATGGATAACAGTGCCTGCTATTCCTTGCCAGTCTGCTCTGCTGACCTGCTCAGCTTTATCTGGTTATCTTTAAAAGACTCCGAGACTGGAAGCAGACCTGAACCTAGCCTGCGCTGCCCTGAAGGGCTGTGGTGTGGGCCACTCCAACAGAGAGAAAAATGAGACTAAAAGTTTAAAAAAAAAAAAAAAAAAAAAAAGAAAAGAAAAAAGAAGAAAAAAAGAAAAAAAAGTGGAGACCTCATAGGGGAAAAGGTGGAACTTTGTTCTTTAAGCACTCTGTAATCTAATTTTCCATCTGAAAAAGCAGGACCTGTCACATGGTTGCTTAAAGAGTAAATTAATTTACCATAATGGCCCTGTGTTCTCTAACCACAGATTTTAATTTTGCCACACATCCACGCTTTTTAGTATCAGGTTTTCTTAATGCAGTTATATTTCTATTATTAATTAGACATCTACAAATGAGTGAAGTGGAAATAAAATTTATCCTGTTTGATTCTGCCAGAAGTCTGAAACAGGGGTTGGGGAAATGAAAACTGACCCATTTCTCTTGATAGGGAAGACTGTTAACTCTGTAACTGCTTTGCCCCCATAGTATGGCATTTTGTCAAATATTTCAAAACTCAGTGCCTTTGTAGTGCATGTTACCATTATCTGCCTTCTGGTATCTGTTGCTTTAATTTCTTAGTGCCCTGCCTGTGGGCACTATTCTGACCTCACACTTCTGAAATTCTGACCTCACGCTTTCTTCCAAGAGAAGCCGTCAACCTACAGCCTGCTGGGAGGGAGCTAGAGGTTGTGTGATGCCACAGAGCAGGAGAGGAGCAGAAGTTCACAGCCAGTGATCAGTGGTGGTGTAATGCCCTAGACTCTGGACTCAGTGCTGAAGGTAAGCTCTTGCGAATTGTACATCAGCAAGTATGTTAGTCTGTAAGTGACAGTGGATGTCTTTTCTAGAAAAGATGGGGCTACAACTGAGACATAGAATGAAATTAATTTGGCAGCAGAATGTAAAGGTGGCAGTAAACAGTTTTGTACCATTGTGTTAGAGAGTAAAAATGCCCCATGAACTGAGAGCTGTTCAGTGCTATTCTGCATTGTCATCATCTCTGGATGGCTGTGGTGCTGTGCTGCCTGTGCCAGGTTCTCATCCTTCATGAGGGCAGCTGCAACAGAGCTTTGCCTATACGTAAAAGAAGAGCCCATGTTAACATGGAGAATGCTCAGTGAGAATTGCTCATTAGAAATGTGTCCCTAATATATGAGGACCAGATTCTTTTCAATAGAGTAAATCATGCCAGGTTGTGGAACAGTATTTTAATCTGTGTTTGGAAGAGAGATGCTAGACCATTTTGCTAGTGACTTACAGCTAAATCACTTAAATTGTGAGCTTAATCTTGAGGTATTTTTACTGCATGTTGTTGTTTAAATAATGAAACTGGCTTAACGGGAGAAGAGTTTATTAAATTGAATCTCAAATAAGGGTTGAAATCCTGTAGATTGCATTTTATCTCAGTTAATGGCAATACTAGCTCAGTTTCTGAGCTGCATCGTAATATGGAGATGAGATTTCTGTTTGAGATTGCAGTGGGTATTGCAAGGTGATTGATGACACTAATTTTCTGGCACTTCCACTGCATGCTACTGTATTAATTGCTAATTGTTTTAAGGTACACTATTATGTGTTTGAAGTTGGGGCAGGCATAGGGTTGTCCTAAAGTGGCAGGTAGTGAGTGCTATGAAGGCAAGAGTGGGTCTTTAATGTACTCCGTGCAATGAGGGCTTGGATGTTGCTTTCTAAACTGCAGCATTTTTCACTCAGTGTCCAGCTGTTCCCATAGCCTGACTGAAAGCTTGTTAATCTTGATGCCTTCCAATTTACTAGACGATAAGTAAAAGGCTTAAGAAGCAAAGCCTGATGGAACAGGACTTGTTTATTCAACTCTCAGCTGCCGCTGACAGTGCACTTCATTGCCTTTAAAGTGGCTCTGCTCTCCAGAGCTCTGGGCTGGCAGGGCTCACATCACTGCCCTTGCCTCTCCAGGCAGAGCACCTGGGCTCCTTAAAGCACCCGGGCTCCTTAATGTGCTATTGCTCAGGCTCCTTCAAGAAACATTTGAGCTGGTCAGTACATTTGTATGGCTGACAGCCAAAGACAGATTGCCCTCTAGATGGCAGGGCTTTGATTGTCTCCTGCCTTTCCTGTTAGTTGTCTAAACTCAGGCAAACTGGCTGTAACATACCACCAAATTGGAAAATTAGAGCATAGTTCTCTGTCATATCTGTGCCAGCAATAATAAATACAAAATGTGCACTGTTTCCAGTTTGGTAAAAGTTGTCTTTTGGGGCGCTTTTTTTTTTTTTTTTTTTTTTTTAAATTGGTGTAAATGACAATGGCAGAACATTTTAGAAAATTGGGTCATGGATAATTCTGACTAGATTCGCTTTGTGCCCATTTGCAAAGTATGGTTCATTAGCAGAGGGTTTCGTGAGCTCTATGCGTCCCACTACTGGGGGTGGTGGCTTCTGTGCCTGTCCTACCACAGAAGATAGGAACCCAATAGTTCAACTATATACACATTAAGAGAGCGTATAAATAAGAACAGAAGAATCTTTATATGAAGAAACCTTTCAGATGTTTCTGTCTGTATTGTTCTTAAAATATTAAATCTACTTGATTTGCCATTGCAAAGAGATCTCTTGCTACTCATCAAAGTATAAAGAGGAAAACTTTGCATTAAATGTTCTCCTAATTTGAATGATAAAACATATTGAAAGAGTAAAGCATTTTTTTTCTTTATTTTATTAATTTTGTCTACCACAGAGCCAAAGTCTTACCTTTCTTTTAAACAAGCATTTTTGTTTTTCTGTCTGTGACTGGATAATGAAAAAAAAAAGAAAGTAACAGGTAATCAATAGAATCCCTACACAACACTTAGTGACACCCCTGAATGGCTGGTTATTGGTTATCTATTTAAAAACCTCACTATACAGGCAGTCCTGAGGTGATGAGGTGATCAGGAGCGTGGCTTCTTCTACAAGTGCAAGCGAATGCATAGCAGCCCCACCACATCTGTGCAGGAAGTCAAATATACATTTTTCAGAATCTGTGTCCACTGCTCAGCACTGTCCGTATTTCCACTGAGGAAGGCAGGCTGTGTGTGTAGGAGCTCTGGTCTGTGTATTCTGTCAGCCTCACATTTGCCAGACATCCTGGAGTCAGCACTGGCAGGCAGGCCATTTATCTCCTATATAGACTGGCTCTTCATTACAGGAACAGTAAATCCAGAGTCTAGTGTTGTCTACACCACAACCATTTCTCAGAAAAGCCAGCAGATTGCTGCAAAAATAGGTAAATGGTGAGTTACAGCTAAAAACACTAGTCCAATGTCTAAAGCAGTATCACTATCAGATGTGCTTGCCTACTGCTGCTCCCAGATAAGTGAATGAAAGCAAAATCAAATACTGCATTTTCTTGTGTACTTCTCTGTATCATTTACTTTTCTGTGCACACCAAAATGAAAGGAAATTTTTACATCATTAAATAAGTTTAAACTCTGGATGCAGAAATTAAAGGTAAATGTATAGTTTCAGAACATTTCTCTCTTCATTTCATGGAGATACTGATCATGAGGTTCCTCAAGTTAAGGGTTTCTCTTCTACTTTCCCATCTGAAGTAGAGCCACTGAAGCTGGCAGACTGGACTGCAGTGCCAGCACTGTTCTGATGACAGCTGTCTGGACATTTTTAGTGACTTCAGGACCCTTTTTACCCCTCTAATGTCTGAAGAAGAACTCCAGGGACCGGGATGAAAACATCTGTCTGAGATTCCATGGGCAACGAGGGATATGCAAGATGCAGTGTTCAGAAAAGTTATCCTGAGTGTGATCTGCCTTCTTCTGTGTTAGTTATTTAGCTGTTGGTAACTGTTGAGAATTTAGGGACTGGGGAAGGAATGTGTGCAAAAACAAATGTGTGGAGGTGTCATCAAGAAGTCAATGTAAGCACATAAGACAAGAAACGTAACCCAAATTTTAGTTTCTCAAAATTTAGACCTTTTGATAAGGAACCATTTGATTTTTTTAAAATTATTTTTCCAGATTCTTTCCTGCTTTGCAGTAGTTAGAACAATCTTTCCTTTGGTGATGAGATATTCTAAAAAAGTAGGCTGTAAAAATCTTTTGGAGTCCTCCTCATTGAGAAATGCTACATGTATTGTGTGTTAGATTGCAAGGGAATTGCCAGGAAATGAGATGTTGCTTCTGCTTTTTGAACAGCCAGCTTGCTGCTGCTTGCTTCCCTCAATACACTGCACTTCTTAGTTATTGTCATACAAATCTTTATCTTTGCACGTTAGTTGAAATAATGTGTGATGGTATAATTCACTGTACATGCAGTAAGCCTGCTGTTACCTATCTTGACTTGTTTTTTTTTTTTTTTGACAACATAAAGGACTCATGTGGAAACTCCTACTAGTCCAGTGTTGCTGTTGCTTGCAAGATGGTGTATCAGTTCCTTCAAATGGAAAGGATACATATTGCCTGGACAGGAGCTGAATCACAGACTGCTCGGCTCGTGGTTGGTAGCTCAGTGAGAAAGCAGGCACATGCAATTGTTAGATAATGTTCTGGCTGGACTGCACAGTGCACTTTCCTTGGGACACACTGTGCAACTGTGCTGTGTGACTGGTGATTCCACAGCAGTGTGTGTCCATCTGCTTCATCTCCTGCCCTCTCCAGAGGCTTATGGAACTCACTTGATTGCTGTTTTTTTACTGACTCCACAAATCAATCTTGTGGCAGTATGTGAAGCCTCTTGCACTGTTCTTCTGGCAGGAACTTAGAAAAGGTACTATCATGAGGATGAGGTCTAAAAATGCCAAGAAAAAAAACACACCTTTCTGGTCTTACAAAAGATGACATATTTACCAAACATGGCCAGGCACTCTGCTTGTATGTTTAATGTTGGATTCATTTTTCTTCACGAGCCATTGGATTACAGTAGGGAGGGAAGATGGCTTCTCAGCTGCCTTGGGGCTGAGTATCTACCTGGATATAGGTGGCATCCTTGATGCCAAGCATAAAAGACCTTATACTCTGATGAGAAAACACACTGGTAGCAATTTGTGCTCATTGAAGTTAGTGGAGCCATATCTGTTACCTGTTCAGCAGGATGCATGGTAGGTATGGAAAGACATTTAAGATAGCCCAATGTCTTACTAGTAGTGCTAAATGAAGTCCTAAAGGGATATCCACAGCTGACCTCTCAAGTCACCAGTTTTGTAATGTAGGACAGGACAGACCCGTATCAGACAACAAACCAATCTTTTTTGTGTTACAAGTAATGCCCATAATGAGCCCGAAGCTCCTTTTCCTGAGCAGATCCATCTCTGCTCCTCCCCTCTTGTCTTGACACTTTTCTTCACACATGAAGCATTCCTTTGTCACCAGATTTCATTGTGTTAGCTCATTTACTTATTTATTTATTTTTCACTAGGCTTGGGAGTGCAGTTGCATCAGCAGGTTTGCTCTCTGGCTTGCAGAAAGAACCTGCTATTGCTCTCCAGTGACCAACTCTGAGAGCTACAACTAACTGCGGTGTTATGCTGGTTCCCCAGAGTGAGGTTTTAAACATGCTGTCAGTTGATAATGACTGTAGGTCGCTATTATTCTGGCCTAGCTGTGAACCAGTGACCTAGAGAAGAAAAGCTTGAAGTGTCTTTACCATGGCCATGAGCCGTTCAGGCCTTCTTCTCAAGCTATGTAAGGAAATAATTTGCACTGTTGTTCTATTTATATATTAGTGGAGCTAATGAGAAGCAATGATTCTCAATTTTTGCTCCCTATTTTCAATAGTGCAGTTCTATTGCCCTTGGTCATGGGAGACCAATGATTAATGGGCAGATAGGAAGCGGATGGCTAAAACTTGCCTCCATGAGAAGGCCAGGAGGTCTATCCAGCCAACCATTAGAAGCTCATTACTACAGCAATAAAAGGATTGATCCCTTCATAAAGCTCCCTCAGAACTTAACAATTCACCCACGTGCAATTACATACTGGCAGTATAAAAAGGCCGCTGATAAATCACATTTTTCATTTCTAAAGGCAAGAGGGAAGAGAGATATTAATACACTGCAGCATATGGAATTAATATAAATTAGGAACTAATAAAACAAGCTGCTAGGAGCAGTGCTGCCATTGCAAAATTTTGAATAACTTGACAGTAGCAGTCAGTTCATTGCAGGGCAGGGACTAGGTTCTTCCCATATCGGGTGATTTGACTCTGAGGAAATATGCATCTTAAGCAGATACAGAGGGCAACAGAAGTGGCTGGCAATACTGATGTTACCACAGCTTGAAGCAGTGCCCTGAGAAACAAAGACACTAATCTGAAGTGCAGAGAACTAGTAATGCATTGTTACACGCAAACATAGAACCAGTGTAGCTCCTCCTCCCCATTGTTTGGAGTTTGTAGTTTTCTAGATTGTAATGTGTGACAGGATAAGTAATGGATCTGGTTAAAAAAAAAAAAAAAAAAAAAAAAAGTTGTGAGGGGTAAGGGAGAAACAGTACAGTGAGATGTTGATTCTCTAGGCTCTCTCTGTCTTTGCATGTAACAGAGGGCAAATCTGCACTGAGATGAGACCAGCTGAACACCATTAATTGCCTGAAATGTGCTCCTCTGGCCTTAGTCTTCAGAAACCTCATTAAAATACAGGTCTGTGACCAGAGTTTGCTCCTCCCCAGGTAGTCTTACAAGATAAACACTGCTTATGCAAAGGAAATAAACTGTGATAGCAGATTGATACAAATAGACCACTTCCAAGAAAAGGCTTTTTAGCAGCCCCACTTTGCTTTGCATAAGAATAAGCTGATAGCCAGGCTTTTGCTTATTCTTCCTTTGTGTCCCCTTTCAGACAGAGCAATTGACTGCTCTGAAGCATTCCTCGGTGCATTTCACAGGGCCCCGTAGGGCTTGTCATAAGGCTGTTTAGAAATCAGCCCAGGAAATTCACTTGATGTAGTTCTTCAGTTTCCAATATTCTCAAACATTTTACCGTATATAGAGCAACGGGGGGACTTGCACACTAATTTCACTTCCAGTTACGTGTGCAGGCCTTCCCGTAGGGTGCCACGTGGTTTAGCATTGGATTTCAGCAGCGTGTGTGGTGGTCTTCCCTGTGAGTCAGTGCTCAGGCATAGTGCTGCAGGGGTCATGGATTTCTGTATGCCTTCACAAGTGATTTTAGATGCACTACCATCTTTGTGATTATAGATCAGTAATAATATCCCTTGTGTTATAAATGAAGTCTCAACTCAATCTGAATTTAGTAATATTTATAAAAGAAATATTCATAAAAGGTATAAAAGGCAAATAAGCTGGGTGTGTGGGGAGTCTACGCTCCACCAACACGCACACACGAACATCAAAAATTCTAAATATATAGAACATCGCTTTTACATACTAAACCCGAGTATGCCTATACATATTCACGATCAGAAAAGGTAACAAACAATCCTTTAAGTTCCATGACTTAACGGTCTCCATTTTTCCATTCCTTTTCTTGATTACAAACAAGTCTCCATTTTCTATTCCTTCTGAACAATATGTCTCGCTTTAAGTTGTCAAGCAACTCGGCCTTTGGGCCTTATGTATCCCGTTCTTCCCAGATCGAAGAAAAGCATATCCATCTCCTTCTCAAGGCCAATAGGCCTGGGTCAAAAGGCACGTCCAGGTCAGCAGGGGGCGGAACAGCAAAAGCCTTCGATGGCTGTAGCAGCAGAGGGGCCGATGGCGTAGCTGTTGGATCAGTAAAGGAGCCCGCAGCTCCCTCACTGTCTGGCAAACCACACGTTTCTGACTGTGGTCCCACAGGGCTCTTTAAGTTCTCAGAGGCTGCTCGCCAGGTGCTGAGCAATCCTACTGCAACCTTGTCGTTTTTAGTTGCAGAGTCCCACACCTTGACCTCAATTTGGTCCCATGTTTCAGGATCATAAACTGTCCGATTGTTAAGAAGGAGAATAAGCTGTAAGGTTACCAGGACAGTCTTTGTTCCGAAGGACGTATGATTCCCCATAATGCGCAACTGCTTATCAGCGAGAGGCAGTTGTGTGCACCGGTCTGCTTCTCTCAGCTCGAGTTTCTCTGCAGCTCCAGTGCGCCTGTTTCCAGCGACTTTCTGTACGAGCTTCTCTGAGCAGTTTGCTGAGTTTGGCTGAGCCCATCTTCATGAGGCAATCAAAGTGCCTGTTCTCGTCCTGGTCTCCGTTCTGTTAGCCTGTTCCTTTTCATTCCTTTTTTCTACTTTATTGACGACATAACTTAATCGTGTTGCCCTTTTTGTTTATCTTGAGGGCAGGCTCCCCTCTTCTACCCTTCTCCCCACAGCAGTTCTTTTCAAAACAACTTTTCATTGGTCAAACAACTTTGAATATAACAACAGCAAACACACAGAAACTTTCATGCCTTAAAGGCTGGAGAACAAGAAACCCGAGACCGCATGGAGTCTCCTGAATCACCCTTCTTTGTTCCCTCTAAACTCTTTTACGTTCCTGATGGCCTCATCGTTAAGAGTCTAATGTTATCAACTGCGGGGCTCACCGACCCCCATGGCCACACTCCCAAATCTCCCCCTTCTTTATTAATATCAACCATTTTCTCGACACGAATTACCACTCCATATATAAGACTTGGTACTGTCTCTGTTTACTACTAGAAAAGCGAAGTAGTTTTGTGCAAACCGCAGCTCAAGAAACATCACTAACTGAAAGCCTAATTCTCTGATAGCCCAGATGTCACTAGATATGCCACTCTTCACTCCAGACATACCACTCCATTTAGGATAAATGAAGTTTAAATTCGAGTGAGGTAACATTGCAAAATGTGAGTTTTTCTTCCCCAAGGTTTTTTTTTTTTTTTTTTTTTTTCCCCTAGAACTATTTTTAAGCAGCCATGGAGAGCTGATTGAATAAACCCTGATTTCTTCTGCTCCCCATTGACTGCATTTATTTTCCCTTTTGGATTTTACAAAAAGTTGCTAAAATAAATGGGCATTGATCTGTGTGCTTATTTAATTGCATAACCATACGTTTTCCTCTGCTTTCTGTATAATAAGCTTCATGGAAAGACAGTTGTTATCACTGAATTCTTGCAATTTATGAACATCAGAATAACTGACAGCAAAGACCAACAAATCATCATTTTGTTTTCTCATTCCCCAAATACATATATTTTCACTGAAATATTTGAGAAGAGACTGCTTGATTTGCATCGTAAATGCAAACAGTTTTAATGTCCAGACTGTTTTCTGTTTGGATTAGAGTCAAAAGTCTGATTACAAAATTATAGCTGGAAAAAAAGATGCAATGCTAAACAAAAAGTTTTGAAACCCTGAGGAAAAAAAAAAAGCTGTAGAAATTTTAGATTAAAATCCTATTTTAACAGCAAAATTTTTGTCATAGTTTGTTTTCTTACCAACTTTGGTGATAGTGGGGATTTTAAGAAGTCAGCAGAGTCTTAGTTTATAATGCAGCAAACATTAAACACTTAAGACATAAATTCATTTTATCTAAAATAAAAATCTGTAGGTGAATATAGGCCATTTGAGAAGAAAACTCTTCTTTGCCTCGCTGTTGGTTGATCCACAAAATAAAAGTTGATGAATTTAGGCGAGTTCATAGGTCTAAAGGAGGCAAGAACTGCTGTTGGTCTCTCAAACCATGAGGGTCTCTGCAAGTTTAGTGTGAGAGCATGTTCTCTCCTCTGAATAGCAACTCTCCTGTGCATAGATTCAAGATCTCCACTTATGGTGCTGTGGCAATATGTGCATCTACTCTTAGCAACTGCTTTCTTTTCATTCTCCTTTCATGACCTGAGTTCCCCCTGAGGGATGGATTGCATATTTTAAAGGCATAGTTTTAAAGCTACAATATCTGGAGCATGAGAGAGTATTTAGTAAAGTATTGCTATATGCTTGCCCTAGTTTTATACTTCTCCCTATGCATTTACTATATCCCAGGAGAGAGAATATTGAGTTAGAAACCTTTTGTCTGACCAGGATGATTGTTATAGCCACATGTACCTTCATTTAATGTATATCTGAATTTAGAAGGTAGCAGTACTCCAGAGATTTCCACAAAGAGTTGTTTTTCTTTGCAGGGCATCTTCCTGAACATTCAATTCTGTGTGTTACATTTGCTGTCTGTGGCGTAGTAGGTAGCACTATGTCTTTGTATCTTGCACTCAGATATGCAAGGCGTGAGGTCTTCAGTTGCCCTTGGAGAACAAGATGTGGAAGGACAACTCAGGCACTCATTTCTCCTACGTGCGTGATGGCCAGATGACACACAGTCTTTCAGAGTTTAGATATAAGTTGCAGGCATCACCTGACATTTTTGGGTGGCATTTCCATAGAAAATGATGATGTGAATTAGCCTTAGTAGTCTCTGAATAGTGTTAAGTAGGCATCTACAAGCCTAGAGATTTATAATTATAGTTCTCCAGAAAACAGCTTTGTTTTAGCCCACGTGCAGTGTAGGGTTTAGTAGTTATACAGACATAGCAAGATTTTTCACAAAGACACAGTGTTGTTCCCAGGCAGAGGCATATCCTGCTCTAGGAAATGGGAAGAACACTTTTCAAAAGAAGAGGCAGGTGAGAAGTACTGACGTAGCTGTATTGTTGGTTAGTTCCTCAGGAGAGGAACTAAAGGCAGCTCATAGAGGAGCAAAACTTCAAAAACCTTCACTGAGGGTTGGAATTAATGAGACAGAAGAAGATCTTCCTATGACCATGCTGCACCAAAACAGGCAGTACTACCAGCTACACAGTGTGTGTTCAGTGTATTCAGAGCTGAGTGACATATTATGTCTTCTTTCCTGAGCACGCATCCCCTTTCCCACAGCCATTCTGTGGTGTGGTTCCATACAGGGTTGTACAGGAAAATGCAAGGAAAGCATTAGTGCACTCTTCCATCCTTCCATCATCAAAATCCTCTTTTCTGTAAGAGGATAGTCCAGGGCCTCTGACAGAGGTCATGATGGAGACCAGAATGCGGCCAGGAGCCTAACAGAGTGTGATAAGCAGCAGATGTAAAACTGCCCCCTACAGACTACAGCAAGCTGACTTGTCAAAAACACCATAATGTATTGTATGAACAGTGCAGTCAAAGCACAAGTCTAGCAGCAAATTCAGTATTACAAGATACTGTACAGGCTCAGGAGAGCTGAGTTATGGGTGTTGTGGGAGCTATAACAGTGACTTTCCTGGCTTTTTTGCATTTTCATGCTTCTTCTTCATGCATGCATTTTGGAAGAGCCGTTTCAGAACCTGAAAAAAGTCTTTTTGCAAGAAAACCATATCAGTGAAAGGGAGCTGTTATAACCTGAGAAACTACAGGGACAAGGTAATACTTACACTCAAAAACAGGGAAGATTTCATCCACATCTTGGTATGCATTTCTGCAGTGGGCTGCCATTATGAGTCTCAAGACTCCTTAGTTCTCTAGAATGAAAAAATGCCTGGGTAGTACTTCAGTACTATTGTATTTATTAGCAATGGAGCAAGATACTAAAAAAGCCATAGAAAGCAATTATTTTCCTCTTACCTCAGTCATCAGAGGTCTCAGCACAGTTGTGTGACCACTTAAACCTTATCCACCAGAATAATCCCTGATGATGTGCAAACCCTCCAATGTCTCTTGCCAAATGATCTGCTTGAACAATAGTAATAGAGGTATTCTTTACACAAAATACCCCATTTACACCAAAACATGAATCCCTTTCATTTTCATGTAATATTCATCAGTGTGTAACTTACCAGCTCTGTGCTCTTCTCGCAACCCATCAGAACCATCCCTCCCACTGCTTCCCCTTAGCTCACCAAGCTAGTACTTCATGCAGCATCTCCTGAGCACCTTATTTAAGCCATTTCCCTCGCAGCTGCTCCAGAGTCACCTTGCAGGTTGGCCCTGGCTGAAGGGCACTGTGTTAGATAGGGAGGTGACAGCTGAAAAGGTGGGAGGGCAGAGTCCATGTGTGCAGACAGCAGCGAGCAGAGGCAGGTGTAGCAAGTGCAGTGTCTGTAATAGGGGCAGTGTCAATGTCCGTTAAGCCTGGTGGCAAGTTCCACAGCAGTGACAAATACTTTCAGTGTGCAGTATGTGCCTGACTGGTCTGATAAATTATTTCCAATATCGAAGCAGGTTTAGGCACTGTACCAGCATCAGCTTAATGTTTAAGAGCTCTGAGCAGGATATCCAACCCAAACCATCTTGTTGTGGGCTCCATTTTGAAATCACCTGCAACCAATAGTCCTAATTTTTCAACAGGATGGAAATTGACACATTTCAAGGGCCATTCTAATACAGCTTTGAGACTGTGCCTAAACTTTGCCATATGCTGAAACAGGCTATAGCTCTGTTATGGATCAAGGCCACAGGTGAAAGTCCTGTCACATCCAAGCCAGTAACCTACTGGGCTTTGTTTAGGGTTTGCATTTGTTCTTTATCACATTGGTCCAATCACAATACCTTTTTCTCTAGTACCATTACCAACAAATACTTTGCCCAGTGCATTTCTGTATTGTGACTTCTTTTTTGTTGTTGCTGGTCATACCTGGCTGTATAAAAAATTCTTTCTTCAGACTGAGGCTCTAGTGCTCAGAAAGCACTGTGCTGGCACGTCAAACTACGTGCTGCATATCTGCTTCTCCTTCCAGCTAGATCTGGGATACCATCAATATGTTAATTCAAGGCAGCAGAGAGCAGAACTCCCTACCTGCAGCTTTTTAAACTCAAACATCTTCTAATCAGATTCCTAAGTGGGACCTAGGGGACCCACTATGCTTTAATAATACATTTGACAAAATCTCTCTTTTTCTTTTAAAATCCTTAATTATGAGATGCATTTTAAATGAGTTTGATCAGGGTGAATATCTACATGTTCCAGGTTTCTTCCCTCCCCTTCTCCCCTCCCCCCCTTTTTTTTTAAAGATCAATACACACAAATGCTCTGGTGTCAGACATGAAATACTCCATATGGACAGTTTATTTAATCCATCTATTGTAAGGATCCAGTCACTACACAATGATAACTTTATTTTTGATTCGGTTATTTTTGTTGTCTTGGCTTCTTCAGTGACCACCGTGATTGATATGTGTTGCTGTGGTCAGATTGATTTCTGTCCCAGACATTTTGAAGGACTATGTAAGATACTGTGTTGGAAGCTTGGAACTGACAATACAGACAAATAGTTTGTGTCGTATATGTTCCATGGACACTGCAGGAAAATAAATCAGTTCATCACACTTCTGTAGGCAATTTCTTTTACAGAAATTGTGATTGGTGATTTGCACCATGTAGTGGGTTTACGTGGCAAGGTTTTGGTAGCAGGGTGCTGCAGGTGTGGCCTCTGTGAGAAGAGCCCAGAAGCTGCCACATGTTAGATAAGGGCCAGTTTCAGCTGGCTCTAAAGGGGCCCACCACTGGCCAGAGCCAAGCCGAGAAGTGATGTTGTTTGTGCCTCTGTGAAAGCAGATTTAAGAAATGGAAAAAAAATGCTGCACAACAGCAGCTGGGAGAGTGAGGAGTGAGGAACAGCCCTGCAGACACCAAGGTCAGTGCAGAAGGACTGCAGGAGGTGCTTCAGGCACGGAGCCAGAGTTCCCCTGCAGCCTGTGGAGAGGCCCCTGGTGGAGCAGGCTGTCCCCTTGCAGCCCATGGGTCCCACATGGAGCTCCATGCTGCAGCCTGTGGAGGAGCCCCTGCTGGAGCACGTGGATGTGGCCTGGAGGAGGCTGCAGCCCATGGAGAGACCCCGCAGGAGCGGGCCACGGGCCAGAGCTGCAGCCCGTGGAGAGGAGCCCATGCGGGAGCAGGGGGTCTGGGGGGAGCTGCCACCCGTTGGGGACCTGTGCTGGAGCAGTTTGCTCCTGGGGGATGGACTGTGTGGTATGGAGCCATGTGGGAGCAGTTCGTGAAGAGCTGCTGCCTGTAGGAAGCCCACACAGGATCACTTTGGGAAGGACAGCATCCCATGGGAGGGACCCCACATGGAGCAGGGGCAGAGAGTGACCATGAAGGACCAGCGGAGACGAAGTGTTAGGGACTGACTGCAGCCCCCATTCCCCTGCGCCTCTCAGGGAGGAGGTGGAAAAGGGTGGGTGACGGGAAGGTGTTTTTAGTTTTTCTTTGTTTCTCACTTCTCTAGCTTGTTAGTAATAGGGAATAAATTTTTCTAATCTCCCTATGCTGAGTGTGGTTTGCCTGTGACGATAATTGTTGAGTGATCTCCCTGTCCTTATTTCAACCCTTGTTTATTTTCTTCCCCTTTGCCTTTGAGGAGAGGGTTTGAGAGAGCGGTTGTGGTGAAGCTCAGCTGCTTAGCTGGCTATGTAGTCCCTGAGCTTAAGTAGTAGTCACTATGTAGTCACCATGTAGTCCCTGAGCTTGAGGACTTGCACAAAGATAAAAGCCTTTTTTTAAAAGCCTTTTTTTTTTTTTTTTTTTTTCTTCCCTATTTTCACATAGCCAGGCACAAGCAATAGACACAAGTATAGGAGGAAGCTCATATGTATCCACAAAACCAGTGACCTCTCTTGCATACTTTATATGCTGATATAATGACTGCCCAGTTTGTAAATCATCATCTTGTTGTTTCTCAGCTTACAAGGTGAAGACAGAGTCTCATAACACCTATACAGCTATTAATTTAGCAGTCAGTTGGTTTGATTTAATTTCTAAGATACCGATTAAACTCCAAGCAGACATAATTTTACTGTGAAAGTTAGATTAGATCTTTACAGAGACTATCCTGTATTGCCTTTTCTTGAGTCCTGATGAAGAACTCAGCAACGTTATCCCTAGGACTTCAGTGACTGTCTTCACGGTTTCATTTTTGGGTGATCCCCATACCAACTCTTAAGACCAGAAATCACTGTAGTCTAAATTAGTTTTGCTTTGCTTAGTGACTACTTATGAGAGGCACAGTAAGAGGTATCAACACGGTGAATCTCTTCTTGGTATGTCTGTGGCCTGCTTATGTCCTGCATTTTCCTGTTTCTTAAGTAACTGTATTCTTTGAAAGAGCAATTCATCTCAGTCTTTTTCCAGCCATCCAGGAGGAATACCATCATTCTCAGTTGTTCTAGGACATGCAACATATCTTGATATGGCTGGCTTGCAAATTTTATTTTCCTGCTGCAAACACAGGCAAATCAAATATGTATGTCCCTGACACTGCTTGTTCTGCCGTCACCCGAATTGGGATAGCAGCTTCTGCAAAAGAAGCAGCAGATGTCAAACTGCATGACACATCCTCTTAAAAGAGAAAAGCAAATCCCTCTGTGTGAATAATTGCATAATAAATAAAAGCTCTTCTTTTTCAAAACTGTTGACATTCTGGGTCAAACCTCTCCCTGGTGTAATACCCCTTTCTTCAGTGAATTTACATGAGAAGAAAAGTGGCCTTCTGTTTAGACAGAGGAAATTCTGCCCATGCATTTGTCTCAAAGTTTGGAAAATTAGTTGTGACCTTGTCTGTGTGTGCCTGTGCAAAATATACACGTGTGCATGTGCAAATGCATGCGTGTGCAGTAAGACAAAAAAAAAAGCAAGTAAAAAAAAAATCAGCTCTGTTGTAAATTTCAGTGTTCTTATTTATCAACTTAAACACATTTGGATCATCTGCTAGGTCCATTACCTGCTGCAATTTGCCTATTCACTCTTGATGTAAACCTTACTGTCCCTTAACTTGAAGTGAAACAGGATTCTCATGGTAATTTTTAGCATTAAGGATCAAAACACTATAGATAGAGTTTAAGTACCGTAATAATCATAAAAGGGACTATAAAGCTGCAACTTCCTCTACAACTTATCTGCTATTTTAGTTCCTTCAGATTGTAGCTGCTGAATAAAATGAAGTTTTTTTCTTCTATTTTCCTTGTAGCCTAAACATAACTACAGCAGAGAGAGCAGAAAGCTTTCTGCCCCATAGAGATCAGTTCAATGATCAAATTTTATTTCAGATACTTTTTGGGGTGCAGAGGTGAGAAACAACAAATACCAACTGTATTGCAAAATGCTGCAGTTGGCTATGAAGCATTAGAAAAAGGGGAAATAATAAATTTGTCCTCAAATCAGGATAAACTTTCAGCTAATTAAAAAAAAAACACAACAAACACAAACAAACAAAAAACCAGCACACACACACACACACACACACACACACACACAACCCTCCAACAAAACATTAATCATTACTTCTCTGGGTTTTTATTTCTGCAGTGAGAGAGCACAAGTATCAGTGCCCTGCACAATCTGAATTGCCTTCTATTTTCACCAGAAAGAAGGGTAAAGCCCATCTAAATATATCTCCAAGAAATAAAGGCTATCTTACTATTTGCACCAATGGACAGAGATCAAAGCAGGTAGAGTGGATAAAAAGAAGAGATAAAATAAGAGATGAGCAGGTGGAGAGATGATGAATCTGTGTATCCCTGTTCGAATTCAAGGCTGTTGAACAGTCTTTCTGGGAAATGCACATATCCAGCTGAAACATTCCTCTTTAGTGCTCTGATGCACATTTTTTCCCTAGTATCTTCATCATTTGCTTGCAATTTTAGTAATATTAGCACATTTTTATAGAAGAATGTATCTGAAAGTTTATAAGGAAATACGCTAAGAAATTCAAAGCAGAGATGATTGTTTTTCACACAAGTGATCAGACCATGAAAATGACTCTGGCAGGTCATCACTGAAGGCAATAGCTTCTCAATATATGAGAAAAGAATATTCAATCAGGTAACAAAACAACCTGAAATTTTCATAAGTAGCACCAGTCTCACATTTTTTTTTAGGGGAGAAGGTTCCTGAAACTTCTTCCTTGAGCCCTGAAGCCAACAACTAAGGTTAAAAGTGGAGGCTGAGATGAAGGGGGAGGAGTCGACTGGCAGCTAGCAAACAAGGTGACGCTAATTTGCAAGAGGGGCCAGAGGGTGGACGGAGGAAGCTATAGGCCTGTCAGTCTGACTTCGGTGATGGGGAAGCTTATGGAGCAGATCTTGAGTGTCATCATGCAGCACTTGCAGGGCAATGAGGCAATCAGGCTCAGTCAGCATGGGTTTATGAAAGGCAGGTCCTGCTTGACAAACCTGATCGCATTCTATGACAAAGTGATGCGCTTAGTGGATGAGGGAAAGGCTGTGGATGTGGTCTACCTTGACTTCAGTAAGGCTTTTGACACTGTTTCTCACAGAATTCTCCTGAAAAAACTGGCTGCTCATGGCTTGTACTAGTGTATGCTTCGTTGGGTTAAAAACTGGCTGGGTAGCCAGGCCCAAAGAGTCGTGGTGAATGGAATTAAATCCAGTTGGAGGCCAGTCACTAGTGGAGTCCCCCAGGGCTCAGTATTAGGGCCAGTTCTCTTCAATATCTTTATCAATGATCTGAATTAGAGTATCAAGTGTACCCTTAGTAAGTTTTCAGACCACACCAAGTTAGGTGCATGTGTCGATCTGCTTGAGGGTAGGAAGGCTCTGCAGAAGGATCTGGATAGGCTGGACCGATGGGCTGAGGCCAACTGTATGAGGTTCAACAAGGCCAAGTGCCGGGTCCTGCACCTGGGGTGCAACAACCCCAAGCAGTGCTACAGGCTGGGAGATGAGTGGTTGGAAAGCTGCCTGGCAGAGAAGGACCTGGGAGTATTGGTGGATAGTCAGCTGAATATGAGCCAGCAGTGTGCTCAGGTGGCCAAGAAGGCCAACGGCATCCTGGCTTGTATAAGAAGCAGTAAGGCCAGCATGTCTAGGGAAGTGATTGTCCCCCTGTACTTGGCCCTGGTGAGGCTGCACCTCGAGTACTGTGTTGAGTTTTGGGCCCCTCACTACAAGAAGGACATCGAGGTGCTCAAAAGAGTCCAGAGAAGGGTGACAAAGCTGGTGAGGGGTCTGGAGAACAAGTCCTACGAGGAGCGGCTGAAGGAGCTGGGCTTGTTCAGCCTGGAGAAAAGGAGGCTCAGGGGTGACCTTATTGCTCTTTATAAGTACATTAAAGGAAGCTGTAGAGAGGTGGGGGTTGGTCTATTCTCCCACGTGCCTAGTGACAGGACAAGGGGGAATGGGCTAAAGTTGCACCAGGGGTGTTTTAGGTTGGATATTAGGAAGAACTTCTTTACTGAGAGGGTTGTGAGGCGTTGGAATGGGCTGCCCAGGACAGTGGTGGAGTCACCATCCCTGGAGGTCTTTAAAAGACATTTAAACTCAGCGATATGGTTTAGTGGAGGACTTGTTAGTGTTAGGTCAGAGGTTGGACTAGGTGATCTTGGAGGTCTCTTCCAACCTAGATTATTATTTGATTCTTAGTCAAGAAGCATGTAACTCCACTCTGTCCTGCTGTGACATGCTATGCAAGCCTTTTCAGAGCCTGGAACAGTCTGAGAGTTCAGCCTTTCACCACGACCTTTGGGCTTGAGACAAATGTCTCATGCAAGGCTTCATTTGGAGCATCTGATGCCAATAATCAGTGGCAGAGACAGGATGCTAGCTGGGTAAGGTTTTGGTGATTTTCATGTTTCTCTTAGCTGGAAAGCTTTAAAAAAGCCATCATCTTTACATTTTATAAATAAAGTTTTAATGTGTGTTTTCTTTTCTGTACTTCTTTAATATCTTTTGTGCTCTGTAGAGAGGATCTTGCTGTAAAGCCATAATACTTCCCTGTGAAAAATGCTGTTGTTTTCATAATGTGTAGTGTGCTTTTTACACCTACGTATAATTGTGGCTGCCTGATTAGAAGCTATATTATGGAAGAGGGACAGTATTAAATATATCATTTCTATTTTATGTACTGTAACATAGAAGAAAAAGTGCTGAATTGTAAATGAAATTAAAATGGTTGAATTAACACTGTATCATGCCATCCCAAAAGTGGTTGTTAGATGTACTGCAGAAAGGTGGCTGCCTTGCATAGTCTTCAGAATATCAGATTCCCCTCCACCACCCAATGAGTACCGATTGTTAAATTCATTAAATATAAAATGAAGGTTAAATTGGTCTTTGGCACTCAGACCATAAGCATAAGCCATTAGCTTCCTTTCTCACCTAAGAAGTGGATATTTTTGCCCCTAATTAGAGTAGGGGTTAATTCCATATGTTGGGCAGCATAGGGCTAGGAGAGGTAGTAGGGGGGATAGTATGCATTGAATAGAGGTCTCTTAACAAGTCAGGATTAATGAGGGATTTGATTCTTTTAAGTGACTTTTCCGTTAAATAAATGAGGAAAGGTTAGAGATTTGGTGCTACCAAACCACCATCCTGCTGTCTCCCTTCCCATTTTCCAGTGCATAGACTCACCCAGCTTGTGATTAACGACTGTGAATAGTGTGTTCAATAGGCGTTTTCTATGCTAGAAGCTATCATACTACAAACTAATTTAAAGCACTTTGTGTGCAGTATAGCTTTTTTCCCATTGACATGAGAAAGGTCTGAGGGAAAGCAGTGACATGCTCCAGAGAATGGGAAAACCTTTTGAAAAGGTTTGTGATAAAACTAGTTTTAACGTTTTTCAGCTACTGTCTCATGAATATCACATCCAACTAAATAGGCTATAAAACAACACTGAGATGGAAATGAGTATTTCCCTCGTTTGTATGAATTTAGCGTAGCGTAGCCATTCAAACACTTCATTTAAAGAATGTATTATCTCAAGCTGAATCTTAAAGCTTCTGAACTAGTTTTTGAGAGCCTTTGAAGTTCTGGGGATGGCTGTGCAAAGAAGGATGTATGGGTTATTCTGGCCTCACTTGGACTGCAGTGGCTACTTTGTTCATGAGAAGGATGTTTGGATTTGATACTGAATTGGCAGTAGCTGCTCCCTCCTGTTTCCCTGCCTGTTCCTCAGGTAGGTTGTGTTACATTACTGGTATTTGAGTTAATTCCTTTGATTGTAGACATAACAGTGGTAAGAACTGAAGCCTTTATTGGTCTTTTTGGGAGAGAGCCTCTGGGGGGCTACACAGTAAGACACCCTCTGTGGTGAGGCAGCAGTCTCTTCTTTACATGTATTAACAATATTTTCCCATCCTACTTAAGTAAACACAGGGCTTGATGCACACAGCAGGTATTTGTAAGGCTTCAGCATGACAATGCCACTGTTTTAAAACTAACTTTAGTATTGTTATTGATTTGTCAGCAGGAGAAAGCTGACAAGTGGAGATAGAATATTATTTATGTTGTGATATCCTGTTTCCATTTATTTGTCTGCTTTTGTGAGGGATGCTATGATGGAGAATAGAATACAGTATCTATCTTCATTTACCTGAGCATAAAAAGTTGCATTTACAGATTCCACAGCAAGGCAATGCATTCTGTTCACCATCACTCCATAGCAATTTTGGGCTAACTCTAATGATTTCTAGAAGGCTTCTTGAGATGATAACAGAATAAGAGAGCTTAACCTGTCTAAGTAAGATGACAGTGGGATTTTTTCAGCATTCAAAACTGCCTTTAAAACTCAGAACTGTGTACAGTTCACGCTGTATTTGAGAGCGGTTGCATCAAATACAAATTAAATTGGATAACTCTGTTAAATGTAGTCACATCAATATTTTTGTTGTCTGCAGAATTGGGCAAATAAGATAACCTCCCAATGTCTGCTACACGGACTGATAACAAGATACCAGGGACAACCACAACAAACACCTTGAGAAAAATGCCTAAATGAAAATGTTTATTCAGTTGCAGCCAACTCTTGGGAGCTATCTACAGGTGAGGGAAAACTCTGCCAAAAAGAGGTCACTGACATTTTTCATGGTTGTGTTTCAGACGTTGACAGTTTTATATATTTAACTTTAGAGCTATGACCTGCTTTCAGCCTAGCATGACAAGAGGTCTGAGCAATGTTAATTGCCAACAGAAAAGAGAGATGATCAATAAGGATCTGTGCCCACAAACTCCCAGTACGTGTGTTTATCTCCATCAGTGGGAGGGTCCATTTAAAATCAATGAACCAGGAGCAACTGTAAACCCAAGCAGATACATGCCTGAGAACCTCTGAGATTCTTCTTTTTGGTCCTACATTTCTGTGAGGCTTATATGATGTTTGGTCCACAGATTCATGATATATAACAGCCTAGACTTTTTTTTTTTTTTCTTCAGTACTGATATTTAAGTACAGATCCAACTCCCAGGATGAATAGGATTTGGTCAGTAGTGGAATTGCAAGTCTCTAAAGAAGTCTAAGAAGGTATAATGGTGCTGGGCTGTTGTACCTCTTAGCTTAAGGTGACAATAGTGTTCTATCTAGAGTGCAGCTCACCTGTTGGGGAACAGAGACAGTCCTGAGAGCAAGGTGAAAGCCTAGCCCTTTAAAAGGCATAGATTTGTTTTTCTGTGAGATGCAGAATTGTCAGACTGCCTTTTGCAATGCATTTCTCTTTGTTTTCTTGCCTCTCTGACTTCCCACTCTCAGGTCTGTTACAGCTTAGGGGAAACCTTTGACTGATAAAAGTAATTTTTATAAATAGGAAAGTTTAGGAACAAAGCTACCAATGCTTCTCAGGAGTGGAAAACTATGGAATGATATTTAGAATAAAGTGAAGCTCAGATAGGTGCTGAGAGGTAAACAGGCTACAGCCCAGCTGTGTTTACAGCAGAGCAAAATAATCACAGAGGTTCAATGGCCATTTTCAGGTTTGAGGAAGCAACATTTTTGGGGGAGAGAGAGCAGGTAATTTCATTTTTGTTTCTATTTTTTTGGTGTTCATTTGAACTCACTGTACACCCTTCACTGGAAGTGTTTAAAGTTTTGGCAGTCTTTGTTGACCATTGGAAAGGCAGAAACATTGATTTATAGTATGTGTAAAAGGATCATTTTAGTCATCAATGAATTGCATCCATTTCTGGAGATAAACACAGCAGGTGCTTCTCTGAACACAGCAATTCTAAGCAATAGCATCAGATAAAATCAAAAGCCTGTCATATTGTAGAAGAGCAACAGAAAGAATGGTAGTGAGAAAGAATTAATAATTGGGGATAGCCCTTTATTTCTAAGAAAAGCATCATTGTGAGACACTGTAAGTGCTCAGAATATATCAGCAGAGTGCACCTTACAATCAAACTGTTAGTAACTTGGAAGAGTGTGACCTTTGTTGAATTTATGAATTCATAAATTCATTGAACCTGAAACCAATTCATATTAGAGGTGGCTTTGAAAATGTCAAAATTGAATACCAGGAGAGAGGCAGAAGTAGATGGCTACATGACATCAGCCTTCCTCTTTTTTTTTTTTCTGTATTCTTTTATAAGTGCATTCACTTTTATGTAAATGCGCTGGGAAAAATAAATAAAAATACACAGTACACACACAAACATAAGCTGATAAATGAAACAGCAGAGGCAGAGCAAAAAAATCACCTCAAAATTCGGAATGCCCTAAATATCTTGATTATAGTCCAGCACAGTAACATTTTCTTTCACCACAGCTTGAAGTGGATCGCCAAGGGTTTTTGATCACCCTGAATTGCCCTGTGTGTCATAGTTCCAGAAACACCTGCAAGAATCCCTCTCTGCTGATTTTTTGTTACAATTCACAGTGTTCAATGGTCCTTGATTTGTTTCATTCCTCATGGCAGATGTGATGGTCTAGTGGTTGTGCATGGGGTAACAGTATACAGCATGTAAGCATAAAAGACATTTTTTCGTGCAACTGTAACTGTCGGATTTTAAAAGGGGGAAAAAAAGGCTTTTTTTTTTTTTTTTTTTTTTTTTTTTTATTATCTGAAATAAGTGATGAACACTTATTTCAGATCTCAGATGCAAGCAAATACAAAAACTCAAACTGTGCAGAAAAGGAAATCCACAGAGATACTTCCATGGTGATGTAAAACATCTAGTGAACTGTCCAGAAGGCTTTCTATGACACATACTGTACAGATATACACTGTGAATAGTCATCAGTGCAAGAAGGGATACTTTATAGTAGCTGGTTAATTCTGTTGGCAATTTTATTTGTGTAGATGGTTCATTTCTGTGTGGTAGCTCATTGCTACACAGTATTTTTTTCATTATTAAGTATCTGCATTAATTCTTTGGGATTGCATGTATTATGATCTGTCAGGCATTGTAGGTGTTACTAAGGAATGACAGAGGACCAAATTGTGTTCCTTTCTTACCTGTAATATGGGACTAACAGTACTTTGCCCATCTTACTTCAAATTTCACAGCTTTTGGGACATAGCCTCTCTTACACTGGATTTATTCTGCCTGCTGCAGGGAAGCATTGACTTGGACTTCAGATTCTGAGTGCTTCTCTATTGTGGCTGCATTTGGCCCATCATCTTTCATTAACACGTTTTCTCTACAAAAAGAATTAATGGAAAAAAAATGCCATAGTTCATCTAGAAGACCACTACCATTTGGAACAAAACTGAGTTTGGTATCAAAACCTGTGCTTTAGCTGGAAGACTGCTCATCTTGAGAAACACCACTGCAATTATTCAAGGCTTATAGCAGTATAAATGATAACAAAATCATATCTCACATTGGGTATATCCCCCTTGGGAAGGGAAGGTTCCACGATCATTTTGTTAAATCATCCTTGTATATCATCCCTGTAACCACGGGTGGTAATAGTTTTGCCAACCATGTTAGGCGGAGAGGCAAATCTGGTATCTCCTGGAGGAGATGAAAGAAGAGAGAATGACATCCTGGGAATGCTCTGCCAATGTGGAAAGCATTTTGACTTCAATCACATTGCTATTATAAATTATTATAGTGTCATATTTATAGTGGCAATAGTTATAGTGTCAGGGCATAGTGTCAGCGTTACTATAAATTATCTTTAAGTATTTCTTTACATAATAGGTTTTTGTGTAGAATAAAGATGATCACATTCTTAGATATGACATTCTGATGGAGTCATAGTACCAGAAATATATGTTAGTCATACCGAAGAGAGGATTTAATTGTATTTGAAATGATGTAGAAAAGTGCCCACATAGTGTAGCATAGCTATCAAAGATAAATGGCAAACTGAACAAAAAAAATATCTTAGCACTGTGCTTAGTTAAATCAGCTGAAAATTATTTAACCAAGCATTACAGGACAGACAGTAAAAACAAGTTAGAGACTGCTAAACTAAGCTGGCTTAAACACTGAGAACAGTCTAACAGGAGCTGCACAGAGAAGGGGAAAGGGTAACTTATTTTGTTTCTCAGCCCCTTGCAACTACTGTGTAGATTGGTTGTGCTAATGAAGACTGCTCTATAGCATTAATAGGGAAGAAATACAAACTGATCAGGAAATCTGGGTCTGACTTTTGCTGCCCCCTGCAATGAGGAGTGTGAAATTCAGAGGTTATGAAATCCAGCACATCTCATGCTGGGTTGTAACAGACATGCTATCGTTCCACTGCCAAAACTTGTCCTTTTCTTTCCAAAGTCAGCCTTTCAAAACACATTCTGAAAACATGGTTTCCTTCCGATTTTCTTTGGAAATACCTGCAATAACTGAAGGCTCCTCTATTATCCAAGTCTTCCTCTACATGAATGGGATCAGGTGCAGGATTTCCATCATCAGCATCTGAAGCTATCTGCTCCTAAAACAGGTGTAACAGAGGTGAATGAATTAGGCAGCTTGGTCTTACCCCAGGATTCTTTTAATTCCTTAAGTTTCCTGCTGTGCAGGTCATTTCACCATGTAATAGGAGCTGACCACAGCTGTCAGTCAAGTCACTTAAACTAATAACCTTAAAGGCCCTGGGAATAGGGTTAGGTCACTGCATGATAGAAAAGTGGATCCAGGCGTGGGTTTCCCTTTCCCTTTGAAAGAAAGACCATTTTCATGTAGGTCTCCCTCCTCAGAGTGTGGCCTTTTTTTTTCTTTAATTTTTTTTAGTATATTTTCAATAGATAAATCTGTACTTGGGTTATGATCTTGTCTGTGACGCTTTCTCCCATCCCTTTCTCTCCTTGGAGCTATTTTTCCTTCACTGTCCAAAAATATTTCATGTCCTGACATCCCCTCCCACCCCCAGTCGCTTTGCCAGGACCCAGGAGGGGAGCTCAGCTCCTGGCAGTGCAGGTGACAGTAGGTGGCAGCAGCAGTCCACGATGGGAGCCCTGAGTGGCAAAAAAGTGATGGGAAGCAGAGGGGATCACAGAAGGCTGGCGTGTTAAATAGCTTTTTTTTTTTTTTTTTTTTTTTCCCTGGCACATCTCTGGTTCTGATTTTTCCCCCAGATCGCCTACGTGTTCTATAACAATTATCCAGAAGGGCTTTTCATTTTATTTGCTGTTACGCTTCCACACATGGGTGATCGATAGAAGCCTTGGCCGCATACCCCTCAAAACATAAGCAAGAAGTGAATTTGGGAGGCTCAGATGATTTCTCTGCAAAATGCAGCACTCAGATTTATTCTTGGTTTTCCTAACGCTTCACTCCCCACATCCTTGCTTACAAAACAAGGTGCTTCTAAATGACTTATTTGGATCCTTGTGCCTCTGAAACTGCCATTGTGTACTGCAGCACAGAAGCCTGCTGAAACTGCTTTCTTCCTTCTGAACACTCTAGTTTTAATTGCTACCTCAGTAGCATGTCTTATAATGAAGGGAAAAAGTATTTTTCTTTCATTATGCCAGGAAGTAGGGTCCCACAGGACAAAATGATGGCCTTCTTCTAATCTTACATGCTAATATAAGGTTTTATATTTATTTAAGTGTGGCGGGTTTGCCCTTGCGAGTGACCTCAGTGGGCAGGAATTCAGCTGTACAACCTGCTGAGAGGATATCTCCTCCAGAAGTAAGTTCCAGCATTGCTCCAGGTTTCAGGCCTGTAGGGAGCTGCCTGAGGTGCAAACCCATGAGCCTGGAGCTCACAGTGCCCTTTTTCCCAGCAGTAATGGTGATTTCTTCACACTCCTCTGTCACATCAAACACCTCCTTCCAAAAAGCAGCCTGTAGATTAACAGCTTCACAAGTCAGACATACGCAACAGCTACAACCAGACTGTCAGAGACACAGTAGATAGGATCAAAAGTCTAGAAAGTAACAGCATTTAGCCTACCAAACAAAACCAAATAGAGAGAGCATTTAACAAAGAGCAAAGTAACTGCAATCCCCTTCACTCCTGATGGATTCTGAGTGCTGTCTGAGTCCATGAGGGCAGGGTTATCCCTGCTTCATCAAACTAATTCTCTTGCCACTAGCATCTGCACAGCATCGAGCTTGTGAAAATAACTCCTTAGAACAGGATAGTTCCTGTCCTCCAGGCAGCGGCTCTTGCATCACTTGCCTCATACAATCATAGACCTTTGCTGCTGACTTTGTCAAAAATGACCCCTCCCTCACAAATTACTCTTTTGGGTGTGATCCAGCCTGCTCACTAGGGCTTGTATGCTTAAAAAGAGAGCTGCACAAATTACTGACACTTGCTTGTTAAGCTTTAGAAATGTTTGTTTCAGGGAGAAGCAGTGAGACAGAGGACAGCACTGCATATGCAAAATGGAGTCTGCAGGTTTTTGAGGATACAGAAAGAGAGTTCATTATTTCGTAGAGAAATCATAAATGGCATAAACATATTTCCTGTGGCTCTACCTGCCATATCATTACCTTTCAAGCTCTGTATTCTCCTGTTGTTTTCACCACTTTGTCACAGGCTACCTTACACCTGGGGCAGGCAGCAGGGTTAAATGCAAATATCACTCAAAGAACTATTCAAATGATAATCAAATGATAATGTATATGTTGTTGTAACTGGTATGTCCCTTCCCCGTGTTTATGATTAGAAAAAAAAACCACACACTGTTTTTGGCTCTGGAGGATAATTACATGCTGCCCTTAGGAGGCATATTTGAATGCTGAGCTGTGATATAGAAGAGAAAGAGCAAGCTGAGTATGTTTTGCCATTTTTGTGACTTATGTTGTATGCAAGATTAGAAGTGTTTCCAAGAACTGGATAATAATCTAGGAGATTATAAGGAACTGTTAGGTGACAACAGGAGTTGATAACTTGAGTTGATGGCTTGAGTTTTCATTGAGTTACATAGTAAAAAAGAGCTAAAACAAACTCCTTGGTTTTAGACTATTTACATAACTTATAGTCTAAACACTACATGTAGTGTAAAATGGCATTAATTATTTGGTAAGACATCTGCCACCTTGGATGTTGGAAGTCTGACTTCATGGCTTACTTCTGAAAGGCAGCATTTTCCTTTTAAAGTTTGATTTGACTGGGATCCAGAACTGAGGAAATTAGTGTCCAGGCTTTCATTTTTTTTGTGTTAAGATCATTTCTCTTGACTTGAAAAGAAATGTATACCTGATGTATGGATGGCAATAGAAGCGATGAGAGTAACTCAGGATTGCATTTGATGGTTCGTTCCAAAGGTTGGCAGGAACATGGAGTTGTTCATTTTCTGAACATTAACACCAGTTCTGTACTCAGTAGAAATTGTGGTCCTCACAAACTTACTGTGATGAATGAAGACACACAGCTTGGTATAAGTTTCGAACACTGTTTGCAGCAAGTTAGCAGTTGGAGACACTTATCTATTGTCTACTGCCAGGTGGTAAAGCATTTCAGTTACAGTAAAAGTTTCCAGAAGGATTATTAGGAACAACTTTGAAGGGGATTTGAAAGTAACATTAAACATTAAAAGGAGTCTAAAGTATTCCTTAAGGCAGAATAATCAGCATATCCCACTGCATTGTCCTAAGAATGGTGGCTGGACAGCCATCATTACTAGCCACACATCTTCATTATCATGACTGTCTCTTACAGGTGAAAAGGTCTATTAAAACCCACTTTGAAGAAGTCTGTGAGAAGCAATAGTAATATCTGTGAAGGTTCTACTGACCAGCTTGAGTGTAAAGAACAAAATTAGCCTTCCAGCAATGGCAATTTCCAACCTAAGACATTACTCCAGATAATTCATCCACAGAATTCTTCATTTACATAATTAAAAGGATAGCAGCCCCTAGTATTGAGTTTTCTTGCTGCATAGCAATTTGGAAAAAAAAGGGTTAAGAAGTATTTTAAAATACACAAAAAGTCTGGAACTTTCCTTGGTATATCTGAGGTTGGTTCACAGATGTGTAATGCAAAGTTAACTATATTGTGCTGTCCTGGGGAGGAATTTTAGAAAATGATAAACACAAACAAGTATAAATGAGAGTGACAAAGAGATAGTTGAATCTGGAAGGAAAATGGAAGATAGAGTCTCCTTAGGTGATAAAAACTGCATCGAAGAAATCTTTAAATCTGCACAGGAATGGCTCAGCTACATTCACTGCAAAAATAAAAAAATAGTTTGCTTCTCTTAGATAATCTCTTCCTTTACACAAAGTAAAGATCTCTTTATATAACTAGAGAATCTGTCCCTTTCAATAGCAATAGCAGTTCTATTTTTTAGACATGAAAAATAGGGCTTAGATGTAGATGTTGGCTAAAACTGTGGTCAGCATGAGTATTCTGGGGTGTATTTTAAAATTCTGAATATTTTGTGTCAATGAAGAGAGAGTGGGTTAGGATGAGAAGACATGGGGATAATATAGGTAAATGTGTATTTGAGTTTCTGGAAGTGAGTGAAAAAAGCATTTATTGGCAAAACAAGCTGGTAAGTGCAGGAAAAAACAGGAATTGAAATCAAACTGAGCTAGGTCTTGCACAGGGCAGCAATGTGTTCTTCAAATATTTTTTAAAGAAAATGAGAAGACAGAACTCAAATCATTCTTCACTGAGGGTGAGACTAAACTAATAATATAGCTAAACCTCTAAACAAAATTCTTTGCAGTATTTTTTGATAATGATGGTGATGTCAATATTAAGGGTACAGACAAAGACTGGTATAGGTGAATAAATGAAAGTGGAGAAGATTGTAGTGATTTAAAAGCAAAACTCAGGAGCATTATATGGTTTAGTTGAGGTATTGTATTCATATATGCTGAAGACTATGTTTCAAGTCCAGGATCAGAAAAGGTACAATTAAAAGGGGTGGGGGGTGGGGGTGGGGGGAAGAATGCTGTATGAGCAATATATACAGCCTGTTAGTAAAAATATTATCCAAAACCATAATTAAATGCATGTAGGCAAGTGTGAGATGGGATAAAAATGAGAGATGATTTTTATCACATGTATCTCATGTTGTTCTAAGCTAGATTTCTTTTTCTTTCCTTCTTTTTTTTTTTTTTTTTTTTTTTTGGCAACAGAGGATTTGGGATTTTTGCTTTATGATGGCAGCAGTTTCATCTGAAGAAGAAACAACATGTTGGATATAGATACTTAGCAGACTTCCTCAAAGATTGGTCTTACAGCTAATCTTCTTTGATATCTATTTAATAGCTGCAAGAAAAATACAAGAATTTTTCTGATGAAACAATGCTTGTAGGAATATATTAGAGTAACATTTTTGGTCAGAACATCCCCCAAATGAGTGCATGACTAGAAGCAGGAAGAAACATGGAAATAAACTCATGGTCAAAAGTGAGGATCAGTTAAGCTAGTGATATTGCTCAACCCATTTCCAAAAGAAGAGGGAAAGCATTACTGCCATTGGAAAAGTTACTGGTAAGAATTTGTATGGAGATGGTTGTGTAAGTTTCTGGCTCCCTCCTACAAGATTATATAAACTGGAACAAGGATTGAGCAAGCTGTTACAGTTAAAACAAAGGAAATGAAAAATAGGGAGAATAACACTGATGCTAGAAAGCAGATGCTGAAGGAGCCATTTAAGTTCTTAGAGGGGAAGTGCAGTGGTTGGGGCTCCTAGGAGAAAAATCTTACAGAATGCCTGTTCATCTTTAGTTAAGATATTTAAACGCAGTATCAATTCCCTCTCTGTCAAGCTGGCAAGTAATAATAGTGTAATAGGAAAAAAGGTTTTTCATGGAGACATTACTGAGTAGTGGTGTGTTCTGGCATGTAACATGTTCTGCAGAAATTGTTGGTTCAAGGGACTGGTACCAGAATCATGGTACTGGTGAATGTGTGCATACAACAATCTGCTTGTATGCAAGGTAGGCCTACATAGCCCAGAGAGTGGCTTGTTATGAATCATATTTCCTTAATAGTAGAAATACAGCAGTAATTCTGAAAGCACTCATACTTGAGCAACTACATGGATATTCTGGTGCTGATCTGCATCAAGAACACTGGACAACAAACAAACAAAGATCAACCAACCAACCAACCAATCAACCAAAACCACAAATGGGTTATAATGCTTTTCATTATCTATAATATTGAGAAGCAAAAAACTGGCATTCAAATGGGGCATGCCAGCTTCTCTGGTCTGTCCTTCAAGTGATTCTGCATGTTTTGATTGAGCCCACTGTTTGCACTTGATATTTAGAAGTATCAAATAGTAAAACAACAGAAAAATATAACAACAACATGGAAATAAGGCAAAGGTATAAAACCAAATCGAAGAGGGGAGGGTTCAAGTGTCAACATGTGCTGGGCAGTTTCCAGACCTTGGAAGCAGAGGTGGCAGTAGGGGGCATGAGAGGAAAATGCTGTGACATTTAAAACAGACAGAAAAAGTTGAATTCACAAGGGAATCTTTTTCTCCTGAAGGCAATTATATTTTGTGAAGTCTTCATTCCTCTCAGTGCCTCACTTCCTTGAGATTATCTTAATTAGATATGAGCTTGCAGGGTAATATAGCAGCAAAGTAAATTTTGGAGCAGACAAGAGTGGAGCTGGCAAGTAGCTCTACTGAGACTGCACCTGGTGCATGGTGTTCAGTCAGGTTATACCTGAAAGACATTAAAAAACAGGAATATTCCGATTTCATGCCTCATGATACTTAACTTTATCCAAAAGGATCCTCATTATGTCAGGAAGCTTGCAAATATGTAGAAGGTGTAGATTCTGACTTGGGTAGCAGCAGTCTAAGTGAAGAAGGCAGAAAAAGGAGTGGAGGGATTAAAAGTAAAAAAAAATATAAATCCTTAAGGTCACAGAAAAAATTTAGTGATTAAGCTAAAAAATGTAACCCACATTTTCCAACTTCTTAATCTCTAAAATACAAAAGGAGATTTCAAGCCGTGTTTTTTTTTTTTTTTTTTTTTTTTTTTTTGTGTCTGTGTGTGTCTGTGTATGTTTGTGGTGTTTGGCCTGCAGGCTGCTTTGGGGTCAGTCTTGTCCCACTGCGGGGCTGGAAATGCCCACTGCCATGGCTGCTGCTGACTGTGGCAGCTCAGGAAGCATGTTGCTGCCCTGGAGTTGTGTCCCTTACAAGGGTCTTCCCATTCAAGCCTTCTTTCTCTTCTTCTCGTTGTCTGCAATACCTGAAGACATCTGAAAAGTGAGGGGCAGTGGCGGGACAAGAGAGATTGCTTAAAGCCAAAAGTTAAGGCCTCTTCCACTTAGCCTTACTTATTCCAGTCCACTTAACATTTCCCATTAACTACTGAACAAATTTACATTACTGATTTACATTACTGATTATTGTCGATTATGACATTATTTTCAGCTAAAATAATTTTTGAAGGGTATCGTGTGTTACGCATGTTCAGGTAATTATCCTAGCCATCCTGTAGTCTTGCTGTGCATTTGCAAATGAGAAACCTTTGACTGACTTGTTATGAAGGCCAGACCAGACAAATCTGCCACAATGTTATGAGATGGATGATTGGATGCTCAGACTGAGGATGTACAGCCATGTGCCCTGTGCCCTCTGTAATGAAGCCATGCGTGTACAGGGGCCTGTGCTAAGCAAGTGTTTTTTTTTTTTTTTTTTTTTTCCCTGGCTGCACTTACTGTTTGGAAAGGCAGGGTTGGCACTCAGAATACCATATGGTTGCATATGTTACAGGTACCACTAGCATGCCTGCTACAGGCAAAAAGCTGGCTGTGGTAAAAGTGCAGTAGGAGCATCGTCTTTTTTGCTGCCCTTTAACTTAGTTACACTCACCATGTCATTAAATCATGAGCATATAGTATCCATGACTGAAACATGTTTTGCTGCAAAGTGCCCTCGTTACTGTCTGCTATTAGGCTGCTAAATTATTTGGGTGAAACCGGGAAGATCTGTCCAGTGTGACACCCGGGTTCAAAGTCCTGTGATGTTGCATGTTTTCTGGTGCATTAGGGAAGCACTGGAGTTGCTGTAAAGGGAAATAAACAATCTCTGACTTCTGCCCCACTTTGAATTCTCAGCTCCCTGTGCTGCCTTTGTGTTGTGTTGCCTCCCCGCTTCATAGTGGTTCATAAGGTCTTGTAACACTGTAGAAACAGGGATGATGCAGGCTTTATGATAGATAATTTCCCTGGAAACTTTCACTTTGCTGAGGATTTCTCCCTAGCTGAACAGGGAAGGATCAGGAGACTTGTTAAACCTTGCAGTTTTCACTTCAAAATCAATGAGAGATGTGAAATTTCTCTGCAAGTAAGAGGTGATCTACTGAAAACTCTCTCCCTTTTCAGCTGAATTCCCTGGAAGGAGCAACCTCCTCCAGGATTCAACCCTTCCTCATCTCCCATCCCCTGGAATACAGCCTTGATACTTCCTTTTCCTATGCCTTTGAGGTTTTGTAGCTGTCTGAGTACCTCAGTACCCAGCACTCATGCAGCGTTTTAGCATGTCATGAAGATTAACAAACGTCTCCTTAGTGTGTCTGTGGTGAAGGGAAGCTTTATAACTTCATCTCATAAGTAAGCAACTAAGTTTTAAAGAGGTTAACACTGTGGCTGGGCTGGGAATTGAGGCTCCATCCACTGAGTTTCAAATCCAGTGAATTAATTAAAAATTGATTCAGGCCTTGACAGTACTTTCTATCTTGACAGGAAGAAAACAAAACAAAACAAGAAACGAAACAAAACTGCATCCAAAGTAGAGTGAGATCTTGCCTGACAGTGCAGGTTACATTCTCATCTCACTCTCTGCAAAAAACCTGTAGCTAGGTGCTGTGCATTGTCTAGGTGCTTGTTTGCCATTCTGTGGCTGTAAAAACAGACGACATGTCAGATCAATAATCTTGTATCCTTGAGGTATTTATATCTCATCTAATCTCCATGTAATGGATTATACACTGTACTTGCACTAGGGGGTTGAATTTCATTATTCTTATTAAGATGTCATTTCCATAGCTGCTTCATTCATTTTCATTTTACAAAGGCCCGTGCTGAAACTTTGGTGGCTTTGCTAACCAATTACAATAATGTCTTTCAATTATGTTACAAATAGAAGACTCCGGTAGCTAATATTTAGAATGTGAAATGTTTGTCTTTTATTTGGCCTGACACTTGAGATATGCAAACATCCTCTGGTACTATTGTTATTCTAAAACATTTATAGAGTGGAATCAAATCACACACATTTTAGACACATAGAAAGAGACATGTTACCTGCCCCAAGGAGCTTATATTTTAAGATAAGGGAAGACAAATAGAAAACAAGACACTTGACAACAGATCAGTTCAGAAAGTGTCTGGAGAAGGATGGAGAGAGGCAGGTTGGCAGATAAGCTCCAGAAAAATGTTTTAAATGTAAAGCAGCATGTGAGAAGGCACAACACCCGCAGTGGGAAGTGAAATCAGGTGCAAGAATTAGGACCTGTGACTGGAAGCAAGGGATAAAGGGAGAGCAGCACTTTGCAACAAACTCCTATGTGGCCATCCTGTTAGGTACTGCTGCCAGGGTAGCTTACTTCACAAGTGAAAAGCAGCTGCATTGTCAGACAGGCAGGACACAGGGTAAGCCCAACCTTGTCAAGGCATTGAACCCAAAGTTCTTATGTCACCTTTCATTCCACGTGAATTTTCCTCCTATTACTTCTGCATTGGTTACGTATCCCAGGGACAAGTCCAGCAGGAGCTAGGAGTCTATTCTGAGCTGACTTCTCTTTGTAGCTCATGACTTGATCGTGTCCACTTAGACCTGGAAAGCTGAAATCCCTGAGGCCCCTTATTTGTTTTTGTGAGATAAAGAGAGGTAGAAGACAGCAACCACGGACTTTTATTCATTAGCTGCTTTGTGGCATGAGTATTACTATTTTGAAGAAAGAAATGGAGAGACAGACAGTAGTCAGAATCAGATCTGTGACCTTTGTGAGTCTTTGGGATGAATCTGTCTCTTTTTGATGTCATTTTTGAGTGAACAGCTCACCCAGGTGAACTCTCCAACAATATTATAGTTTCAAGAGTGCCATAGGTGTGACTGACAGTTAAAAGGCACAAGATGAGAACTGTATCCTCATGAGCTTGCAAGCTGTTGTTTCACTGCAAGTTTCTGCTCAGAAGTGACAACTCTCTAAGGAGAACTAGCTTATATTTTTGCATTATCTTTTATTAATTTGGCATGAGAGGATGACCTTTGTCTCAATTAAATGGGATCTGGGGAAAGAAAAGCTGCAGCAGGCTCAGCAACGCTTGCAGTCATAACAACTCTGCTGTGCTTATCCCACCTGCTGTCTTAAGGTCTGAGACCTTTACCTGTCATGGAAAGAAATGCAGGGTTTGGTTTTAACAGTCTCAGAGAACTTTACGAATGTTAGTAGTTCATGCTAAATGTCTCCTACCACTGAAGCTTGCAAGGGGGCTTACGTTAAAGCTCATGGTGGCAGGGCTGTTAGGACAGTATGATTTGTGTTTGGGCCCTGTCAACTCCTCTTGTGCTGTTGGTGTAAGAAGACAACCCTGTTCTTTGATCATGGTGGAGAGTGTGACATTGAGCATGGAGTGGACTTTCTCTTTTTAGCTGAGGATGGGTGGCTCTTTAATTTTGGCTTGGGCTGCCCTCATAAGTGGTATGGCTCATGCTTCTGAATTTTAAACTGATTGGTTGAAGCAAAGGGAAAAGCATAAGTGGATTTATTAGCTACAGATCTGTGAAAGACAAGCTGCCCTTGCCTTCATTAATCATCTGCTGTCAAGTTACCTGCAGTGATTATTTTGCTAACCAAAAGCAGAGGAAGGAGAGGAAAGATGGGGAAGTTTTCCACATTGCATGTGCTGGGAGAATGCTATATGGATAGACAAAATTGCAAGTGCTAGTGATACAGACAGGTACCAAATACTTCCTTGAGGACATCCGGATTATCAGAACGAGTACAATTACTGATGTTTTCATATGCCAGAGGTGCATGTTGGTTTCAGTGTGACGGTGAAGTTATAAAACGTACCATAACAGTGAGAGAGAAGTCAGATAAAGGCTATCATTTAAGAGATCTGGTTTCAAGTGTTTGCTTAGCAGCTTTCTAGAGCAAATTGCACCTGACCTACCTGTGAAACGCAGATAACATTTGTAGTGATAGTAGGTGCATTAGAAATTGAACAGCCCTCCAGTGCTATGCTTGATAAGGGTTCATAAAATGAAGTCTGTTGGCCCAGGTGAGGTAACAGCACCCTGAAGGGATTCTTGTTTCACCAAAAGCATAGCCCCCCAAAAAACCCAACCAAATCTCTAATACATCATGAGGAGGAAATAAACAACATCTGATGTGAATTTGGAGCACATCACTGAGAATGATGAGATAACAGCTACCTCTAGCTAGGAATAGTAATTATCAGGGAATAGTCAGCTATTACTACTTCTGCCACAAATACGCCACAGATAAAGACAAAGTTTTTTCTTCTGTTCTGGAAGCTTGTGGTTTTCTGAGTCTCTGTTCTCTTTTGAAAACAGTACACTTCATTGTCTAGAAGAGCAAAGCCCGAGTTATTTTTCTGTATTTAAGACAACACCCTTTAAGTATATAGACATATATTTTGAGGAATGTGTATGCTACTTCAAAGAAGGAAAAACCCTGCAATTTCATAGCAAAATACAGTTACAGGGGTGATGGGAGGTGTTAGTCAGATCTACCATCAGATCAGAGAACATTTCTGGGACTTTTCACATTTTCACACTGTTTGCAGTATGACTTGATTTACTTTAGAATAAGAAAATGCCTCCTTTAAATTTACCTACTTTCTTCTGCCTGCAAATCTCCCCAAATGGCTGCTGCAGTACTGGAGTACTGGTTATAACTGCTTTTACAATTACAGTTATATGTGTTCAGATAGAAAAATTGTATATACCAACCCTCACTAATCATTGTTTATATCTTGCTTTAAGGCTTTTCTCTCTAGTGGTGGAAGAAAGGAATCCTTAAGTAATTCATGAGGCAAGGTAAAATTGCCTTTAGCAATGCTACAGTTAATATTTTGTAATACTTTTCTCTGGAAAAGTATGCAGCTTGGAAGTATCAGTGTCATTTATTGCATTTCTCATATGTGACACCATACTAGCATTTTATTTGCTCATTAATCAAAAAACACAGAGTTTCTTTTCTGGAATGCCAGGGACCACCTGTGACTAAGACTGGAGTAGGAAGAAAAATTGCGAAAAACTTGCAGAAGAATCTTTAGAGGTTGTGTGTTTGCAGCCCTTGTGCTAACACTGCATTTTTTGTTTGTTTGTTTTCTCTGCTATTTTATCTCAGTTAGCTCTGAATATTATAAAAATCAATAAATATTCAAGACAAATGCTAACCATATTGTACATCTTACAGTTTACAAGTCTATTTTAGTTGTGTAATAAAAGTGTAATAGTAACAGTTCTGGCAAAAACAGAACACCCTCAGGGTGCTGATAAGCTCAGAAGAAATAGAATAAGACATCAAAAAGGGAGAAATCTCAAGTTTTGTGGACAAACATTGAAAAGACATGAAGTGAATATATTTTAGATATACTTGATTTTGAGCTTTCATTTTAAGATATTTCAGGACTTGATAACAAGCAATAGATATTTTTGCACGTGTGTGTTAAGTTTTTCAGGATTTCCAGTTTCTGTGCATACATTTAAGGGCTGAGGATAAGATTCCCATGACTCCCAGCTTAGCAGCTACTGCAAAATAGAAGGTTATATACAGCATGGTATTTGCTGTAATACTTGAGATATATCCTGATAAGCATTTGGAAAAAAAGAAAAAGATGATCAGGGTCATCAAACCTTATTCATAGTAGCAGTAAAGCGTCAGCAAGCCAGACGGTACAGCTTGTGCTTTGTGCAAAAGATATGAGATATGCTAAGTAAAGGGTGAAGGATGAGAAATGAAAATGGATGTTTTTTTTGACAAAATATTAACTTTGAGGAGGTATAAATAAATGGAGGCATCCTACCTGTTAAGCAGAACGAAGTCTAGAAGATTCAAATTGACACACAATTCATCTTTTAAACAGAGTAAATGCTTTGGTGATAGCCTCAGGAGGCAAACACTTTTCTAGAAAAAATAAAAGAGCGGGAGCTTGGCCATGAGGGACAGTAAAGCTAAGGGGTATTTTCTGACCAGAGCAAACAAACAAATGCACAAAAAACAAACAAACCAAAATAACAAAAAAAAAAAAAAAAACAAAACCAAAAACAAATAAACAGGGAAGGCTCAGATGACATGTTAGAATAACATATCCGGGGGGAAGCTGAGGAGGAGATGCTCTGAAAATCCCTCAAAATGTCTCCGTAGTTGGTAATAATGGCAGAGAGCCTGATGAAGAGGGGAGAGGAGGTTTTTTCCCCCAGGGGAGATCCAGTTCCTCATGGAGACAGAAAAGTTTTGACAAAGTTGGTGAAGGTTTGTCTGGATGGCAGATCTCAGAGGGCTGTGCTTAGAGGTGCGGTCTACTTGGAGGCCTGTAGCTAGCGGTGTCCCCCAGGGGTCAGTACGGGGTCCAGTGTTGTTCAACTTATTCATCATGACCTGGATGATGGAATAAAGTGCACCCTCAGCAAGTTTGCTGATGACACAAAGCTGGGAGGAGTAACTGATACCTCAGGGAGCCCTGCTGCCATTCAGAGGGACCTCAACAGGCTGCAGGATTGGGCCGAGAGGAACCTCATGAAGTTCAACAAAGGCAAGTGCAGGGTCCTGAACCTAGTGAGGAATAACCCCAAGCACCAGTACAGGCTGGGGGCTGACCTGCTGGAGAGCAGTGCTGCAGAGAGGGACCTGGGAGTCCTGGTGAACAGCAGGCTGACCATGAGCCACCAATGTGCTCTTGTGGCCAAGAACGCCAAAGGTATCCTGGACTGCACTCAGAAGAGTGTTGCCAGCAGGTCAAGGGAGGTGATCCTGCCCCTCTACTGGGCCTGGTCGGGCCTCACCTGGAGTACTGTGTCCTGGGCATATTGTGACTTGGGGCAAGAGGTTAGATATAATATGAAGAATACGGCTTTGTCGGTGTGAGGCATATACTGAACCAACTCCTTTTTGAAGCCCTAGACAAGGTGATATAACAATTTGTTAGTGAAATGAATGATTGCAAGGTTATTTTTGAGCATCTTATTTACCATTTGATAGTTTGATCTTTTCATTGAAAATAAATGAAGGGGGATTTTCTGACATTGATTTCTTCAGCTGGACCAGTAAACTGCTTTAGTAGAATAGAGGAATTCAACTCAGTCTGAAATTACATGTGCTTGTAGTTGAGGTTGCAGAGTTGTAAATCGTGTTGCCTCTAGCACATTTATCCACAAAAGGAGGTAGCATATAGCAGATCTAAATAACTTTCTTAGTGACCTGTCACTTTCGTGCTGTCCCGTCTCTTTCTGTTGGTGTCCCAACGGATGCAGAAATAGCAGCAAAATAGTGGTGGCAAAAAAGCTTCAGGAGTAGTCAGGACACTGGAGCAGTCAGAATAAAAAGGCTAGCAATTAGCAGTGTGGCTGCATTTGAAAAATATTACCAGATTCAACACTGTGGTGGTTCTGTAAAAGGGGGATTTTTTACACCCTAAGACTTGTTCCAGTTCCGTACACAACAATCATAATTATAGATGTCTGGATAGGAATAAAGTTGTTTGGAGTAAAATGTGTTTGAGAGTCATGCCAACCACACAAGACTGTGTAGCCGTAACTACATGTGCAGATTACAGTACCATCTGTTTGAGCACAGCACATGCAAGCACCATAGATCTGCTTCAGCATGCTCTGTTGGTAGTTCGTTAGGTTATACATGTGAGTTTAAGTATCTGATAACCAGACTAAAAGTTTTCGTTTTTTCCCTTATGGAGCAAGCAGCCATAACTGCCAAGGGAAGCATTATGAGCAGTTACAATTCACATGAGTGGATTCTTTGATGTAGTTCAGTGGAAAGGAATATTCTTAATGGCTTGATTATGGGCAGAAGACAGGCAACATGTTTTAGCCTTTCTGAAGATCTTCACGGACCTGGAGCTCCAGAGATGCCCACTTTCATAGTGCGTATGTTAGAGGCTCACCTGGCTCCTTCACTGCTGGAAAGCTGCTGAAGAATTTCACCTCTCAGATGATCTGGCATACACAGAAGTACAGCTTCTCAGTGCTCTGTTTAGAAACTCTGAATTGCACCTGTGAAACTGTGCAGACTCCCCTACTTCTGGGATTTCAGAGGTAAATGGGTTGTTACTGTGTAGGAATGACTGATAGTAAAGTAAGCCAGTGGTAGGTTGGTTCTTTACCCTGTCTGAGGTATGGTGGAGCTGCTGTCAGTGTGTTTGGAATGAGTCTGAGCTACTGTAGAATTGGCAACAATGTGCTGGAGAGGAAAAGTGGATTTCTTGAATGTGTTGGAATAAGACTTCTGGCATGCATAAAGAACTGGCCTTATAGTATGTAAGTTCTTTGTAAAAAGGAGCTAGAAATTTACACTGGTAAGATGATATAATAATCCTTTTTAGTCTGTCTTTATGGCTACTTAGAGTTTTTTTCATGGAGCATCATAGTGCTTCTTCCTCAAAGCAGGAATAGCAGACAAGGTATTCATTGCCATCTATTCACTGGTCACTGTGTGTTGAAGACAAAGAAAATATTAAGATATGGGTGTCAGGGTGAGTGATTGAAAGTGAGTATTTTTAGATGGTTATGCTGTAAGTAGACTGGAGATCCAGAGCATTCCATTTAATATTGCTTATTTTCCAAGGCTGTGTCTCCTATTACTTGAAAACAGAGTGAAAACTTATAAGGGATGTGAGATAATGCCCTTTTTTATTACAAGATACAGAAAAAGACGAGAATCAAAGGATGAGAATATGCAGAAGAACAGCACAAGCATGGCTGGAACTGGGCTTGGAGATGGGGGATTTCTTGAAAAGACACTTCCTTGTCACAGGTACCTTAGTGCCCAGGTATGTACTGTCTGCAGAAAGGAATAATTATATCTTTCTGTGCTACAGAGATAAGCCTGGTGATGTCTTCTATTCGTAATTGTTTTGGTCCTCTGTTTTTTTTTTTCTGTAAGCAAAATCAGGCAATATTATATTGGACATCTCCAAACTTTTAATGACATTTTCCCTTTCCTCTGTTATTTTGGGAATCAACAGCATTAAAATATGAAGCATCTCTTTCCACTTGCATGATGAGAGTGGCAGATGAATTTAATCAAAAAACTTAATCAGTGAGCCCCACTAAATGCCAGATTACTAAATTGTTCTAAAATCCTTCATATAGTATAAGCATAAGCCTTTTCTTTTTCAGAACTGTCATTGATCCCAGTAAATGCTTTTACTGTTCTTCCTCCCAGTAATTACCAGGGTTCATTATGCCACTGTAGATATGATGAAATAGTTTGCCTGTCTTTGAAGCATGCCAAAGACAGTTACACATTAGTAATAAAAACATTTTCATAGCCCATTTCACCCCTGCTTACAATCACTTAGCACTTTTTTTATATAAAAGCAAGATCATTGCCAGTACCTTGACAGATGATTTGACATTCATGAATCACAAGGGAGACTGGAACCATCCAGTGGGTGATTATTTTAAGGGAACTCATAAATGAGATCCCAGAAAATCAACACATCATGCAGCATGTGTCAAAGACCAAAAAAGTATGGGTAAATGTCAGGTAGAAAGGCTTGTGTAAAAGACAGAGGGGTTTCTCTGAATGAAGAAAGATCAATTTCAGCACTTTTGGATGGTTCAGTCTCAGGTTATGGTGCAGCTGTTAAAGGAAACAACTTTAAAAAAGCTAGAGACTCTGCAGGTGTCCAATGTTAAGAAGAGCACTACCAGGCAATAGAAACAAAAACACCTTAAGAAAAATCCTTAGTTCAGCAGTCTTCATAGGAGGCTTAAAACCAAAAAGATAAATCATAGTCTGATGGCTTTTGAAAGTTGGCAAACATTGGAAATATCCCTCTTCTGGAAATTGTCAGGGACCACCAACTTTGGTAAAAGATATTTTATGAAAAAAAAAAAAAGTATGGAATGATGCCAAGAGAACATTGCTAGGACTGAGAATAAAATAGAATAGAATATTGTAACAGTTGGCGACCTATGTATAAAGACTTGCTTTACAAATATCCTTTTATTAATACTATAGTGGACTTATCTTTTATTCTGATTAGTCAGTTGTTCTTCAGCCATGAAATAAATATGAATTACTGTAGATGATTTGCTGTAGTCTGCTTGTGAAAGTAATGAAATGAAGAAAATCTTTATCAAGTATGTACACCACAGGAAACTGAATAGCAGGTGGGTAGGCCAGAACATTGTCCTTGGGAGAAAAAAAAAAGAGATAAAGTTTTCAGCATTAACTTGAACACAAGCTATATATTTATCTTTAAAAATTCCTGGGGTGAGGTGCAAATAACAGTTTCAAGCAAATTGAAGTATGCTGGTAGCATTTAGTTCTTTTTTGAAGATTTAAAAAATGCTCACCAAAACATTAAACGTTGTGGTTAATTGCTGCTGGATATAGATGCCCTTGTACCAGAAGCTCATAGAATAAGAACAGAGCTCTTCCTTCAGATTTGCCAGTGGTCTGTATATTGAAAAGAACTACTGCTGGGTATAAAATGAACGTGTGGGAATAGAATCTTCTAAAGCCTGAGTCTGCTGAAGGAAAACATGTCCAGCTGTGTCAAGAGGAATATACCTCCCTTAAAACAACTCATCCAGTCTTTTCTTCCCAAAAGAGAAAGCTAAACACAGTTTGCTCTCAGATGATTGAATAGCAACCATTTCAGAAAGGTCCTGTAATATCTTAACAAGAAACATTCTTTTGATGGGACTCAAAATTGGGGTCCTTAAAAAAGGGTAAAAATTATACAAAAAAGCTGAAGAATAGAAAGCTCTCTCTTGAAAGAAGCAATGGCTGGTGAAACAGCTGGGGGGAAGTTTAAAACAGACTGTTACTAAATTTTGTTGTATTTTCTGCTTATTGGTTTTAATCTGAGACAGTAAAATGAGTACAGAGAACAAAACAGATCTAGAGTTCAGAGAGATCAAAGAAGGGATTTTTTTGCAAAGGGAGAAAATAGAACTACAGCAGCTCAGGTCCTGGCTGTGGAGGTGCAGGCTGTTTTCTAAGGACTAGGTTTAAGTGAATTTGATAAAGCAACACCTTCCTTCTTTATGCTTCAGAGATATCTGATGTTTGAATTAGGATTATATGGATAAAAGAAAGTTCAATATGTTTCCTCTAAAACAGGCATGAAGTAGGCATCCATACAGCTTCAGTACCTACCTTGTAAGTCAGAAAGCCTTGTATTTTTTGAAGAAAAAAAAAAAGGAAAAAATGTCTATTCAGGAAAATGCCCTGGCAGATGCATTTTATCTCTGCATAATAAAGGGTTCTCTTGTTAATGGTTATAATATGCACAATTTAGTTTGTTGTGCCCTGCAGACTTGAGTCTGTGCCATTAAAACCTACCTAATTCTGGTGAGGCTTTTATGAAGCATGGGGGTATTGGCATGAAAGCAGTGCTCTGGCTGAGGAACTCATCTTCTGCCACAAGCAGCAGTGCTGAGAGGGTCATATTGGAACACCTGGAATGTCAACTGCATACTAAAATTCTCTGATATAACAACTTCAAAGGTGTAAGTTGGTTAAAATAATTGTCTTTTGTTGTTCTTTTTTTTTTTTTTTTCTTTTATAATGATGTTTGTATTTACATAAACCTTTCCACTTTTCCTTAACATGTTCTCTGTTACAGAGGATTTCTGTGAACATCTAAATACAAAACTGTTTTCCTAAGCAGCAGTGATTCTTCATTAAGGAGTGTGATAATCATAACCTTGCAAAGGCATGACTGGATTTGTTGAAATGTATTTTGAAATGACTGTCAAAAACTCGCTCTCTGTAGTACATAGTATATATATAGCATATGAAGTGTACATAATAGAAGCATTTACTGCAGATAGATTTTCTATCTTTATAGTATATGTATATATATGTATATATATGAGTAGCATCATTATTTTTTCATAATAGTGATCAGATTTGCATTGAAATGTGTTTAGAAGATAACCTTATTTTCTTGTGGTAGGAAAAATATGCAGGTAGAAATACAGATTTTGTAATCTAGGCTGAAATATGGAACTCCCAGTATTCCTGTGTAAGCATTTCATAATCTTTCTAGAAAGCAGAACACTGAGAACAGGGTTGGGGGCAAAGGAAGTTGCTACTATGAGTCAAAAACGTTTTGAAATAGTGACTTTCGTATTAGAATTTGCCTGTGAAGTTTGAATTAGGTGGAACCCATTTTCACATGTCATCAAAAGGCATTTTCTTCTTTATACCATTATTAGAAACTTCATACATGACAACATAAAGCAGAGATTGATAAAGTTCTTAAGAAGTCTGTTTCTGCTCTAAAGTTCCACTTTTTAATAAGTGAATAGTGCACACTGCTGATGGGCAGGCAAGACAGATATGATATGTCGTTTGGCAGACTCTTGCCAGTCAGTGAGCACAGTCAGATCTTGCAGTTATTTATATGTATAAATGCCACATGCCAGTTGCCTGTATCCTGTAGGACTGCCATCAGTGTCAGTCTGTGGAAGCGCTGAAGTGGTTGTTCTCCACCAATGTGACCAAATCTGTCACTGATGTGAAGAATATAATAGCATCTGTCTGAAGTTGAATGGATTATAATACAGTTTGTGCTAAAGCAATAATTCTCTGTGAATCTAGGAAAAACTCTTTTAAGCAACTGTCCCGAGACTAAGTTTTCCCAATTACTGACATGCTTGCCAAATGGTTTCATCATTCTTCATCCATGAGATAGCTATTTAAGCAGCACCTGTACCTTCTTCTTGTTTTTTGAAGAGAGGGAAGTGGGTATTGTTGCAGTTGACACTGACCAGCTGCAAGGTCACTCCTTTATACAGTAGGTGTTTTAATGTGGGGTAGTTCACTTTTCCCTGTCTTCCTGCTGTGTCTGGGCTGTCAGGCTGGCATGTTCCTCTAGAACTTTGCTGCTGCCCATCCTTCAGGGGGTTATCAACCATTTACAAGGAGGCTAGTCAGAAGTTGGGTGACCAGGGTGTAATGGCTGTAATTAAGCGGCAGCTTGTACAGAGGCTCTGTGTGCCTGCTGACAGGTGACTGGAGCTTCTGAAATGGCAGTTGACATCCTGCTGGCTGGAAAGCACGTGGGGAAGATTAATTTAATTTAATGCCAATTAAAGCGAGATGGTGAGAAGCAGAGACAAAACTATGCACTATGCCAAATGCCTTTCTTCGCAGACTCAACTAACTTCACTCCATTCCAACTCTTCTACCTCCTTCAGCCCAAGCAGCACAGAGGGGTGGGTAATGGGGGTTGCAGTCAGTCCATAACACTTCATCTCTGCTGCTCTTTCCTCCTTACACTCTTCCTCTGCTCCAGCGTAGGTTCCCTCCCACTGCTCCAGCGTAGGGTCCCTCCCACGGGATACAGTCCTTCATGACCTGCTCCAGTGGGTCCCTGCCACAGGCTTTTGTTCTTCGGGAACAAACTGCACAAGCACAGGTCCCTGATATTTTGGTATCAGAGGAAAATGATAATCCCTACCAGAAGACAGTTCCCAGGCAACTTTTCTGCTTGACAAACTTTATCAGGAACACTTCAGGAAATGTAGAGTGATTCATCTGTAATTGCTGAAGGGTTGAAAATAGCCTCATCACATGAATATATTCTTTTTCCTGTTCGAAAAAGAGATTTGAAAAGAAATTAGTTTACTTATACCCTTTCATCTGTAGGTGTGGGATATTTCTATCAAAACTTTCTTCAGGACTTTGGATTGCCAAAGATTTAACTGTAGAGGGAAATCACATCATAAAAGTCTTACAACAAAATAAGAGCAATGGGATTTTTTTGTAGCTGCATTTTGAAGTGTCATCTCTGAGATGTTTTTTTCAGTTGATAAGTTAAGCAAACCATGGAAGACCCTTAACTAGTTTGTCTTTTGTCAAGAGGACTTCAGTATGTTTACATGTTACATCAGTTTTAGGATAGGTGGGGTGTAGTACGGGATGGGTAATATGCCACACCTTTCTTCCAGTCTGAAGGCTTCTGAACTAACAAAAGTGCTGTGCAGGCAGTAGGGGATATACATTACTATAATCTGTACAGTAAGGGATGGCATCAGGCTGGGAAGTCCAGGAATGGGATTTCTCTTATTGGTCTTACACTCATGTCACTTTTGTAATACTGAATAAAAATACTGATGTGAAATAGATACATTAACTATGCCTTTCCAGGCAGTTGGAGAGCTTAAAACTGGAAGTTGAACACAGTCAGATCAAGTAAAGGCTGTAACTTAAGAATCAATGATTTAGAATATTTGGAAACAGGAGCTCTACTGTGTATTTTAAAAACTAAACTCCTCCCTCTTTGTGGTATCAAAACCATGCAGCTTGAATATGAAACACTCAGAATTCAGAAGTAGATTGCTTGTCAGTACCCTTTATAAATAAAGTGAGAAATAAGAACTTTTTAGTAATCTTAAGCATCTTAACTCATAGAATCATAGAATGTGTTGGGTTGGAAGAGACCTTTAATAATCATCATCAACTCATCAAAATTAGTGAATTTAGAGCAAAGATTACTTGGACTCTGAGTTTATATATTCATTTGTCATTGGAAATGGGCTCAAAGTAGAGCCAGACATGAGGCATTGCAATATAGAACAGTTGAGCGCTGCCTTATGAGCTTACCTAAGAAATTTGTCTTTAGTTATGTTTTATTATTGTATGCGAAGTTCAATAATTAATGGTTTAGAGGAAGAAAGAATCACTCCTTGATGTGGCTTTTCAAAGGAGATATATTCTCTCTTACTCAGTGCCAGATCTAGGAGATTTACCGTGGAGCAGGGATGAAGACGAGCATCACTAGGACTGAAGAGGATGTCAGAGTCTTCAGGGTATATGGTATTTTCAAAGAAAGGGTAGAAGTTCAGGGGGCATTTATGTATTCATTTCAAAACCATTATGATACCAAAAAGTAATGTATGCTTTCATTTGGTAAGGGGTTGATAAGGGCCTTAGTTCAGCTTCTTGAGAGTTGTTTTCTCTTCATTTCCCATTCTTGATCAAAAACCTTGATTGAATGGAAGTTAAATTCCTTTTAACTTCAGTGAGATCAGGACTTCCCTTATGATTGCCAAGTTTTATGTAAATTATAGTTCTCAGGCACAAAAGCTAGAAATTTTCTCTAATTGTGAGTGTACACCAGAATAGCCACAAATAAAAGAAGGAAAACTATCCCACTTATGTGAAGAGATCAGCTCTCCTCTCTGATGAAAAGACATTTTTCCTGCCTGCTACTGGAATCTCTTCAGTCTTAGAGACTACATCAACTGAAAATACATTCATCTTTCCACACCATTTAGGCCATTGCCTACTTAATGGAACATATAATGGGTTGAAATTGCCACCTGGTGGTTGAGACATGGGATGGCTCCCAAGGGTATAATTATATAGGCTGTTTTTTAATATTCCAATGGTACTGGTTATATAAAGATGTATTCCTGACTCTGAATTTAGTTAATATTATGGCTTGCAAAAATCAGTGGCATTATTTTGCTATACATTTTCCATAACTGTTGGCCTGAAAAGTCTATTTCAAACATGAATTAAATGTATGTATGAGCTCTGGGCTATGGAGCTCTGAATTGAAGTGTGGTTGAAGAAGCAGAGAACAGAGGGTAGTAATGAACAGTAACATATGAAGTTGGAAACAGCTAGTGTCAAATGAAGTGTTGCACTAACTTGGTTTTACACAAGACACATGAGCTGAATAACAGGTTTTTATTGAAATCTGTGGGTGCTGCCAACACATAGTATTAAAATAAACCCAGATATTTGACAGTCAAAAAGCCCATCCCTCTTTATTTTTTTGATAGACTACTAGGGCAAGAAAGACAAAATCTTAAGTGTTGAAGGAAAAATGAGAAAGAGGTGGAACAACACCTTCGGTTGTCTTTGTTGAACTGGTAGAGTAAAATTTGCAAGGCAGGTAAGATGATTAGGCATCAAGTCAATTACTAGGCATGAAATAGTAGGTCCATTTAAAAGACACCTCAAGAGAGGCCATCACTTTCATAGATACATATCTTGACAGCATGAGTGGAAAAATGCATGGAGTTAACATGTAAAAAGAAAAAGAATCTGATGCACATAGTAGGAAAGAATCAAGCACATTATCTTAGAGATTCAAATCCCTGGGAAGGTGCAATGCAAAAAGATATGGCTAGTAGTAAGGTGCATCTGAAATTGCATCTGAGTATGATATGGCAGGATGTGGAAATGTTCATGCTGAATCATCTTGTCACAGAACAGAGAGGGTAACAGGCCAGACATCTGTAACCTGATTTTTGTTTAAGCACTGCTCTGAGAACTTCCACTGGTTTTAGGTTGATGCAACAGCTATTTGCATGGAGATGAATCATGGTGTATATGGGGACTGCAATGAAGTATGATGTTTCCTTTTTGTGGTCAGGAAGATGTGATCCTCAGAAGGATGAGAGGCTGGGAGAAGGTTATGGCTGAGCTGCTCCTATCATCAGGAAACTAGGGAGATGGAGGAAAAATAAAACTGATGTGCAGTGCTGGGAAGACAGCTGTGAAGGGTCAGATTTGCTGTTCTGGTGAGTGATTGATGGTGGGGATCTATCTTGTAGTGACTGCTACTCCAAAACTTCTGTTCATATATCCTTAATTTTTAGAAATTGGTGGTGGCAGCAGCAGCAGCCGGCCTGGGTAAAATAAGCAGAGTGGCTATTTGATCTTTGGCTGCTTCCTGACTACTCTGGGTAATAGTTTACTTTGCTTAGTTCTTACAGAAGATTGAAATTAAATTATATGCACTGACTTTTTAAGAAGGATTAGAGTCTTGATGCAAGGCCATGACAGAAACTTACTCCATATAATAAATGATAGCCCTTCTGGAGCTTCTTCCTTGCCAGCAGTAGACACAAAATATCCTCACAGAACTTAACAGAATCCTCCCCATATCAGATTCCTTAACAGGCTTTGTTCTTTAGTCTGTGTGTAATAAATTCAGTCTCCATCCCTTCTATGTTACTGCTTTTCCTAACCTCCCCTTCCTTTCCATTTCTATTTCTTCTTGAAATTGCTGGGTTAGAGAACATCCTTAGAGATTATATTTGTGTAGCATTCATGATACAGCAGCAGTGTTTCAAAAATAGCTAACGGCAATGAGAATCATTCCTGTGGCAAATGTGAAACTGCAAACACCAGCAAGGAGTGTAGGAGAGGGATGACTTTGAATTATCTGATGAAGTGGATCTTACGTGCAATAATTGTGAATAAAACTCGGAAAAGGTTAGACTGAATAGCACGGAGAGGAAAAAAACCCACTGTTAGCAGCAGTGAAGTCTGCTAGGTTCTAGAATTGTCTCCTGAGGAACTGCTCCAGTCACTTTAAAGTGTACTGAACAGAGCCCTAAAGAATATACTGTTTTGTACTCGTCTCCAGGGAGACAGGCTAAGTGTAATCTAACAGGCCATTTTTATCTCTTCCTTATGTGTCTCTAGCAGCTCTAGCCATGCGCTTCATTACTTCGCTAGCTGAGTTCACAGAGTGCTATCAGCAATCAGCATTTCTCCTGCCAATCTGCGGGTTTAAGCACTCTGTTCACCGTCCTGCTCCCTCTTTTCTGAGGAGCAGAAATGTGAGGAAGGAGGGAGGGACGGGACAGGGAAGCTGCTGAGTTGAAGGCTCATGGTTAGTATGCTGTGCAGACAGACAAATCAATCGGCCCCTGCCCAGGCATCTTAATCAGAAGCGTGTGGTTCACTGCAGTGGTTAAGTGCTACCGTGCTGCTGATGGCATCTTCTTCAGAGACACTATTGATTGCTCTTCTCTCTCTTCTGAGCAGAGATTCCAACTGTGTAGACAGCACCGGGGAGAGAGCTGGTGGAGAAGTGGCCTCTTACAGCTCTACAGGATTAGGATCGACGGTTTAATTTCCCGGGGGGCAGGCAAACTGTCACTCTAATTCAGCCAGACTAGCGTGGGAAAGAGGAAGGAGGTGACTGATTGAAAGGTCCATTGATTATCCGAATAAGCCTGGTGTAAGGCCAAAGATGATGCAGTGCAAGAACCATGCAAACTGAGGCAAGTGAGCATGTGTTTAGGTAATCTCTTTTGAGGGAAAACCACTTTCAGAATGAAATGGAAGCGTGTTTCAGAGAGACCTTTTCTTGGACTGGAAGAGAAACCCAGAGCTGGATGATGTTGAGGTGGGGATGTCATAATGCTCTTGCAATGCTAAAGTACCAGTGTGTTACCAAAAAAAATCAACCATACCATACCAAACCAACCAACCAACCAGCCAGCCAAACAAAAACACATAAAAAAAACCAAGCAAAACTCCAAAAAACAACCCAAACACATGAACCAGAACATGCAAACAAACATATATGATATTCAGTGTGGGAGTATCTTCTGGTGACTGCATGTTTGACTGTATGTGCAAACATCTACTTATGTGTATTTCATTTTTGAAATACAAGTGTGCTATAACGAAGTGTGTGAAGCAGTGTTGACAGTGTATTTTCAAGAAAGGAGGAAATGCAATGTGACCACACATGCCATTATGCTGTTATGAGAAATTTCTTTAGACATTAAGTAAAGCCAAAACTTGCTTGTACAAAAACATTATATGCTGATAAGAAATGAAGTCTGCTCAATTACCTGTCTAATTTGGGCTATCCAATGTGTCTTCGACATCAGTATCCAGACTGCAAATCTTCTGGGAAGCAGATAGTATAGTCTTCACTGCTGTGTTTCATTGTATGTTATCATCAAAGATGAAGACCGCAAGGGGGGCTTTATAGTTTCTGTTTTGAAGAGACTGCCCATGAACGCACTAATTAGTTGCCAGCTCTATGCAGATTTAGACCTGAGTTCTTGTTGCCAGTCACATTGCTGTGCTGAGACTGACCTTGTTATAATGTAGAAATCTCTCCCTGGTTTGTTTAGTTGTGAAATACTTGTTGTTTTCCTTTGGTAGCTATTGAGAAAGTTAGTTAGCCAGCTACATCTTTCCTGGGAATAGGAATTTTACCCAACATAGATCCCCAAAAATGCAGCTGGTGCTTCTAAACCTGTACCCCCCACAAAGAAACCAGCATGGTGTGTCATGTAATATAAAAACAGGAGAGGCTAGGGTTTTAATTGGCAGACGGATGCAGTAAGTCACATTTATCAATGATTATCATGATGCAAGAGAATTGGGAAGGCTAGCTAGCAAGTACTCAAGTGAGCAGAACACTGGCTGCCTCTTCACCAAACAGATTTGGTTCAGATTGAAGACATATCAGGAAATCTATATTTATCAAAACTACAGATAATTCTACACAACTAAATTGTACCCATGTTCATTAAAACACTTCCACAAAGATACTGCTGATTTGCACTCATGTGAAGAGCAGCAATGTGTTAACTGTGGATGTACGTGTGAATATGTAAGGGAAAGGGAGTGCTATTTTCTTCACATTTATCGCTTTGTTAGCTTTTGTTTCATCCTCCACACCCGTAAATCAGCTGCCAGCCCTTGCTTTCATTGCTGGGTCCCTGTTGCCTCTGCAATGGCTAGCATGCACATGTCTGTGGGAGATCGCAGAGTATAAAATGCTGAGCTTGTCCTACCTAAATAACTTCTTGTTGAAGCTCTTGCTGTTTTAATGCATGTGCAGAACAGTGAGGAAGCTGAAAAACAGAACTGCTTTTTGATAACTGATTGACTCTGATAAATGTGACTCCAAAGCACAGCTCTTAGAGAATCCCAGTACTGGCAGGAACACTGTTAGAATAAAAAGGTGGGAGTGGGGGAAGCTAGGGGAAGAAGCCCTTATCCCATCCTGTTTAGCTGAAGCTGCAGTGCATGATGATATAAAAAATTAGAATTGTTCAGTAGTGGTCAAGCATGGTAATATATTAATTCACATGAGCTTAGTGAGAGGAGACATGATTGACCATTTTTCATAAGACTCTTTTAACCTCTAGGTGAAAAACAGCCTTTTAACAATTTGTTTCACTTAGCATCTTTATGGCCAGCATCTCTTTTTAGTGAAGCCTTTTCCAAACATATATCTGTGATTCAGCCTCAGCAGTAGTTCCAGACCTCAGCATAACCACGTTGTTCGGAATGAAGAGTTGCAGGTAGCTGTACCCAGCAACAAAATTAAACTAAACCAGGGAACAGTATGTGGAACAGGGAACAGCTTTTGAATACTGTCCAGACGTATGATGTTGATACTAAAGCACATTATTGCTGAGTGCTGATAGGTTTAAAGTATGTTTTTTTTTTCTTTCTTTTTTTTTTTTTTTTTTTTTCTGTGTGTGTGTTCTGTTTTGTTTCTAAGTCTATACCATGTTGACAAGATGTGTGTAGTTTGAGAAGTCAAATGCTCTCTGAAATTAGAGATGGGAAAGCCCACCATAACAGTTCTGTCTTTTCTGTACTGTTGTGTCCTACCCTACAGGCCCTAAGGTGCTTTTGGAGTCTTGTCATCCAGTAGTTGTGGAAAGGAAATTGTCACATCAGCCTGGGTCTGACTGCGAGCTTGACAGGGCTTTGTGTTGATGCATCCCACTGCTCATGCATCATGTTCATCACTCTCACTGCATCGTAGCTCTCACACTCATGAAGTGGGGCTGCTGCCGGGTAAGCTAGTCAGTCTTTCTTGTCACATACTGGCAGAGTAAAGTACGGCTCATATCATAGAAAGGTCTAGGGGAGAGACCAGAGAAAGTCTGCGGATAATTTGCTAGGAGTGTTGAATTAACCCAGCAAAACTCACCCAAGTCAGCCCAGTAGTTTGTGCTAGACTAAGCATTTCAGCATTCAGAGACTAAACAGTTGTAACTCTTGGAAAAGAAACACATTACTGCAAGTTTTCCTGCAAGCAGAGTCTGTAGGGTATTACAACATGTCAGTCCATCTAAAGGTGGTGAATATTTTAGTTACAGCTCAGGTTGCAGCCAGTGGCCTTGCCAGCAGGGCTGGACCTGACCTGAAGGGTGAGAGGCTTGTCCCTTCTCCAGTGCTGTTGCAGGGCAGCACGTGTATTCCATGAGTGTCGGTCACTGCAGGGCAGTGGTGCTGTCCTCCTGCTGTCAGTGGGCTCTGCTGGGGCAAGGTGGATCAGGCTGCTGGGCTTGGAAAGGTGAAAATGCTCCAGGCTCTTGACACCAGACTCAGGAATTTACTTGTTTCTAGCTCAGAGGAGGTAGCTTTCTGGAGTGTATAGAGGTTAAGCACAGTCTGATGTTTTATTCATCTGTGTATTCAGGGAGGAATAAAATGTGGTAAGTGTTGAGCTATACAAATGAGTGGACTGTAGGGTGATGGCTCTGCTGTGATCTTGTCTAGCATGCCCTGCAAGACTGCAAGACAAGCTAATCTCCATGAAACTGAATCTTTGTAGAGCTGTGAGGATGAACTAAGTGTGTTTTGCAATGCACCGAGAAACAAAATCTAGGTATTTTTTTATCTCATTGTTCTTAACCTGTGGAATTTGGGACAAAGCTAGCTATCTCTGCACTACAATACTCTTCAGTCAGTTCTAACCTCATTTCTTTTCTTCTTTCTTCCTTTTTTTTTTTTTTTCTCCCTCTTTTTTTTTTTTTTTTTTCCCCTGAACTGCTGGAGCTCAATTACACAGCAGGATTTGGCCCTTATTTGCCTGAAGCTGACAGGAAAATGAACATCTGATGAAGTCTGAATCAGTGTAAATGCATAGTGAAAAATAGGTTCTTTCTGTGGACAAGGTGGAAATAAGCGCCAGCCCTGCTGCAGAACAATTTTGTAAGCCAAGGAGTTTTCAGTGTGTTACAATGTGACCTCCCATTCCCCCTCATTATATTCCTCTTATTAACCCTGATCTAACTGTTATTGATAGCTCCATTATTCTGCTTGGGACAGCAGCGATGGTCTCACTGACCTTGCCCTGGGTGATCAGAAACTCATTTAATGCTCAGCATACTCTTTGCAAAAGTATGCTGAGGGAAAAGTATATTCAGCATGAGAAGCAGGCACGTGGTTTTTGCAAGGATCTCTTCTGGCACTATTAATTATCTCAAGAAGTGGACTGTGTTCCACTAAATATATAGAAAACTTGACTAAATACCTCTTTAGTCTTAGAGATAAAGGTTGTTATAAGAACAAGAGAAGAAGAATTGTTAATCCGTGATGCTGCATGATGTTAATTGTGGGAAAATGGTCCAGGAAAGCATAACTAAAGGCAAAACCAGTGGTGTAAGATAATGCTTGCTTGCATGGTTCTCTCTTTCTAGACAGTCTATCTTTTTGGCACTGTCATTAGCTGCTTTCTAAACACTCACTGTTACAGAGAATAAAATTTCACTTTACACCCACAAACTTTGTTTAGTCAGTTATTGGTGGACAGGCAGCACTTCTGTTTTATAGAGTTACGTAATCCTGAGACCTCACTGTGCCAGGATCCTGAGCACTTGAATGGAGAATAGGTAATCCTCCTTGAGAAAAGGAACGAGCACTGTGACTGTGTAGTGCTTCCCTGAGGACTGGAGTTTTATAATACCACTCAGGTGCCACTGAGGCTCAGATTTCTGCATGTGATGTTGGGACAATTAGGCTATAAGAAACATTTCTGTAAGTTTCATATTGATTCCTCCCTGCTTATATGGTCATATTTAGTTTTTAGGAATTTATAACGTATCTTTTTGTAATGGGAATGGGTTAAAAAATCCTTTTCTCTAGTAATTATTTTCTTCTTCTATATTCCTCAGTTTGGGCAATGGAAGTAGTCAGCTTGTCGATTAATCACAGGTTTTAATTTCCAGTTTCTGTTCCCTTGCATGTAGCTCCACTGCTTGCATTGCATGTACCATGCAGGAATATCTAATTGCTTTAAAATGAGATCACTGATGGAATTAAAGTGAGTGCACATTCCATCTGCTCCCAGAAGCAAGTGGCTTGGTTTAGAAAAATTATATTTTAAAAATCTACTTTCATGATCAAACTGCACTTCTTAATCTTAACAGTGATAATATGTTTGGTGCGCCTCCTACTTGGAGGCAAGAGCTTTTCTCAAAGCACTGGCTAAATTGCGTATGGACAAATGAAGAACTCAGCACGTTTTTGTTTCATTGATACTTCATGTCATAACTCCTCATGTCAGTAGCAGAAAATGTATTAACAGTAAGTCACAGGAGGGTGCAAATTAGCATTTGGTGAAAACGACAGGACCTTTTTTTTTTTTTTTTTTTTTTTTTTTTAAATAAAAAACATGTCCAAATAGTCTCTCCAAAATGTAAGTGTATATCATAGTGGAAACCTCTGATGTTCATTTACCCTGGCTAAAGAACCAGCAGGTCTATGCAAGATGGATCACTGCTAGAACCAGACCCCACGGAAGTGCTTTTTAATGAATTTCGTATTCTTTTGGTTTTGCTTTTGTATTGACGTTCAGGTTCATTCCACTGGCTCCTTATGTTTTTTGTCGTTGATGCTGTTCTTTCTCGCTTTCTTGCAGAATCTACATTGTAAGAGGTTAGCAGCTACTAAATAACTGAGGGTAGAAGCTTAAAAATGTATTCCTCTTAGCATTAACATTTCTCCCTGTGGCCTTTCCGGCATTCCTGTTCTAGGATTAATTGGAGACAGACATAGCCAGATTTAGGAAACCATATTTATACAGACAAAATATAACAGCTGGGCACAGCTCAGTAAGTGCTGTCGCTGTTTATGTTGGGGCTGAATTTGTCTTTGAAAATTCTGCTAATAAGTAAGCAAGGAAAGGATGGTTATCCTACAAATAAGTAGGAATAAATTCAGACATGAATGATCTGTTTGTCTTTTGGAAAAATTGAAAAGACCTGAATATGGTTTTCTGTAGGTATTAATAAGGCTGAGCAGTTAGAACATCACAGTAGGAAAGGAAAGAAATGTGAGGAGAAGAAATATGAATGCATCCTTGTAGACGAGAAATTGATCAATTATTTAATCTATGATCCCACCTGCTTCTACCTAGCCCTGTATCCTTCCTTCTTCATGAAAATAATTTGGCTCATTGGCTGCCAGATTATATCAGAACTTCCCTATGTCTGACCTGTCAAAGGGTTTTGCTGGAAACCTCATTTTATCCAGTGGCCTCTTCTATTAAGTCTATCCTAAAATATTACTAATATCATTTTTCTCTGGAGTATCATGGCACTTTAATTCTGATCTTAGATAAATCCCCCAACAGTTGTGGAACCTTATAAAGCCTTCAAGGTTATGTTTTCTCTTTTGTGGATAAAGAGCTTCCAGGAAGTGAGGCTCTTGCTTCTAAAACAATTCATTCATTTATTGTTTTTGCGGCCAAGCTAGTGCCTTTTCTGGAGAACTCAGTGTTCTGTGCTGACATTTGTTTGCATAGGGTGATTCTAAGGTTAACATGCTGGCTTGTAGGGTCAAAATCCCTAGTCTGGATGTCCCCCCGTCTGAATCTAACTTAGTTCACCTTGCTATCTTCCATAAAGTTTCCCAAATATTTTAGGAACAGCACTGTATTGTTGCTACCTGAGTTCAATGGCATAGTTGACTGACATACCTGAATGAAAGCAGAGCTGCCATAAGTGTGTGTTTTTTGGGGGGGATGACAACTGCAGCCATGTGTCAGGTCTCCTGACTGTGCAGCTAGGAAAACCTTGAAGCTATGAGAATGAAGTTTTGAACTGCATAAGGCACTGTGATCACTTGTCCTCTTGTTAGCTCACTATTACCTCTTCAATGACTATCTCTGGGAAGAGGTGGCAGTTTTGAACTTTGAAGTGTCTTATGAATTATTGATTTCTTCATTGCCTAAAACAAGGTAGTGTGAATTTCAGTAAGGTTCAGAATTCATTATCTTCCATTTGATGCTTGCAATAAAGTTGAATATTAATCTATCAATTCTTTTTCTTCCCTTTCCTCCTCCTGGTCATCTTCCTCCTCTCTGATCTCTGTAGGCTGTTTCAGAATTGTACTGCCCACATAATTTTCCAGTCACCTGTCTGTTCACCCTCCATGCTATATTTATTCAATTACATTTACAGCCCATTAAATTAAGCTCAAGGTACAATAGCTGACCTTTAAGAGCTTATAAGGCCATGGCTATACCAAGTTAATCAATCTGAGTTTGTGTAAACTCCCTATTGTGCTCATTGTCAGGATTTTTTGGTGAACTTTCACCACATTCAAAGTATCAGCCAGTAGCATATATACCCTTCCCTCAGCTAAAGTCACTTGTCAGTCTCAACCACTATCATTACCTCTAAACCTGAAGGCTCTTTTGGATGAATGTTTGAAACACTCATCATGTTAGGGTTACAAGTCCTAAGACACCAAGTCCCAAGTCCCTTAGTGTCATGACCACATGTCTCTTAAATACTTCCAGGGATGGGAACTTTACCACTTCCTCGGACAGCCTGTTGCAGTGCTTGGCCGCTGTCTCTCTGAAGAAACTCTTCCTAATATCCAATCTAAACCTTCCTTGGTGCATCTTGAGGCCATTTCTGTGTGTCCTATCACTTGTCACCTGAGAAAAGGGACTGTTGCCCCTTTCTCATAGAAAGGGCTGTAGTCTCCTTTCAGGTAGTTATAGAGACTGATGAGAAATGAGAGCATTAGACATGCTAACCTTAGAAGGAATGCAGAGTTCCTATTACAGAGAAGCAGTCTGGTTCCTATATACATGTAAATATTCACATATATTCCTAAGTATATCATGCTTCGAGGCTCTGACAGGACAAAAAGGTGATAAAAATGAAATCTAGATCTGTGTCCTGAGGGTTGTTTCAATCTAAGCATGAGTTAGGAACTGGATTTAAATGCAGAATATGTTGTCCCTATACAGATAGTGCCACTTGTGAAGCTAAGAGTACTGAGATGAATCTGCTGTTGCTTTGACTAACCACCATAATGATTACCAAAGGAACTAATTATTTTGTAGCTCTTTCCCAGGACTGACATACAATTACTTTGTCTCTCTGCACCAGAAATCTGGAATGTTTCTGCAGTGAATCTGTGACACTGTTTTGAGTGCAATGGAATCATTTTATGATTGCCTAAATCGTTTTACTTAGGCTGATGAAACTCAGAATCAGATCTCAGGACCCATGCTGTTCTGGTTTGGCCATTTAAGGGCATGAACCTAGAAGCAGAAGAGAAGGGGGGAAAAAAGGAAAATACTGGAAAAAAACAAAAAACAAAAAACAAAAAAACTTTCTCAGATAAAATCTATACCTACTAGAATGGTTCATTTTCTAAGAAGATGAATATTAATGTATTTGTCTTTTCAGGTCTTCTGTGGTTCCTCAGGTGTCCCTGAACTCCTCTCCTTGTTCTTTATTGTAGTGGTAACTAACTGAGGGAGCATAGAGGTTTTAAGCAGTTTGATTTGCTAACATTTTTCTAAATTATTATTTTTTTTTTTTTTACCTTTCAGGAACCCTGGACATTTCTGGATTTCTGGCATTGGGTATCATCTTACTTTACCATGTGACTAGAGAAAAAAGGAGCAGAAGCTAAGTATGTCAAAGGAAATCACTGAAAGATTACAAAGGTAGTGAAGAATGAACATACGGAACCACCTTCATCAGGTATATGAAGTGCATGTGTAGTCTAAACATTCCTTCTTGAAACCCCGCTTACTATGAACCACTGTTGGTGTGTGTGAACAGTGCAGAGACTCTAAGCCCAAGAGCCTCCAAGTGCCTGGAAAATTATCATTAGAACTTTCAAGTTGCTAAAATAAGTTCCTGCTGAGCATGAAAGCTGTGGTTTGTCAAACACTTATTGGCTAAATGAGGAGAAGTTTTCACAAGGTTCATAAAGACCACCTCTCTGATTGCAAAAGAAACCCCCTGGCTTCCCTGCCAAACTGCAGTGCCTGATTAAAAGCAGGAAGGTAATAATACATTTCAGAGAAAAGAATGCCTCAATAATATTTTAATACAACCAAATATTTTCCTGTGGATATATTCTCAGAAACAGCTGAATGGTTCCAGTCAACTTCTTTTTCTTTGTTAAACAGTAGTAACAGTGATCAGCCTGGCAGATACCTGGCACAGAAACTTAAATTCAGACTGTGTAAGTGCTGTGGCATTGTAGCCTCTAAGATTGCCAAAGAATTTTCATTATAATGACAGGCAGCACTGTCAACTTGGTCTGTAATTAATCCGGTTTATACAGTGCAGCCTGCTATTTCAGGAAAGAAATGTAGATGTTCATTTGTTCACAGAAGGGCTATACGTCATTTTCCCTATTCCGTGAGAACAGCTGGAGTTTTGCCTGGGTAAGGATTGCATTATTAAATTGACAGCATAGAATAGAAATAGGAGGGTGGCCTTTTTCAAGGGAAGCTTCAGAAGCTGTGGAATCACAGTCCAGTAATTTAAGTGTTCTGTCTTTGTGAAACTCTGCATTAAATTTTCTTCAAATTAAGAATTTCATTAAAAGACAAAGGAGTCGTGTCTTGGGTGAGCTTTTAGGAAGGGTGTTGCCTTGAATCCACCCATAATGCTGGAGATAAGGAGTACTCACAGATTTCTTTGGCCAGGAAGGATCATTCAGTCTAGCTTTTTGTATACCATGGACCAGTTAGATTCACACAGTTTTTCTTGCACTTTGACTGAAACATATCTTCTCAAAAAATAGTTCATCAAGAAATTGGCAATATTTCTTTGGGTAGGATTTTTTTTTTTTTTTTTTTTTATGCACACTGTTTAAAATTGCTCCCTATTTTGTTAATTTTAGTTTGATTTTAATTTTTTAATTTCCAGCAATTGCTTTTTTTTTTTTTTTTTTTTTTTTGATCAGATTGAATGAGTCTTATTGGAACATACTGTCTTCCTAAAAGGAATCTCTGTGAAACAATCAAATTATTCATATTATTTCAGTGATTAAATTGGTTAATATGTTTAGTTTCATTAAAAATATTGCTGAAAACACTTTTTTCCTGGTTCTGTACTCATTTTTGTAATTCTTCTCTGTGTCCTTACCTGCTAAGGGAAGTCCATCTTCAGCTTCTGTTCAAATTATTGTGAGACAAGGGAGAAGTATTGTTGCATTATTAGGAAATAAAGATGACAACTTTGTTTAGACAAAGAAGGACACTATACCAGAATGTTTAAGCCTGAATTATACTTAGTGTTTCAGTGGTGAAAAAAAAGAAAATCACTGTAATCTGTACATTTTAAGGAATAGCTGTGGGTGGAGCATACATTTCTTCTGTATAGTAGCAATCTACCAACCAAAGCATTTTGAGTGTCTTGCACTTGAATGTACCAAATGTGATTTAGAGATACTATTGGGCAAGCTTTTCAGCATTGTGTTGAAAAAGATAAAATAGTGTCCTCTTTCTGCAGAGGAGAAAAGAGGCAAAGACAAAGTGACATTAGAAAGTTGGCATCAGTCAGAGGAAAAACTGAACCCCGAAGCCTCCAAATGCAGTTTCTTGGGTTCCCTAGTTGATGCCCACTAAGAATTAACCTGTCATACATTTGACAAATGCCACCTGGCATTTTTTTTCTTGGAAAATTGTTAATTTGTGTTAAATGTAGAATTATCACATCAGTTGTGAGATCTTCTTGTATAAGTGAGAAAAGGTGCAAAATTGCCACAATTCTATTCATCGTAATTTCAAGTTTAAACCTTATTACTTTTCTTAGTATGAGTCTGTTCTTGGATGTAGGTGTAATTGATCATTAATGCAAGACACACTGCTGTTAGACAGAAAGGCAGTTCATCTCATGTTAGCTTCTTTATTTCAAAGGCATAAAATGCTTCAAGTAAGATGAAAATGAGGTGTTTAAAAATCCCACACTGTGAATCACTGATCATTGCCATACTTTTTCCATTTCCAAGGGTGAAGGATATTATTTATTTTTAAGAACGTTCAAAGATTTCAGCTGTGATGAAATAGCCACCTTCTGCTTTGAAAAGAAACCTGGGACAGCTGATGTTCCATCATGTCTTAAAGGCACTGAGATGGCAAGTCAGAAGACCAGTAATTAGTGTTTATACATGCAGCAGGGAGCCAGATAAGAGAGGAATAGCAGCCGATGAGAAAACAGTGATTTAAGAAACTATCCAGATTAACTGAATTGTTGATACTATGATGATAGCATATAGGTAGAGTGATCTGATCAGACACAGCAGGGATGTTCACATGTCACAGAATTGATACCAATGAAGATGAGCCTTCTGCAATTATAAAATATGTGCTCAACAGGTTTTAGTGTAGTGAAGTGTATTGTAACAATAGTTTCTGGCTATAAGATTCCCCAAAGCATTCTATAAACTGACGAATCTGTGCAAGGTACGTAGTCAAATGTATTGTTCGCATTTTGGAGATGAAGAAATGGAAGTACGGGGTTAAATTATCCCAAATCACAAAAGAATTTATGGGATAGAAATTTTTCACCTACACTACTTGTAAAATGTGCTAGAGAAATGAAATTGTTTCCTTTCCCCAAGGAGCAGCAGTTGAACTGTTCCTAAACCAAACCAAACCAAATAAACAAACAGAAATGTTAATTGATTACCAACTGATTAACCTGCAGATGGAATTGAAATCCTGCTTGATGTGTTTACCAGGAATTACCAGAGACTTCTGTCTTTCATTCTAATCTGCATGAATTCAAATTATTCAAACTAACTTTAAGGTATTTTTCAGAAAATTCAAACGGGCAGAAGTTTTAAGGACTTTAAAAAGCCCTGTGGAAACACATTCTTAATTTATACATTTAAAACCAGACAAGTGCTGTGGCTTTGAGTTCGCTGTTGTTGCTCCTATGGCTTTGTGGATAGGCTTGGTACTGTGACAGAGTGAGGGAAACTGTTTCAATGGGAGCCTTGATCTGGAGAGGTTTTTGATAGGTGAATTCTTTCTGGAAATCTCTAGGTATATGACAAGGACTCCCTATCTTAATTTCCCTATATAGTGCTCTCTAATATTCAAAGATACAATGAGACTATTTGCTGGACTTGATTATCACAGTGCTTTTAGTAGGTAATTAAGTTACTTATAGCATGGATCCAAACGAGCAAATGGTACAAGTCATTGGTAGTTTTCAGGCTGCAAATCTTCCTATTTAAAAAAAAAAAGAAAAAGAAGTAATTGAATCAAGCTTTTCAGACAAAAGCGTCATTTTTTGTGAGATACTGAGTTGTTTTTTTTTTTATGTCAAGAAATATAAAATGAAGTTTTATGCACCAAATAGAATTTTAATTAAAAAGTACTTGTCATCTTGTTTCAGTGGAAACAGCTGCTTCATTTCTTTTGTTTAAACAATTAAAAACCTCACAAACCAACAACAAAAGTGCTCAAATAAATCTATCTTCTACATACAAATGTCTATATGAAGTTAAAAGTTTCATTTAGTTTTATCAAGCACATGCAAATTCTTTGACACTCGCTTTCTCGCAAATTTCCATGGTGTTTTTTTTTTCTTTAAAACAATGAAGCACTTTTTTTTTTTTTTTTTTTTTTTTTCTGAATTGAACAGTCTATGTGGCATGAAAACCCTTCTGCATCTTATGCTACCTTTCTGAAAGTGCCGGTGATCTTGGAGAAGGGAAAGTCAGGTTTTGGGGGTATACATTCAGCTCATTTTGAAGCTTGTTGCGCAGGCTTGGACAAATCACTTTCATTTCTTGCTCTTCAACTCCCCAAACACAGGAGGGAAATAAATGCTTCCTTCCCTCAAGCAAAAGCTGAGAGGCTCAGGTGGAAACTACTAGAGAAGGGCAAAGCACTGTGTAATATTATTAGCCTCGTTAATCCAGGTCAGCCCATTTGTTTCTCACAAAGACTGCAACTGAACTGAATTTTCTCTGTTCTGCTATTTGTATTTCCTCAGTATTCTCCATCCTGTCTCCAAATGGAGCAATTTTAGCTGTTGCTAAAGGGTTTAAAACTCTTGATTCGCAGCAATAACTCTCACCAAGATGCATTATGGGCACTGAAGTGATTATCTTGAACAGGCAGAAAAAGGAACGCTAACTGGCAATTGCATTCCAGTGTCTGCCCCTCAGCCTAGCACCTGCTTTACACACTCACAGCTCCATCGTGGAGAGCTTTATGCATTAGTAAGGGCCATTCAAGCATTTAATGGAGCTCTTTATATTGAAACAGCTTTGTTTGCTCCCATCTATCTTTTAGGCTTCTTTGCTGAAGACAAGTCCTTTGAAAGGATTCAGTTTTGTTATGACTCCATTCAGTGAGCCCTTCCTTGCTGCCCTGAGTAGCTTTGCTGCCCTTCACCTGCCTGCAGATGGAAAAGGTACACGATAAAGCAAAATTGTAGCTTTTTTTTTTTTTTTTTTTTTTTCTAATCTCCCAACAAGACATTAAGAAAGTCCATGTAGTTGTTGCATATACTACAGTGTTGTTGTAAAGGTTTCTTTGATAAACTGTAAAGGGGCTCAAAGAATTTTAGAAGTCCGTGCATTTTTTTCTGCGTATCGTTCCTAGAAGTTTAGACCTTATTTATACCTACATGCACACTCCAATATTAAATATAACCAATTATTATTATTATTTTTGATAGACTTTTGAAACTCTCAAAAATGCAGCCCCTAAGCATGGAGAATAAGATTGTTCAGAAAATCCTAGGAAATGTATTAGTTTAGAATTAAAGCAGAATCACAAAGCAAATAAAACGTTGGTAAGAACAATGGCAGTGGTGCATTCAAATGAAGCATAAGCCATTTAATTGAAAAACGTAAAATGAAAGCACTGTTTATTGAAAATCCACATGTAAATTCACCTCTTTTCAGTCTTAAAAAAAAAAAAAGAGAAAAAACCAAATTTGTTTAGACTGTATGATTAAATTATGAACTTAATCCTGTTGTAGGGGGAAAAAGGAAATAAATCCTTAATAAGACAGAAGGAACCAGTTGATTACGTAAAGAAGCAACTTAACATTTCAAGACCTAGAGATTACAGTCCATCTGGGTGTATAAGTCCCAATGGTAAAGTCCCATGGATTAAAAATTTACTTTTTGTTCAAGGCTATGAATGTTTTTCTCCTGAGTTTTAGCCTTGGAATTTATTTCAACCTAGCAAATTAACGATTCATGTTTATTTTTCACTAGTTAGCTTCTGAACAGTACATGTCTATGAGTCCTGGCTACACCATATTGTCTCTCTGTTGTGATACACAGAACTATTTTGGTCTTCCAAACCATTGATATTAGTTTTTGAAGACTCCATTCTGATCCTTTTGAAATTGGCTTAATGCTGTTAGGGCTTACATTAAGTTTGAGGACACATCCTGTTAAATATGTAAAAGTAAATTGCCTGCGTATTTCTTTCATTTTAGACTTGACTCTTATTTCTTTAAAATATTACAGGCAGTCAAACTGTGTATTCAATAGTTCCATATGTGTAGGGATAAGGGTGGAGGATATAGCTTCATTCTGAATCTTCCAGTCAAGGAAGTTCAGAACTTGACTAGCATTCTCCAATTCCATGTTTTTGTTTGTTTGTTTTTGTTTTTTGCATCGCCTCCTGTTGTCCAAAGTCTGCCCTAAATGGGAGCAAGACATCCTCTCCAAAACACTATGAATACATTTATTGATGTGTAATTACTGTGTAATAAGTGCAGTTTGACTTTGTCATTGTTGAATGGTACTAATATATGTAATTCAGACATGGTATTTAATTTTGAAAATCTGTATTTCCTTGCACTTCTTATTGAATTAGGAGTACTTTTTATTAATTTAAAAACAAGTGCCAAAGCAGATATATGGGCCAATAATAGTCTATTAACTTTTGCAACAATATTATAGCTTTCCAACTGGACTGAAATTAAAATAATATTTAAAACACCAAGCAAATGATAGATTATGGTGATAGGCCATTTTTTCCCCCTTAATACAGCGTTTACAAAGTCTGTGATGTTACTCAGGGGATGAATTTGGTGGAAAAAGCCAGATCTTTCTCTGGTATAAATCAGCCTGACACCTCTAGTGGCAAATAAAAGCAAGTTTTACTATACCATCTTTTATGGAAATAACCAAGGAAATAGTGTGGAGGTGGAAAAAAATATCTGTTTTAATGGAATTTAAAGTCTTTAAAAGCATGTCATGAACCCATTTTGTGTTTGAAATAGTTGAACAATTTACTGGCAGCAGCTACTTGTCTCAGATACTTGTGGTAGCCAACTCCTGGTTAAAGCCTTATCAAAAAGCCTGTGGTAAATTGTATAGTTTCTCTCCATTTGAACAGTTTTTCACATTTGGATCTAACTGCAGTCCATAAAACCCATAGGTAACATGGAAACATTTTTTCTGTTAATCTAGGGCCAGTTTTATCTTTAAGGATACAAATGGAGGCTTCCAATTACTGCATAAATTCATTTTTACATTCCGCTTCCTGTAGTCACTCATCTCTACTAATTACTTAAGACTTCAGGGGGGCCACAATGTTTGCTAGCAGTGTTTATGATCACCTGCAGTAAACATGGGCTTGAAATTACACTCTGGGAGACCAGATCTGCCTGGAAATATGAAAGCTTTGTTTAATTCTATAGCTTTGACTGTCTCAAATTCATAACAAGAGTTGGGCTATGCTTCTGGTTGACTGTGATTCATGTTCTGCCAGATGGGTAGAAGCCATCATTTGCCAAGAGAAGCACAACATGTTTGAAATACAGAAAATCACTCCAAACCTGTAAGTCAGAGTACTTTTGACTGAAAAATAGACAGGTCTGTATCTGAGACTTAGTCAGCTGTTTCACTTTGGGTTATCTGTTTAGATCGATGTAATGTTTGGATGGATCAAACGGATCATTTCCATTTGAGTATTGTCAAGGAAATGTTTAGATTGACTCTAAGAGATTATTCTGTTTGTTGGCTTGAAATGGTATCTCTGAGTAGGAATCTGTGCATGTGCACAGGCCAGGAAAGAGATTCCCCTATGTTACATTTGGCTGGTATTGCTTGTTCTATAGTACATAGAAGCTGTTGCTTTCTCTGGTTGTGAAACCAAGGAACTAAATTATTCACAAGATTGAAAGATTGAAAATTATACCTTTCACATTGTCTTTTCAGTTGCCTAGACTTCACCTGGAGAATGAAACTTGAACTCACTGTTGTCCAATATATTTTTACAAAACTGTGAAAAATAGTTAAATAGATAATAAAAATAGATAATGTACCTGGCTCATATTTGTGCCTCTCTTCAAGCTTTTCCTACACTGTAAATTCTTCTGCACTGCTTGTTCAGCAGCGGCCTTTCTTCATAATGGAGTTTTGGCAAAGAAATTGTATCAAGTTAACATACAGTAAAAAACACATATCAAACAAAAAACAACAAACAAAACTGGTTTCTTTGCATTTCTGTTTATGAGTCAAAATCAGATAATAAAGAAGTCTGTTCTTCAAACCAATGAGGCCATTCAGTAACTTAGAAGACAGCTCTTGGATATATCTATACACAATCTCTCCCTTGTGGAGTTTTGCATGAAAGCATTTGTCATTTCAGTTCACATAATTATACATCAATGAAATATGAAAATGCCAACAGTTTTTCCCTATTTTCTTGGCACTGCAGCTGATTCACAGGGTACTGCTTTCCTTCAATGTCATTATTAGGAGAAAAGAAGTGCGAGAAATGAAGTAGAACTTCAGCATTCAGATTTTGGATGTTGAATTTTCCAAGTTTCTCAGAAAGGCTATTTAAGTTAAGAGGATTTATGGCAATGCTGAATTCTAAACACATAACTCTGCATTTTTTCCCTTTTGGTCTATCCGTGATTCTACTGGGGTTCAGCCAACATAATGTATTTTAGAGATTTCCAGAAAAGCCACATGGATGATCATTCCTGGCACATGAAAATGACAGTAGAGACTCTGCTATCCTGAAGAGCCAGGAGACTGCAAATTGACTGGGATGTTGCATTTTTTCATAATCTCTCACACTGGAACAACTACCACCATAAATACCATCTCTCCTCTTTGTACTTCTGTCAGGGAAACACATAGGCAGCACGAACAACACTAGAATTTACGTTGTGTGTACGTGAAATGCTTAGATGGGATGCAGCATCCAAGGTAGAGGTTCCTGCCCTCTCATTTCTTTATCACATTTTTATTCATGATGATTTCTTTTCTGAATGCCTGACTAGACTTCTGCTCTCTGTACAGCAGGGCTTGGGTAGTGGTTGGAGCACAATCTTTACCCCCGTAAGTCCTGGTCTCCACCCAATAGGATACTCCATGGCTTTCCAAACTGTGTGGAACAATTGGAGCAGATTTAGGTTTCATTTGAACTTGTTTACTGGCTCATCCTGTGGAGAAGCTGAGTAGCATTTTTTTTTTTTTTTTTGTCAGGGAGATGTAAAGTAAGTGCTATGATTAAAAGAGAGGGATTGTTCAGAGGTACTTCCAAGTGTCTGGGAGAGGTGGCAGCTACTTTGAATGGATTTGGGCCTCAACTTTTTTTTTTTTTTTTTCCAATACTACTGAACATTGTTGCCATGTGGCTTTGATGGTGTTTAATGAAGAAAGCAGTGATTTTCTCCAGGACCAAGCAGCTGCCAGTTTTTCTAGTTTAATACACATTCATCTTTGCTATATTCAGAGGAACAGGTAATGAAAATCACCATATTAGTTATGAGCTGTCTTGAGCGAAGAATTTCAATTACTGTCTTAGAGTGTCAGCTTACTGCAGAGAAGGGATACAGCATGACACATCAGAATAGCAAACTTGTGACAGATCCATTTTAATTGCCTTTCTTATCTTTACTTAACCTCTAGCATTGTAATAAAAAGGAGAAGGGAAGAGAGGATCTAACCTTCCTTTCTTAAAGACAATAGTGGAGGGTAAAGAAGAGGTTGGAAAGGCAACCAGCAGTTATTAACCTATGAAACAACACTGTCAGGGAGTTCCTCCACTGAGACTGGCTGGTGTGTGTTCCCTGTCCTGATCAAAACAGTTTCCACATAATCATCTGATCAGATATTCTTGCTGCTAGCCACTGCATTATTCATCAGATGAAGAGGACCAGCTGGTGATCTTTTGTCATAAACAGGGTTTTGAACAAGGTAGTAATAGAAGCTCTGCCAGTGATTCCCTATACTCATATAGGAGTGTGTTTAGGTTGCTGCCTCTAAAGCAGTAAGGTTTGTTTTTTGTCCTCAGTCTGTCCTCCAACTTTTCATCTTCTCTGATCCAGAATTATCTTTACTGAGGTAAGGGAAATGTTTTGTTTGTTCAGTGAGGTTATTACCAGGCTTGCTACCTACCCAGCTTGATTCTGTACAGCTCTGTTTCACTGCACAAGTATCTTTCCTATCAAGTATCTTTTGGGCAATGACACAAGTTCTGAACTCTTCAGTACTCACGATCAATGCCATACCGAATATACAGTGATAGGCTTTATTGGTGAATGCTAGAAAACAGGATAAGTCCAGGTGTAAGTGTTAGAAAAATCAGTAAATCATTGTTTGGGAATAATTTTGCCTTTGCAATAAAAATGACTTTAAAAGTAATAAGACTTCTATAACATATCAGAATTATAATTACTGTGTCAAAAGGATGTCCTAATCACCTCTAATCCATCCCATGTCTAAAAAGTATAATTTGAATTTTAGGTGCTGATTCTTGCCATCTGTGCTGTGGGCAGAGCAAGATCAGCCTACTGTTGTATTTTAAAATGACTGAAGGGTGCAAAGTAAACAGTATAAAAGATGAAAAAGCAGCCTGGAACTTTGAATGGGCTCTTGGGATCTGACTCATGATTTCTACTTGACAGTAGCCTTTTATGTTAGTCTAAATATGTGACATAAATATTCATGAACAATCCTGATGAAACATGCAACACAATCTTTCAGCTGTGTTTGTAGATTCTTCACCTGATTCCTTAAAGATGCTACTGGTATGCTGTTCACTTAAGTTATTTTATTCATTATGATGGTGTGGATGTAATGTTTCAGGATATAATCAAGAATTTTTTATTATTATGCACCTGTACTTGCCTCCTAAATATCATTCTTTAAAGCCTTAGAGAATTTCTAGAGGTTTTTAAAAAGCACTAGATTTTTATGCACATGAAAAATTACTAATTTATTAACAAAGGTTGGATTTGATAACACTACTTTATGTTTCATGGGAACGTCCTGAGACTTTTTGGTAATTACTTCAAATTTCTCATTTTTCCAGTGAGACAGGAGATTTAACAGACATTCAGTCCTAAAAGGGAGTTCTTTTCTCTGATGACCAAGGTTTTCTTTTCCAAGTAACGTGTGCAGCTTATTGTGCTGTGCTTCCTTTATTTCCCACTTGGTCTCTGTTGCAAAGTTCTTCCTGTGCCTATGTTGCCAAAATGGTACTGTACCTTAAAACACTTTATTATGGACCAGGAGGCTGTCTGTGCTGGATAAATTCCAATTCAGGTTTCTGTCTGTTTGATCTCTATTATGAGCTCATCTTTCCCTGTGCTGAATCCCCCCAAATAACAAGATCAGTTATTGAGCTTCCTATGAGTTGCAAAATCTCCTGTACGCTCGTGCTCTTTTTGTAGCTTCTATGTTTCATTTTGCCTGGAATCCATGTTTCTGTATTAGAATTTCATAAACGGCCTCCTGTGCTTGAGATAACTGAAGCTGCTAAGACATATCAAATGATTCAAGGATCACTCATTGTCAGGCACAGGATATGTTGATTTATTTTTTTTTGTATTGCTTGCCAGTATAGCACACACAACCACACAACTATTTGGGTATTTTGCAGTTTTCTGAAATTCTGGGGAATTTAAGCTCTTGTTTCCTTCATCCAGTTGACTCTAACCCCTGGAACATGCAGTCTTCAGTATTGTGTCTGAACAGAGAATTTGGTATCCTCAAAGTTATGTATCTCAGTCCTTTGACTTCAGTTTTGCTATAAAAACTTTAACTTGAAACTCCCACTACCTATGCACTTTGTCAAATTCAATTTCACTGTCCTTTTAATGAATTGTACGACAGTGCTATTAAGATTACTAAAGCTATGTATGGAAGTGTTGATTAACCAAGCCTGAGACTTACCTAGTTGCTGAAATTGTTCCTTGTGTTCATATTGAAACTTGAACTTTCTTTGAACTTTTCAGTAATTAGGATATATTTCCACTTTTGAGAAGTAAGGCTCAACACAGTTTCCAGGTTTAGTTAAAGAGAATCCAAAACACCTATTTCCAGTTGGCTGTCCCCTGGTTAAATTTCAAGTCAACCCACATAGCGTAGTTTTGACAAAAATAAAAGCAGGGAGGGGATGCGGGAGGAGAGAAAAAGGCTATATCTTTTATTTTCCTTGAAAATGTCACATTAAATTACCAAGTAATAAGGTTCTGCTCTGTATCCTTCACTGATGTGCAGAAAACTACCATGTACTTGTCTGCATGATTAAAGTTGGAACAAAGGTGTAGGCTACAGGTCACACAAGAACCAGGTACTTAACTGTTCAACATATTGTTAACTCCTTGACTATTTTTGATCCACAAGGCAGAAATGGAATTCAGTCCAAATGAATGATAAATTATGTATAAAAATGCAATTCTGTGTTAGTATTTAGTATGACATTTGCGGCTATCCACTACAGAAAAATATATCCCTGTATTTCTGTCCAAAGATTTGAAGTGTGAAATTACTCTGAATAATGATGGCATCGCCCTAAGAGATCTCCTCTCAGAGTGTACGCAAAATCAGTTTACCTGGCTTCTGAGATGACTCATTAATGCGCTTTGATGGTATGCACAAGGAATTAAGATTATATGGTTCATTTAGTGATGGCAATTGAAAGGCAAAGAATGGGAAGAGTAGGAGAAAAGAGTATTGTGTATTAGAAATACAGCTGTACTTTATTTGAGGATTACTTTCCTGGGGGGGAGAGGTGGAACAACTCTGTGCTGAGACTTGAACTTTAAATCAACACAATTACCAAGCTGCTTTGGCAGGTACAGTCTGTACATCTTTTAAAAAGACTTAAATGGGCATACTGGTGTCCTGAAAATCAACTCAGGCCATTTATTTCATAGACTGGAGACTCTGAAGTAGAACATATGAAGGAGATTATGGCAGATTTAAATGAACAGCTTGATTTACAGGGTAGTGGGAATAACAGAAGAACAAAGATCAAGTCACAGAAGTAAGATGAAACAGACAATGTGAGTGTGCAGCTTTTATGGAACCTGAAGAAAGATGAGTTTGGATCCATTTTAACACATTTGGCATAGAGCATTCTGCCAACTTCCCCTCAGTCGCCTGTGATCCTCAGAAGGTGACAAACCAACAGGAGCACCTCGGTCATAACTGTGGGATTACAACCATGAAGGTGAGGCTTTAGCAAATCTTGATGGGAATGGCATCCTATTACAGAAAACAAAGAAGGAAACAAACTGGCAAACTGGAACTGTCCTTGTCAGCCACTGGGAGAAGCTGTAGCTCTGAGGCCACCTCCCTTGCTCCTCACCACAGCACACAAGGCATCAGGCAGCAGTCCAGACCATCAGGAAGTCCATGACTAGGAGACAGGTCCAAGGTCAAGCTGGAAATGAAAATTGGGATCAAGCCTAGTGAAAGGAATGGGAGGTGGATACAGTCCTTGGCTGTGAGAACAATGAAGGTGGCTGCAGTCCTGGTCTGACAGAGCAGCCATGACCTTGTAATATAGCGATGTGCCATGTTTACACCATTAATTTAGCTTTAACTGCTTTGCATTTAACATTAATCTCCAGATTGCCTGTTTGCTTTGTGCTGTTTTGGCTCCCACCACGACTCTGTCATTGGAGAAATGAAGTGATTAATGACATTTAAATTAATTAAATCAATTAATTAAATTAATCGATTAAAATTAATTAAGATGATTGGTGAAATTAATTCCAGTAGCTCAGATCCCACTGCCTGCTTTACCTTTGTGTCCTTGCTACTGGGACACGTTGTGGTGACTGCCTGGTGGGCACCAAGAGGAAATCTCCTGAGGCACAGATCTACTGCATTAATCGCCAGAAGGCTGCAGAAGCCTCAAGAACCTCTGACGTGTGATTTGTTTAGTTTCCACAAAACAAATGATTTGACAAGTGATTTGACAAGGTTTTGGCAAGTGATTTGTTTAGTTTCTACTTCTCTACCCTGTTCCCCACTTATCAGAATTAGGAATGGTTAAAGAGGCTCTGGTTTTACTTTTTTTGAGGACTGATGGTTATCACCAAGAGATTGTTAGTATCTCTTTTTGTGTTGACATCCTGGTAAGATCTCTGGGACCTAATCAGAGCAGCTTGCATTTTTAACTGAGTTTCTGTTTAGACTGTAAGTGGTTCTTTTGGCATCAGCACAACTATAAGAATATTTAATAAATTCATATAATTAACAGTACAAATGTAAGGAAAACTCCTCCTAAGATATGCCATAGAGTGGCTGCTAAAAACCCAAGCACTTGACTGACACCAAATAATAACATAACAAAAGGAGCATATTTTATAGAATCATTTAACTTGTAAGGTGGATTGAAAGCATTTTGGAATTGCATCATCCCTGGCAATCCCACAGAATTTTTCTTAGAAAAAGGTTTCTTGATAATTCTGTTGACACACAGGTGAGGAATCTTCATAATAAAATGGTTTCTTAATACAAAGGGCTCCAAATTTGTACAGAAAATATTAAAAGGTAAAGGTCATCAGATTTTTTTCTGCTGAAACTTTGTTGATTTTTTTCAGATTATAAGACACTTGTTTGAACAGTTTGCATAGTCCTAATTACTGTTACTTGTGTGTATACCCTAACAGTTTGCTCATTAAGCATTTTATGCCTATAGTAAGTTACAATCTCAATAGTTAAGAACAGGAGAAAAAGAGTTGCTGAAGGCAAGAAATAGAGCTAAAAGTCAATAATGTTCTGTCTACACTGCTAGGTAAGGGAAGTTCTAAGAGGCTACAAGTGCAGATTGTAAATGGGCAAATGAAGACTATATATGGATCTAGGCTATATTTTCTGAAGCACACGAGGACTAATGTAGTCAAATATACTGCTAGTACATGAACACCCTAGGACATACGGCATCTCTCCAATTCATCTCCAAGGCAATGATTTGAAGAGGGAATGGTCTGAAGCCAAACTTCATTATGCCTTTAGAGACTTCTGTTTTATAATGTAGCTGTAACTGATGATCACATGCAGGATTTATGAATCAAGAAGTAATCTCAGATCTTCTAAGTGCTAGTCCAGAGTCCTGATCTTTTCTTTCATAGAAAGTTTTTCTTGTTTTTAGGTTCTTTTAGTCAGTGTTCAAGTCTGTGTCTTACAAGCCTGTTAAATTTCAAAGTACAAAGTAAATACATTCCAAGCAAGTTCTTAACGCACATAGCTCAAAACTACAGAATTAAGGAGTTACTTGTTGCTAAGGCATATACATGTACAGTATTCATATAGCATCATAGACAAGCCTGGAAAACATCAAGGGACTAAGCAGAATACAGGAGTTGCCAAAAACAAGAAACCAAATAAAGCAGAAGAAAGGATGGCGTATCCTGGAGAGGGCTGATTACTGAATCTGTAAGGAGAAACAGCATAACTTTGTCAAATAACACAGTTTGAGAAGAAGTTAAGGGCATTGAAAGGAGATGGATGATGTTTCCCTGGAGACCTCTGGAGCAATTAGAGAAAGGAGAGGATTGGGAAATTTATTTACAGATAAAAGACAATAAGAAGGCCTAAGGCTTTGATTGTAGGATTAATTACTTGGATATTGATTTAGGTAACAAGTATGCAAAAACCAAGGAGGATGTATTTGAAAAAATACTTCTAAGGGTTGTTGCCTTAAAGAAATACATCAAAAACTATGTAATCTGAGGCAATTGGGGGTTGCTAAAATCATGAAATAGATGACAAGATAATACCCAGTATTTTCCCACAATCTTTATTTCTTACAGGTCTCAACAAAACTTCCTGTGGTGAAAAACAGATTTGCCATTTTTGCTTGCATCCACAGTCCTGTATTCTTGTACTCTTAAGTAGTAGCTTGAAATAAATAGAACCATTGGAACTCAGTGAATGAAACGTTATTTAATCCTCAGTTTTTACTTATACACTAGCCAAATTCCTTTTCATTTGTGCAAGTGTAAGTACAGAACAAAGCCCTAAAGTTTTGGCAGTACTATTTGTTAAATACAGACTTAACCTCCATGTTTGTAATGCAGTGATGCTTAAATTTCTGTTAACTACAAAGAGAGGAAGAAAGTGGTGGATGCTTGTTTTTATTCAGTCCCTGCAATTAAGCAAAAACTAAACACAGAAGATCTAAGACATCTGGAAAGAGGTGAGGTAATGACTGGACATGTTCTGTGGTGTCTGAAGCAGCAATGCAGGGGATTATTGGTAAGAGCAAACTAAGAGCTGCAAAAGAGAGGTCTTTTAAGAGCCAAACCAATCAACTCTGGGGCAAGAGAGAAGGAAAATATTTGAAGGGATAACCAGGATGAATATTATGGAGATGAAGAGTGAAGTTTCATGCTGTCTAAAGTGAAGATGGACCCAGCCATCTTATTTGAAGCAGAGGCAACACTTGGTAAATAATGACAGTACAGCTTTCTCATCTCACATGCAAACAAGCAAACAAAACAACAACAAAAGCTGCTCAAAACAGCTTTTCTGTACAACCTGTACTTCCAGGTGAGAGTTTAGGTACTGGCATTCTCATTGGTCTACTCTTAGCATTATTGAACTCTAACTTGCGGCTACCTGTATAGCCAACAAAACCTGCTCTGCAGGTGTTTTATATAGGTATTGCCCCTCTTTCTATCAGTTAAATGCTTTTTCTGTTGGGGTGGAGTTTATCGTTTACCAGTAATGACATTTCATTCTTGTCTTCACTTCCTTGCTTTCAGAGGGAAGCCAGCCATTACTATTTACGTTTTTCTTATGTTTTACCTGATTTACAAATAATTGCCTCTTGTGGAGTATAATTTAGTCTGAAGGCAATGAAAAATCCCTTTATCCTTTTAGAATCTCAAGGGACAAACTGTAAAGGACCAGATCATTGGCGATAATATACTTTGAATCACAAGAACTAGTCATCAATAGAAATAGTTTTCAAGGAAGTGTAGAGTTGTACAAGATACTGACTAAAAACACTAAATATTGCTTAAGAAGCTCTAGATCTCCGTTGCTTGCTAGAGTTGTCTTGCAACACCATGTTGCCCCTCTTCTGTGCCAGCCCAACTGTTAGTGCAGTTGCACACTCTGTGTTCTGGTTTCAGCTCCTCTTCACCTGAAAAGGGAAACGGTTATCTTCAAGCTGAATTGTTTCAGAGTCAGTTTGTAATGTGATTTCCCAAATAGTTCTATGAACAAAACTGAAGCAAAGGGGGAAATAGGAGACCTTTTAACTATCTTCACCATCAAAGTTACAGCTTAAGCTTATCTTGACACAGAGGAGATTCTACTGTGTAATCTATATGCCCTACTAAAGCTTTGGCAGTTTCAAATGGTGCATTTTCTTGAAATACCAAATGGGCTGTAACCCCAAATGGATTTCAGTGAAAATTGCATTTGCTGTTAAATGCTCATACAGCTATATAGCATTCTGCTTCATCTATGAAATCCAAGATGAAATATTTAAAAGTGAGCTGGATGAGTCTTGAAGATCTTCCTCTAAGAAGTCACCTCCTTTCATGTAGAGGGTGTTCTGCAGTGCAGAAGGCATTACAGCAAAAGGTGGGCATGGATTCATTGTATGTGGGAGGAATTGAAGGACTGAGGTGTTCTCTATACATAAGTATCTGCTAATGTTGCTGCGCATGATATTATGTGATCTGGTAATACCCCACTGGCTCATCCCACTTTTCTTACATACCTTGAAGACTACATAATGTGGGTCTTTCAGCATATTTAGTGGTATCATTGCATGATAGGGCTGTCCCCTCTCATTTCTAATCTTCCTCTTATGCTTTAATCATCCTTGGATCCAAAGAGCTTGTACAAATGAGGTTTCTGCCACATACAACATGCAAGAGATTGGTAAACATAAACAGTAACACGATCTGAAAGTATGTGTATAATAGGGCTGGAAACTGGAAACTGTTCTCATACCCCAAGCTCTGTTTAACAGTTTTCAATAGAGAATAAGATTGGAAAAGACGGTGAGAGTAGAAAATATATATGGCCATATCCAAAGTTGGCACAGATCAAATTTGTTCAACTGCATAACTTGGAGTAGTATCGATTTACCCCAGGTTCTGGCAGAGAGAAAGTTTGTAAATGTCACTGCAGAGGTTGGTCAGGCACAGTAGATTGGGGGTGCTTCCTACCAACACCACCACAATTGCGTGTTGAATTAACAAACAAGACACGTCAGGGCAACTAAACAAACATAATCTGTGACCTGCTCCCTTTAACTGGTACTTCAGTGTGATGAGCTCATTAAGGGTAAATCTGCTAACACTCATTTCATGCTGGCAGAAAACTGGTTTGTGGTGCATGCTGTCATCTCAACAGGAGATCAAGAGATACCCAGCTCTGACATGACCCATTATTACTAAATAGCAAATTTGTATAGTTACTTGTGTTTCATGAAAATGCCTGATGCACATGAAAGGAAACCTTTTGAACCCTAAGCTCATTATTTTTTTTTAATTCATCAAATTTGCAGGCAGACTGCTGTACAGTCCAGCGCTCAGCATTCTCTTGTCAACTGCCTAATGAATATGGATGTTATTTGTGCTGCTCTTTTGGGGCAAAGGCCCAAATCCTGATGCCTGTGTCTCCCCCTTGGCATTAACTAGATTTGCAGCAATTAGGGCCCAATCTTGTGAAGTGTTGAGAGCCCTTAACTCCGCTGATTATAGCAGACTTGGCATCCTGACCAAAAAGGCCATTATGCCAATGGAAGTAAGCAGAAGATCTTGGCATGGAACCAGTTCTATGCAGTCATTTTTCCAGCTTTTTGTGTACAGTTTCTGTTCCTAAATAAAAGAGTTTGTATATTTCCATTCATTCAACACCAGTTCCATTTTTAAATTTTATTTATTTATTTATATATATACTTTTTTTTTTTTTTTTTTTTTTCCTTGGGGCTGATTTACTTTCCTGAAGAGCATAGATTTTCTTTGGACTGAAGTCTTAGCACAGAGAATTGATCAGTCTCTGAAGGTGAGTATATACTTGATAGCCCAAATGCTTGATATGTGGAGTTACATATTCCTTACTTTCCTGCTTAAATGTATTCAGCCTCAGCAGTAGTTCACTACCGAGCACTAATCAAATGGTAGCAAAAATTATTGTTATTTTTTTTTCCAACACAGATTTTCAAAATATAATGCAAAATATGAGCATTTATGTTAGCCTTTTTTTTTTTTTTAATTTTTTTTATTTTTTTTTAATTTTTTTTTTTTAAATTGCAGCTTAGTGATAGACACATATTAGCATAGTCTATGGGAAAGATAGTCTTAAAACCTTTTGTAGACAGGGGATTTCAACATCTTTATAAGATGAGTTACAAATCAGAGAATCAGAGGTGTTCTGGATAACAAAGACAAACAGCAAGCAATTAGCACTGTTTCATGTAGCAGTGCTGTGCACAGTGTAGTACGGGCTGTTATGCATGGTTGTAATCAGCAGGCTTCCAGAGAAAACTTTATCAAAACTCAGGTACAAAAAATGTGGTGGCTTCCCTTTGGTTATTCACCTTGTCCCTCATGAGATCCATCTAGTCCTCTTAAATATGGAGTAGATTTACTCTTTCCTGGTCTGTTGAGTCACTTAACCAAAAGGTTCTAGTCAAAGACAAAATCCACTTGAGAAAATGAAAGATACTTAGAATTAAAAAAAAAAGAAAACAACAAAGAAACAGTCAACTGATGACTGGTGACAGTTATGGTGAGAAGGGACAAAGAAATGAGTCAGTAGTAGAGCCTTCCTACTTAGTAAAAGGAAAGGGAAACGAAGCACTGGAAAAATAATTGTAAAATCTTTATAATTGGAAACATGAGTAGATCCTGCTTTGGATCTCTTTTCTGGGTTTTTCTTCCAGACCTATTTTCTACCATTACCGTCAGTTCATCCACAGAAACAGCCAGAAGATTCCTGCAAGCCCAAAACTGCTGGGTGCTTTATTTGTAGTCTGAGTCTCTGCATCTATGCTTTCCTGTCCCCAAGGCCCAATGCACACTCATATCAATCAACCATGCATGTAATTTGTTACTGAATTTGTTGCTGGGTGTGCTGTCAGGGCTGTCTCTGGAGCAAGCCAGAACAAACTCGGAGGGCATGCCACTCAAGGGTGCACTTGGCTGTTGTACACATAAGCTCCAGGACTCTGCCCAGATGAGCACCTCCCATCTAGTCCATCTGCTCTCACAGAGGTATTGCATGGCTGATAGCCAGCGGGCCAGATGGTACTGAGTGCTTCCCTAGAAGAGTCCCAGCATCAGCTGCAACAAGAGGAGGAGTTTCTAAGCTCTCTGAACACAGGCCAAGTTTAAGTTGCCTCTAACACAGTGTAAATGCAAAATGTCAGGTTTGGGGAGTTCTCTGGGGCAGGTCAGGTCTAACGCATGTCAGTTCTACCATATATTGATACAAGGTCGATTTGCCTACGTTCAACTTTCCTTTACATTAAAGAGCTTACACAGGGAAGAGATTCCTTGCAGTGACTGATCTGTATTTTGTTGGTCTGACTTTCACTGACCTTTTCAGACATCCTCCAGCAAAAAACAGCAGTTCTTTCAGTTGCTGTTTTTGAAGTATATGTTCGTTCAGGTCAAAAAGCTTTGTTTGTTTGTTTTAAAATGAGAAGAAAAAAATATAATTTCTGCATCTTTGTAGTTCAGCCTGTAGTTCTATTTGACACCTGGTGTTGAACCTTGTTGTCAGTCTCTGTGCTTTGCAAATTCCAAGTGCAATAACCACATCGTTAACAAGCCATTTGGGCCAGCCGAGGTACAGACAGAGTTAGCATTGTCTTTTCCATATATGTCATCCAGTATGATTTCAGAAGCCTAGTTCCATGTTTAAAAATCTGAAAACAATTGCTTAAGCCTTTTGTTTTGACAAAAGGGAGGGAATAATAGTTATACCTGAGACTGAAAGTGCCATGAAATAAAGGGATAGCTTAGTGGAAGTGTAAGTAAATGATGCATGTCAGAGGCTACTAGAATTTATAAATAAAGCTGCTTTTATTTAAAATAGACTAGAGCAATGATAACAATAAAAAAGACCAAACTAAAGATTTCCACCTGGTCATTAACATGTAAATCAGTATCTTAATTAGAATTCCATTCAATAAACTGTTTTTTAGTCCTTATTTCTGTTTTCAGTATTATTGAAAATCATCAATTAGATTTCTTTTCCTGCTTTTAGTTGTTGGAAAGACTGAGCTGGCTTTAATTTTTTTTTTTTTTTTTTTTTTTTTTTTTTTTTTTTTTAATTCTCTGAATAGCAAGAAGGGATGGAGAACTGAGAGATAAGATCAAATGTTCCCAGTGCTTAACCTATAAAAACTAACAAGGAATATCGATGACTTTGTGTGTGGTATTGAAAACATGATCCAGGGGAGCCATGTTTTACAGCTAGACAGTGTAAAAACCAAACAAAAAAGAGTTTTCTTTCTTTTTCAAAGCAGACCTGTCAGGTCTCACACTGTTCACAAGCAGCTGCAGTCTCATGCAGAGTCCTAAATCAGGGGCAGAGAGAAGTAGCTCCTGGGCACACTTTGTGCCCTGTTAAACTGTTAGCTCTCATCAGCCTGGCTTCTCCTTGTGTGTTCTTTCTTCCTTATGTCACCCATTGTGGACCATAGAGCCTGGGTAACATGAAGCAGACATTGATTTTGCAGGATTCAGACTTGTTACAGATGGGTGGAGACACAAAATCTAGTTTCCAAAGCATTATATCTCTCTTACAGGTCTTGTTTCTTTTGAGATTGGGTCTGTGATACCACAGGATTCAGGGTTACTCTGATCAGCTTGCTTGCTGCTGACTACTAATGGATACAGTCAAGGGTGAAGTGTGCTGTGGAAGCACAATGAACAATACACTAAAACAGAAATCGTGGTAATTCATTGAGAACCGAATTCCACAGATGCAAACTTTCACTACTTGAGCTAAAAAAATAAAATAAAATAAATGCCATGTTGGGTTTTCCAGTATGTTATCAGCCCCAGTCAGTTATCCATGTGAGACAATTACAAAAGCTGAACTTGCAATAATTCCCGTCCTTCATCATCCTTTGTAGTCTGGCCACCACTGATCTGCCAAATTCTTGCGTTGAAGTGACAGCCTCTAATCATCCTTCTGAAGCCTCTCTCCTTATGCAGAATTGTATCTTGTGCATGGTAGTAGTGAGGTTCCTGAACCTACATTTGTCTAAGAACATAAAAGAGGCAAGTTTTGTGGTGATAGTGTCTTTTACTAGATCAGCGATGTGGTTGGAAAAAACAGACAAGCTTGCTGAGCTTCTAGTCTCTTCCTTGGGTCATTAGAACTATATCTTCTTCAGCTAGGAAGCACTCCCTCCTTTTCCTGGCAAGTACTCTTAGAACGCTACCTAACTTCTCCTTTATTGTACAGATTTTTCTTTATTATTTGCTGAAGGTATCATTGTCTCCTGCTGACAGCTTCTTTTCAACTGACATTCAGAAGACTTTCTGCCATCTGTTCCAGACCTTTCTGCTTTGGACAGAATTTGCATTTGAATTTTTGCATTCAGAATAAGCTCAGATGAAGAAAGCACGGTTTATCATTTTCCTTCCCCTGAATTAAAAATTGCAAGTGATCAAATTCACTTAGAAAAAAGACAGTTCTTTTTCAGTTCTTTTTTTTTTCTTTTTTTTTTTTTCTTTTCTTTTTTTTTTTTTTTTTCTTCTTTCAAGGGAAGCATTAGACCTCCAGGCTTCTTCTACCTCTGCTCAAAATAGAATTACTGAATGATCTGAAATACATCTACTTTAAAAAAAAAATCCACATTTAAAAGTTTTTAATGGTTCTTTTGAAAATCTTCCTGTTTTTCCCTTCTTCCAGAAATGTTAGCAGAGAGCAATCAAATCTCATGTCTATTTATACTGTTTATCTCTGCATTTTCATCAGAATTGAGCTGATCCAGAAGTGAAGCTTGAATTAACACACTCAGTTCTTTTTCTTTAGGATTGTTTTAATATATATTAATTTTGCAAGTTAAGTATCTGTTTAAAATTGACTTGTCCTTGATGAGTTATGCTAAATTTATTTTTGAAGACTGAAGTTTTTCATTTGTTCACAGGAATACAGTTTAGTTAACAAGGACATTTTTTTCCCCTCATTATCATTGCTGTACTGAAATGCAAAAACCTTGAAAACTCACAAGTGAAAAATCTTTAAGTGTCACAGCAGAAGACTGAGAGCTACCTTTTTTTTTTTTTTTTTTTTTTTTTTTTTTTTTATAAACGTTTGTTGACTTCAGCCTTAGGTGATTGTGAGGTTTGTGATCAAATCAAAGATGATATTATTAAGCACACTCAGAAATGCTACAGGTGGTTATCTGCCAATCAGTCTTTTGAGGCTTTTGTGCTGCTACAGATAGAATAAGATCAGTTGATCATGTAACATGTATGACATTGTTTTTTCAAACCAGTGGAGGAGATCACTGTGAGGAAATGTCATCTGGCAGCATGTTATTCATAAAGCTGACTTATGCTGAAAACTCAGCAGGACTCTACAATCATATTATTCCTTCTTTTCTGCTCTCCCTTAGTTGGCTGGTAATATTTCTCAAGAAGCTCAAGCTGTTATTTCTATTCTGCTTGTTGCAGCCTGAAAAATATTTAGAGAGCAAGCTTAGGAGAATTAGAAAGGAGAAGATGGGGAGCTGGGCACAGATGGCATTGATAATAAAGCAAAGCAGCTGTCAATATTATCTCAGAATGAGTTATTAATGATTAGCACTCAAGTTTGATATGTTGACAAGAGCAAGCTTGCAGTTTGAAGTACGCTAACTTGCATGCCAAGAGCAATATGGCTAAAAGCAGAGAAAAGGGTCTGGCCTTTAAGAGTTTCTGATTGCTAACACTTCCTGCTTTCCCCCCGCCCCCCCCCCCCCCCCCCCCAGTAGGAGCTGTAATAATTTGCTGTAATGACTTAAATGACTTATATAATGAGTTTATGGGTATTTGAAAAATGTAGGAAGAGAAAGCATACAGTAGAACTAGATCATGAAGTTGGAACGAGTGACACCTGAAACATTTTGAACTTTGCCCTTTAGTCACGCTGAGGTCAGCATGCATCTGCAAGTATGTTGTTTATACAAATCAGAAGAGAATAATCTGTCATACAGTGATGGACTTGGTCAATAGCTTTCCATTCTCTTGAAGTACTAAGTGTGGGCTTTTTTCAGAATCAGGATATTGAACTAGGTAAACTGCTGGTGAGACACAGCTTAGTTCCCCTGCATGACTTTATTTATTGATGGAAAGAATGTGTTTTTTTTTTTTTTTGTTTGTTTTTTGTTTTTATTCATCTCTATCTCACCTAACAGTGCTATCCATTTCCTACTCTAGATCTCTAACTACAAAACAGTTACTGCAACTAGTCCTATTAGCCTGTGTTTGAGCCTGCATGAGTTATATGATGTGCAAAGAATATATTATGATACTGTGTTGTACAGAGCTGGAGTCTGAACGTCTCAAAGGAGTGCACTGAAACAAATGTCTCTATTGCATGCTTGTGATGAGCATATGCCATCCTGTACTTCATTTTAAAAAAAGAGAGAATAACACTGAGGTGACTATATCATATGTCCATCTGAAAAACTGTGAAAGAAATGAAAGTGAAAAAGGAAATTGTATCATCTTCCAGAAAGAAGGAGGAAAAAAAATATTTTCTTAATCAGAGAGCTTTGGCTGAGGTTCTTCATGTCTGTCTGTATGTTTTCTCCACAAATTTTTGCATTTATTTTTTTCTCAAAGGTATCAAAGGCAAACCCAACTTTCTTGGGGTAGGATTTTTTACTTAAATAATCTTAAAGAAACAAATCTAAGTACACTGAACTTTACAATGTTCAGTTTACTTCTGAAAATGATGCTTATAAAATAAAATGTTACATTAGAATTTATTACAATGCTATATAAGTACTGTGGAAAAATCCAAATCAATAAATTCATTTGCCTTTAAACAAGCAACCTAGTAAAAGTTACAGGAAATGGAAATTTTATCTGACAAGTTCTGTCTGCCTTCCCTGAAACCCATTTTTCATTTCTATTGAGATATTCTTACATCATAGCATTCTAGTGTTTTGCTGAGGATGTCTGAGGCTGCCTGGTCAAGATTTCTCATTGTGATTATTGAGATTTTAGTTGCAATTTAGTTGCAATTCTTTATCCTTTGATATTTCTTTGGCTTTCAGAGATGATTACTAATTGGCATTTACAGTTTAGAAAGCACTTACGCTGATTCTGGTGAGACTGTTGTTAGGTCCTCAAGTGCATCTCCCTTCTAGGAGTTCAGCTGGCTGAGTCCAAGATCAGCTCCTTTGCTGATAAGAGCTGTTGTCAATAAAACTATAAGTGAGATCCTGCCCCTCCTTTCCCTTGGGAGCTGCTTTTAGTAGAGACTTAACTGCTCTCCCCACCCATGCTACTCCACAACTGTGCAGCAGCTATGTTTGTGCCTGATATCTCTGTGATTCTGACCCAGACCTGCTGTTTTTGCTTCCAGGTTGGCCTTGGATCTGCCTCCCCGCTCCTGGCTGTCTGGGTAAGAACTGTGCTGTCTGACCCTGACCAGTCTCTGGACTCGATCCTGACCCAGACTTGCTTTGCATCCTGCTTCTTGGTCAGTGGGGTCACTGATTTCACTGGAATCACGGTCATGTTCAGCTCATAATTCACCTTCCCACGCAGAGCAGCCAGCCCTCACTGTTCAGGAAAACCATTGAGTACAAGCTATCAAAGTCAGTCAGTTTGGAAATGTCTGAGCCTATGATGCCTTTGTTGTTTGAGCTGATGGTGACTTTGTTGTAGACGATAAACATGATGCTCTGACATCTCTAATATGAGGGATGAACTATCACATCGCTATATCCACCATCAGCTGCATTTGGAAATGGGTCCAGGTAGAAGGTTTAAAACCATGATTTGAAACCATGGCTACAGGTACCAGTAAGCATGATTTTTTGTTTTGTGTTTAGAGGGTGTTTTTTTAGGTTTCTGTGGTAGATCTGGACTGAAAGGTAAAACAAAATGAATAGTTTGGAAAGACCATTATCCACATGGTAAATGGGTATTTCTGACTTAGTGATTACTCTGAGAAAAGTTTACTCTGCTATATAAGCAGTTGTTATCATCACAGAGCTTCTGTGATGGCATGTAATGTGCTGAATAAAGCATGTTACACTGTGGAAGAGCTTTGAGATGGGGGTGAGGTGGGTATGAGAAATGCATTGGAAGGTGTTGCAATTGTTGTTTAGGCTCGGTCTGATTCAATTCAGTATGAGTGTGTGTACAGAAATTTGTTTCTGAGCAGTTTGAAAAAGAGGAGCTTTATTTGAAGAGAATTTGAAAGACAGATTCAAGTTAAGGTCTTCTTCCAGAACAATTTATACTTTGAGGATTGACTTGCTGTACAAGTACCTGGCTAGGGCAGTATATGGTAAGGTCTTTAGCTTATAATATGATTATGTGCACTAAGGAGAACTTTACTTAAAGAAGTAATCTGTTTGTTAAATGAATGGTCTTGGTGGGTAGGAGTTATCTTTAGGTTGTTTGTCTGTGTTGTATACTTCTCCCAACAAGTGCACTGCTGTCTGCAATGTTTAGGATGAGCTAGTTGTTTTTTGGAGGCATTGGTTTATGACATCGTTTTTGTGATGACTGTTAGCTCTGGGATGCTGATGCTGATGAATTAACCTGTATTTCAGCTTTTTGCATCCTAGTAACAGCTGGGGGGGGGGAAGAGGGAGGAGAAGTGGTGTTATCCTGTGGTTGTCTGACAATGCAAAGTGCAAAGTGTACAGTCCCTTTTAAGTCTTCCATGTTTTTCCTCTTGAATATTCAGGAACTGGAAAAAAACTTGGCTTACTTCATTTCATCAAGTCAGATTCGATATCCAACTAAATTTACTCAGCTGGATCTATACCAGAATTTAAGAATTTGGGCCCAAATGACAAAAAGTTAAATGCTGAATTAAACATATGGAAAGTTGATGGAGTTGATGGACTTGATCCATTTGTGCAATCTACTTACTGGTTTCCCATTTTCCACTGCATACTGCTTTTCTTGTCACATTCTTTACCACTGCTGCCAAATGTCCCGGCACATTTGGTCTTTTTAAAAAAAATGTGCCTGTATCCTACAGACTGTTTTCAAGACAATGGTTCTTTCTGCGTGTCCTTTTTGGTGTGTTTCTGTTCTTATTTCACAGGTCTTCACCTTCTACACTTGCGAATACAGGAGTTTCAAAGAATTTTCCACAATGTCCTAAATCATGAGATGTCTTGGAAGTTAAAAAAGAGTCACCAAAGCTTACTTAGTTTTCTGCTTTAAACCAAACTACTTGGAACCCCATGACTGAATGCAATAGCTGTCAAAAGTTGCTGACTATCTCTATATCCCTTGGTGTATCTGAAGGCAATTAGATTTTCTACTGATGATGTAGTTTTCCAGGTAGGAACTACTGTATTTTATATGAATGAGTGGTTTGAATTCATTTCTCCAGGAAAGAAGTTGTCATCTAATAAACCTTAAGCCTTTCTTAGGTCTCTGTCTATATTGCCAGGTGAATGTTGTCATACATGCCACTGATATGCAGAACTGCAGCCAGAAAGAGAAAGAACACAATTGGGCACTGCTTTTTCTCTTGTTCATAGTCTGAGCAGACTGAGGGAATAGAAGAAGGAGCTTCCCTCTCAGTCAAGAAGTGGGGAGCAGAGATACTGTTCCTACTGACAGATTCTATTAGAAGCTGCTCTGGAAGACATCCGGGATTTTTACAGATGGTTCTACTAAAGTGATTTACTTCCAATATAGACCTCTCAGTTGTCCTATTTCTTCTTTACCCTCTTTTATGTTCACATTGGTCATTTCATGAACATGCCATCTTTTTCTGCATAGAGAGAATACCTTTCACCTTATTTTGACTCTTTATTCCTGAGAATACCAGCCCAGAGCTGTTTTGGTTAGAACAGATAGTCAGTTCTATGTGCCCATATCGGATACCAAATTTGCAGCGAGTCTATTAGTTATGTTCATCACTGTGTGTTAGTCCTGCCATGAAATCTGTGTTATTCCTTTACTTTACTCAGTGACATTTTTTTAGAAAGAAAAAAACACCATACAACAGCAAAATATATACCTGTGCAGATGACATAGAAAAGTACCACCAAAAAGTGCTGATTTAAATAATTCAGGAATGATCTTTCACTGGGATGAGAGCAGTTCTGATCATTTGGGGAAGATATATTTCAAGTCTAAAAGCTGCTCGTAATACATAGATGTAATGGAGTTCAAGATACTTTTCATGAAACACTGTCATCAGAAAAATATTTGCTAGTCAAAACATTCATTTTCACTTCGAATCCTAAGTTGCTGGGTATAAGTTAGATTAGAAGAAGTGTTACAGAGTATAGGATGATTTTTTTGTGGGATAGTGCAAAAATAAAATGATATTGAAGTCTCATCTCTACTATTGGTTTTAGACAAATAAACTTATTCAGTACTAAGTGACTTTATTCACTGTAGTGACTTCTGAAAACATCTGTTTATTTCATGCTGAAGTTCAAACAAATTATTATGCTAGAGTAGTTCTACACTGTGAAAAAAATACAAAAATGAGAGATGGACATCTTCAGTATTGTGGCTTAGGAATGAGGGAATTAGTGAGGCTTAAACAGGACAACTTTAAGGAGGTTTGTTCCAAATAAGTAATTAATCAGAATGTGGATAAATGTCTGAAATTGTGCCTTTCTTAGATCAGCAGATGTTGGACTGCACCAGGCTTTTCTTTCTGGAGAGAATTTTGAGGATCCTGATGTCATCAGAACATACAACTTGAAGTTTACTCAAAAATTTCTTACCAAAATTTGTGAGTGGGAAACACAGTTTCCTTTCATTGGAGGCTGAACAGTGACCATGACATGATTCTTGTTACCATGGATGGAATAGCTGGCTCCTTGAGCTTCCTCACAGCCTTGTTTTTTTGTTATTCTCTCTTAAGTCCTACCAAATGTATTAATTTCTTTCCTAATCCCATATTCATATAATTAGCTGCTTTTTAACATTAGTGAGTTTATATGTCTTAATATTGACACTGGTTAAACTCCTACTTACATACTACCTGTTGATGTAACACTGAATTAAATTCTGGGATGCTAATAAAATAAATTTCCAGGTAAATAGGAAAGGGACACTTCAAACTGTGAGAAGCTAGACATGGAACATTATTCAGGCCAATTGCATATTCAGGGTGTTTTGAGTCCACCTCTACAGACTACAATCAGTGGAAAATTTTCACAATTGGTCTCCTGGATTTTTAGATTTCCTACATCTGTTCTGGTCTAGCTGTAAGCATTTAATATACATGTGAATTTTCCTTCTGACCGTTAAGCTTATTTCTTAAGGTTATCCTGTTTCTGCCCATCAATGTTACTCTCCTGCACTTGGCATCTTCTTTTTGCTTGTGCTGCCTCAGACAACAATTTCTCCTTGACTATGTATTTTTCTGCCATATATATAAGAATAAAATATCACAAGATACTTCTGCCAATATTTGCTCATATTTCAAACACACTCACTTTTCACATGCTCACACACATCTTGCATAGTTTTCTGTGAATGTCCTAGAGATTCAGCTCACTAGCATGAAGGTACTATGTATGGTATTATATGCATATGCTTTAAAAGAAAATGAAAATTAAATTTGGCAATACAAGTCTTTAATCCAGAAGTATGTAAACATTTATCGAGACTGGGAATAAAGATCTCATGTAGCTTATCGGAACAATTAGCTAGTCAACAGTTCAGTAAGCCCCAGCTTAAAGAACTTGCACGTGTGAATAACCCTGAGCACAAAAATCTATCAAGCTCCATCTTTGGTACTTTCCTGATTTGGAACTATAACAAATATCAAAATGCTCACAGAAAACTACTTAGCCCAGTTTAAGGAGCTTGAAAGTTCTGCAGTTATTGATTACACAATATTTTTTTTTGTTTTAGCAGATTCAGGAGAGCTCTGCCGTTGTGGTCACTGCTGTTCCACTAGCAAGAAATGTCTGATAGTACTCGTTTCCGTTTATCTTTTAGACTTTGGACATGTCCAACTCTTCTAAAGGCAGACAATACAAAGGGCAGTGTAAAGAAAACTGTTTCACTTTTATTGTAATGCAAAGAGGAAAAAGGCCCAAATCAAGTAAAGTACTCACTGAGGCAGGCATGCACAGAATGAGGAAAGGAAATACCCCAGTATCTTACTCTAGACAGAAAAGTCAGTGACAGAAAAGTTCGAGAACAGATGTTTCTTAGGCTTGGGTCATGAGCAGAGCTTATTTTGTGTTGTGCTGGTTTTATAAATGAAGTTTGCTATTTCTGATTCTGCAAGAGAAGGACTTGGTCCTATCTACTGAAGATAGTCTGCTTAAAACAGAAGTTGCAGAAGCCTCAGCACCTGTTTTTATTTTAAATGGTTGTAGGTACAAATCTTGGTTTCCTATAAATGCATATCTTACTGCTGGCTGTTGCTGTTATCTGTTGACATGGGGTTCATTGAAGCATGAGCATAGATGGAGGGTGACTGTTGCCTCCCTAGCCCTGCTAATACCTGTTAATACAGCCCTACACTCAAAAAGTAACTGGCTCCAAATACAGGAAGGACAATGATTCATCAAGTAGATGAACTAAGGCGGAAGTTTCAAATTGCTGCCCAATGGGTCCAATTACAGAATGAGGAATTAAAAAGAAATATTTACCTATCTTATATGAATAGCCTAATTTCTACTTATTTTTCCCCTCAGGAACTGACAGGTGTGGTAACAGAAGAAACCACAGTAAATGAGGTAGGCTGTTGGTCTTTCTTGGTACCATAGCTCCCATCATTTGAGTTAATTCATTAGAAGGAAAAGGCTGCTGTGAAACGGTTCTGAAACCAGGTCTTCCAATCTACTGTCAGAAATCAGATGCCTAAGCCTTTGTGGCAGTAGTAAATATTCATATTAATTCGCTTGATTCTGATTCATATAGAGTTTTATATTTTATTTTATTATTTATAGGCTTACAGCATGAATCAATATGACATATTGCTGGGTTCTTATAAATAATGTACAAGAGGATTACACAGAGTGATAAAATTGTAGTGATTTATTTTCTGCAGCTGCATGCAACTACAAGGAGCTCAGAGAGAATTTAAGGCATGCTAAACCTGCTGTACTCTTTTGTGTATTTATCTTCACAATGCTCCTGTAAACTAGTTTAGTATTTTTATGTGTATTTTAGAGAGAAGTAAGGGAAGAAAACAGATGAAGTGAGCGCTGAAGTCAATAGACACGACGGGAACATTGGCTTCCTAGGTTAAGGCTTTAACTTTCTTCTGTAACTAGGCAAATTCATATTTCATCAGGTTCAGGACAGGTAAGTTACTGAAACTAACATTGGTGAAAAGTTTTATTATTGTTTAATTGAATTATTGTCTAATGGAACTGAATCCCTATTATATTTAATTAAAATAACCTGAGGTATACTTGATATTGAGATAAAATGTCTCTAATATCATAGCTGATTTTAAAATCACCTTTGCTTGGGGGTTTATTAGATTAAAATAATCCTCTCTTCCTTCACCTACTCTTCTTTTAATTCCACAGAAACTTGCTTTCTCCACGGACATGTGTCCCATAGCTAGGAGGTAGACCACATTTTCTCTTCATATTATTTTTCAAGTGCTTACTTTATTAGGTAGGTTTTCTGTGAGATCACTGTTAATTATCTCTGGAGGTAATGATTTGGCAAAGGTTAATGACTTGCCTCATATAGGAAAAACTGCAGTTGAGTTCTACCTCTAAATGAAAGTGTTGATTCCTATGGGCAAAGAACCTTTTTGGCTCAACTAAACTTTAAATGGAATAATTTAAAGACTGAGACACCTGCACTCATTTGGAATATTTTGAATACACACCCTTAATGTATTTTCTATTGTATGCACACAGAAGAATAGGTCTATATATATTTATTTTTGACTAGAAGATGTAAATATTTAACTTGCATAAGAACTGTGATAACTTTTATATGTAACAGTCCATTACTCTGCTGCACCAGTTTTCACAGAAAACAGATCTGAGCAGTATGCAGCAAACATTACTAAATTCAGCTTCACTTCACTATCAGAGGAAATTAGGGTACCCAATGGTGATTTATGCCACTTGTGTTACAGGTGGGGGCATTTGCCCTATAAAAATGTTACAAACACAAGTAGATCACAGTTTGTCAGGCGATCTGCTAAAGATATAGAAGTGGAGCATAGAATAATATGCTGAGCTCCTTTCCATTTGGGCAGCCATTCATCAAACCCCCTATTTATTATTTATGGTCCTTTAAATAAACAATTTCTGGAAAGTGTGGGCCTAAGGAGGAAGCAATATCATTTTTTCTTGAATGTGCACTTTTTTTTTTTTGGCCATGCAATTCAATTATACTGCAAAATCAGAAGTAGAAATTCCTTGATTAATTCTGAACCTAAACACAAGTGAGAATCTCCTTTTTGCTATATTACACAATACTGTATTTACACGTAGTACTGGACAGCATAGAGACATTGTCATATATTTGTCATGCTACAGCAAGATAGTTACAAATGCATCTTACCTTGATATATGGCTCATATAAAATTTTTAAATGGAGGAATTTAAAGTAAAGACTTTTAAAAAAATACAAAACTAAAAAGTTATTTATTTTGAAAGAGGTAATTGTCTCAAAAAATTCCACTTGTTATACATAGACATAATCACTTCTCATTCCCTCTTGTGATGTTCTGGCGTCCAGTATTACAGGGGAAGTCAACATTAACAAAAGCAAGATTTTCTTAAAGCTTTATTAAAAATAACAAAAAAGCACATCACATCTGGTTGTAACAAATCTTCAGTTTTTCAACAAAATTTAATTTATATCTGACCTCTTCAAGAGTCTATTTATTTTGTTAAACAAAGTATTTAAAGCAGCTCATCAGCATGGTACCTCAACAGCAAATACCATTCTAGCTTCCAGTATGGTGATCAAAACCCATGTTTTTAACATGATGTAATGAGAAGTGCACAGTTTTCTTTTCCCTCATGTTCTACTGTAATATCCCATTTCTTCTTTGCCTTTTTTTTTTTTTTTTCCTGATATCCCCTCTTCCTTTGGCATTCTGAAAGAGAAAAAAAAAACAAAAAAACAAGCAGGCAAAAAAAGGCAAGAGGGTATAATATGTTCCTTTCAACTTCTGCTTCACACAAAATCTGGGTGACAATTTTACATGTATTACCCAACACAAAATACAGCCAGAGGTCAAATCAGTATTTAAAAAGACATTTTAAATGGAAATGAGCTGCAAGTCATTTATATGTGCTCTCTGCATGCAGATTCTACCCTCTCAGTAAAAGTGTGGAGATAGAGCCTGAAAACAAAACCTGTAAATATTGATTACTTTGTATACTTGAATGCAAATCTGGTGCAAAGGTATTTCATTATCTCTTGCCCATCCCTCTCACAGTGATAAAAACATGACTATCTCCTTGTAGTATGTATATCCAGTCTTATTTTCTGAAGTGATGGCATTTAAGCCTTTTCTTTTCCCCTGAAAATGCTAATTCCGTGGTCCAACATACAGCATATTTGTACATTATTCCTGCTGTCTCATTTAGTTTTCCTTTGCTTAGTTTCACTTTTTATTTCTATTCTGCAAATGAGTCTTTATCCCAATACATTTAGTGCTCATTATTGGTTTTCATGTGCTGTCTTCCTTTAACTTGAGTTGCCATATGGCTGATAGCTCTGTAACTGGTACCTGTTACACTTTGCATCCTGGCCATATGGACCTTTCTACTGTTAGCAGGTGAGAATTCAGATCCTTCTGCTCAGTGTGCTGGTTGGCTGACACCCCCTGACCTAAAAGATGTTTTCTTCTTGAAAATGGGGTCCTGAAATAGAACCACCCCCTGAAAACATCCCTTGCATTTCTGAACACGATGTTCTGTGACTGTTATTGCCCCTTTTGTGCCTGTCTTCCAAAAATATTCTAGGAGGCAAGCTTGCCAGTGGAGATGTTACATGCATCCTCCCGGGAACAAATACACACCATGTGTTTGCTGTAGCCTATCAAATCTGAACAGCACAGCTGGAATTTCAAATAGCAAATCCTTACAGCTGAGTACTTGTGGATGAGCCACTAAATTTATCTGGGAAATAAGTTTGAATAGCAAATTAATTCAACAGAATCATGATCTGCTTGTCAAGTCAGAAATGGGGAAAAAGAATACTTGTCAGCGTATTCTTTGGAGCATTTTTGCCTGTGACTGATACATAATTAAGTAGTTCCAAGAATTCTAACACCGATATTAGTCCATTCATCGAATCTTTGTCTTTAAATTAGTCTCTCCATCTGTTTAGTTTTCATCTTTTCCTAGGTTCCCTTTGTTCTTCCAGGTCTTTTTTGTTACTAAGCACTCCAGAACTAAATCTGGTACTCTCAATGTGGTTTAACTGAAACAACAGAGAAAGAAGCTATTAACTCTTTGCTTTATAATACAAAACTTCTGCATATGCTTCCTTTCCTTTCCTGCATTCCCGTTTCTCATTTCAGCTGCCACAACTGCAGATCCTATCCAATGATAGCAAATAGAGACAGAGCCTACGCTGGGAAAATGCATTTCCAAATCATTAGGGGCTCATTTTCAGCTATTCAGTGAAATTTATTGCAGCTTGCCACCTTCAGAATGTAGTTTCGGAACTGTTATGAAGATTCTCTCATCACTCAGTGGTATAATGAGAAGCTCTCTCAGCCAGTCAGAGACCAGAAAAAGAGGTTTGAACAAACAAGCTGGAATTTTTCATTGCTCTTGAAAGTGCCTGATATTCTAAACTTCCCTGGTCTACAAAGGATATTTTCTAAAGGCACAGTTGGAGAGAATATGTACAATTAAATGCAAGCACATCACTATAGCTGGTTTTATTTGATCAAAAAAGCTGTGTGTTTCTTAAATCCCCGTTAGATAGGAAGCAGAATTTGAGTTAAAGTAACAGGGAATTGGTTTCCTGAAGCAGAAGAAACTGAATAAGAGATGTCATTGTGAAGCCACAAATGACTACTGGGCTACTCAGTATGAACCAGGTAGTCATAGATTTGTTGCATATAAGAGAAAAAAAATGGGGCGGTTGGTAAAAGTGATAAGTTACTGACTGTTAACCAAGAACAGTAGTAGAGAACCTGTTCTATCAAACATGAGGTACAGAGTAGGGAATTAAATTGGAAGGAGAACAAGGGAAAAGAAATGAGAGCTACAGTGCAGATCTAGGAAAGGATATTGCTGTACTCTGTTCAGTTTGTAGCATTTTTCACAGGTGGGGATACTTAGAATTGTATGGAGTTTAGATTTAGGTCATTATTTTCCTGGTTGTAACTGTCTGTACTTTTTTTATTTGATATAATACTTTTACTTATATTTATCAGAAGTCATAGTTACAAATCTTTTAAAAAACAACCAAACTGTGACACAATTTTCATTTCCTTCCTTTCATCTTAGCTCTTCTTATATTTTGTTAATGAGCTAGCTACAGACTGCTGACTGGCCAAGTGGAGAATCCCTAATAAAATACCTGAGCATTGTGTTTTTTATGTACTGTCTGAAAAAGCACTAATTGCATGGCAAGAGAAACTAAAATTCACTTTCAAGTGACCATTCATTTTATGGACCACTGTTCTGGGGTTCCTAAGGTAAGACCACCTTGAGAGGTGGGCCTGAGTGAACCTCATGAAGTTCAACAAGGCCAGGTGCAGGGTGCTGCATCTGGGCTGGAGCAATCCCAAGCACAAATACAGGCTGGGAGGAGAATAGGTTGAGAGCAGGCCTGAGGAGGAGGACCTGGGTTGTTGGTTGACAAGAAGCTTAACATGAGCTGGCAACATGTGCTTGCAGCCCAGAAAGCCCACCGTATCCTGGGCTTCATCAAAAGCAGCATGGCCAGCAGGGTGAGGGAGGTGATTCTCCCCCTCTGCTCTGCTCTCATGAGACTCCACCTGGAGTAGTCTGTTCAGCTCTGGGGCCCCAGCACAAGAAGGACACAGAAGTATTAGAACGAGTCCAGAGGAGGGACACGAGGATGATCAAGGGCTGGATCACCTCTCCTATGAAGACAGCCTGAGGGAGTTGGGGTTGTTCAGCCTGGAGAAGAGAAGGCTCGAGGGAGACCTTACAGCAGCTCTCTAGTACCTAAAGGGGGCCTACAGGAAAGCTGGGGAAGGACCTTTATCAGGGAGTGTAGTGATAGGACAAGGAGTAAAGGCTTTAAACTAAAACATGGCAGATTTAGATTAGATACAAGGAAGAAATTATTTACTCTGAGGTTGGTAAGGCACTGGAACAGGTTGCCCAGAGAAACTCTGGATGTCCCATCCCTGGAGGTCTTCAAGGCCAGGCTGGATGGGGCTTTGAGCAACCTGGTCTGGTGGGAGGTGTCTCTGCCCATGGCAGGGGGATTGGAACTACGTGATCTTTACAGTCCCTTCCAACCCAAACCAGTCTATGACTCTATGACCTTGTAAAGAAGCCTGCATGTTCATAAGAATCAAAAGAAAATCTGAAGATTTTCATGTAGATTTTGTTGAAAAAAAATGTGTCGGTATGAAATAAAATCAATTTTATAGTGAGTTAGTAAAGAGTCTGACAGATCTAGGCAAAGATTTCTTCCTTTCTTAAGAGATGTATTTCATAGTATTTTTGTATTTATCCTTTGTAATGCTAAGAACTCCTAACTATGACCACCAAAAATACTGCATAAAAATACCTCAATCAAGATGCACAGACTTGCTAATGATTGGTGAAGAATTTCCTTGAGATCTGTCAGGGAAAACATGCTGTGGAATATTTGACAGTTTAAGTGACTGCAGCACATTCCTAAATTTTGTAAAACACACCTTTTCAGTACGGTTGTCCTACCAAAATCCATCAGATAGAGTGATTAAATCTGCATCAATTATGTAGTATAATTAATCAATATGGCATAGAGAACCCTGGTGCAGTGCTGATTAATTTGCAGTTTAGGTGCCTGCATTTATTGCTTCCAGCTCACCTGAGAAGTACATTAATCAGCTATTCTGTACAGACAGAAGTTGTTAAACAACGATGTCATAGCTACTTCTAGTCCTTCTGCTATTTACTAAATATCATGCTGTCATCCTTAGAAAATCTCTTTGCTACCCACTGTTTTGTAGATAGAAATTTGTATTTTCGAGTATCAATGTCCATAACAGGCTTGAGGCATGAAAATGAAATTTAAGATCAAGCTTGCAATCCTGAAAATCCTATTCCACTGCCATTTAATTTCAGAATGCTTTAAATTCCCCAAATATTCTGCTTATCAGTTCTCCAGGCATCTGACATTGTCCTATTCATGCGTAAGAGTGCTATGGTCATGAGTGTAATGAACAGATTAATACTAAGTGTAATGAGGCTTTAGGAAGTAGGTGTCACTTTAGTCTTTGACTTTGGTGGACATTCTCAGATGTGCTTAACATAAAGAAAGAGAACAGGAATCCTAAAAGTTACGAAGTGTTTTCATGGCAAATGGGGTAAGAACTGTTTTTTGAATGGCTGCCCTATTTGGTTTGAGCTTTACTGCACTAAGTACACAGGGCCTTGAATGTAATGTTTAGAGAGAACTTCTGGATTCCACATGGGAACCAGGCTTCTAAAAATGAATAACTGGAATGACTTGAATGCCACTGTTCCCTTTTCGGATCATTCAGAATGATCAGGCCCAGGTATTCAGAAAAGCAAGTATCTGAACTACTAGCCAATATTTTCTAGAACAAATCAACGCAAAAGGTACAGGGTAAATATGGGTGTTACATCCTCACATTTCATCAGACTTCCCTTTGATTTTTGAGTCCCAAGTTATTTGGCCACTTTGTTTTTCTAGTGCTGCTCTCAATTGTTATTTTGAAGCCCAGTTTAGATTTTTAAGTGATTCATTTATAATATTCCCAAGGTATGATAGTAATGGGCTGCATAAACAGAATCATGGGCAGCAGGTCAAGCGAGGTGATTCTCCACATCTACTCCACTCTCATGAGACCCCTTTAGCCTTCTGCATCCAGCTCTGAGATCCTCAGCACAAGAAAACCATGGACTGCTAGAGTGGGTCCAGAGAAAGGTCACAAAAATAAAAAAAAAGTGGAGCACTTCTCCTGCAAATGAAAGCTGGAGTTGTTTAGCCGGTAGAGAAGGCTCTGGGGATCTTATTTGTAGCTTTTTGATATATAAAGAGGGCTTGTAAGAAAGATGGAGAAAGACTGGGCCTGTAGTAAAGGAAAAAGGGTAACTGGAGACATCAGACTCCTGAGTCTCACCAGGAGACAGAATCAGATGCATCCCTGTAGTTTACTCCACATGGAAGAGAAGAACAAAGAAAAAGTATTCACATAGCTCTCCAAGGCTACAAAAATATAGCGAGAGGCTAAAAAAGGTAATTATCTTGTGAGTCCCACAGGTTACAGACTAGGTAGAATGACCCCATAGCAACTCCCAGTATCTGACATTGACCTCAAAGTGGCAGTGAGCTAGGGGAAGGAAAGAGATTCATGGAATTATCATAGAATCATAGAATGGCTCAGTTGGAAGGGACCTCAAAAATCATCTAGTTCCAACCCCCCTGCCATAGGAAGGGACACCACCCACTAGATCAGGTTGTTCAGGGCCTTATCTAACTTGGTTTTGAACACCTCCAGGAATGGGGCATCACCAACCTCTCTCTCTGCCTTCCAGTGGGAAGGCATGTGGGATGTTCCATATCTATCAAAACGAGTTTTGAAAATGTTTTCTTGAGATGGTTTGAAGTCTTCAGCTGTCTGTCCTTGTGTCTGCCCTAGCTCTTTAAGAACAGAGACATTCTTAAAATGGCAATTCCTTGAGATTGAAAAGGAGGAAATTGTCAGTTCTGGTTCTTTTGTTTCTAAAAATAGAAATGAAAAACTCCGAGTACACCATTCAGTGTTTTCAGATGGAAAGGTTTCTATTTTACTTTTTAAATGCTTATTCCATTTGTAAATTCAAATTATAATTATTGTAAAGTACTAAAGAAAGATCATTTGAAGTTACCAAATTGAAATATTTTGGAACAGAAAATATTTTGTAATCTCAGCATTTTTTTCTGGGTTGCAGTCCCTCTCTCTACTCAGTTCTAATTATATGTGAGAGGAAATTACTCTCATCAATGGGGTAAGTATATTTAGTCTAATTTACACATAAGCCCTGTTTCTGCCTGAGTTCTGTAGCCTGTATAAGTCCTTCATCCAAAAAGGCCCCTTACTTTAAGACATCATAGACAATCTGCTGGGGCTTCTCTTGCACACAGTGAAGCTCTGAGTAACATTCTTTCCTGAAAGGAGGCAACATAAGCAAGTGATAATGAAAATATTCATCATTGAAAGTGATGCATTGGTTTTACCTATTCTAGTCAGCTTTATTTTCTTATTGCTATAATGCAATTCATTTTGAGAAGTGCCTTCAGCAGCATAAACAGCACCTACTGCATAGAGGGTTTTATTTATTTATTTACTTATTCTCCACTCTTTCTCCATTGATAGTTACCAATTCAGACCTTCTCATGGGTTGCAAATTAAAACTGATAAATGGCGTGTTTGACCCATATCTTCTTCCTCCTTTTCACCCATTCTCTGCCATCCCAGAACCATATCTTGTGGACTGTAGAGTTTTATGAAAGACGAGAGTGAGCAGGAAAAAGAAAAGGGAGATTTTGAAGGCTTGCTTACTCTCCTCCTCTCCCTCCCATACCTTGCTTGCATTTGGATTTGAATAACAAACAGTGAGCTTTAATCCAACAGCTATTTGATCTCCTTTGGTCTAATAAGACAAAGAAAATACATATGTGCTGGAAAAGTCAGCCACCTGACCTCCTCTTTGGTGTTGGAATCCCAGCTTTCTATGTAATAAATTACCATTTTTAATAGGGAATTACTTTTGCAAATGTCCTTCAGAAATTAGTCCACATCAGGGGTCATTAACTGGTCTGTATCCCCAGACACATCTTCCCAAGGTCTCTAGCTGGCCAGAGGAAAGGGCTTAATGCCTTTTCTTTCTATCTGAGTGATAAAATAGAGCCTGAGGGAAGGGGACCTAGAGCTGGGAGCTGACAGCAGACAAAAGCCTAATTCCTGTTGCTACAGCAAGTGTAATTATGTATGCGTACTTAAAATAGTGACTGAATGATTCCTGTAGCTTAATGAAGCATTGATTTGGTAACTAAGTCACCAGCTCTGATCTTTACAACACAGTCATTGGCCGAAAACTGTTACTGCACAGTGGCTGTCAGAAATTAATTGATGGTCAGTCTACTTCCTAACTGACAGCCATGAAATCATACAGTCATTCCCATTAATACCTCAACCTTAGCAGGGGAGCTTTGAATTAGCAGAGCCGTGACTAAATGTGGAAATGGTTTGCATCACTAGAAAAGTGTAGAATATCAGTGGTAAAGTGCATTAGAGTTTACACAAATGCTCCTCTGCCCCCCACCTATTGATTTACTCTAAACTTCCAGAGAAATGACGAGGCTTGACAAACTGGAATTTTGCTCATTTCTATCACCTTTCCCTGCAGGAGACCAAACTCCTGCTTCCAAAATTAGATTTTAAGAGCTTATTAGAAATGCAGCAAAACTGATAATTAGACTGAGTAGCTCCACTGCTGTCATTCATTTCCTACTAATCAGAGTACCGGGTATGCTGAGGGATATTTATGCTATACAACTCCAGATTTCCTGTGACTATTCTATAGTATTTGGCAAAGTAAAGTGCCTTGCTGTTGTTCTCATCTTAGGAGTTGTCCCAGGATGCCCTTGTAATTAAAAAGAATAAGTTTTGTGGCTGTGTATTATTTCTGTAAATACTTGAGAACGTAACATTATGTGCACTGGAACTGCTTGGTCTATTCAGCTAATCAGCACAAGCACATATAGCTTATTAAATCATTTGTTCAGGTTTGCAATGTACCTTTTTCTTGTTTGAACTCAACCTGTCTGGATCTGAAAGCTTTGTAACACCAGAGGCTTTCAAACCTATGGCATTTTTAACTCAGATATCCTAACACTGGTGAAGGGTGATCTTTCCAACACCTCTGTCATGGGGAACTTTAGCTTAATTCTTAATTCTTAATGGAATGATTAATCCATACAGAAAGATAGAGTTAAAATATTTGAACATGCAGTTAGAAAGACTGCTTATCAGTCTTGCCAGTCAGGCTGCTTTCCAGATGCTGGCACAGCAGAAGCATCATATTTTCCCCTCAGAATCATGATGGATAATTTGATGCATCTTGGATGAGAGGGAATTTTCTACAATTTGACTCAGAAATTACATCCTTTGGAGGAGAGAGACTGAGGGAAGCAGGTTTAGCATATTGAGAGTTGTGGGCATTTGGGCACACATCAGATAAGCCTTTATTTTTTTATGCTCACCTTTAAAATCCCAGTTATGGAACACTGTACATTTCTGTCAATAAGGCCTTTAATTCTCATGGACAAGCAGAATAGAAAGCTGCAGCAGTAATACTTGAACCACAAACCATCCTTCTTAGACCTCACAAATGCATATAACCCTCAGAGGAATGCCATTTCCTTTGAGACTTTTTCAGAACTCTAGCCTCCACTCCAACAAACATTTCACACAGTAGGTCTTTCTGTCTTAGCAAAGCCCTCTTAAAATCAATAAGGCTTTGGAACATTGCTTTGTTATCTTGCTGCAAAGTAGGAATCCATTGATTTTGGTGTAGTGTCTAATTGGGAAACAATGTACTATGTAGTCTTAAAATGAAGAACTGGTACCTGACAGTACACATGCAAACTTTTGTGATGTCAGAACTCCAGTCACCACAGAATTTAAAGTCTTTTCTGAGATATATATGAATCAAACACTGTACATGCACAAAATTGCTTACAGTTTTGGACAATTTTGCTTATGTAAAGAAATTTAGCTAAATTAGTTCACACCATTATAGGAAGACTAGGATGTGAGAAAGCTTGTCCTATAGCAGTGAAGCACATTATCTGTCCAAAGAACTGATAACAGTGTACTTCAGGAGTCAGAATCCTTAACCTATACTTTGTCTATATTTCTTCAATTTACTTAGATAGCTAACCAGTTCTAATACATAGCTTGTGCAGTTTTGAATTTTTTTTTTTAGCTTTGTAGAATTGACAAAGATATTTCAATATGTAGTGAAAAAGCTACATGTATTTTCTGTCATGTATTCACCTATTTTTCATCCCGTATACATTTATAAGCCTTCATAGCTATACTTGCTATCATTACATGGTCTAAATCAATATTGCCCCCCCCAATACTTAACTCTGATATGTCCTGCATGGCCATTGTCTGTAACTATGTTAATAACGTATTGTTAGTTATTCATTTACCCTAAATAGATATGGCTAAGATGAGGCCCTTTAAGGGAGAGAGAAGGTCAGGTGTAATTGAAAGATACTAATGATTACCACGTGTGCTAGTTCAGCTTCTTTTGAAAGCTAAAATGGGGCTTTTTATTTATTTATTTATTTTTTAATGTTAAGTAAATATAGAAGGAGTTTTAAGGAGTGTTTTCAGTAGAGGTTAAGCTCTGAGAGAGGAAAGGGAGGCCTGGGAAAAGGAATGAAAAGTGATTGCTAATGGGCTATCTAGAGACCTCAGGTTTGACTGTAAATAAACAGCATACACTTGGGATGTGTATAGTCAGAGAAGAAATAATCTAAAACTCTAGGGGCTCATTCAGTCCAGAGTTAACTTGTTTCAGCAGGGTTGTAATGCTCTTGGAGAAGAATTAATATGGTTGTGATTCAGGCAGTAGGCTGTATGGATTTTGAAAGCTACATGTAAATTTTGTAAGATAAATTCAAAGACTACATTTTTAAAATGCAGCATAGCAGAATATCACTACAGACTTGTTAAGAGCAAGAGAGCATTTGTGAAGTATCTTTGTTTTATTTCTGATTTACATGTATATCTTGGTACATAACAGCCAAAACTAGAGTTATTGTGGATTCTGGCAGAAGCTTGGTTTGGGTTCCTAGATTCTTTACAGGTGTCTCTATGAAAGTTAGGCATCTTGGGATATGATCTAGATTACAGATCACAGTCCAGAGCAAGTAGGTAGGAAACACTAAGTACAAGGGTGTCCCCAAAATTTGAGGGCTGAGTATCTTGATTTCTGCTCCAGAATTATTTCTTGAAAAGAGGTGCCTATTATGCTCTTCCTTTTCAAGAATAAATGTAATTTTTATTTCACGTGCCTGCCTGTTTTTTTTTTTTTTTTTTTTTTTTTTTTTTTTTTCAGTTAGCCTAGTGGTGGTATGAGATTTGAATTTTAGGCCTGAGTTAACCTGAGGTGATTTAAATGGGGATTTAATGATCAGTAGACCTTGGGAAGGAATGGGTTACTTAGTTTACTGAAGTTGTTGCACTATGCCAAAAATGGAAGACTTGAGAGAGAGAAAACATGCACTGGAGGGAGCCTAGATCACTGGTAGTAAGGGAGAGAAGAGTTTGTGGATCTAGTTCCTGTTTCTCATGGTGTGCTAGTACACGTTATGTGATCATTGGACTTAAAACCACAGGAAGTGCTGGCTGGAGGGGCTGCCACATGTGAATGTCTTGATAATTACATCATTGTGTTATTGAAAGGACAGTGAAACTTTGGCTCTTGTAATATTGTTGTATTATACTGCAAACAGCTGGTTAGAGCACTCACGTGCATTGAAAAAGAGATGTTTGTTAGACTTCAACTTATCAGACCACTATGTTGCAAGAAATGCTTGAGTAGAAGCTGCTTTAAATGTAAGCATTGCTGTGGAAGGAGTATTTGGGTACAGACTACATCAGGAGGCAGCAATGTGGGGAGAGACAGTAGGTTCTTCTGGCTGTTGGTGAGACATTATGGAACAAAGAAGACACAATTCACTGAACCAGAGGTGGGTGGAATAACAGTCTTCTCTAGCTTCACAGTTAGAGACCTGATCAAGTTTTGTGAAATACAGCCACTGAGTTAAATGTGGGAACAGTACTTTATTTCACAGGGCCTCTTAGTTCTGTGGGCATGCAGTGCCCCAATCTGTCTGGTACCTGAACATGAATCCAACAAATAATAAACAGTGACTCTAGGCACGTAAGCTTGGAGACTGCCTTTAATTTCTCCTTGCCTGACTCTTAATTTGCTTGTTTTAAAGCCATTTCAGGAGTTATCAAAGCTTGTAGAGTTAACCATCATTCTGGACTGTGATGGGTGTTTAGTTTTGGTGAGGAGACAGAAGTGTTTTAAGAATTGTTTAGGCCTATGACTTTATATTCCCTTTCAAACTATGTGTTTTATGCCACCTCTGATAACATATACTGCTAATGTTCTTTGATGTTGTGCTCTCCAGTGCAAGGATCAGCCTTTTGTCAGCCCTTAGAACAGAACAAAGCTTTAAGTCAAAGAAACCAAAAGCTTTAAGTCAAAGAAACACAATCACGTTATTAGACATTGCAAGAGGTCCGGGTAAAGCATAAAGTAAGATTCCCTTGCTCTCCTGATACAAATGATTCAAAGATACAGCTTTACCTATACCGCTACTTTCACTAACAACCAGAAAGCAAATTTGAAAGGAAACTTTGTAAAGCAAATGTGAAAACAACTGACTGCTAAGAAGCTCTGTTATGCTCAGCAATAGTCATAACCTATGTTGAATCCAGAAAAGAACTGAGGCTTAATGGGACTTGAAAATAGCCATGTTGCCCCCGGGTAACCACATCCTTCAGTGTCTTTGTTGCCTCCCGGCTTTGGCTGTGTTACTGTTTAGAAATTCTGTGATTCAGGTGTCAGGCTCTGCCTGTGGATCTGCCTCTGAGTATGTCTACCAGAAAGAAGACAATCAAGGCTGCGATTTTTCTCTGTTCCAATTAATAAATAGTGCACTCACTCAGCATCCATGTTATGTGATACAACAAGTGTGAATGTCTTTCCTTTCCTGCATGGGGGAAGCTGTTTCTCCTCTGCTTTCCTTCACCTCACAGCATGTTGCCTTCATTCGCATGTGTGGAATGTGTGTAAGAGAGGATATTGTCCTCTCTGGAGGCTGCTCCTCTATTTGTTCAAGAGGGGGAGGCATAAACTGAGCCATTAGTGGGAGAAATAAAGCCTCAGCACACAGCAGCAACCATTTTTTAATGAGTCTATTTGTACTGGGCCAGCGGGTAGCCCTGACGTGGAGTCAAGCCTGAGAGTGGAGCTGGCAGCTAGCCAGCATTCTGCTGAGAAGGAGCTAAATTATGCATCTTATTCAGTACATTTATTAAGAGATCTTCTAACATTTTCAGGCAAATGTCCCCAAACAAATGCTACTATCTTTTAAGAGCCTCACACTCCTGAGCTACGTCCAATGCATTGCAATTGCCTCATAATAGTATTCTGGTGTTTGCTGAGCTTCATCTCTTGGTGATATAAGTTGTTATGGTGGGGAGATATTAATGGGGGAAGGACTTCTCCCTGGGCTAGAGGCATGGAGGAAGATAAATGACTGTGAGGCTGGGATGTGTGGCACTGCCTCCCAACAGGCCTAGGTTCAGGCATCCCATGTGCGACCTGGTGTTTCAGGTAGGAGGATGCCCAGCTTGGCCCTGACTCACCGCAGGCCCTGGCACTGCAGCCGTGGTAGTCCTGTAGAAAGGCTTCTGACACTTGGGTCAAGCAGTGTGGTGACTTCTGCTTATGAATTTGATGCATGCTGACAGATCTCAGGCAAACACTGTGGGGCTATTCATGCTCCATAGCCCCTTTTTAATTCTACCTTCTCAGTTTTGAGGAGGCCAAAGGTACTTCCTGAAGAACAGCTTAATTCTCTGCGAGCTTGCTAACACTGTTTTGTGAGCATGGAGTTTCTGCCTAGGAAACAACCTTCTTTTCTAAGCCCTAACGTGGTCTGCTACAGTGTTTTAATAGGATACTAAGCAGCTATTGTATAGAAATCCTTCTCTGATTGGAACTGGCACTGTGCTGAACCTTTTAATAGATAAAAACCATCAGATCTGAGTTGAGGATTTCAGTTTGTATCTAGAGCTTAGCTCGCTTGCTAAATGCTCAGTAAACCCCATACCAGGGAAAGTGGTACATCTTTCTGACCAACTCTTCCTCTTCCATTATGCCTTACAGCCTTATTTTGCTTCTCAGCAAATGTCTTCCTCCCTCTGCAGGTGAGCAGTTTCCACAGTTGATAAAGGCTGGCCTTTTGTTGCAGGAACTGCTGTATACATGTTTGACTGAGCAACATTCGGGCAGAGAGATGGATCCTGGCAGGGCCCAGATATAAGTACTGGCTTTAACTTTCAGCCCTTTTAAAACCTTTTCTAACTATCTTGGTGTCTCAGTTTTTTTCCTTTATCCAAATGATCTCCCTAGAATGGAATATTAAGGCAATATTCCCTAGAGACAGAAAGATAGCATTTTAAAAATTGGTTTGAAACTCAGAAATGATCCCAACGTGGTGGAAACCATTCCAGGAAAGCAATGTTTCTTTCTTTCTCTGCCTTTTTTTTTTTTATTCCCCTCTCCTTCTTTCTATCTCTCCCTGTGTAATCGCTAAAATGGGGGATAAAAAATTATGCCATCATCTTTTGGAGTAGGAATACTTTGTAGTCATCAGCATGTTAGCACTCATCAGATCATTTCTTATGTAAAGCTCTGCATAGGTTGGTACAGGTAGCTTAGAGAAAAATTGACCTTTTTCAGTAGTATACATGAGAAATGCAGGCTTCATGTCTCTGACTGCTACTCACTTTCTTCCTGATGCTTAATATTCAAGTTTGCTTATTTCTTTATATTTGGTGATAACAGTTTAAAGCATAATGACACAGAAAGCAAGGGAGAGAATTAACTGTTACCAATTTACATTAAACATTCGCCCTTATTGTAGGAGGGCATGATTAGACTGCCAATTATAACAGCTCCATGATAGTTAAGGTTGAGAACCATATATTATTTAAAGGTCAATTCTTTTAAAAGATCTGTTTTTTTTTTCAGTTGCCAGAATTAACCGCTTTGCCCCAAAAATTCCAATGCTGAATGTCAGCTTAGTGCAGATATTGTTTTTGAATACGTTGTCCTAAATGTCTCAATGTTTTTGACAATGAGAATAGGGAAAATATAGTTGGCTAGATACTTTAAACACTATGCTGCTTTGGAGGAAGAAATTAATATTTGGCTGCACAGTGAAGTTTTTACACATTTTATCCAGGCTTTGGCTAGAAATTTGCCGCTAACTTCTGTGTCCACAGTAAGAATACCCATATGAGAGACAATCAGGACCTCGTCTACGATTTAAACTTTGAAATGCTGCAAGCGATGCGTGGTCTACATGCAAACACTTGGGTAAGCCTGGCAATCACTAAGCAACAGGGGAGTGAAGCAATTTAACTTGCCTGTGCAATTCATTCCCCTTGATTAGATGCATTTCAATTCCAGAGACATGATCTTAAACATTGTGATTTTTTTTTTTTTGTAGTAGTAATATTGCATTTACAACACAATGTTGTACAACAGTGTTTTTGTTTTTCTTTGTAAAACATCAAAGATACTGGGTGATGGCTGGCAAATGAGATTGGGTACAGCAGGAAAAAAAAAAAAAAGCATGATGTCTTGATTATGGTAGCTGAATTCTATCCAAGAAAGTGGTTCTAACATTCAGAATATTGAATACTGAAGCTTGAACTACAAAACACATCAAATTCCTGGGTGCCACTTTACTATCCAGTCTCACCTTTTAGTTAGTAACTTCAGCAGCCACAGGAATTTTCTAGTCACAGGATTTTAGAACATACTGTATCTCAGTCTGTATTCCTTGTTCTTTCTCTTTAAATGATTAAGGTGTTTGTTCATTCACAAGTGTGCTTAGGTGGTTAATTAGGCGGTTCTTTATCCTGAGAGCCCAGTTAAATTATTCACTCTGAATTGTGCTGGGCACTTGTCTCATTGTGTAGCTATTATAAAATGACTCTTTTCAGAGTCTGTTCTTCTCCTTTTTTAAAAAAATCCTTGCCTAAACTAGGCTCACTGGAGGCTGAAGACAAATTCAAATATTAAAAAACAACAACAACAAACAAACAAGCAAAACAAAAAAAAAAACTAACAAAACAAAACAACAACAACCAAAAAATGAACAAAAAAATTGTATGAAGATCTCTTAATAGAATATTACTGAGTCTAACGGGCTCATCAAAGACTTTCAGGTCGAGTTTCAGTGGGAATATTGCGTTCTCTTTTTGGGCCTCCATCTTTGAGCAACTTGGTTATTCATAAAAGGAAGCAGTGAAGATGCTTAATGGTCACAGGCTGCAGCTGTCACTAGGACAACTGAGGAAGCTCCGATGAAACCAGCAGCATTATAGGAGTTAATGGTCTCCACCAACACCTGTGATGTTGCTTGTAGGTTGACTTGGCTCTCCTCAGGGAGGTTTGGAGGCAAAGCAGCATGCTTGCCCCTGCATTCCTCGTGATTTCTTAGCACCTCCTTGTCTTCTCAAGCATACTGCTAGCTGTGGGCAACACTAGGGCTGTGAAGGCAATGTTACAGGATCAATGTGTCCTTTTACATGCCTTTCTGTCATTATAGGCATCAATGTCTTTCAGGATTGCTTAATTTATCAAGAAACCAAACAAATGAGTGCACTGTAGAAACCATACCAGTATGTCAGTGATGACTCCTAGGAGAGTTGCTGTGTGTGTGTGTATGTGTAGCTCTTTGTGACAGTATTGATACAATTTAGCCAAAAACCTGAATGATAATTGAACTTACTTTCCACGGGAATAATTTTGGGTTATTAACACAATATTTGAATTCTATAGATTGCCTTTTTTTCCCCCTCAAGTCTTGTCTTTTATCTGATTACACACTATGTAGATTGCAGTAAAGATCCAGGCAAAATAGTGGAATACAGGCAGTAAAATACGGATTTTAAGTCTTTATTCTTGGACCATAAACTTTTTTTTTTTTTTGGTTGATAAAATTAATTAAAAGCATTAAAGAACACTTCATCCAGTATAAACACAAGACATCAGTACGGAGCCAGAACTGGTATGTGCCTAAGCATCTAAATAGCAGTTAAGTTTCTAATTCCTAATCTGAGCCAGAATTTCTTGGCTTGGAGTTTCTTTGAACAACAACTTTCAACTGCAAAATAGTTAAACCTTGTAATATCTATTTTACAGTGGGAAAACCAAAAGAGTGGCTTTTCTTTAAAGAATGACTTCCCTGTGGCCACCTGAAAGTGATGTGCTATCACATGCGGGGACCACATATCCTGGCTGGCAGTCTCCTCCTAAAGTCATGATGTTATGCCACCCACGTTGCAGAAAACATTAATTTGAGACAGAAAAAATGATAGCATTCACTTGTGACAGCTCTTATTACTCAGTCTCCTAGGGTAATGCCATTTCTAGTACTAACTCTTAAACCATGACCTTATCTAACTGTCCAGAAGAAAGATGCTACTGTTTTAAAAGGTTGTTAAAGACCTTCATCTGAATTGAAAAGAAGAGTGAGATATCTGACTTTTTAAAGGAAAATAAGAACTGAGAGTAAGCAAGGTAATTCCTCCCTGTTATAAACTTGATTCTTGCAGGCCAAGAATTGTGTTGTTCGTTAAAGTTATATTCATTTTGCCATCATATTAGTTGCACATGAAGATTTTATATCCTGTGCTGATATCTGGGGAAAAGTTGTGGTGAATATGCTAATCTGAATGCATAAATAAAGCAATCAGGAAAGAATGTTGACTGGAAAGGTCGGATGGAGACTATACTACTGGGAGTTGAATATGCATCCAGATGAACTAGCATCAGAGATATTCTTACTCTCAAAATGTATATAGACATGTATGATTTATGATACCTCCCTGCTGCTCCCAGGAAGGCATAGGCTATATCTAATGTTCGAGAGAAGAGTGTATTGTGCTGCTTTCCTTCATGTAGAAGAGGAATCTCATTCTGTGGTGTACCAAGAAGTCTTGAATTGTCTTAATATAACCACGGAGTAACAAATCAGAGATTTATTCTAAAATAGAAGGGTCTTAACAGTACAATTTAGTTTAAAATCCATCTCTGTTTTGCTGAGTGAATACACATGCAGGTGTATTCAATTTCATTTTGCCATTTCTGTCTTTGTGCTTATGGAAGATTTTCTGAGGTGTTTTAGATATTTTTTGTTTGTGTGTAATCTTTGGATGTGGCAGTTTCTGCTTTGCAGTGATGTCAACACACAGGTATGATCAGTTGAATTTTTTTCCTCTTATCTGCATTACTAGAGTCAAAGGAACATTTCATATGCTAAAGGCAGAATCCATCTGACAGCATGATCATCCACCTCCTTTGAGTGCCGCAGAGTGGTTATGCCATGCATTAAATAAATGACTAGATCTTTCTAATGCCAATGCAAGTTTATGGGTGAGGGTTATTTGTATTTATAGCATCTATAAAGCAATTTATAGTCCTTCTGCTGCCTGTTATTTTGTGCTTCTGAGCAGAAAAGTGGACTGCAATGACTTAAAATGCAACTCATGGGTGCTTCAGAAGTTCAAAGGCTTTCTGGGTCAAAGAGAACAAATGTGAATAGCAGAAGTAACTACACTTCTTTGTTACCATGTACCTCAAACTTTGCCTTTGGGCTGCTGATTTCCTTGGGGACTGCAGATGTTAAGTATGACTTGCAGCATGCACATTTGGTAGGTCTGTAAATCAAGAAATGGAGATGCTGTGGTGGCAGACTGTGTCCCCTACAAGACTGTGGTGCCAAAAGCAGAACTAAGCAGAACTGAATTCCTTGGATCTGTCTGAAGATGCTACTCAAATAATTTGTTCTAGTCTTTGTAAATCTGGAAGTATTAGATGACTTTTACTCAAAATAACGTTGGAACTTAGTGATTTATTTAACAGGGAAATGTTGGTTTCTTTCCTTTTGTAAAGATTGCTGCCACTTTATGGTAGGTGTTCTTGAATGATTTGAAACAAACTGACCTCCTATTCCAGATATGTAACTGGATATGAACTCAAGACTTACCACCAAAGTAAGTGCACAGCCTCTGGATTACAAATTCTTTTAGCTGTTGGTATCCTCAGCCTTGCAAGTATAGCTGAAATATAAAAGAGTGAATCTCCCTGGACAATGAAGCTAACCTAACATTTAATAGTAGTGTGTTCCTCTAAAAGGTGAGAAGAGTGATATTGACTCCCTAAAACATCTAAATACACAGAGCTTCCCAGTTTTGGGGAAAATGAATCTTCGTACCTATTCAAGATGTATTTCTCTTCAGATTTGAATCTAATGCCCAGGCAGCAGAACGATTTAGTTCTTGTGTGCTCTAGACAGCTCTGGGATAGCACTTGAAGGCCTCTACTTCTCATCCATTGGTTATATCTATGGAGCTGGATTAATAAATTTGAGACTGATTGAGGTTAATTGTTTATGTATCTTGTCAAGTAAGCTGCATGGTTTTTAGGTTTTCTCTGTTTTAATGCTAGGTATCAAAAATATCACCGGTTTTGCCGTTAACCCATTCGCACTTCTCAAATGAAAAATGCAGAATGCATTGCATTATTTATTTATTTCCTGAGAATGCTAGGATATATTCTGTGAAATAATCAGATATCCTGAACTACCCAACAGAACACAAGGGAAGCAATGTGGTAAACACAAACAGAAGAGTAAGAATCAAACTTGTTTTAAAGATATGATAGGGGTGTCTAATCTCAGGAATTTACTCATATTGATGCTCTGTATCTATTCTAGCACTGCCTTTGGTAAGTGGTTCAAAGCAGTTACTGCTGAGGTCCCTTGTATTACTGCAGTTTTTTGGGGTGGGGTATTTACTTCAATATTAAATCTGAAGTGGTTGCACACCTTTATTGCATGGATGGATTTAAATTTATTTAATAGAAATTATCACATAAGCCTCTGTTTTAACTCTGATGGAATACTTTAAGCACCAGGCTATTCTTTTGCTGCCTCAGGCTAATCATAGCCATGGCATCAGCAGTTATTTGAGTTTGTATTTGGAAGAAACATCTCCTGATTTTAGGTTCTGCAAGTTTGGTAGCTGCTGGATGACTTGTTTCCCATGTCCTGCAAACATGGCATAGTGCTAATGAATGGGCTTAGATATAAAGCTGCAATAGGGGCAGGATGCTTTGTGTAGACTGATGACCATCCTGAACCTCTATTTGTGGTGAAAAGAATTATCAGAATTGGTTTTGAGGCTTCTTAATATTATCCGTCCTGTAAGTTTAGGAGAAAATTGATAGAGAAATGTTATTCCATCGTTGTAGGGTGACCAGAAATGGACATTCAACTTCTGTATACGGAGAGGAAACTTTTAAGGCTCTCTTGACAAGAACTGATGATCTGCTTTTTCCACCTTAACAAAATGCCTTGAAAAACAGTATTTAAGAGTGACTGTTACCCTATGGGGTCTTACTTATCCATGCCACCATTGATGATGAGCCATTTCAGAGTGGGAAATGCTACTGAAGGCAAAGTCATAGCTGGGACTCTGACTCCTCCACACAACTCTTTTCTTTTGCTTTGATTGTCTCTGTAACCCAGTTGAAATACTGTAAGCTTCTCCTTTCCACAGGTCCTCAAACTGTAGGGCTGTTAAGAGGATCTACATTCCCATTTGGCTTCAGTGGATATTCATTCTGCTAGTCATTCTGCCAGGACTAGGGTTGTAGTTTTCAGTTATATTTTGATTTCTTTTGTTATTTCTTCTTTCTCCTTTTCATAAGCAGATGAAAAACTCAGGTAGAAGTTAAGATGCAGCTACTAGAATAAGAATGGGAAGACAATGATGCTGGGGATGGGTTCAAATCACAAAAATAAAAATAAAAATAAAAAAATAGCCAAACTTACTTTGTAAGTAAGTAGGTGGCTTAAAGAATATTTGTGGAAGCTGAGAAGAATGACTGAAGGAAGCCAGTGAATGGTGTGTTACAAACCACAAAATGATTGTATTGATATAACGACAGCCTTTCAAGCTTTGCTTACTAAATGATACTGTGCCTCTGTAAGCATACAAAGAGTAGCACCTGATTTAATAAAGTTGAATAATTTTCTAATATTGGCATCAATGATGTCTCCGGAGGACACATCAAACAAAAGGGTTGGGAGGTGTAAGAATAAGATGATAGTATCATTAAACTTTAAAACAAAATGCTTTACAACCATCTATTTTGCTCCAGATAGCAGTAGTAATCCAGTCGCTGAGCTATATTACTGAGTCACACTTTGATTTATTTTCTAAACTGTAGGAAATTTTGAGACGATGTCTACTGCAGCAGTAATTCAGGAACTGAAAAAATTGCTACAGTGAATGAAAGCCAGGGAAGTGTCTGTAGTCAAAAAAACAAACCAATCCAAATACAAACAAAAATACCAAACTTTAAGATTAGTAGGTTTGCCTCTTGGCATACTGTCTTCTGTCTGTAGTTAGCTTGGGATGTTTCATTATGGAAAACACTCTTAAATATTGTCTGAGGAAGTATAGCAAACTTTGAAACATGGTGGGCTAGTTTGCCATAACTTCTCTTTCTTTTTAGTGAGTAGGCAGGAAAGCAGATACTGTATGCTGCCTGTGCCTAGTACAGCTAATTTTTCAATTTACATAAATAAATAACCTGCCAAAACTAATTACTTCTCTTCAAATTCTAAATGCATTATTTCTCCTTTTCCTCCCCCACATCTGTCTAGGTTTAATTATTTTTGCATCAGTTGTCATTTTAGGAGCTGGTTTGGTCTAAAGAGGAATGATCGTATATGTCTTGCTGTTTTAATTTAACTAATTAAGGTCGCTGCTTTTGTGTAGGTATGTGGAAGCAAGCAGAAGTGGAGAGAGTACTCATATATTGGTGCTCTTGATTTGATGGATAAAGAAACTGTGATCCATCATTAGCTAGTAATAAAACTCCAGCAGAAAAATTAAGGCCAGAGCTTACAAAACTGGTAGAATGATTTTCAGAAATGGTCATGAGAATTAGCTTCCTAACTGCCATTTCAGTCTGTTGGACTTGCCCTCTGTAATACCTGGTGAATGATCACCATGGAGTTGATTCAGGAAGAAGTTGCCTGGCATTGTTGGTTAACAGTGCAAAATTTAAGTCACCAGGGATATCAGTGACTTTCTACCTGACCTTGAGTATGTCTAACTCTGTTGTGCTTTAACAGAATTAGTCATATCATGAAGTTTCCCAGTCATGGCAAGACCATACAGTTTTCTTTATACCTGTTCTTTCTTTGGGTTCTTCAGATAGGAGTCCTTCTCTTGTCTCACTGCACTGCTTATCTGGAGCATATCTAAGCTCAAGTACGGGACTCCACACAGAGCACTTGAGGAGAATGTTTATCCAGCAGCTCTGTGGCAAAGGCACTTGTCCAGCACAGAGGAATTTATCTTTGCTTCTCTTCCACCTGATGAGACTTGAACTTATCTTTCCCATCCCTAAGGCAAACATTTAATGCACTAGCTGTAAGGGATCCCAAGCGGTAGAAATAATGTATTCTTATTCTCTTTCATTTCAAGCTATTTCTTTGCGAATGAAGTAAGAAAATGAGTAGAGAAGGTGAACCTGAGTTCACCATAAGTATGATACTCCTAAGTAGATGCAGGTCTATAGTTGCTGCAATTGCAAGGGAAGGATGAATTTTGCAGCTATATTGTGTGTAGGACAAGCAGACATCAATCTCATTTAACATGCTTCTCTTGTGGAGAGGAAGGGATCAGCCTTGTGTGACCTAGTCCAAATACTGGTGACAGAATTTTCTACAAGTGAGTTCTAAAATTAGGTGATTAGGATTCTTCTGTTTTGGCCATTGTTCCAGGAGATATTCAGGCTCTTCTTTCAGTCTTCCATCCTTCTGCTTTACTTGCACATTCTTAGCTTTACTTGCACATTCTTATCCAGCGCACTTTTGTCCTCATCCTAATTTTTTCCTATTTCAAGTACGTTCCCAGGCTAAGACAAACACTTCCTGCTTTAGGCTGGTCTTTTTGTTTTGACAATTCACTGAGACATATTTGATTTTCTACTGGTATATGGACTTCTATTTTGTGTTGTCATTTTCCACACAAAATTCAATATATTCCTCTTCTTTAATTTCAGAAAAGGCTGTTCCACTCTGTCTGCTTCTCTGAGATAAGTGCTTTTGGCCATTGTGACTGCAGAAGAATTAGAAAGGAGAAATTCTATTCCACCACACTGGGCAAAATGCCCATTGAAATTCTGGATAAAAAGACTTTGTCTTGACATTTTGACACTAAATAATATTCTACCCATTCACGAGTAAGAGAACACAAATTTTATTATGTGCTGTATATGCACAAGACAGCTTTGGTTTTACTACCAAGGAATCTAGTCTTTCATGTATCCAGTGGGAACAGTAACAGTAACATCTGGAACTCCCATTTCCCAATGCTTTTTGAAAAGATCCTCAACATACATCTTTATTGTAATTCTGTTAATCTTTGAAGTGTGTTAGTTAAGCTATTTATACTTAAAGGCACCTCGGTAAATAAATTTGCTAAGGCACCTTGTAACTTACACCATTTATTCTATCACAGATATGTTATTTTTTCATACAAACTAGTATGCATAACTCATCATTCACATATACATAGTAAACAAGTGCATTAATAATCCTATTGCATACTCTGCTGTTTCCCACATGAACAGAAGTGATTTGCTATAGCCTAAGTTAGTCATGAAGTTACAAATCATAAACATCTGAAATTTCTTTCCTTAGGCTACTTACAGTTCCTTAGATTATTATTTTCAGGTTTTAATAGTCTATTTTTTCTTTGCCAATAAAAATAGTCTTTTTAATTTTTTCAGACTACTATTTGATCAGCTGAATCAGAAGTTCTACTTTTCTTAAGGGTTGCCTACACTTCTGTTACAGTTTGCTGTCAGTATTAAGCTTGGGCCTATGACAAACTGGAGACACTGACCAAAATTACATTACATTAGGTACTGTACACAGGATGAAATTGCATTAAGATTTTTTTACTGCCACTTTTAAGACTTCAGTTATCAACTTACAGTTTCAACATTTCAGCTGAAAGAACAGTGAGGAGAAAAACATCTGTTCCAATGGATTATTTAAAAATACCTGTATTGAGTTGAGGTTTTGACAAATCTTGCAGTTAGTTTTTTCATAATGGACAGCTTCACAATGGAAAGAAGCATTTTGAGTGAACTATACTTGTTTTCCTGGCAACTCTAATAAGCATGAGGTATATGCAACAAGCATTGAGAGTGGCCTCCACTATGAACTGAAGTAGATATGTGACTGTGCAGGGAGTTCTGCCCAACTAATAGCTTGTTCCAGCAGAGGAACAAGCAGTTTTGCAGCAAGTCCTTAAAGTGCCTCTCTAGACTAGATACTAATTTTGAGGTATGTCCTTTTTTGTTGTCAATATTGGTTCACTGTTGCATTAACAACACTGTGTTCCAGGCAGATGGGTGGGTAATGTTCCTACGGTTTGGACTAAATGGATCATAAATACCCTAAATTTGGATCCTGGAGGTAGCCCCAGTGCCCCATTGGAAGAATGTGCAAACACATGATCACTGTAAAGCTGAAGGCTGCAAATGAAGGAAGAACACAAATACCACCTTAAGATGGTCTTTTCCTCTCTGTAAAAACTGTCATATTAAAGCATGATCCTTGATTCCAAAGGGCCAGTCAGACTTCCCAAGGCCAGGCATATGCAACACTGAGAATCATAACAGGCTTCAGATATTCTCACTACATTTCACAATAGGTGTCTGATGTGCCTGAAACCTGACAGCTGTCAGGATCTCATTGCTAGAACCAGGACAGACCATTAATAACTGTTGGTTTATTACTATACCCCTCAGGCTTGTATTATATGTTCCATCTTCTTTATTGTTCCAGTCAACAACAAAAAGAAAATAAACAAAAAACTGACTGAATGAAACTAAGGGAAAAACATATTATTGTACAGTTATCCATTATTTTATCCATATATATCACAATGTCTCAATTGTGTTGTCCTTGGCTGAAAGGGCACTTGCTGCCTTCACTCTATTTTTTCAGATTTCGGATGCAGTGACAACACTTGCTCTAATTTTGATCAGCTCACCAGGCAATAACATAATGTCTGTTACTTCTCATTCAGTGATGAGGGCCATAGGCCAAGGAATTTTTTTTTTAATTTTTTTTTCTTGAATAAGTGTTTGTTATGTGACAGATTAGGAAGAGGAAATATGATAGCTATCTTGAGGTATGCCTGTGTTAAATTGACCTTAGTTCTACACAACTGAGTGCATTTCCTCTGGCAAATGCCAATTTATCAACATGTTTCAGTGTTTGAAATTCCACAGTGAAGAAACAAAAAAAAATCAGTAATGAAATTTTCTACTTGAGACTTTCTACCCTAAAATAGAACATTTATATGTATTTCCATTTCAGTTAAAAAATGAAAAGTGCTACTAATTGTACTGATAAGTAGGCAGAATCTTTGAGGCAGTTAATCAAATCATGTACCCATGGACAAACTGGCAATACTTATTAAGATGTGAAGATCTATGGAGGAGATCCACAGACAAACTGGATGTCGCAATGATCAAATCTGAATTTTTGTGTGATTTAGTTGCACAGTGCCATTCTGAAAGGCTCCATGGTGTCACGTTCTCTATGGACGTCTGTTGTTTAAGATGACTTTTCACTATACAGCACCTAGTTTCAACTCTCTTTTGTGGGAGAAGAGAGATAATCCATTTACAAAATCAGCTTTATGAGAGTATTATGTGGACAAACTCCTCTAATTAGTTTGAGGGATGCTCATACAGAACTAAGTAAGAGCTCTTTTTTTTTTTTTTTTTCTTTTTTTTTTTTTTTCTTCCTTTGAGGAAGCACCTACTATTTTTCAACTTGGTTTTGACTAGTATCACTTCATATTGAAGTCAAAGTAGCTCAAGTACTGAGAAGGAGCCATGACAAGATAAGAAAGCTGAAATCCAGGTTCTGACATATCTTTTTCAGGATGGATTTTCAAATAGCATGTTGTCTCTATTTTTCAATTGCTGACTCACACCAAGTCCTGAATCACCTTTGTGCATCCTGCTGCTTCCCATTGTGTTGTATTCAAGCATTCCCTCTGCTGTCTTCTTTCAGTGTGTACTGGCATTTGTAACAATAATCAGCTCATGCAGTGAAATGCAGAATGATTCTGGTTGTCCCAAAGGAGCAGTCAGCTCTTCAAATTTGAGTTTAAGGAATTTCAGACAAATATGTCATTTTGCCTCAGAGACACTTGAGAAATCTTTCAAGGCTATTCTTGAAAAATGTGAAAACAAAAGCAAACCTGAATGACAACAGGAAGAGAGACTTGCCCAAGAAAAATATATTATTCTCTTCCTTCTGCTGTGTTAGTTTTCTCTAAATTGCAGCTCTACTAGCCATCTTCAGGCTTATTCAGGTTCAAAGGTGCTAGTATATGGAAAGAGGAGGAAGAATTAATCAAACTACTATTTTAATGCAAAAACATAGACTCCAGCTATCTATAGACTGCTCCAGGACCGAACATTTTATTTAATGTTATGTAATGAGACCTACAAAGCCAGAACCTCACCAGCATTTCTTATTTGATGTTAGCTTTTCCAGAGGTTCAAGAACATGGAGTTTGCCCTATCACTTTTACACTGGCTTATCTTTAATAAGTATTAACTTACATTGTGTAAAATAGGCTGATGGCTTAACAGACCCTAAATAAGCAGGTTTAATGTTGTCATACACCAATCTATGTTGCTGTACTTAAGTTTGTTGATGCGTCTTAATGTTAGAATCCTGATAGTAAGCAGCATTTTTCCCAACGTCCATGGTAGCATATTGGGTTAGATGAGCTCTTCTATATGCAGTCTGCCTTTCAAATGCTAAACAAAGCTGGTCAGTAATATGTTCAGGTGATACATTCTATTAGAAATAAAATCACAAAATTCCTTTTCACTCATGTCTTCAGCCGTATTTTGCAAACAGCCATCAGAGTGCAAAGACAAAGTAGTCTGTAAAATGATCTGAGTGAGACAGATTTTAAGAACTGCAGTGTGGTCTCATTAAATTTAATGTGGACAGTTTCTTTCCAATTTTCAGTGTTGTTAAAATAGTCAAGTTTATCAGAAATGACATTTTTGTGATTTTTTTTTCCCCCTCTAAGATTCATCGCTTTCTGAGCTTTTTTGCTTTTGGCCATATCCATATGTGACGTATATCATGCCCAATGAGCCCACTATTTTGGGAATGGAATTTTACATAATTTATATAAATCTGGTTATGTGACCAAATGTTGCTACATGAAAGGTAGTATAACTTCCAGTGACCTATGTGAAAGAGGAGGCTTTTGTCAGAACCAGAATAAGTAGTCTAATGTCAGCATCACAAAAACAAACAAACAAACAAACAAAAAAACATTAAAAATGTCATTTACCAGGAAGACCAGAGGATAACTTGGTGCCAATCAAAAAGGACAATCTCTACTTCACTCTTTATAGGATTGTCGTGGTTCTGCTCGAGTGGGCAGCCGAGCTCCACCACAGCCGCTCTCTCACTCCCCCTCCTCAAAGAGGAATGGGGAGAAAATATGTGAAAAGGGCTCAAGGATTGAGATAAGGACGAGAAAATCACGCAATAATTATTGTAACGGCCAAAACAGACTCGGCATAAGGAGATAGTAAGATTTATTGCCTACAACTAACAAGCGAGAGAAGTGAGAAAACAAAGGGAAAAAAAAAACAAAAGCACCTTCCCCCCCCATCCACCCTCTTCCATCTCCTCCCCCCGAGCGGCGCAGGGGAACGGGGAATGGGGGTTATGGTCAGTCTACAGCACTTCTTCTCTGCCGCTCCTTCTCGGTCACTCTCGTCCCCTGTGCTGTGGGGTCCCACCCACGGGATGCAGTCCTTGATGAACTGATCCGGCGTGGGCTTCCCACAGGCAGCAGCTCTTCCAGAACTGCTCCAGATATGGGTCCGTACCACGGGGTCCATCCCTCAGGAGAAAACTGCTCCAACCTGGCTCCCCTACGGGCAGCAGCTCCTGCCAGATCACCTGCTCCTGCGTGGGCTCCTCTCCACGGGCTACAGGTCCGGCCCGGAATCTGCTCCGGCAGGGGTCTTCCACAGGCGGCAGCCTCCGTCGGTGCAGGGCCACCTGCTCCACCGTGGTCTCCTCCACGGGCTGCAGCGTGGAACCCTGCTCCACCGTGGTACTCCATGGGCTGCAGGGGGACATCCTGCTTCACCATGGTCCTCACCACAGGCCGCAGGGGACTTCTGCTCCGGCGCCTGGAGCACCTCTCCCCCTCCTTCTACACTGACCTTGGTGCAAGGCTGTTCTCCCACTCCCTTGACTCTCCCGGCTGCTGTGTGGCGCAGCGTTTTTTCCCTGTCTTAAATATGCTCTCACAGAGGCGCAAAACAACATCGCTTATTGGCTCGGATCTGGAAAACAATGGGGCCCTTCCCAAACATGGGGCAGCTTCTAGATCTTTCTCACAGAAACCACCCCTATGGCTCCCTGCTACCAAAACCTTGCCACGTAAACCCACTACAAGGATACACTTTATAAGCAAAATGCTCATTGCAGTGAGATGTTGCAGAGCCATGGTTTTTCTTTGTAGTAAGAGGGGCTACTAATCAGGCATATTTCATTGGCTCTTTATCAGTCAAGGAAGGCTTAAAAAACAGTTTGGATTTGCTTGGATGTACTGCCAAATTAGGATCTGTAAAGAGGTGCTAACAGCTTCTGAAGCCTTCAGCTACTTAAATCTGTAACTGAAGATGGCATAGGGATTGAAGGAGTGTCTTCAAAGAGAGTGATATAATCTGCTGTTGGGTCAAGGCTGGCATGACTGCGGTGTTCCAGGGAGAGGAACCTTTGGGTTACTGATGCTTAAATACATGATGAGGGAGGAGGTTGTCTGTTTCAGAAAAAGAAAAGAATGAGAGCATCATTGTATCAACAAAAGGGGTATGTGAGAAGTTTCTCAAACTCTGATCAATACTTCATGGGCAAATTTCCTTTTCCTGTCATAAAAGATTAAAAAGTAATGGCTGATAATTCCTAATGAAGGCTGTGTTCAGTGCAAGGTGACTATTCCCTTTGCCCTGGTTTATATGATAGCTTTTGTTAACTTTCTTGTTTAGCATAATAAGCAAACTTAATTTAATAAGCTTTAAACACTACTAAGAGTTGTCAAGGGAGACTGATAATAAATAATACCAAATAGCTGTTAGAAGTATATAAAAATGAAAGTGGAAATTCACTAGAAAATTTTGAAGAATTCTTATTCCATTTGTAAATGAAAAGTCAAAGTCAGACCTTAAGGATGATTCATACTTCCAGTTTATAATGAACAGATAAATGCAAGGAAACTTGTGCAAAGTCATCACTTCCTGAGATATTTCTGGTCATGTGTGGAAAATTTTTGATGTGGAGAGTCATATTGTTGACTAAACCACCAGTAGTTTTCTCCAGCTTAAATACAGAATTTTGTTGAGTTCTTCCCTTCAGTAATCTTGGGCTCACTACTCAAAGCCACCAGCAAAAAAATATAGAACTAGATCATCCTGAACTGAGTACAAACAATTCTATGGTGGTTTGAGGAATATACACGGATCCTAGAAAGAAAAGGGCAATCAAATGTTCCAGGGTTTTGAAGCACAGAAACAGGAACCCGAGGCTACTTGAAGAAAAGATCCGTCAACTGAAGTAGCACACGTGGCAAAATGTTGGGAATGGGTTCTGGAAGACTTGTTCTACCTATTTAGTATTACAGGCTGAAATAGCACATGAGCCAGCCACATACTTGTTGCTGAAATTTCCTTGTTTCCACCATAAGAATGGCCTTGAATATGGGAAGGAGACAATAAGTTGGATTTTAGAAAGACAATGTTTCCTCATTGCTAAAACACACGTAGGAACACATTACTAACCAGCTCCATTCTCAAAAGCCAGTGCTAACTTACTTTTCTAAGGATTTTGAATGCTGTCTTCAGCCCTGCTGCTTTTGATCACAACCTGTACATGTACAAATAGAACATGCAGTGGATGAAAATATATACTTCTAATATGAACTGCTTATACTGAATAGATAACACAATTGAATCAGTGACAGTAGGGGAAAAAAAAAAAGAATAAGGGAAGTGTAGCTAGGCGAAGACTACATCAGCAGTACTGCAGCTTTTGTATAGCCTTCCTGTCTTGCTTATCAATGGCATGTATCTTACACTCGTTATACATTAACACTAAAAATATACTTTGTCTCTCCTAAGTTGTTCTTAAATGCTGTAATCATTCATCAGAGCTCACAGGCGGGAGCTATTTCTTAAGAAGCAAATCTTGCATTCTGAGTAGTTCAAATCCTCTGGACTTTCCTGCTAGTTTCCTGCTACCTTCCTTTAAGGTAAACTCTGTTGTCATTGAAGTCAGGGTTAGATGGAGCTTGCAGGATGGATTGTAAGGTGGAGAATGAAAGAGAGGAAAGATGTTTTACTATACTGCCTCCTATTATGGACCTCAGGTGACTGGTTCTGTTTTCAATGCCCTGTTTTCTTCACATGCCACTTACAGATGCTGTATTTCTTCCTTAAAAACTGGTGATGCTGGGTTTGACACCAATCCTCTGCCTGGGATATTAAACTGCCTAGGTTCTTTATTTTTATATAGAGTGGTTTGATTACTGAAATTCAATCATTGTCAACATTTCTCCGTGTGATGTGAGCCTCTGTTAGCCCCTTGTCTCCTAATGTATGCTACACCTGTTATTAGTATTGTAATGTCTTTGGTTTCTGTCTCTAATGCAATGGAATTGCCTGCCAGATGCTTTCTAGGGCTGCAGAATGTCTTGGCATGCTCTCTTGGTGCTGCTGTCTTTATTAAATTGAAAGTCCTTTCTGCTTGTTCAGAAATGATCAGAGAGTTCTCATTCATATCATTGTTTCCCCCTGCTGCTTGCAGGCACCTGACTTTTGGTTATAACAAATCTCTCTTCCCTTTCTTCATTTATAAGGTAATCTCTCCACAGTACCTTCATTTCATTGCATTTTATCCCTCTTCTTTTCTGCACTCTCATCCTGGAGAGGATCCTGCAAGGTGTGCTGAATGGATATACATGTACTTCAAAACATTCAGTGCTCCTTGGAAAAATCTGAGCAGCTCCATCTTAATTTGTTTTTTCATCATTTCTGTTTTGCTTTCACTTCTCTTAAAATCTTAACCAAGTTCCATATGCCAAAGTTCTTTGTACTTCTGTAATTTATTTATTTATTTTGGTGTGTATGTAATTTTATACTTCCTTAAAACCTATTGTCATATGGCATCATTTGGAGTATTTATTAGGACTGAATATCTCCTCTATTCTTTTTCCTTTCACAGGTTTAGAAGCATTTATGACTGCTGCATTTAGCTACCTAGACCCACATTTTTAGGAGCATTTATCACTGCTGCATTTAGATATCTAGACCTGTGGTCTACCTCTGTTTCTTAGAAAAATGTTGTGCTAAGAGCCTAGGCTATAGCATAAAACTCTTTTCTTTCTTATCAGCCCAAATCATTAATAATACTGATAATGACCAAGTGCACTAAGCTCAATGAACTTATTGCTTGTTATGAGCTTCTCCTTTGCAATACCTGCCTCTGCTTAAATGTTGCTGAAAAAAGTCATCAGTGTAAGGTTATAGTTACCAAGTGGTATGCACTTTCTTCTAAAATATCAGATTCAGCAAAATGTACACCTGTGAAAATCAGGAAACAAGTGAAAGTTAAGTTACTTTCTACACCATCTTTTGACAACCAGGAGATACAGTTGAAGTCTTCATGTTGAATCTTAACTTCATTCCTGGAGCTAGAAATAGTTACTAGGACGTACCTGGATGATGTCTCAACATAATGAAGGATGCAGATTTTAATGGGAGGAAGCTATCAAAGCTGTGGCTGTGGTATGAGGTGATACATATATGCCTCGTTCATGGACACATGTTCACATTACCATAGCTGTGTTCCAGATAGTGCGAACCACTTAGGCAGCATTGGCACTGTGGTCTGATAGACCTCTAAATAGGAAAATGGCACCATGCCCTGCCATTGCAGATGCCTAGGAACACGGGGGCTGGAGTTTGGAGAGACATTGTGGGCTCCTATAATTTCCACTGTTATGTCCCATGATCTGATAGGTCATTCTCATATGTTTTTTCAGAGACTTTATGGAACTTGAACTATTTTCAGATAAATAAATCATCCCCTTTTCCAATGACTCGAAAAACTATCAGGGCTGCAGTTACAAAAAAAAAAAAAAAAAAAAAAAAAAATAGAGTATTTGCCCTTTAGAAGAAATAAAAAGGAAAGGAAAACAACTGAATGTGCTTGGCAAAACTACCAGTGATTGCAGGTCACTCTCAGATAAGAGGTGAACACATACAGCAGACATTCAAACACAGCAGCACATCCACGTTCTCTTAAACCTCCTTAAAGTTCTTGCCTAATCCTGTTGCTTTTTGGGGTCAGAACAAGCCATAACTGAGGGTTAAACTGTGCTCTTACCAGTGTTCTCACCACTGCTATCCATGAGGGACAGGGCATTCAATGTGTGAAGTCACTGTGGAAGTCTAGCAGGGCTGTTTTATCATGGCATGCCACATGTGTGGCTTATTTTGATGTTGAGACTGATCTTTGCATTTGAAGAAGATGGAGAGTGGGTGGGTGGGTAGTTTCTGACATAGGTAGTAGCTTTTAGAATGCTGATAGCCCATGCCATCAGTCTGCATGCTGATAAATAGCTCTTCATTGCATTTTTGAGCACAATGCTGTTATTCTAACTGCCCCCTGCAGCCCATGGGTCCCACATGGAGCAGATCTCCATGCTGCAGCCCATGGAGGAGCCCCTGCTGGAGCAGGTGGATGTGGCCTGGAGGAGGCTGTGGCCCATGGAGAGCCCCTGCAGGAGCTCCTATGCCAGAGCTGCAGCCCATGGAGAGGAGCCCATGCAGGAGCAGGGAGTCTGGGGGGAGCTGCCGCCTGTGGGGGACCCGTGCTGGAGCAGTTTGTTCCTGGGGGATTGACCCTGTGGTATGGAGCCATGTGGGAGCAGGTCTTGAAGAGCTGCTGCCTGTGGGAAGCCCACGCAGGACCAGTTCAGGAAAGACAGCATCCCGTGGGAAGGACTGCACATGGAGCAGGGGCAGAGAGTGACTGTGAAGGAGTGGCAGAGATGAAACGTCAGGCACTGACTGCAGCCCCCATTCTCCTGCGCCACTCAGGAGGAGGAGGTGGAAAAGGGTGGATGACAGGAAGGTGTTTTTAGTTTGTTTTCTTTGTTTCTCACTTGTTAGCAATAGGGAATAAATTTCTCTAATCTCCCTATGCTTAGTGTGGTTTGCCTGTGACGATAATTGTTGAGTGATCTCTCTGTCCTTATCTCAACCCTTGAGCCCTTTCACTGTATTTTTGCCCTCTTTGCCTGGGGAGAGGGAGTGAGAGAGTTGTTGATGTGGAACTTAGCTGCCCAGCTGGGTAAAACCACCACCATGTGGAGCTGAGCATTAAGTTCCTTCTGATTGGAATTTAGCTTCTAAGCACCAAAACTACTCAAACTGAGATCAATGACAAACAAATGGAGACAGTTGGCAGGAAGGTGGTAGAGCTGAATCAAAACTATGCCTTAGCTGAAATCAAAGCACTAGTGTAGGGGCATTTTAAGAAAGCATGCAAATTTTGGAGCACTTTGAAAATAGATTTTTAATAGAGAAAGTTTTCACAACTTACTTATAACAGGTGCTCTGGTATGACCTTTCTAGACACTAAGTTCTGAAGTACTTTTTAGTACTTTAGTAGAAGGGGAAGCACAAAACTTGACGTCTGCTCTGTCATGTGAGAGCACAATGGTAATCTCAGTTCTGCTGGTTTGTGGCATATGCACCTGAACTGATACAGGCTTACCCTGATTTATCCCCAAATGAGAAATGAAAATTCATCTGAAAACACATACTTTGAATTTCTCTCTGTTTTTACCAGGCTTCTTCTCCAGAAGTTACTTTCATTCCAACTTGAACTACCCTTATGAAGACTTAGATATAATGTCTGAAGCTTTTGAAGTGGTTTGCCATTTTTGTACACCTTGAAATCAGTCATTCTACTTCCTTCCTGCTATGTAAAGAGATGGTGAAGTGTCTAGACCCATCACAACTCAAATGAGGCTTTCCTTATGCTTCTGGCCCACTCCCTAGCTTCAGTGAGGTGTTGTACAATGCCCCTTTTTCTTTGGAAACCCATAGGCTTTCTGCAGCTGGTTTGCAAAGCTGACCAGCTTTGTCTGTGAGATTTTCACATGACAGCTAGGGTCACCATTTACAGTTAGGGGATGATGAAGAAGCATAATGCAGACATTTCCATTAGGTAATATCACTCATATGCATGCTTTCTGCAGATGTTCACCTCTGTGGTTTGGCTCTATCTATGTGTTGCATGCATTGGCAGGCACAAGGGATCTATGGATCTCAGTCTCTGCACATTTCTGTTCATTTTATTTGAAGATTTCAGGGTAGGTGTTTTAGACATGGAAGAAAGTAGGAGGCTTCCTTCTCTAAAGGCGGACAAGCAGAGGGGAAAAAAAGGAGAAAGGTGTCTTGAGAATGACCTCATCAGTGTATGTTCAGATTTGGAAATTGTTTAACTTTTACAAAGTGATTTAAATGCTTAATACTCATTCTGCCATAATGAAAGGTGATATATTTAAAAATGGAAAATATTCTCTCTTACCTATTCTCCACACAGGATATTGTACAATCCTCTCACTGGCTGAACTACATTTCTACAACAAATTCAGAACAATAGCAAAGCTGTTTCCCGATTTGCACCCCAGACATCTCTCATGCAAGGAATGTCTGGAACTATTAGACCTTTAAAAGCTGTGTTCTCACATGGTATGATCTGTCAATTGTAGGTTTATTTTGAGTACATACAGTAGGACTGTATTTACATTAGAATCACCACGGAAGTTTTCCAGCAACTTCACTGAGAGCCCTTAATTTTTATTTGTTGATGGTACATATAATTATGTGAAACCATCAGGAATTAAAACTTTTCTCTGGACAGCATGCACAATTTCAGTTACTGTCAACAGAAAATAGAGTATTTTACTGTAAAGCATTTCCTCTTTGCCTTTTTTTTTTTTTTTTTTTTTTTTTCTGGAATCAACTGTTTTTTAGTTTAGTTTGTTTGTTTGTTTTCATGTTCAACCACAACATGAAAAAAGAATTCCAGTGGTGATTTTCCTAATTGTGTTGAGTGGTTTCTTCTCACTGCATTTAGAAAACTCTGGGGAATTCCATGTTCTGATTCCTCCTAGCCAAAGACACACACATAAAAATGAGGGGTGATTAAGTTGATATTTCCCCATTGATTATGAAGGCCATCTAGCCAACTGCTTCAGAAATACGTTTTTAAATTAGATGAAGTCAATTCTCAAGGTAAGGATTAATCCTCCAAGGGAGGCTGCTGTTGATCAAGAGAACAGCATGTATTGTACAGGGAGTGGACTTGATTTGTCTTTGATTTGTCTGTCTTTCCAGCTGCAGAACTGACCTCTTGTACAAATTTGGGAGATTCATTTTATCTTGTTTACTCCTGTTTGCCTAAAAGTCCTTTCTTATTTCTTTAGGCTATTCAGTTTCTTCAGGGCTGGTGTTATTTCTGGGATCTTTCAGCAATTTGCAGAGTTAGGTCTTATCGTTTGTTGGGCCCTCCAATTACCTACATCACCTACAGAGCAATCTGGGCAGAGCGTTCCTTGTGAACTCATTTTCTTAAGCAAGCACCTCTAGTCTCGTAACATTTATGACCAAGACTACATGTATTTGTTGTAGGTGCTAAAGCTGTTCACCACATCAACTGACGCATGCTGCCCTCCATCCTGTTCTCTTTCTATGGGCACTCTGGGATTCCTGTCTCTGCCTCCCATGAACTCAGAGGATAAAGCTGATGCTTTCAGTCAAACAACCTTTAAAGAACAAGCAGTGCAACTGTTTGCAAATTCCTGCTTAAATGGCAGTGTTTATTGTAAGGGGCAAACTCCCAAGCCAGATAAATAAGTATGCAGTTGGTGTAGGAGATCCTGTTTCAGCAAATAATTTATGCAAACGTTAATAAAATCCAGCTAACATCTTCACTATGTAAAATACAAACTCTAGCTCATAACTTGCTTTCCAACTCCATAATAATGCACATTTTTCTTTTGACAAATCAAACACCCCAGGTTCTTTCCCCTTAGGTTGCATTTTCTTTATTAATGCTTCCAGATGTCAGCTGAGCCAAGTTTTCAGATAGGTACAATGACCCAGTGGTATACTATAGTAAATTCCCCAAGCTTGCACTCTGTGTCTTCAGTACAGTGGACTCAGTGAACCTTGGGGGCCTTTATTTTTATGACAGCAATAAATTCACCTAGTGAGATGAAGACTTATTTTACAGCTCTTTCTTTTGATGATAGTGGCACTGTGTAGTGCAGAGGCAGTGAAACTAGACATGCCAACATAGTATGAAGTATGAAAAAGGGGAAAAAATACTGATTGCTGTGGAAAGAACAAGATATTCAGCTGTCCAAATTTAGCACAGAGGAAAGGTGAATTTTATCGTATAACCAGTTTGGGCTCTGAATTTGCCAAAGGACAATCTTCAAGTCCCACAAGCTAAAAATTTATCTTGTAGGAGCTCCACTGGAACATTAGAGTTCATTTGATCATTCTCTGTCAAGGATCAAAGCCCATGAATAAGGAAAATGACAAATAAGCAAAGCTGTTTCCCAGCCTGCTTAGCAAAACCTGGTATGCAGAGAATAGACCTGAGGTCAGATTTGCTGTCAGAAATGTTTCATTGGTTATCCATTATGGAATGTCTTTGGGCTGGGTCAGATCAAATATAACCCCCTTTATTTGCCTAGCTCTGCATAAGAATTTCATTTTGAGCTCTCCTTCTAGCAGCAGAATTGGGCTTCAACCCACAAAATTAACAAATTAAAAATATTATTTCTCTTTTAACTTAGTGTTTTCTTTTCTGATAGAAAAATATGTATCCAATAAGGAGCATTTCTATGCTGAGTATTAGCCAAATGCATTTTCTGAGAGGTAGGTCGTCTGCCATGCAAATAGCAAATACATGTGTGTGAGTATCACCTTTCACTAGTTATGGGACAGTCAGTTTGCTACTTAAAGAACAGAACTGGACACAGCAGATAGAATGATTTATTGCTGTTTTTAAAGCTTATGGACCAGCTAAGTCTTTCTGTTTTCAGAAAGAAAAGAACCAAAGTTATGGGGTTTCATTCAGACATTCTGTTACAGGCAGGTTCCCCTCCCACACCTGTTTTCTTCAACAGAAACAGAGATTAAAAAATTATTCTTGCCAAATATCTAATTTATACCTAGCAGATTGCGAGGGAATGTGATAATCCTCACAAGACCACTTTGAGGTAAGTAAATAAATGGGAGTGTGAAAAAGAGGACCCTTTCTTTCCACATCAGCAAAACACTGTCTCTGACCATATGGGTCTCTAGTGGAGGCAGGAGCTCTCGTTGACCCAGGAGTTAGGCAGAGCCAGGAATTTTTACTGTGCTTGGAAGAGGGCAGTGGGTGGGAGCTGCACATCATGCCCACACAGTGAGGTGGGATACAGCTTCTTAGCTCCTGCTCACTTTCTGTAGGTGATGAGGAGCTGATGGTTTCTTGCTGCTGCTCATTCATGGAAGTTCTTGGCCTTGCTTCCTTCCAGGAAAAGGTGTGGACTGCATCCAGCTCTGCAGCACCTGCAGCTGGGGAAATGGCATCTGCTCATGGTACCATGCCTCAGTGCTGCCTTCCTCTGAGAACACCACTGTTCACAATGAAGAGGGGTTAGTCTTAGGTAGAAGGAATAAAGCAGTAAAAATACTGTGTCATTTGGCATCTCACGAACAGACGAAGTGAATTCTAGTTAATAGCAATAGTGTTAGCAATATATCATTTGTTATTAGAAATAACATTAAATGCTGCTTTGGCAGTTGCAGTTAAAGAAGGTAAGGACTGAACAGTCTAAGGGGAATAACATCTTCTAACACTTTTAGGAAATTCTTTATTTGGGCACTGGACACTAGGAGATGATTGCAGAAAAATTACAGAAATGTAATTCACTGTATTTTGGCCCATTTTGTGCAAGGTCTGTGGATGCCAAATACCAGGACACTCCAGATTCCAGAATCTTTCGTATCACTAAATGCATTTAAAAGATTTTTTTGAAATATAGAAGAGGTTTGGAAACGGCATGTAGCTTAGAGTATAGTGTTCAAAGCCTATGTCTACCTAGCTCTAATTCTCAGCTTAGGAAAGATCCTGAATTCTTTTATCCAAACTTTCAGTGTACAGTCAGCCTTGATTTATATAATGAATGCATGATACAATATGAATGTATTACCAGTGTTTATAAGTAAATTATTCCTAAAATGGAAAGCTCTGCTCTTATGGAAGTGCATACAACTGACGTAATTGTGTGTAAGTAAGGCATCTGTAGAGGCATTAATTCAGAATAGACGTGTATCTGAGATAAGAGGACATTATATTGGCATGTAACAACACAACTGTTTTTAAAATATAAATTCCCTGGTTTAGAGACTGTAGAAGAAGAATCTTTACCACAATAAGGTTCAAGGGATGACAAATTCATTGCAGAAAGAGCTTGAAAAGCTAGGTCTATTTAGTCCTCAGAAAAGACTTGATTACGATATCAGCGCTTTCCAAAGTCAAAACTACCAACTAATAAAGGCCTGTTTAATCTAGCTGGGAAAGGGAGAAAAAAATAACTGAATGTTTCAACTAGACAATTTCAAATTAAGAATTGGTGCCTCATTTCTAAGAGTGAGATTATTAAGGGATCACAGGGAGACTTTACTTCAGACAGAGCACTGAAAAGAATATATTTAAATATATATTTTGTTAAAAAGAACAAAAATCACTGAACTCAATAAACATGTGGTGATAAAATTTGTGGGCATGTATTACACACAAGGTCAGACAAGGTGGTCTGATAGCTCTTTCTGGCCTTCAACATCTGAGCAAAAGCAGACCAAGGGAGATAGCTTGTTCTCAGTCTTCTCAAATGCTGAATAAATTGTTAACATTTATCACCCTGTCTGTGACTTCGGCAGAATGCTTGTGAAGTGCAACACAGAAATACAGGGACCTGAACAGTCAAACAGCAATTGCGTTATATAGATGGCAGAGAAGCGTTTATCGTCCAGCACTAGGATGCTGTTGTACCCTGGAAAAAAACATCTGCTATTGCAAACACTGAGTCTCATCTGCTTTATGCAAAAAGAACAAGAAGGAATAAAATATATACACATAACAGCACTTCCTATCTGACAAGAAATATGTTTGCGTCTTACTCAAAGATACAGGGCTGCTTGCATATTCATGAGGTAGATACATTCAGGCCCCTATAGACATGGAATTTATTGATTAATGTGCAGTTTGTGCATCACTTAATGGAAGCTGACATTCCCTAGAAATTAAATGTGGTAAACCATTATCAGAAGACTCTGCACTTTCATATACATTATCGAGCGAATGTGAGAACTTGGCAGGTGGACAAGTCAGGTAGCGAAAGGAATTGTTCAAAATTGTCCAAGGGTACGTAAGGGAGAGGAATGACATGGCATTATGGCACTGGGAAATAAAAGATAGGTCGGGTTGAAGTTGTTGCAAGTTGTAGCCTTGCAGAGAGTACATATGGGATGGGAGAACAGCAGCAATGTCACTAGCAGATCAGCTATTCCTGAGCTCGACTTTGTAATGTTTGACTTAGTAATGACTTTAGTAATGTTCACACATTACAGGATGAACTCTATGAAAAAGTCTAACAGTACACAGTAGACAATTCTTATGCTAGGGAACTAGAGGGTTTGTCGTCATGAGTCACAAAGAGCTAATGTGAGAAAGCAAAGGCTTTGGAGGTCACCACAAGTGTAGCACTGGTTTGTGTTAGGACTGAATTTCTGGGTGTGAGTCAAGCACACAGTTAAATATGAACTGATGTGTATGTGTAATACCAGGAAATATGTGAGTAAGCACATGGTTAGTACATAGACAGGTTTATGTTTTTAAAATCAAACCTTAGCCTACAGGGTAAAAGATTAAAATCTTTTTAAAGAAAGTGAGACTTGCTTATGTCTCCTTTATGAAGACTTATGTCCCCTTATATCAAACTTGTGCTCTTACAGTGATAAAAATAATGCTGGTTATGTTACTTGTACATTGGTTATAGGGCTTGAGTATTTTCTGTGGGAATACAGTGACTTTTGTCAAAGTAGACGACTCATGAGGGATACCAACAGTTTTAGTGGAGGCTGGTCACTTCCACAACACTATACTTTGCATTTCATGTTTTTCTTTAATAATGCTCACCTATCAGCAGTTTCAAGAGGAGTTTCAAGAACTGAGGTGAAAATTACCCTGTTTGTTTTTCCTTCTCGTCTCCGTGACATTTTGCTAAAGCCTTTTATGATGTATGGAGCTCTATAAGCTGTTAAAAAATAAGCAAATATTTGCCCTTCATTTTTTTTTTTTTTCCAAATATTTTGCTCAGGAGACTATCTCTCTGATAGACTAGTTTTAATCTAAAGTAGCTCTGTTTACTTACACTGGAATAGTTCTGGCACCAAAGAGGTAACAATCTCAAAAACACTGATACAGAGAGGTATCTCTTTTCATGGCCTGATTCAAAGCCTGTTGGAAAGGGAGTGTCTACAGCAGATAGCCAGTATGTCTATTAAAATTCACAGCTTACTTCAGAGGAAGAGTTTCATTTTCTATTCATTTTTTTTTTCCAGTGCTTTTCCAATAGGGTCCTTTTCATTTGGGAGGAACACAAGAAGGTTGGAGGGAATCTGGCAGAAAACTGGAAACTGTTCATCCAAAAATTTCAGATGTATTTCTAGAAGCATGTAAAAAATACCACAAAGGGAAATGTACCCCACTGTTAGAAGTGCTGTGAGCAGAATGTGCCAAAGAGATCAACGTCCAAGGCAAGCATGACACTTTAGAACAGAGGCGGCAGGTGACCATTCAGCATGATTGAACAAATCAGTTTAGTAGAGGCAAGATATACAAAACTAAAAAATTAACAGCTCAACTAATTGGAGGCTTACTCAGCATGCAGCAACACAGTAGAAGACTTTAATTCCCTCCATTTACTGAGGGCCCACAATACAATACTGGTCTTGAGTTGTTGAGAACACATTAATGTCAGAGCAGTGCAAAATGTAAAGCTCCCTGAGTTAAAATTCCCAGCCATGTGCATAGGGTAAAATAATTATAATCCCCTGTAAACAAAACAGAACAGAAGTTAGAGATCATTCCTCTCTCTCTCTCTCTCTCTTTTTCTCCCCCCTCCTCATTTCTTTTTTCTCACTAAACAGGGGGCATGTAGTGGATAACAAGAAGTGTTTAAATCATGCATATTGTTTTCTCTGTTGTCTCAAGCTTAAAGTTAATGGATGCACATGGCATGAGAGTCAACAAGTTCATCTGGTTGGTCTTTTTTTCCCCATGAGATTTTGGCTGGGCTGTGTTAGAAAGCATTGTATTCATGTGTGTGCTGTGGCTTCCAGACTGCAACCCCTCAAGCAAGAGGGCAGTCCAATGAACTGCTTTTTAGCCACAGTTCTCTCCTGGGTAGTTGTCACTCTGTTGTGCTTTCTGGGCACTGTGCTGGCTCTCATGTATGATTGTGCAGCCATTCTGTGAACTGGGTTGGAAAACCGATCCATTTAAGAAAGAACAGTCATAACAGCAATAATAGTACAGCAATAAAAGCAATAATAGTTGTTTCCAGCCTAGTTGAACATAATCAGCTGGATCAGGTTCTCACTCTGATTTGCAACTTGATCACATAAATGTTTTTGCATTATATAGAGAATGATTCAGGGGCATGGGAAAAAGCAGAGGGTACTAAAGCCAGTTTAAGAAATACTGCTATTTGGATGGCAGATCATGTTCTAGGAAAGGAGACCTACTGCTACTATTAATTCTTTGTCGAGGTATAGTTCTGTCTACTGGAAAACATTTATGATCCAGTCAGAATGACTGGAAGGCTTTTCACTGATTGCTGAGGAAAGTTCACGATGATACTGCTATGAAATGTTCCAAACAGATTGGTGGTAGTGAAGTTGTGATGGACCACTGCTCATGGCAGAAGTGTTGGCTGACATTTTAGGTTCAAAAGCAGAGGGTCAGCTCTGTTCCCCTTACAGCTGTATCCTGTCACCTCAGTCCTTGCTTTTGGCAAATTTGGCATCCTTTCAGACTGAGGGGACCTGCTGTAAGAGAACCAGACAGGTCTTAATCACAACCCATTTAAGACAGTAACAGCTCTCAGTGCCGAGGGTGCCACTGGAATTGCTCCTAGGACTTCCTGAGCTTTGCTGGTGCCCTATGAAATGACACTCTGCTGGAGCAAAGGTAAATGTATTAGAAATAATGTATGGATGTGACAGTAGTGGGTGATCAGTCAGTTGTGATTGATGCAAAGCTGCATGGGATGTGGTCATCTTCAGGCAGAGCATGCCAGGATCACTGATCCAGTACTTCTCCCCTTCCACCTGTGTGAGTAGGAGTGACCCATTGCTCTGGAATTTTGTTCTTTCATACAGGCTAACTGCACAGCTTGCCACAGGAGTCAGTTGCTTAAAACACAGCCGATACCTCAGGGGCTTGAGCCTCAGCTACCATTTAGCAAATGACTCTGTTATTATGCCAGCATTAGCAATTTTGTTCTGAATCTGCCCAGGGATCAAAACAACAAATGCAGGAGAAAATGTTTTCCGGAGCATTGCATCTAACCCTTGCAGGGCCATGAGAAAGCAGTCAACATGATGATAAAATCCTATGTTGGGGGTCTGTCCTCCGTCTACATATTCATTAATGATTTGCAGTGCTGTCTAATGAAGCTACCATGGGATCTAAGGCAATTATCTGAGCTGCTTGCCTCACTGCAGTAGACAGAAGTATAAGACATTCAGAATTGGAGCTAGGACTAAAGACCGCTCTGCACAGAATCATGGAATGGTTTGGGTTGGAAGGGATCTTAAAGATAATCTAATTCCAATCCCCTTGCCATGGGCAGGGACACCTCCCAATACATCAGGTTGCTCAAAGCCCCATCAAGCCTGGCCTTAAACATTCTTGGCTTTTTGTCCTTCAAGGTGAAAATGATGTTTTAGATCATGCAGATTGCATTACATAACTGTTTAATTCAGAAAAATCCAATTAATAGCATGCTTAAACTCATTTTTAATTTTACAGGAATTAATCTGGTATTGTTAATTGCAAACAATCAGATCTCTTAAATTAATAAGACAGGTTTGAAATTGTTGAAATCAAATCTTATTGGGCAGGGAAACGAAGATGCTTTTATGTGCATTTTTCTTGCTTTTAGCTGCATGAGAGGTATTTAATTTTATTCTCTATTAAGAATAGAAACTTATTCTTTTATTTCTTTTATTTTTTTTCATTTTAAACTTGAAAAATCTCGTGTAATTACATACTTTCCAGATGCTTCAGCTTAAAGAGTATGCTGCTGGAGGCTGTGTTAAAACTACAATCTTTGGTAATATTGCAAATCGTGTTTTCTTGTGAAATGTTATGGCTGGGGTCAGGTTTTTCAAATAAACCTCTAAATAGTGGGATAAGATGAGAACCAGGAAGAATAGTAGTGGCTCAGACTTGTACATTACTATGCAAAAAAATGAACAGAACAGGTTTGCACTCATGAAGCCCTTATATCCACATCCTGGATTGTTGAGAAAATTTTCACAGCTTGAAAATATTTGACCTTTGTGTGGCTATTTTGCACACTTAGCTGCAAAAACAGCAAGTTCTGTGTCTGTGGAAGAGTGGATTGGGTTATATCATACTGGAAGTGAAGTATATGTCCTACATAAATTTTCTCATTTTATTTGTGTGAATAATTAATGCTTTCATTTTCATACATACATATTACAAAATTAGAATTAGAATTTCTTATTCCAATATAATAATTTCCAGCAAAATAAATACTCTGCAGAGATTTGTATAACATTAATCTCCTTGGGTTGTTATAAATATTTAGAAACTGTGTGTAAGTAGAGCTGTATATGGTTAAAGATTTCACCAAAATCTCTCAGTGGAATTGTTTTCTAGTAATTCTTTGAGTCATTTGTTATGCTATGTACACTAGCCAGCTCTGAGGCTGTATTCCCTTAGCTTTGTTACTCTTAGACAATCCTGCTGGTAGCTTAACTGTAAGGAATAGCAAAACCTATTTCTTAAAACACCAGTCTTCATTAGATGATATTAATAATAATACAACTCATATTTGGCTGTGCTGGCAACTTTTATTTGAACATCTGAAAGCACTTAAGGAATATTAGCTGATTCAGTCTGTCTACTTTCATGGCAAAATATCTTTTCTATTAATGTTGATTCTCATCTTGACTTTTGAGCATTTTTTTTTTTTTTTTTCCTGCAGTTGAAGCATGAGAATCAAGTGGCTTACCCTAAAGAACAGAAACACAGAATTTAATGCAGGAATCCTGATTTGTTGCAGGAACAGAAGGTCTTCAGTACTTTTATCTGATGGGAGATGCCATTACAGTACGAAACAGGAGTTCAGGTGATTATAAGAAGTCAGACTGATATCCCATGTAAGGGAAAAGCCTTTCATTATACAGATTTTTCAGAACCAAAAAAAAAACAAACACAACAAACAAAAACAAACAAACAAACAAAAATAAATAAATAGTGCTTTTCCTTTTCTGCATGAGCTACTGTAGCATTTCTGGCAGCTCTGAAATTTGATTGTGTTTTCAGAATTAGTTACATAAAAATGGAAGTTGTGTTCATAGGTCATTCAATGGTAATACTACTGTCACCTACTCTGTGTTTGTTAGTGTTTTATTCAGGCTAGTTCTGAATATCACAAAGCAAGTAGTCATATAAGTAAACCCATATTTATAGAATAATTGGATGACATTTAAAGCAGTGACCTTCAAAAGTTGTTTAATGATTTCCTGGGATTAGTTTTGTTTGTGCCTGGAGTTCAAATTGCAGTTCAGGATTCTTGAGTTCTTTCAAGGCTCAGGCATGTCAACTTGTGACTGTGTCCATTTACATGGACGGTATATTTCTGCATATGCACGCATACATACATATAATCTGCAGGGGCTGAATTGCTGCTACTGTTTGTTAAATGGTTGCAGATACTCAGTCCTTTTAACACAGCAAGCATTTAACTTAATCGAGGTTTTGAAGAAAACTAAAAGAAAAAAATTAAAATCTTATCAAAACACTAGATGAAAACAGTAGTTTTAGCTTAACTAAAATATTTTGAAAGTATTTGTTGTATTAATTTACTAATAATTATAGACGGTTTGGGAGAGGCTTTATTCTAATAAGATATCATTGAAGAAACTGAGTTTGTTCCTACTGAAACCAATAGGCAAAATACTCATTAACTTGTTGCAACCAATGTCATATCAATTTTAGATGAAATACACAAAGTGATGAAAGACAGTTCCAAGTGGCTTTTCACTTTTTTCAAACCTACACTAACATGATTAATTAGAATAAATCAGAATAAACACATACATTTGAATTCTCATTTACTCCAAAATAAAAGAATGAAGTCATTGAGATGCTCTGTGCCTTCATATTTCCAAGATCAGGCCATCTTGCTTAGTAGCAATGACTGAAATTTCAGCATAGGCTTTTCTTAGGCTCTGTTGTCTTTTTCTTAAATAGCTGCCATGTCTTCCCACTTTGATCTTGTCTAAATAAAAAGTAGCATTGTGTTTATTATGTTTTTGTTTTGTTTTGTTTTTGTACAAATTCATAGAGTCCTTAAAGGTTTTTTTATAGTTCTAGAATATATCTACTGGTATCAGGTAAATATTTAATGACTGCAGACAATTCATCTGCACAAAACATTTTTTAAAATCTATATATACTGCATACCAGAATTATTACTTGTTTAAATCTCTGATTTTTCAGTGGATAGAAATGCAGCCTGCCATTTTGGTAATCCTTAGTTTATGACCTAATTTTATGTACTTTAATATTCTTTGTTCTTCTAAGTTTGTTTACTGCACTGAGTAAAATTACATGATCCACAGAACATATTAGGGAACAAAAAGCCTAATAATGGAAGTTTCATTTATCTGGTATCTGAAAAAATTATAATATGGCTGAGATGATATGAGGAAGCCTATGCACTTCCTGTAAATTCTGGTAGATTTTGTGTAGTTGTTTATAAAAAAGTACCATGGAGTACTTCTGTGAGGATGTGAAATTATCCTCCTGTGGGGAATCCAGGACATCTCTGCCACTTCAGAACCAAAAAGTCATTTTAACTGCAGTGACTGAACAGTAAACGTACTGGGGAAGTTTCAGGTACCCTGTGAGGTAGATAGGTAATTACCAGGACTGGTGTAAGAGTACATGTCAGCATGGACATGAATCTTGGACAAGAAGTCAGGCCATGTTATTCAGGCTTTTTTTCCAGTCTGGTCTAGCAAACACCTGTAGATGAACACTGGCAAACTTTTCTGGGCAATCTATTGCATTTTTTGACTGCCCTGAATGCAACTACTTTAGGGTGCAGACCAGTGAATTCCACTGCATTAATGAAACAAAGAATTCCATGAAAGATTTTCTCTAATTATTATTTATTTATTTTATCCCTTAGGATATTTGAATGGTACATACTGTAGGAGTCCAATGTCCTTACCCTGACATGCAAGTCTGTGAATTCAAACCATCTTTCTTCCTGGAAAAGATACCCTTAAATAATATAGAAGCCCTGGGGTTTAGCACATTTCTAGGTTATCTAAACATTTTCCTGTGAAAATACTTTGAGATCTGGCCATAGGCAGCCCCTTGATTCAATTCAGACTCAAGTACTGAGGGTTTTTAGGGGCACACTGGATCCAGGAAAGTGGCTGAGGAGCCCATGCTGAAAAGGAAACCTTCAAGAGCTGAGACAGAGGTTTGAAAGGAAGAGTGTGAATTAGCCTTGTGTATACCAATTTCCCTATAGAAATTCTCCCTAATAAGATATTAAAAAACATGTGGAAAATACATATATTTTTAACTGGCTTCTGGCACTGTAAAGCATTAGTAAACACAGTATGAAATCATAGCACCTCAGCATATACTGTCTTTCACATGAAGAGCTTGAAGTTCTTCACAGACACTGATTAAGCCTTACAACACACCTGGGATGGAAACACTTCAGGCAGGTTTATAATATCGTTCCATTTTGCATTTACGTTAAACACAGGCAGAAAAAAGTTAGATGACTAGTCCCCAGTGACACAGCAAGTCAGATTTAGAACAAGGAACACAACCCCAAGGCCCTACTTGAATGTCACTCTGCTGGAACAGTGGAAAATATGTATTGCAGTCATACAGTTCATAGCCAAGTAAATAAACTATGTAAATATTTATTTGCACAGGAAGTTTGGGATAGCAAAACATTACTGTGATTTAGTGAAGTTCATATTGTACAGATTGAGGAATAAATGCAGAGTAATGTGTCACAGAACTCATTTCACATTAGCAGTAGAGAAGGGTGTTACCAGTCCTCTTCTCTTTCCGCTTCTGCAGATTTGTTGCAGATCCAGCAGCAGGACTAATCTTGCTTTCAGAATGACTTCAGCTGGAGGGAACTGGCACCTCTAAAGTCCAAGAAATGGTAGTAATAAAAGTTGCTTGAGGATCTGGCTCTCTATGCTCCTTTTAAGTTTCCAGTATTTGATTTTCTGAACTTGAGTCTCTTGAGGTGAAACTCCCAAAGGAACAGTGGTTGTGATTAAGCCCTTTTTTTCCCCCCAGAACCACTGTAAGTGCCTTGAAGTGTGTTGTGTGGACCCTAACAATATTAGGAGTTTTAATTGCTCTTCAGTCTGAAATTTACAGGAAATACCCAGGAGATTTTTTTTCTTTATAAACAAATTGTTAAGATTCACCTTTTCTTGTTAAATTCTGATGGTTTTCAGCCCAGTCATGTTGGGAAGTTGGACAGACACAAGTATGAATACAGAAAAGAAGAAATAACAAAACTCAATAACCAAAAATTAAATGACTGGTTTAATTCAAACTGTGCCTAGCATTGTAGACTCTGCATGGGCTACCAAATCTGTTAATTTGAAATACACTGTAAACCTTTGAAATTTCTGGCATTTCTAAATGGAAAGGTGCATAATGAAATTGCATTGTTTCCTCTGTACTGTAATTCTGGCTTTTTTTTTTTTTTTTTTTTTTTTTTTTTTCTAACAGACTTTATTGCTTTCTAAAATTAATTGGCTACTACCTTTGAGTTAGTGGAATCAGTCTGTTCTCCCAGCATGAGTTGCAGAGTTTTCCAAATGATGAAATAAACATGTTGGTGTAAGTTCACACACAATAATCGAGACAGTGTGATACCTTGAATGATCATCTTAAAATCTTAGGCAGCAGATTTTGACCCAGATTTTGACCATGAAGTCTGGGTCAATATGTGTGCCATAGCCACTCAATACTCAGTAGAACCATGCTTGGGAAAGTTTTCTGAGCTATGTGACATTCAAGATCAGTCCATTCTTTTTCTGCTCTAAAGTACGGAACTGACACTATCTTTGGTTTCCTCCTAAATAACCTGATCATCAAATTTTAAGTGCTCTCAAACGGGACTTGCTTATATTTCCCCATTGAATTTGTTCAGCTTCAGCTCAATGGAAGTTTTTTTATAAAAATATATATGTACATATATTAAAATGTGTATACAGATATAACTCACAGCTTTAGAGAACTGTCAGAACTATAGACTGTGTGGACTGTTTCCAAATTCTGTATAGCAGCAGTAAAATCTTTATGCCCGTTCTTCTGTTTCTCCTTCTTAGTTCTTCACTGTCTTCTAAAGTGACATTAAATATTATCAACTCTTTAAACCTCCCTTCTTTAATATATTTGCCTTATCAGTGTGAATTTGAATTGTTATGCTTCTTCTCTACATAGGTTCATCCTGAATGCCTAAATTAGACATAAAAGGTGTCTCTTGGTGGCAAGGAGATTTAGCTGAGCAAAATTCATATAACAGGACTTTGATTCTTTTCTTAAAGACACTGAGACTGATTACATGGTGCTTCCTGACAGCCTCTTCATGGACCTTGTGAGAAAGTTTACCAAATCAACAGACATACGTTTCAAGAGAAAGTTGGTGACAACTGTTATGCATAGGTAATTTTCAATTATACCTTGAACAAACAAATTATAATTGATGAGAGCTGGAAGTTTACATATGAATATATTACAAATAATATGGTGAAGGGATACTATAATTGTGGAAATATAGGTTTTTTTTTCTTGACTTGTCCCCTCACCTCACCCCCTCATGTTAAGAATGCCTTGGAATTTCTCAGGAAAACTCAGTGAAATGGAGTTGGGAGCATAGAATTGCGTGAATGCACATGCATCATCAAGACTATAGCTAGTTTTCTCTTAAATGAATAAAGTTATATATATATGTATCAATTTCTTTAAATGGATTTAATCACTTCCTGTCATTCATTATACCATAACTTTGTTTATACATGAAGGTTGCCTGATGTTAACTGACAGGGTAATGAAAGTAGTGCAATCCCCAGATACGTAGCATTTATATCATCATTAATAGAGCTTGTACTGAACTTCTGGAAACTTCTTGCTTGTCTTTCAGTATGAGTTTTGTTTTCAAATATGGTAGTATTTATGTCTTAGAGTGCATTTCATAAGTAGTTCTTTGGAGTGTTTTTAGGAAGGATGTTAACAGCATCACTGTGTTTGTAGCGACATGAACCAAATGTCACTGAAGTGTCACACCTCCAGGGTAAGTGTGATTATTTGTGTGGGAATGGAAATAACTTATGCTGGTAAAGGGCACCTGCACAGTGTCCACAATGTTTTGATCTGACTTTCCTGGGACATGTTGATGACACCATCAACAGAGAGGAGGCTGGCAAAGGTCATCCTCATACAGAGTGTGGCAGCTTGCTATTGCTGCAAGTTCATCAGCAGGGAGAGTTACCCTTACTCAGATGTTTGACCCAGACACTGTACTCTTATTAGAAATACTTAGACTGATACAAATGCACAGTGCTAATGAAAACACTGGAACCTTCCAAGAAGTACTAGTCTCTGTTGATATAAATTCAAACACAGGGTTCAGTTTCTATTTAAATGCATGGCAGAACAGGAGACTTCCACACTAAGTGCTTTTAATTCCTGTTAAATTAACACAACATTTTTGTAAGCAATTGAGTCATCTCAGAAAACACTTTCTGCTACATTGAGACCTCCATTCCAAAGTCTTTAGAGAAAATGGCTTCCTTTCTGGATGAAAAAAAAATAAATCATTTTGAAAGGGCCTTAAGTAATTTCTTCCACTTTGTGAAATGCTGGTTGGACTTGGACATCTTTTTACAGTGCTGTGTTTCTTGAAGCAAAACCCACATTGCCCCTTGCTTTTCAGTGGAGTTTTAAACTGTATGCCATCAACCCACCAAAGCGCTAATTTCTCAAGTACTTATTTTGTTAGATTTTTAATTAAGAGTTTATGTCCTCACCTCCTCCCATCAATGCAGGCAGCTCCAAGAAAAACAATCTTGAGCTACAACCTGCGTGCATACTGTGCATACTTGATATCAGACCTCAGCAGGGCATTTGTAGGGCTGTGTAATGACAGGTCGGGTGTTTGGGGTGAGAATACAAAACTACTGTTTTTCACAAATGATTTATTAGGCATTCGTTACTGCCAAACTCATTGAAAGCCCATAAATTTGCATACATTTTTACTGATGTGACCCAATTACAGAATGAATTGAATTCATTAAAATGTAAAATGTTGGCTCTCCTTCCAGTAAAGTGCTTATTGTTAGCTGCCTTTTATACCTTAGAGAAGGAGAGGCTTGCTTCAAGGAGATCTGCAGGCTAAAGCATTGTATATTTAGACCCAGATCTTGCTTCTCAACTCTGTCAGTGCTTTTTTCCTCTTTGTAGTCAGCCTAGTTGTATTGCTTTCAAGTACTAAGAGTAATCCCTGTAGCTTTCACAGGCATTGTCAGCTGCTTTGATGCATGATCCACTGTAACATGCAAACATGTGCTCATTCCACTGTGAGAAGTTTCACAGTATACACCTTATTCTTTATCTTCAAGGTGGTGCTGTGTGATGCACTACCTTTCAGCTCCTCCACATTGTTCCCAAGTCTACAGTGTCTTGTTTGTTTTTTCTTTCTTTCTTTTTTTTTAATACAGATTTTTTTTTTTTTGTGTGTGTGTGTGTGTGTTAGTGAGTTTGAAATTGGCAGAGAGATGTTGAATTGAATGCCTTGAAGAGGAATATTCATTCTTCACAAGCAAAGAATAGCTGGGACAGTATACAATCTCCACAAGCTACTTCTCAGAGCAAATCCACTTCTGTGCAAAGAAGCTACTTAAGTCTTACTTAAGACCTGCTTTAAAAGGAACTTTTGAGCATGTGTCCTTTAAACTGCTTTCCTGCTTTACCAGCATAACCCATCACTGTTAATATACATGTACATTTGGGAGGGGAGGGGAGCAGAGGATAGACCACTGGTTTTCTTTTGTCATATGTCTTGAGTTGGTGTGTTTTAGGGGAGATGAAAGCAGAAACCCCACTGTACTAATTTAATACATAGTAATTGCAATGCTACAGAAGGAACACTTGTTTACCAAAAACTTCTTTGCTGTTTTTTACTGAATCAGTTAATCTGACTGAAGATATTACCATTCAGTATGAACATTACCCAACTTACATAGTATGGCAGCCTTCTTCCAGCTGGCTGTGCACACTTTGTTAGACCTAATATGTAAGGTTTTGCATGCCAATAGCATTTGCCTAAGTCATCTGTTGCACTGTCAGATATGCAGACTGAATCTCATTATCTTTAAATGAAGTAATATGAGGCATTCATCAAGAGATGTCTCTCCTTAAGTCTGTGCACTGAGCTGTGAGAGGGAATACTATGATTTGTACCATGTTTTCCCAAGGTAATGTTGCTTTTAAGTGCTGTAGATTTAGAATAATGTAAATAGACATTCATGCAGTGATGAAAGATGTATTATAAAACTCAGAAGTAAATGGATAGGGACAGAATATGTACTTAAAATATTTAGTATTACTTGTTTATTTCCCAGAGGTATTAAGATGTAACTTAAAACGAGCTTTTCCTTCTTTGTTGCCCTCGTACAAGCAGCATTACCATACCAACTGATCTCCAGAGACAAAAAAATTATGAGTGCATTGGAATGCCCACCGATAGTTTCCCTCTCTGCTGACATAAATATCAAATGGGACATCACCTAAATGAACATTGGTATTTCTAAACTTTCATAGTGTCTACATGCAGCAACCTGGATGCAAATATAAGGGACACATGTCTGTCCTCTGAACTTCTTACCAAGTGGTTTGTTTGAAATCCTTTCATGTCAATGAAAGGAGCCCAAAAGGGAAATCAGAGTCTGTACTCTGTAATCAGAGTACAGAAATTAACAAGGCAAGTTTTTTCTATATGCTCCATATCTGTTGTTCATGCCTAGGTCTTAGCAGGCATCTGTTTTTAAGGATTCGAGCATTCACTGCTGCTCATGAGTTGGTCTCTTTACTAAAAGTGCCAACCAAGGAGCCAATTAGTGTTGCCTGTGGCTGTGATGTGTTTTTATGGAGGCACCTGTTCAGCCCTCAGGAAGGTGAATACCTACCTCCTCGTTTCACACATGGCATTGGACTACTAGCATATGATGATGGTGATGACGATTAGCCTCCATTGTCCTGCTCTGCATCTAAGGTAAGAGTGGAAAGCATAATATTCATTACAATTTCTACACAGTTTTCAGAATTTCTTGGTGGTACAAAAGTCCCCCTTGGGGCTATGAATACTTTCCTTTACTAACCCTAGAAGAAAAAGAGCACAAGTAAAGATCATGTTACCACCATCCATGTCATTGGTAAGCCTCCGTCCTACTTCAACCCTAAAGGGTTTAAACCTAAAGAGTTGAAGATGAGAAGGCTTTGATTAGAGAACTCTTTCATTTTCTGATGCATTTATTTCTTTAACTTCTAGATCTTTGATACTAGACTGAGTTAGCATTTACAGCCATGGTATTTCTGAGCAGGTGGACACCTGTCTAAAGAAAACAAGTTGTGACCAAAATGTAGCTTTTTGTGAGAGCCACTGAAATTATTCATGATTTTACTGCATTTCAATTATTTTTTACAAATAACCTAAGATAGATTCTAATATGACCAATAAATGTGAGAGGCAGTCATTCCTACTATATTTCTTTTTATATTAGTTTGCCCTCATATTTCATACTTCACTGTTAGACAGAATTTATGCCTCTCCCGAGAGCTGACTGCACTTCTACTATCTTACTCTTGTGGCAAAAGTAATGTCATCACTTTTTGTGCCTGTGACCCTTCTTGTGTGCACAATCTTCTTAAGATATTGCTTTTTGGTTACCAATGATAACTGCCTTCGGATAGTTCCAAAGATAGTTCTATTTTATGAAAGTTAATAATAAGAGTTGAAAACTTAAGTATGAGCAAGCACAGATTTGCTTTTGAACTTTCTCTCTCAATATTTCACACATCTACAAAGAGGGGAGCAGTTCCTTTTTGTAGGGGAAAATATGTTAACCATATTTGAACTGCAATTCTTGTAAATGATCCTAAGAAAGAAAAGAGAAAATAGTTAAGTAAACCATGTGAACGGAATCAGTTTTGGATAAGATTTCATCCAACTTCTTCATCCTTTATAGGTTATATTGTGTCTGATACAGTATATAAACTAATTTCAGGGTTCTTAAGTCTTATTACTGTTAAATCTTACTACTGTTAATTGAATGCTGAAACAATATGGGTATCTCGCAGGTGGAAGATGAGAAAAACTGAACAACACTCAGCAGCAACGTAAAATATAGGCTTTGCATAGAGACTGAACAATTTGAAAACTGTAAGGAAAATGAAAAAAAGAAGTCAAGGGGTTTTGTGTAGGCTGTATGTTACTGGGATGCTTAAAGTAACACTTTCTTCACACATATAAGGATATGATCCACACTATAGTATCTCTCATACGTTTTAAGATCTTGATTTCACAACTCTTGACAAAGAATGCTTTGAGCAATTCAGTGTCTCTTAAATCCAGTAGTTATGCCAGGCAGACAAAGGACACTACAGATCTCTGTATTTACAGTGTATATTTAATATTGCCAAAGTTTCAGAAGAAAAATGTCCACTTTGTAAGTGGTATTATTACAATATATACATTTTACACTTCCTTCAGCAACTTTTAGTGTTGGCCACTATTAGAGATAGGTTTAATACATTAATTCAGCTTACCTGGTTTATTTAGACTAGTTATGTTTCTTTATTTTGTTCTTTAGAAAACCCAAAAGGAGGACCACAGTATTTTTGGCTTCATCCATCACACATACTTTATGCCAAAGCCAAATCCTGATTGGAAATGGGAAACAGCTCAGTGAAATTCTCCTCTCTGCTATGCCTCCTGGGGAGAAATCTCTGCACAGCCACTGCAGCATGGAGCTACTGGAGGTGTAGTGTGTTTGCAGCCTTTGGTGCACAGAGCTTGCCTCAGGGGTGGTTTCAGAATGCCTGTTGGCTGGCTGTGCACTGTCTCACAAGCCAAACTTCTCAGCAAATAAAGTCATCAAGAGCCTTACCAAGCAGTCAAGAGAGTTTAAGAGAGTTTTTTGTTACTTGTGTTGCTGTGTTGCTCTCCCCCCTTTCTTGCTCTGCCCTCCCCACCCCCCATCTCCTTTTTTTTTTTGGCTGTGTAGACAGATTTGATTTTGATCTGGAGAGAAATATTAATGTCCCAACTTCATTTTCAAGCCCAGGGTTGCAATTCAGCTCTCTTGCCTGATTGTTGCAGAGTTACAACTAAATCACAAAGTGTCCTGCCTGATATAGCTAGGACAAACTATTGTTCAGCAGTTCGGTTGCTGACTAGCAGAAAATGATGGCTGGATCAAGGCTTATATTGCAGAGTTTTCCTGGCTGAAGGTAGCATCAAAGATTCATGACTGAGCTTTCCTCTTTCTGGAACATGGAAGCGTGACTGTCTACTAACATGTCCTGACATTCCTCACAATCAGTTGCAGTCAATTGAAACAGTATATCAGGGGTTAACTCTACTCTTTCCTTTGCTTCTATCTTATATGTGTATATATATATATTTAATGATATACTAAGTTAAATAAGGCATAAGAGCTTACCTGCCAAAGTATGTAAAAAAAGAGAAGCAGAAGAGAAGAAAATGCCCCCAAGAAAAAATCTCGCTTATTAGAGTATTTATTTTTTCATTAAATCTTGGCAGCTACTTTAAGAACTAAAATATTACTGGTTTTCAAATTTTACAACTGACTAGCTTGTGAATTTAAAAGCGTTTGGGGAGGGGTGAATAGTTCATTAGCTTGTTCCCTCAATGACACTTTCAAATGCTTTCATTATGGTGACCTCTATTTTAAACGTACAGGAATCACTTAAGTGTCAAACAAGCTAAGTGGTGCATTTCATTAATGAAAAATTAATGGAGAAGACCTTGGGCTGGTTTGCAGTACTTGTTTACAATACATATAATTCATTAGAAGAACATCAGTCAAGCAAGGACCCTGCATGGCTGCAGTAGTGTTGTAAACTGTACTTTATTCTCTCTTTTCCAGCTAATGTAAGTGTGAGGCAGGGAAAATAGACATAAAAGAGATTTAATGAGTCTTTGGAAAAGTGTTAAAATAGGGTACACAAGTCATAAATTTCAATTACTAACTCTGCTCCAACCATGCTTATTAGTTTAAGACAGAGACAGTTGATAAAAGGATGAAAGTATTTGTGAAAAACAGGAACCAACTGACTTCTAGAAATTTGGGACTATGGTCCACTAGTTAGAATAAGGGACTGGACAGAAAGTCTTAATGCTCCTGTGTTGTCTGTGCCATTGAGATGACACATGACCTTAAAGCAAGTCACTGCTCCCCAGAAATGGTGCTGCTTCACAAAAACTCACTTTCTTCAGAGGTTCCTCAGGGTCAGCCTTCTAAGAGAATTTCTCTCTGTCTGTCTACATAATGAATGGTATGGGTGACTGAAAAATCAAAGTCACACTTTCATGAAATGTGAAGGGCATAGTTTATTATCTTAAATGCAAGATAGTGCAGTTCAAATATGTTCTCCTGCTCAAATCAAGCGATAGCTATCCATAAGCTTTGGCTCAGAAAAGAAAAAAGTTTTTCTTATAAAACTTTTTCATCATATAATAGCTGACGAGTCTTTTAAAGGCTGTTCCTCCCAAGCACAATAATACCAAAACATCATCATGTATTAAACATAGATACTAATAATCCAGGAAGACTTGCATTTATTTTTATGATACAATTCTCCTGATTGTACTGTATGTTTATCAGACAGATGATCAACATTGCACTAGACAGTGAATCCTGAGTTATAAACAACATGGTATAGAACAAGAAAGGCACATGGATTTGTAAACATGAAGTATTCTGGGGCTTAGAAGAATTTCTAGCAAGTTTCTGCTTTGAAGGAGCAAGGAGCAGAAAAAAGTATACAGTTTGGGACAAGCTAATGATAATGATAAATTTACACTGCAATAATGTCTTGGTGTCAAATCCATGTATCACTGTGCTGAAGACACAACTTAATTTTTTGAGTGAAGAAACCTCATATCATTCAGACTTGCCACAAAATACAAGAGAAATTGTGTAAGAAGCTGTGGCTTAATGTCCCTGTCTCTAAACTGAGAGTAGTGGTATTTGTAAAATCATTCCACCACCTTGTTTATCCTTGCTAACGCTTGCATCCAGTCTCTCAACTCTGTCCCAGTTCTCATTTCATATTTACAAACATCTCTTTTTAGAAGAATGCTCTCCAGTGCTCTGAACTTTCCAAGTGGTCCTCTAGGCCTGCTGGGGCTCGCTGGCTGCTGCTTTTCCAAGGAGTGCAGCCTGATCTGTCTGCATGAAGAAGTAAATGAGGGACAGCTCTTATGGCTTTTCTGGCTTTCCATCGGCAGTGGATTAATAATGTAAAGTACTCTACAAGACAAGTTATTTGTTTTTGCTGTGAGATTAAATGGAATCACTTGGAAAACTATGTGGGTTTATTACTATAATAACTTTCATATAGTGATAACAAATATGAGCGCTGTAATATCATCCAGATCAGTCCTTAATGGTCACAAGAGCTGTTTAATGTTCTTAAATCAGTTCTGGAATACCAGCTCTGAGGATTATTTTGTTTAATAATGCTAATAAAAGCAACAAGAAAATATCCAGATGCTGATTATATTAATTGTACAGGGAGGAGAACAGACAGTAATTATATAGTACATCAAGGTAGAGCTACACTGATAGTTGCAATGCTTTTCCCAGCACAAACCAGTTGACTTAAAAAGATTTTGAAATAAGTGTTTTCTTTTCATTCAGCGTGATTCAAAAATTTGTTCAGAATGAGACAATATTTGGAAATGGACCAGCACGAGCACACATGTTGCAAGAAGGCAGTTCTCTATATTCTGAATAAATTTATTTAGGTGTGGCTGTATCTGTGAAAGACTCCAGTACCTCCTGTTCTGAAAAGTGGGATAAAAATGGTGAAAAATTCCAGTAATTATGATATCAACGTTCCATCAACAACCTAGGATTTCCTGATTGCTCATAGGCTTGGCTTAGGACCCCCGTTGCTTTAGTTGACATCAAAGTTGATGATGAGCTTATATTTTTTCTTCTAAAATTCCTTAGCAAGAAAATTGAATGTAACTGAACTTCTTTTACATGGAGAACGTGTATGTTTTTTATTCAAAACTTGACTCCTAGACTATATTTCCCATGGCTGTTCTCTCCTATAAGGCTCTTTTTCCTCTTGAAAATTTGAGGTTGTAGTACATTGTGAAAAATCTTCAGCCTTAGAAATCTGTGGAATGAAAAACATTAAGACTTCCTGAGGCATTACAGAAGCATTTTCAATGTATTTGGGGTATTTTTAGTTGTATGTTTTTATTATTTTTTGAAACTATGTTTTTGCTTTGAGATTTTGTTTGTTTGTTTAATTATATCCACAAAGTGAACTTTGTTATAAAGCTTGAAATCTTATGATATACAGATCATCTGTTAGAGGATAGCTGGCCTAGTTGATTTGTGTTCAGTTCTTTCGCTTTTGGATTTTCTGCTGTCAGTAAAATGCATTAAGGCATGAGTTGTTCCCTCTCTTGTTCTTGGCACGTTCCTGCAGAATGGCTTACTAGTACCTATTGCTTATCTTGCCCATGCTGGAAGTCAGTCATGAGTGTTTGAAGGTAAAATAAGAACCAAGGCAGATCTAAACTAATTGCTTCTGATCCTGACTTGGAAGCATGCCCTTGTGACATCCAAGCCTGTAGTATTAGAGATGATGGTGTATATATGGAAATATTCACTCAAGAAGATCTTCTGTTTTCAGTGTCCTGAATGTGAGAAAAGCATTTTCATCAAAGGATTTTAGTATGTGGATGTGAAGAGAGCACTGTTTCTATCAGGTTCTTTACCATGAACTGTATCTTCCTTCAGCGCTTTCATTTTATTCTTGAAGCCTTTGGCTTAAAAGACTGTTTTGCTCAATAATAAGGCTCAGGATTATTTCTTTAAACTTGTATATTTCTCTACACTTCTAAATTACTCTAAAGTTTTCACTGCTAATTTTTCTCACTTCCTCTTTCAGTTTTCATATTTGAGTGCCATGTTGGGAGTACGAACAGTTCAGATGTTTTTTCCAAATGCCTTATAGTTTGAAATTTTAGAGCCAGAGACTAGTAGCTTGTATCTGCAATATAGCAATGGAAACAGCTTCCTCAAACTGCCTTACTAGTGTATTCAAAATAACTGACAAAATATACAGTCTTTGTAAAGGTGTTAAGATGTTATTCCTTTCAGTGAAAGGTAGTGCTTCCAGAAATGAGAGAATTGTTGTTTGACCCATTAATTCAGTTAACACGTTACTCTCTCAACAAAGTAATAATGAGTGACAGTCAATGCAGAATTTTCTTCACTTGTATGGGTCCACCAGATAGCTGTCAGACCTTTTGATAGGAAAGGTTGTTACTTATGTGGATTCAGGTTGGGAAAAAAAAAAAAAAAAAAAAAAAAAGCTTTAGAGCTTAAAGGCCATTCAGTTGCCATGAACAATTTTATCAATATCATACACCAGGAAGGCCAGACAATAACACCTGGAAGCTAATATAATCATGACTGAAGAAAATTGGAGACAAGTGCATCTCCTTCTGATATATATCTGTTACTTGATACCAGCAAGTACTGAAAAGAAAGAATAATGTCTGAGTTTTTTAAAACTGTATTGTACTTAGATTATTTGCCTGGCTTCTGGCTGACTGGCTAGTTCACTCAGTAGCTTATGTCTTGTCCTTTTTCTAGGCTCTCTGATTTTTGGCAGGCTCTCAAAGTCAATCACCTCATTAATCTCTTAAATCAACACATGAAGAAGAAAAAATAATTTAAGACATTATTGTCATTTATATTGATCAAAGACTAGTAGGCACCTCTTGTATCAAAGACATAGTAATCTGTTAAATCAAATTAACTTCTAAAATTTGCGTGCTTTGACTAAGATAATTAAGGAATGTTTCATGAAAACTGGGGGTTCCCAGTTCAACAGCTGGATTAGAAGTTGTCATGTAAATGCAGTGTCAAAGTTCAGAAGACCATCATAAAACGAAAGCAAAAAATATTTCATTCTTAGAGTCATGATCAGAGATTTCCAGAATTAATAAGATTGCTTAGAAGTGTGGGGGTTAATTATCTGCATTATGAAATATTTTGTATTTTTCCCCTAGAACTTACATTATTTTCAGTAAATTTATGGGGGAAAATGCAGCATACGACACAAAAACTCTAGGTGGTCTGTGGACATATTTCTTCTTTATTAGTACATTTTGGACTGATTTGTAGAATAATAGTCTTCTTAAGTGGATAGCATTTATTAAAGAAATCAACAACTATAAATACTGATATTCTACACAAGATTTATTCTGATGTTCTCTTTGGTAAGTAGGAACTACATGTTATCTAGACTTCTGTCCTGGACTAAAAGACAACTGATGTCTGGTAAACATGCTGGAGATGAACAATAGAGTTAATAATAGACTTGGAAGGTACATTGTGGGTAGAGGACATCTAATGCAGTCCTCTGCCATTTCAAGTGTTTATCAACTGCTTCTTAGAAGTAGGTTTTACTTGTTTATTTATTTATTCTTGCATCTGGTACTTCTGTCTCTAATATTGTTCTAGAACCTCACTGTTTTTTCTGATGATAATATAGTTATGTCAGCCCACACATTTATTCAGGTAAGAGAGAGAACTGATGGGTCAAGAGCAATTTGTGAAAAGGATAAAGGTCAGATTTAATGTTTTGCACAAATAATTGCCCCACTTCATTCTACTGATTCAGCTGTGCTGGCAAAGTTTCTTTGTAAAGTGCTTTTAGCAAAGGAAGTGGCTCTGTCTCTATTTTTGTTCAGTGTATTTCACAGATACTCTTCAACATAAAAACAAGAAAAGCACAAGAGGAAATTTTTATAGCTCTAAGATAAGGAGACAATCATCATTCCTTTTTTTTTTTTTTTTTTTTTTTCCAACTTCCTCTGGTCTCCTGAGATAAGAACAAGTCCCACCCTAATTTAGACATATTTTGATCAGTCAGTTTTGATATTTAACCTTCACTTGCAGAAGATTTCTCCTTGTGATCTCTCTTTCCTCCTTATTATCTATTAGGAAATATATAAAATAGCCTCAAATTTGATACGATGTTTTTCTTTTGAAATGACGAGTTATCATCAGTTATTATTTCCTGCCTGGTGGAGATGAATGCCAGACATTATTTACTATGTATAAACTGTAAAGTTTTGTGTACCTCACTGTCCCCTTGCAGTGTTTTATCACTCTATTTATTAAAATAAATGTTAGAAATTAAATAATCAGAAAGTTCATACTCTTTATAATCGATTATTTCTTCTGTTCTATGTCTTACACAATGTGGCTCAGTTGAATGGTAGTGCAAATGAGTTAAAATCCAACAGATACTAAAGCAATCTTATGACCTTTATTTTGCATTCAAATGTGACAATTTCCTGTAAAGAACAGCTCTGCCTTGAGACCTCCACCTTGTGTAAGTAAGTGACAAGTCTCCATAAACTAATCAACAGGATACTATTGCTTGAATATGTTGTATACACTGGCTCCATTTCTTCCATAAAGGGAGGTATTTCAACTTCCCTTTGTCCAGCTCTGGAATATAATCTGAATATGGTACATTACTTGTGTGTAGTTTATATTGGAATGTGAATGACTAAGAAATGATTCTTCTATTGGCAAGGTTCTTCTCCAGCTGAATCATGTTTTACTGCTCTGCAGAATTTCCACAATGCTTCTCCATTAGTTAATAAGACCAGTTTTTATGCTAGTTGCAGAAGTATCCAAAATTGGCAATAGGATACAGACTAGAGCAGCTCAGACATTTTTGTGAATTTTCTTGTGATAAAATTTGAGATACTACAGCCTGTGAGAATATCTTCAACATTTGTCTATAATATAAAATGCTGTAATACTATATTATACATATGTATATGTGTGTATTTCTGTATAATAGATGCCTCACTTTGTTCCTGGAAACTGTAATGCACTGATAACCTACCTTTCTGCCCTATGAATTGTTTGTTCTTGGAACAAATGGCTATAAGAGAGAAGATTCTTATTAACAACAGTACAAAGATGTTGTATATTTTAAAGTGACAGAACAATGGCAGTTCCACGTGTGAAGCTTTCCTACCTAATGGTTTTGCTTATGTTCTCACCTCCAGTGATGCTCACTGTAATGCTTGTCCATCAGGAACGCTATTCATGGAGCTCTGCAATGGGCCTTCAGGTGGAAGAGACTTTCAGAATTAGTGAACTAGAAGTAAAATAGCAAACTTTTTCACGTCTACACCAAATTTATCCTATAATTAGCCCACTGAAAACCCACATATTCTTCCCCTCTGCCCCCCACAACACAGTATTTTCACTTTCCATTTCATAAGGGCTAGAAAGTTCTATGATAGCCATTCAGTCTGACTTCTGGAATAGTAAAGGAGAACTCTTCTCTGCTTTCCTTTGTTTATCTGATGTATGTTTTAGATGACTTTATATAAGTGCTTTGTAGTCAAATGGATTTATCTCTTTGTTTCTGAGAGAGCTTTTCCCCCAGATAGGAAAGCTCAAGTTTTTCCCTGGGTGAATAGTGTTATCAATATTACTTACTACAGGATGGCATAAGATTGCACAGCTACAGCAAGAAGAAATTGCTGTAGCAGACAATTTACAGTATGAGGGTTTGGGCATGACACCAAATCACAAAGACATGACTAATACAGAGGAGGTGTGATCAGATCTAGCCTCTTTTCCAATTGGAACAATGAGAATTTTAAGGTGACCCTCACTTGCACTAATTTAAATAATTGAGTGCACACTCCAGTACATAATTTAAGGAAGACAATTTTCTGTTACTGACAGAAAGCGTGAAAAAAAATCATCTGAAAATAAGCAACTTGGGAACAGAGTTTCAAAGAATGCAATTTCATGTAAAAGAGGAGTAAACATGAAAAAAAGTTAACAGGAGAGGTGACTGGAACTGGAATCAGTGATGTATTCAAGACAGAACTAGATGGGATTCATAGTGGACGCAGCACAGGAAAGAAAAAAATAAGAATGTGAAATTGAGGAAAATTAATGAAAAGGGCTACAGTCCTGTATTATCAGTGTTGTTTTTTTCTATCGTGTAATGATGGTATTATTATTCTATTATAACAGCAGTTTACATTGAGAGCTCTTGCCAGTGTTAGCTATCAAGTCTTCCTAATAGAAGATTAGAAATGAGAAGTAAGATAAATTAATTTTTGTAAATTTCCACTGAATCTTAATGAATGCTGAGAAAAAGGAATGGGAGGGGGGAGGGGGGGAAGTGGGGGCTTTACAGAATGGAACTTGGGGACAGAGACTGTGAAGTAACTGTTATAGTATTTACTGAGTACTTGTGCTGTTCAACCTGCCTTGTAACAGTTACCCTTTCACATTTCCCCTGGAGGCTGAAGCCAGGGCATGTCTTTAATCCATAAGGCATATTTTCCTAGTGGCTGAAGCAGAAGACTAGGAATTGCTTGGTGGTTTGTCCAGATTAGGTACAGACTTTCATATACCATCTCATCTCTGTGCCTTATTTTCCCTGTCTGGAATCTGGTGTTGATGATACTTATCTACTTCATAGGGTTGTAGTGAATTCATGAAATTGACCAGTTTCAAGCTGCTGTGTTGCAACAACCACATTTAATCCAGATGAAGAAAAAATATACACAAAAAGTTTTTTTTTTTTTTTTTTTTTTTTTTTTTTTTTTTTTTGAGGAGGGGGAGGGGGAAAGAGGTTATATTGATGATTTCTGTGACTATTGTGATTGTTGTGACTGTTTTTCAGAAACTGGCCATTATAGACATTTTCTTATTTACCAGTATGCTCTCTCACTGATTTCTTCCAGCAGCTGATTTAAGAAAAGTAAACAAGTGGTAGTGGATTATATGTGTCACTTTGTTAGTGCAGACCTTTGTGTTTCAACTGCCAGCTAGAATTTGTGATTCTTGATTTTTTTCTTCCCTTTACTTTCTGTCACTGGTACAAAATTTCTGACTATGAATTTTAATGTAAGCATACCTTGATTGAATGTAAAATTCCTTTGGTTTTCAGAAGATGGACAGGGAACAGAAAACGGTGTAAGAAATACATGGTTTTATAGGGAAGCTGGGATTAACATGGTTGTTCGTACTCAGTTGTATGCAAATTCTGCAAGACTGAGACTGATTGGTAATATACAAGGAAAACAAGACCAAAATATTTATAATAATTAATAATGATTAAAAATACTTCGTTACCCGTATTGGGAGGAATTATACATCATGTGGTTTAACACCCTTTCATTTTTGCATAGCTTTGGGTCTTCTTTTTTCCCCCAGCTGATATGATACAATCAAGTCAGTGAAATTCTTGCTTTATTGGTTACAGTACTGAGGCTGATTAAAGAAGTACCATTTTTTCTTCATTTTTGTGAAGCGAAATGAAGAAGACTGCAGTATAGAATATTATGGAAGAATATGCCAGCTAACAAGTCTAAATAAGGGCTTTGAAAAAATATGAAATATCACAAAAATATAGATTTCCTCTAGAAACACAAACGGTGCTTAAATTATGCTCACCTTCTGTCAGATTAATCTTTTACTTACATTCCTCCAGAAACTCTTCTCCTGATGGTATTCCAGACAGAAGAAATTCCACCTGACTCATCTCCTAGCCCTGCCCATGTCAAGACTTACAATATATTTAAAAAAATGTGGGGAAAGCTCAAAAGCTCTCTAGTGAAGACTAACTTGTTCCTTTATCCACTCTTGTCCTCAGTGGACACTGGAAAATTTTATGATAAAAAAGTGGGACCAAATATGGCTGAAGAATTGGTGGGAAAAAGGGTGGAACCTTTGGCATTGGCTCTACTTGAAATAAAACTATTGTTTTTATCCTTTATGTGAATATTGTTAGGGAGCCTTGTATTGGCCAGCACCTGAGGTGCTGATTAAGCAACTGCCAGTGGGCCCAAAAGAAGAAGAAAAAAATTTGTTTTTCAGTCTGCTGAGGCTTCATGTCTATTTTTTTTTTCATCTCCCACATCAAAAGCCTACGTTGTGTTCTTCAATTATTTGATTAAGTTGATTTGAGCATGGATAATAAAGCTGTCTCGAGATATAATATTCTGCTATGGCTGTAACTGGTCAGGAAAGACTAGAATATGTTAACTGTTGCTTTGTTTTGTGTCTTGCCTTATTGCCCATTATTGAAGCATGATTTCTTCTTCATTGACTAGGTCTGGGAGAATAATAATATAGGAAAAAAACTATAAGGAGCTTGGGGAGAAGACTGCATGTGCAAAAAGTAAAAAATCCTTGAAGTTTCAGTGTAATCCTGTGAGTTTACTAAATTGCTGTGAGTGTAAAAAAAAAAAAAAAAAAAAAAAAAAGCAAGCTATTTCTATATCTGCTGCAGGGAAACACGCAAGCCTGCATGTTAAAATTGCTACATATTTCTCCTTCAAGCTCAAGCTTTTGGACTGCTGTAAGGATTTTGGTTTTTATCTCTACCTGATCATTTTAATTTTTTTATCTATGTATTTGAATTATATTTAGAACCCAATTTTATGATTGGGATTCAAAGCTGTACAAATACCATTAGAATCCTCTCGTATAATCTTGGTTTTGCTAAGATATGGAGAGAAAAGTTAGAATGGAGCAGCAAAGCAAGAGGCTAAAATAATTGGTTCAAGAATGAGCAAGAGAGAGAACATGACATAGTGAGGTACTTGTAACATGCTAGTTCAGTGAGAGTGGATTCCATTATTTTAGAGCTAACGTGTTGTTTTAATAAGAGAACTCTTCACAACAGGCGTTCTGGTCATGTACCACTGTCTTCTCCAGCACTTCCTCAGGCTCTGCTCTTGCATCTTATGTTGTTCCTTTCTACTTCATGCAAGATGTCAGAGTGAGGAAAGTAGACACATCAAATGAGTATATAAAGAGTTACAAACAGTTCAGCTACACAAAGAATAATCTGAATATACAAGAATGTCTGTTTTTCTCATTTATATTGGTCTGAGAAAACAATAATTACCTTAAATTTATGCCAACAGAAATTTGATGTAACATTAGGATCATGTCTTTTGCAAGATGAAATCAGTAAGTATTTTCCTTCCAGCTCTCGTCCATACAGCCAAAATTGGACCATTTATAAAGGCTAGGCCTATTAGCATATACAGCTTTAGTAAATTTTACAGACTAACAGGTCTTCATAGCAATCATTCCAAACAAGAAACAGACATTCTAGGCTGTAATAATGTGCTTGGGTATAAAAAGTGGGTGTAGAGGTGGTACTTTTCCAGATGTTACCTGTTGGCCATAACCTAGAGTCGACCACCTCAACCAAAACTAATGCTGGCTGACTTCTGGGGTATTTCCTCCAGCGTTTTTGGAGGAGCTGCCAAGTTCATGGCTGTGTCCCAAATTACATAAAATATGAGGCAATCTAGGCATTGATTCCTAAAACTTTTGGTAACTCATATTCTTGGAAAAAGAGTATTTCCAAAGTAAAAGCAGCATCCCTCAAAACTGCAGAAACCTTTTAAGAGGAGTATTGGCTCAATACAAGCAATGATTTGTTCCGTAATGTTTATTTTCCTCTTTGCTTTTAAAAAGGTTCATAATGACAATAACCTTGGCGCAGAACACAAGCTTAATGATGGCTCAGCTTTCTTCAAGCCATCATCTTTTCTGTTGGTCATTAATCCCCTGCTGGTGCCAAAGGCTTTTGACTGTGGTGTGTTTAATTCATGGAGGTTACACAGGCTGCTTCCCATGAAGACTGCAAATGTAAATTCAGGACCAAATTAACTTTACGTTTTTTGGCCAGAAATCTTCAGCTTTAATGATATGGATGTCCATGGAGAAAAATGACTTAGACTCTAAAGACTTTGATGAGCATATCTTATGGCAGAAGATTAGAAAGGAATGGAAGGGAAGAAGAAAATCCTTGTCTCTTTTTGGCACTCTGGTCCATCTTTTATTTGCCTACTCTGAGGCTGGGAAGCTGATTTTTTTTTTTTTTTTTTACCTTCTTTACCTTTTTTTACCTTCTTTGTAACTGTGGATCTCTGTGTCTCTCAGTGTGGCAGTTTTCATAAATATTTTGGTTGTTTGTGTCTGACTCTGTCCTCTGTAATTCCCCACCAAGGCCACAGACCTGTATGGAAGGGGATGGTGCAAGTGCCACGGTGTCCTTCATGGCAGGTGACATTCTTGCCTGCTGGCAGATGAATCAGAGATGAACTCAGTAAGGAGTGAACTCTGGCCCTCCAGTATAAAGTAACAGAAAGAGAGGGGCCTGACTTTTGGTCAGGAGATTGCTTTGTAAAAAGTAATATAACCCTCTAGTATCAAGGTCAAGAGCTAATCTTAACCACAGCAATAACAAGACAGCAGGAGCATATTCCAAAGCTATTTAGCAGTGCAGGACAACACCAGAAAACAAATATCAGGGTGTAGTGAAGAATATTGCAGAATTTCTTAACACCTCAGTGCTGTTTCTTGAGAAAGCACAATCAGATTTCTTGCTAAACCCTCTCTCCACTGATTGCTATACTGCTTGCTCTTCTTTTTAAGGTTGCAAAAGGTATTTAGTGTGTGTGATTAATAAAACATTTCATGCTCTTTATTTTTAAACTGTTAATGTGTAAGTAAAAAAGATAAAGTATGTAACTTTCAGAGCTGAAAGTCTTCCATCTAAAGCTTGCTTTATCACTCTCTCTATATCAGTTACCATATCTTTCTGAGGAAAATGAAAATTAAAAATCCTGCATTTATCCCCCTCCACTCCCTCCAAATCTGGTTCTTACATGAGAATATCAAGATTAAGTAAATCAAAAGTGTCTCATGTTCAATTGACTATCTGACAGTGCCAGTCTGGGCCCTTCAGTAGAACTGTGATAACACTGCTTATTCTTTCATGTTTCATTCTGCAGTTGAATGTGATCTCATCTGAAGCATCTGAATGCTGTGCTAGTGATGAAGTATGAACAGAGAGGTAGAGAGATTCTGTATACCTGGGATATAATTCCACAGCCACATTTGTAGACATAGAATTACAGATGGTGTGAAAATAGTGCTGATTAAAATAATCAGTCTAGCACTTAATAGCAATTTACATTTTCAAATACAACACATTAATAGATTGATCTTTGCCACACCCCATGGGGTATTTTCCTTTGCATTTTTTATATACGTAAACTGAGAAACTGCACACAGAGGAGACAGACTCTAATTTAATTTGTTGTTATAACAGCTCTTGATCACACTGAGCATTGCTCTATGAAAGGAATAAAAGCTTTCTGGTGATTTAATTTCTTACTGAAATCAGCCAGCTCTGGGAGCCCTTAATTTTTTCATATGCAGGTTGGATAAAGTAGAAAAGGTAATGAAGAAGTTGGTATTATCATGAAATAACTCTTTTTTAGTCCCTCTTTCTTCTCTGATCAGCATAGCAGCAGAGTATGTGCAACATGGGACAGTTAAATAAGGCCTAAGGAGTTTTAGCTGCTGTAGCTACTGCATTCAACACAGACTTAACAGGTTACCCTCCTCTTCTTCCTTACTTCACATTTTGTTAGGACAGTTGGGAGACAACAGAACAGCGGTCATGACTGAGACAGCAAGGTCATTTACAAGGAGCAAAATATAGGGATATTGTATTGCATAATACCAGAAGAATTTTTGTACTGTGGCTAGTGTCTTAGGGATAAAAAATCAAACAAAGAAACAGGCATTATACTGTAGATGGAGGTGGCTTTTGGACTGTAAAGTGTGTTTTTATTACATCATTTATCTCAAATAAGTAATTGAGGTTCAGCAACTCCTGACAGGAAATGACATGCAGACCAGCCTTGTTTTAGGCTGAAGTAGAAGCATCTATCATGTAAATTAACTCTGAACCATGCCAGCAGGCTACATACATTGAAGGGATAATGGGTGGATGATGTATTTCTTTATCCCAGGCCTTATTTATCTACTTTTTTTTTTTTTTTTTAATAACCAGCTGTAGTGATAGTTGCCAAATATCTATGCAATGTAAGAACATGGTTACCTAAAGAGCTAGAAGACATCTGAAACCATAATCAGGGACTGAAAGATTAGCTGGGGGACAGTCTCAGATGTGCTTGTACATCTGTTTTTTGCCCATATCCACTCAGCTTTGTTTTCCCTTTCTCTGTAAGAAGGCCAGAACCAAACTCGGGATGCCTGGGATTAACCCAAAAAAATTAGTCTTCTCTGAGTTCTTACTCATTTGCTAAATGTTATCTTTATTTCCTATTTAAATTATCAGGAGCAGATGGTCCGCAGGAAATATCCATATGGTATAGTCCAATGTTATAGAATCAGAATATCCCTAGTTGGAAGGGACCCACAAGGATCATCAAGTCCAACTCCTGGCTCCACATAGGACCACCAAAAAATCAGAGAGCATTTTCTGAACTCCAGGAGGCTTGGTGCTGTGACCACTTCCCTGGGGAGCCTGTTTCAGTGCCCAACCACCCTCTTAGTGAAGAGCCTTTTCTCAATATGCAACCTGAACCTCCCCTGATGCAGCTTCATGCCATTCTCTTGAGTCCTATTGCTGGTCAACAGACAGAAGAGATCGGCGTCTCCCCCTCTGCTTGCCCTCTTGAGGAAGCAGTAGGCTGCCCATGAGGTTTGTCCTGCAGTCTTATCTTCTCTGAGGTGAACAAAGCAAGTGACTTTAGCCACTCCTCATACTTATTGCCCTCTAGACCCTTTCACCATCTTTGTTTTCCTCCTTTGGACACTCTAATAATTTTATGTCCTTATATTATGGCACCACAAACACAGTACTAAACATAATACTTGAAGTGAGGCTGCACCAGTTCAAAGTGGAGTGTTGTGTCATGAAGAGATACCTAAAAAACTGTATAGCTGTTACTAAAAACAGTCTACATGCACTTGAAGGAAGCTGCTGTAACAAAACTCAGTGAAAGAACTTACGGAAGGGGAAGTAGGTACTTATTTTCAGGAGCTCTAAGTAAGTTTTTTTCCACTGACACTCTCAGACCCACACACAAACTCTAGAATGGGTGTGCCCAAGTGTTCTGGCTATGGTCTCTTGTGCTACATGGAGGATGTGCCAGCTGTTGTGTGCTCATCACATTCCAGAGTTCTTGTCTGATGATGCTGAATTGGTCTGGGGACTGATCTTTTATACCTGTTAGGAGCCAACAGTTATTATGATGTTGTCCTTTGATTCAGAATCTTGCATCATTGTCCATGAATCTTAGGCAAGACTACTGATTATATCCCCCCCCCCCTTTTTTTTTTCTTTGCTTGTAATATATGATGTTTGGAATATATACAAAACTGTGTAGCTATGGCCTGTTTTCCTTGTGAGCTAACAAGAAAAGGAACGGCCTGTGATGGGCTATGACCTTGACGCCATCCTCCTGCTGTCAGTGTAGGATCTCCCCCTGATGATTCGTCTGTGCTATGATTTTACCAGAGTGCAGGCTTTCTGGTCTTGACATGAACAACACACTTCTCATTTTTATTGCTGGGAACAGTGTCCTTTGTTGTCAATGCAAACCATTATTTTAACACTTGTTTTACTGTTTCTTCAGTTGCTTACACACACACTCAATTTAATTCATGCTTAATTTGTATGGATATTTCCATTACAAGTCTCTATATTTCTATTAGAAGTCTCTATACATTCATCAGGGCAGTTTAGATTTAGCGTAAGTAAACCTGAGCAGAATAGCAAGTAGCATGGCCATGGACATGCATATCCGTTTATTGTCTGAGTGGGAAACTATGGTTTAAATCCTAACTCACCTTGAAACAGTTTAATGTTCCAACTGTGAACCATGAACCCGTTTCAAATCTATTTCTCTTACAAGGTCAACAAAAAAGCAGCAAGAAACTAGGCCAAGCTAACCAGTTCACTACACAGTTAAGTGGACTAGCTTGGACGAGTACCTTCATTCTCAGATTTTTAAAGCTTGTTTCCTGCTGTTTTCTCCTTCTGTGCATATATTCTTCAGACAATGCAGTTTCCATTCTTGTAGGTGCTCATCATCACATCCACAAGTTCTTAATTGGCAAATCAAGCAAAAGGGGCATGTTTCCTTGTTAGCTCAGTCAACCTGACTGCTCACTGTCACTGAAATGATATGAAACATTTCTTTCTGAACTGGGTTAATGCAGCACTATGTCAGAGATCAGACACCAGTTTCTTTATAGCAGTACACATCTAGTAGTTTGTAGGTTCTACCAAGGATTAGCAAACACAGTATTTTGTGAGTGTATAATTTACAAAGGTAGCTGAAACTAGAGAACCAGTATTTGACACATAGTGGTAGTAGCTGTGTTATCAGAGAGTTAAAATCTTTTACTTCTAAAGCTCACAGTTTATGCAGGCATGCACAAGGTACAGGATTGCATCTCAGTGAATTATGCCTCATTAAGTGTATCTTCAATTTCTGTCCTCTTACATAGTGTTCTATAGGACATGTTAGAAAAGTCTGTTCCAAATCCATATCTCATCTGTGCATTAATTCAGAAACAATAGCAATCACTCCTCCTAAGCCAAGCAAGAACTGTTGCTATCCACATAAGAAGGGAGTAAAACTTACTGCCTTGAAACATGAGGAGAGTGAGAGAAGACAGCTGGAATTATTAACAGTTTCATTGACCCATTCATAAATCACTTGAAGGAATGTCCAGAGAGACCTTGATTTTAAGAGGTGACCGAAATGACCACAGGGAGCTATTATGAATCCTTAAAAGTGAGTAAATCTGTATTAAGTGAGTTAATAGCATCATGAGCTTGAGATCACAAGGCTGCTATTATATCCAACAGAACTAAAGCAAATCAAAGTCAGATCTGGTGTTAAATTTAGAAGGGGTTCCTTGCAGGGCTATATCAATCTGTCCTGTGTTACAGCTATCTATTTCGAGTTTATATACAGTGCCTGCGAGTAATATCTTTTATATGGTGAGTGTTACTATTACTGATTTCAATGGGATTTCATAAGTATGAATGTAATTGTACATAGCAAATCAGACAGAAGGATTCAAACTAACTGGTACAATCTTATTCATCAAGAGGTACTATATTTCTTATGGAGGTCCTTTGTTAGGATTTAGAACCATGTGATATTGAACCTGAAGTCTTAAGTATGATGAGTTGAGGGTTCAAAATTGGGCTCTAGCAACAAATTCACTCTTTTGTTTAGATACTTTACACTGGTTTTGGTTAGTTTGTTTTATGTTGACTTTGGGACCAGGAAATGTGCGTTTTGTAATTATGGTAAATAATTGAAATTATTTTAAATTATTAAATTTAATTGTTAATGAAATTATTTTAAATTATTAAATTTAAATTATTAAATTATTATTAAATTTTGGTATTTAAAACTGGCATCTTTAAATTATCACTGAAAACATCAATTTTACCTAAATTTGTAGGTGCTGATTTATTATCATTATTGCTCCTTGCTACTTCATAGATTGCCTAGCAATTTCAGAGAAAGAATTCCAAATTATATTGCAATCTATAGCCCAGCATCTGTGAAGTGAAAGAGGATCTGACTGATACATGAGTGGTATATGGAAGTATATGCATGCTTATAGAGATTAATTTACTGTTGAAGAGCAGTCTCTTGTTATATATATATTAAAAAAAAAGAAAAAAGTATATATTCAGAAGCTTCTAAACTATACCCAATTTTATTACTTACTGATACTGGAGAAGTAAGAGAAAATTATTATTCAATTATAACGCACAGAAATTGAGAGCTACAGATGCCTTGCAGTTTTGAAATCTGAATCATCTTGTTGCAAATCCGACAACCACTGCTCTTGGGTGTGTGAATGGATGGAGTAGAGTGAGGAGGAAGAGAGGGAGCCCATCCTTTCAACATGGGGTGTTCTGTCACCCCATCTTACATAACCATTCTTTGAGATGCTAACTAACTTCTGTAAGAGGTTCAGACTGTACAACTGCCTCTGCACAGTCTAGTCTATTTCTACACCAGTAATAGAAATAGACAGCACTAGTCTATTTCTACATCACCTTCTGTTCTTCTAGAAGGTGATGTAGAAATAGGTGAGACAGACCATTAGAACTCCAGAAAACTGACCAGCTAAGTTCCTGCCTTTGTGTTTCTCACACAGTAATTCAAAGCTGAAAACCAACTTCTAGATTTCTCACCAAGCCTCATCAAGATATGATGCTTTCTTTGTGCCTTCCAGGATGTGTTCACCACAGAGATAAAAGCTGACATTGACTCTTCCACAAGGTTTCAATAGGAAAGAAGACCAGGAGCCAGTGAACCAGAACGAGGAGGAAATCAGAAAACATGCCATTCCGTTCATCCTGTAGCACAAAGGCAGGTAAGTGTTTGTGACTCAAAAAGCTCAGAGATCCTCGATGAGTCCTTTCTCCACATACATGTTGAATTTTAGCACACTATATATTGTAAATAAATGGAATAGACAGTGATTGATAACCTTTGTGCTTGTCAGTAAGAAAATGCAACTGATTGGCTCCGCAGTTAAAACCTTCTGGCTGCTGCAGTTCCTCATTGCTCATTAAGACTCTGGATGCTGCATTTTTTTTCAACCTATGGTCTTGAGCAGTCACTGTTGCGTATCTCACTTTGTGGGGAATAGATCTGCTTAAGCAAACACAACCCAACTTTGTTTTTGACAAGGTTGGGTGATAAGAGGAGCTGTGCTGACATCTACCTGCACTTCTCAAAAGCATTTGACTTATTACCACATGACATTCCAATTAAAAAATTAGAACTATGCAAAATTAATGTAGCACATAATAAATAGATTAAAATTGGCTCATGAGTTTCAAAAAAAAAAAGGAATTGTAAATGAGGAATCATCCATAGAGGGTATTTCTAGCAGAGTTCCACGGGGATCTTTTCTAGCCTAATACAAATCAGTGGTACTATTAATGGTTCAAAAATGAGGAAATCGGTGCCTGTAAAATTTGCAGAGGATACATTACTACTAAGAGTAAATAGGGATGAAGTTGGATCAGTTTGACAGATCAATCTAGTTCATTTGGGAAGTGGGGCTTGTTTAACCAGCATAAATGTTAATGTAGCCAGATGCAAGGTCGTGTTTGGGAACAAAGACGATAGTGCACACACAGAGCAGGGTACTTGCTTCCAGGGAAACAGTGACCCTGAAAGGAGTTAGAAGTCAGCTAATTGGCTGAACATCTCAGTGTAATGCTGTGACTGAAAACTAATGTGATCCTCAAATGAATAAGCAGAAAATTATTGAATAGGAGCAGGAAGACAGAGACTATGGCTCTACATAGTGATGTGCTCTTACAGAGTCTTGACTGAGAACATTATGTGCATCCCTGAGCTGGAAGTTGAGCCTATCCTGTGGGAGGTGAAAACACTGCACAGCACAGCCCTCCAAATATCACATGGTGAAGTGAAGACACCAAAGGATATTCTCTGCCACCCATAGATCTGTTTGAGTTGCAAGCTTTCTTGACACGGTATAAACTGTTTAAATGGTAGCATTGAAGTTGCTTCATGTTTTTGCTCTTATGTATCAGTCCCAGCTAGAGAGGAGCAAAAACTGTCCAGCACTGAATAGAACGCTGCTTAATTATGAAAGTGCTGAAACGTGACTTGATTCATATTTCAGAAACCTCAAGACCATGGCCTATTTCAAGGAGTGGGGAAGATCAAAAAGTGGATGGGGAATAAAACCATGCATTGGCTAAATAATTCATCATGTTACCTTGCTAATCAGCTACCTGAGGGGGTAACAAATGTATTGAGAGCCTTTTTCCTGCTCAGTACTGACTTTACTGGTCAACACTTTCATTTAGATGCTAGCATTTTTATTGAGTTTACAAATTAGATATTGAAGAAAACACTACAGATAGTGGCAGAACTCAAATGTGTTTCTGTATTTCCTGAAGTCTGTACCCTACTCAGTGTTTTGGAACCATATCTGCAAAACTGAGAAAAGGACACTTTCTAAAGATATGGGATTCTTCCCTCCCTCTCTCGCTACGTCTCTCCCTCCCTTCTTCCTTCCCTACTTTCCTCCTTCCTTCCTTCTCCCTCTCCTTTTCTTTATTTTCTTCTTACACTAACTTCATCTTCTAAATTAAATAAGTGTCACTTTTAATTCTTTTTAAATATTTAAGTACCCTTAATTTGATGTTGTATGTTTAGATTTAGGGCAATGCTGTTGAAGCCTAACCCCATGTGGAGAGCTTGGCACTGAGATACTTGTGTTACTATGTATTGTAGAGACCTGGAGAATTTCTTTCTCTCTTACTGAATAGAAGATTTTGAATAACCATAGCAACAGTAAAACCTGCTGTGAAACTTACAGCATGAAGTGTTGCAGATATCTACCTCTGGGGATCAAGGAGTTAGTGAAGGGTATCGCTTCTGTGTTGTTGTTCCCCCCTGTCCCATCACTCCCAGGTTAGTACTGGAGAGATGAACAGAAAAACAAGTGAACAGTTTCAGACAAATAGTTTGTACTGCAATATTATTCTGTTTTCTTTTTGTCAGATTGCTCTTGCATTGGTTGTGGATTTTTTCTATGACTTATTTAAATGAAATCAGTATGAAATATTTAATTTTTAATATTGGGTATTCAGAGCAAACCTCACAAATGCTTGAAGAAGTGTGTGTTTTGCAGGGAGCAAAATGGGACATACAGCTTATATGGAATGATTTGCCTGGCTTAATTCAATCCTCTTTAGGGAGTTTCAGTGGAAATGTAATTGACCTGGTGAGGGGAAAAAATCACATGTATGCTAAGGTTACCAAAGATCACCTGGGCTAGATATTTTTTTAGCCTACAGCAAACACAAAATGTTTCAGAGTAGCTGAAATGTTCCTGTCTAAGAGGTAAGTTGATCTCTGTTTCATTTGCCTTGAGCTGAGAGCCTGTATCTGAACAGCCACTGGGACTCAGGTGCTTTGTGGCAGCTTAAGTCTGAACTGACTCTGTGCCTAGGTCTTTAGATTCAACTCCCAGGACTTTTAAAATGGGAGCTGAACTGGGTACTAGAGTGGGAAAGTAACTTAGATATTTTATTATGGTTATTTTCTCTCCCCAGACAGCCTGCTTCATTCACCCTCACAGGTAAAGAGAGCAAGTTTTGCATTGTTCCACATTTGTGAATCCAGATTATGTCTGTTGTTAGACTTACAGCTTTGACAGAGTTTCTCAGGTGTAACGTTTACATAATTGAATTCAGAAATTGTTTAGTTGGTTGTGTCCTAATAGAAATTTCTTCATTTTAAAATGTCTAATTCCGCATTCTGTACAGACTGAAGTCTTGGGGCAGGTGCTACCTGCCTACCCTCCAAACAGGTAGAAACATATATAGACACATTCCTGTGGCAATGTCCTACTTGCTGAGGTTTAGTGTTCTGCTAAGCATTTATATGCAACCTCTGCTTGTGGCTCCACATGCCTTTGCTTGATAGTAGGTATAGACTCAGGTCTGCTAACAATGCCCTGGCAGAAGTGCCAGAGTGGGTCCTGAGAAATGAAAATGCTTACTCATGATTATTGGTATATTAGAAATCTTCCCTCATTGCATTGTGGCAAGTAAAACTTGCATTCAGTTGTTGTAACATATTCCTTTCTGTCTGTATTCTGTGTAAAGGAAGCAAAGCATGTTACACCCCTGATGACAGACAGGTACTCACTCCAATGGGCTGTTGGTCAACTGCTTCTGTAACTTCTTTAAAGCATTCCAGTAGCCAGTACAGATGGTTTTGTGTGTGGGAAAGACTTGTATGCTATGAAATATGAAATGTTGGTGTACATGTGCAAAGTGGAAGGACATCATTGACAGGGTAAGAAGTAATGGGCATAAACTGAAACACAGAAATATCTTTCTGAACATCAGGAAACATTTCTTTACCATGAGGATGACTAGCAAGTTGTCCAGAGAGGCTGTGGAGTCTCCCTCCTTGGAGATCTCCAAAACCAATCTGGACATGGTCCTGAGTAACCTTTTCTAGGTGGCTCTCCTTGAGCAGAACAGATGTTCAGGGTATCTCCAGAGGTCCTTTCCAAGCTCAGCCAGTCTGTGATTCTCTGCTGATAAACCTATCATGGCCCCTAGCAGGTGACTCATTTAGAAGAAAATCTAAGAGTCTGGTATGTGGTTCTTATGCTTGGAAGTCCACTATCACTGGTTGGAGGCAGGGACCAAAAAACTGTATTTACAGTTGTATTTCAGCTCGCAAATATATTTGCCTCTGTACATCTGTGCCCCAGGTATAGGAATATTTCCTTAACAATGATGCTCTGAACTTCATCAGAGATCTGTGTGATGTGTTGAGAGATCTGCAGATGACAGGCACTATGGGAACAATTGGTTTGTATTATGTTTTGCCATGGGGTTTTCATGTTGGTGTAACTGGTGTGTGGGCATTCACTTAGAGACAGAAGGGTATTTATTTTTTGCTTGTGGCATCCACTTCCATACAAAAAAATGTGCATGTGACAGAGCTGAAAAACCTTTGCTATTCACAAAGCTATTAAAAATAAATCCTTTTGCTGTGCTGAGAATTTTAATTGGAGTTGGATCTGCACAGATCTTCCACAGATTTTAAAATGCTTATCTTTGCTTGTCTGTTTATGTGTTTATGTCCTTAGACTTCATCACCTAGTACTCACATGGCTCCAGGAAAAGAGGCTCGAAGCTCAGCACACCCTTTTCTTTGCAGGGTTACTGTGGCTGGGAAGGTCGATGAGGATTTCGTCTGCCACCAGAGAGCACTGTAACTATACGCTCCAGCCAGCCGGCCCAATTTCCAGGTCAGATTCTACCTGATGCTGCCTGTTTCTTTCGTCAGCTTTCCCTTAGAGCAAAAAGGATCTTAAAGGAAACCCTGCGCAGGACAGCCCTGTGCTTTTCCATGCTGCTTTACCTCCACTTTTACTTTGTGAGTCCACACAGACAGGGTTGAGTCACCACTCGCCCAAGCGCTAGGCAAGAAAGGACTCCACCATGTCAAAGGGTAGTTGACCACTTGCACAGCCCCTTGTGTTAAGCTGGGTGTACAGCCTGAATGCATCTGTCTGCAGGCTGGAAAAAAAAAAAAAGACACTGCTGTTATTCTATTGTATGCTATCCCGCTATCCCTTGCTATCCCTTCCTATCCCTTGCTATCCCTTGCTGTTGCTCAAACACAAGAAGAAAGGGCAATGTACCAGCTACCCTAAAGCCAGGAGTTCACTTTGCTCCCTCTCCTCTTCTACAAAAGGTTTGTCTGTTTTTTATTCAAAACAACCTTGTTTAAACTTAAAACAAATGGTCTCTATTTGTCATTAAGTTGAAATCTTACTACTTCTGTTTCAGACCTGAAGGACTTGAGTGTTTCTTCTACTTTTATTCCAACACAAATATAGCTTCACTTACATCCTTCAAGCAGCATGGCTGCAGCAAAGCTTCCAATGCTTTGAGTCCTGGCATATATAAGGAGCACAGCACTGCTGGCCTTCTGTGATCATTCATGTGGTTTGTACACATTTTGCCTGACTGAAACCATTGCACTATACAGGCTTAATAATTACTTTGAGATTGGACATCTCCCTTTTTAGGGATGGCAGAGACCTTTGTAGATGGTACATGTACCTGGCCAAGAAATGACGTATCTGCAGATGTGGAGACAGCCTTGAGGTATTTCCTTCTTGAAAGGCTACAACACCAACAGAAATTAATGCTTGGCTTTATGCATAATAGTTGTGGGCTATTCATCATGACATGAAAGGAGATCCAAGAAACACTGCACCAGAATGTTGTTGTTCTCTCTGTAAGTTTTTGACTATTACTTACTGTTACAGGCAGTGTCAGAGGGCTTCTTCCATCTCCTCAGTGGCAGGGTAGCAAGGGATTGGAGTAAAAGGATTCCTTGGTTCTCATCCCTGGGTTTAAAGTGTACATGGAAATAAGGCAGAGGGGTGAGCTGGCTCATTATATCCTCCTTTTTCTGCAGTAACTCAAGTGCTGTGTCTGAGCAATGCTGGCTCAGCTTCTCAAAGCAGTGACCTTCTGCCCTGTGGAGATGAGCTGTTGTCAGAGCTATTGTTTTAGAGTCAGTACACATTCAGGCAGCATCTCTAATAGCTTGGGTACAGTAACACCGCAGTAGGGGATTCAGCTCATATGGATGGAAACAGGCATTATGTAGTGTCTTTCAGGTTGTAGAAGGTAGAAGTGGTCATTTATGTGACATCTTGACACCCCAATGCCTGAGCATATGCTGCTCAGTCAGTAATACATGGGTTAAAATAGACAGCCTATGCTGGGATAAAAGTCACATCCTGGGTCAAATGGAAGAGAACTTTCCCTTAAATTTAAGTGCAGAGAGTTGAGACAGCATCCCTGTTTCCTACAGCCATCTCTTTCATGTAACTCTAGGCCCAAATCCTGCTTAATTTATAGGCTCTGACAAGATCTTTGAACAAGAATGATAGCATGGTTGCAGAGCACAGGCTATTGTTTAGTATCTAAAGTGCCAATTTTCTGACAAAGTGTGTAATCTAATACAATGTGGTATCTTGTCTGTGTTTGATAGGGAACCTCTGTGAGTCACCTCAGATTAGGAAGGGGAGAGTTTAAGATGTTATATGGATAATGACAAGGAGAAAAGCAAATAATTCAGGCACAAATCTCCATTCTCTCCCCCAACAGAGATTAAACAAGACAGGAAAGCACAGTCTGCCTGAAATCTGACATGTATTTTCACCCTGTTTAATATCAGTGTATAATTCCCTCTGTTCCCTAGGGCTGAGAGAGCTTCACAAACAGGTGCTCAGACACATAGCCCCCAGAAGTGTTTTGGGGGCAATTCTTTTAAAACTTTTGCAGGGTCCCTTGCTGCCAGTTGAATGTAGCTTCATCCAAATCTCAAGCTTCAGAAAGGGTTTTAGTATTACACCATGAAGATACCACGAGGGAGATTTCTTCTACCGGCTAAGCTAGGGACTTGCTAGGCTGTGATGACAAAAAGGCATATTGCAAAAAGATATGAAAAATGCTTTCTGATTCACTGCAGGCTGAGTCCCAAACCTGATGAAAGAGCTAAAAATTCTACTGCAGGATTTGATAACTCTTGAAGAAGTTCTGCTGGATGATGAGGGAGAGGGGGAGAGGCTGAGATATACTCAATTTACTTGTATGTGTAACCTGGATGCTTAAAATGGGAGTCTTGGTTTTCTTTATAGTCAAAGTACTGCACAAAGCACCTGCTGATGAGACAGAAAGCCCATGGTCAGATCAAGTGGAGCTGACATGAATCTGCATCTTTGAAGAAGAAGAATGAAGGACCCCACATTTCCAGCAGCAGAGCTAAAAGGCGAGAGCCAGTTTTATTTTCTCTCTTTTGGAAGCATAATCATATTGGAAATTCCTCCTAGATAAGCAGCAGGCAGGCCACAAGATTCTGTTTTGGTTGCTTCTATATTAAATCCTTTTTTCCTTCTCCCTCCCCGCCCCCCCCCCCCAAATTATGAGGAGTTACAAAATCTTCACTATGAATTGAGACATTTTATTCCAAAAACATGACAATTTCCATACATAATTACCTTTGCTTTCAAGCTACCTTCAATAAGAATAACCACTGAGTTGTAGACTCTCAAGATTGACGAAAGATACACAGTTTCTCATTCTAACGAGCTGGTACATCCTCCAACTACTGTCTCTAATTCATATGACACATTGCTCTGTTATACGAAGAATCCCTGTGCAACAGGGTACAGAACATGGATTCGGATTTCTGATACCTGAAGAGGAGAGAGAGAGAACAATTGGGATTCTGATTCAGATGTTTGTGGAAAACATGCAAGAGGTAAAATATTGACTGAAAGAATTTTTCAAACCCTCCAGGAACTCAGAATCATTGATAGAGAGGAAACTTCATGAGAAACTTCATGAGGTAATGAGATGCACAAGAAAAAAATTAGTTACATTTTTTCCTTTTTTATTTTTTTTTTCCTTTTGGCTTACTTAGGCTTTGAAATCAAAACACATTTAAGACATGATTCCTATGGATTAAAATAAACTCCTTCTCCCTTGCCTCCACTCCATTCTTAAGGGGATAGTAGGACACTTTATCTTGTCACTATCCCACCTATAGCCTATATCTGTATTTAGATGATATCTGTTAGACTTGTGTGATGATCAGCACTAGATATAAGCCAATTGCATTTTTTTCAATCTTCCAGCAGTAAATATTAAATCCTTGATGATTTCAAATTTAAAGATGACACAAATGCTGACTGATTGATGGTAAACACCAGAAAGAAGAGGACAGTCATGAGAAGTGGTCTGGATTATCTGGTCAGTATCATTCCCAAGAGAGAAAAAGTTCAAATAAGCTAAGTCAGTGCTCTATCTCTAGGAAACTGAATACACGCAAAGGTTACAGAATCAGGACCTGTTCCCAGGAAAGTAGTGACACAGGCAAAGACACACGGCTTAAGAGTTGAAAAGCAATGTGACATGAGACTCCCAGAACACTCTGGGGGTGGAAGCTCAGACCCTGGAAATGTGAGAAGGTGTAGCAAGTAGGATTAGGGAAGGATTTACTCTGTACACAGTATAGTAAGAGCCAACACCTGAGTATTGAGTCTAGCCGGAGTGTCTATGTTTTAAAGAGAACATTGAAAAATAACTGAAGTGCTGGAGAAAAACCTTATATCAAGAGACTTAAGAGCTCATTCTCTTTAGTTTTTCCTAAACGACTGACTTGATTGCAGCTTGCAAGTACCTTCATGAGAAGAAAATGCCTGTTGGTAAAGGGTTCTTTAATCTAGTGGAAAAAAAACATAATGAGAGTCAGAAAGCATTAAGTGAAGCCAGAAAAAGAAAAAGGGAAAAAAAAAATTGAGCAATAGGAAAAAATAACTCCTGTAAAAAATAACTAAGGACAGTGGTGGATTTTATTATTATTTTTTTAATTTTATTTCTGAAAAGCAAGACTATATTCCTTTCTGGAATGAATCTTTAACAAAAATATACTTTAGTTAAGAGAAGCTGTTGGAATTTATTCCAGACCAAAATAAAACCATAAGTAGTAAAGGGTATTTGCTTTACCAGAAACCTTGGGAGAAATAGAACAACCAGGTCTCTGTTTTGATGGGAGCTGTTTTGCTAAAAACACAAAACAATTGTCATATATACTGTTTAGCTCAAAGTCCGCTTTTTCTTTCCTCTTAGCTATTTATTGAAAGGAATGAAACCCTAAAGGGTTAAATAATCTAAAGACGTTTCCACCTCCCATATTTAAAGTGCTCTAGTTGTCTCAAAAAAGCTGAAACATTTTTGCATTCTCTTGTTTCTAATGCTACCCAGCTGCATCCTTCATACTTAAGCAAACTCATTTTACTAACTGACTGGTCCTGCTTTGTTTCTGATTCGTGGCTGGAGGTAAATCACTGATGTCCAGTGACTGATAATTCTAAACAACATGCTCCCTTTTCAGTAATGAGCATGGATGCTCCGAAAACTTTGATTGCACTTCTGCTTCTTCTCTGTTCTGATTTCAGATGGTTGTGTTGCAGTGGATCCTAGAAAACATTTACTTGCAAGATCTGTAATATTTTTCTGTTCTTAGTGGATCATTGCTAATGTTAGTGAATGTGGTAATCACTTCATTCTAGTTTCAGCTTGTATCACAATGTGAACATTTAAAACGAAAGAAAAAAAAACTATGCAAGGAAGATACTCAACAAATGTTCTCATTAATCACATTCTAAACAAAATTGAGTTGTCTGCAGGGAGATTTTATTTTTATTGAAAGATATTCCACTACTTTTATTGTAATTTCTGTATTTCTTGTTCTGATTACTGAGACAAAAAGATGAAAGTAATGCATTTGTCTTTGACCAAAAATATTGCTGTACTTTTAAAGTATAATGCTCAATTTATTATGTAACTGGATTTTAACATGACTGTATTTGCAGGACATGCACCTTCCATAGCCAGAGTTTGCCTGCTTTCTCTGATCTGAGAGCTGAAAGATCAACCAAACAACCCGACTTGAAGTTGTGCTTGTAACGTTCTACTGCTGCTGACAAACCAGGCCAGCTGGCTAATTAAGGATGAGCTAGTTGGAGATGTGCACCTGGAAGTCATTAGTTACCTGGAGGTTACCTATTCATGAGTTTTTCTGTGGAATTTGGACGTTATTTGTTGCTTTACATTTGTTTCCCTAGGTCTCTGTTAGTAAAGTTCAAAGAAAGTGACCTCTGAGGATCTCAAGCATCATTTTTCTCTTCTGGCCAGGTGCAAATAGTTGTATTTGCTGGTAATATGAGTGCAGATTGGAAGTTGACAGGGAGTGAAAGTGGAGCATCTTGGGTCACTGTGTGTGATTAAATATCTTCTGCAAAATAATTTATTTTGGGGAAATCAAAACAATAATAATACAATCAAATTATCTATGAAGGTTATGTTCTTTTAGGTCATTCCAAAGATGGAAAGAAAAGGTCTTTATGGCATGATACTTTATACACTTTTTGGTCTCTCTCTCAGAGAGCTACTCCCAGGCTGTCAGTTTCTGAGGTTTCTTTTTTAGTGTACCTGTTATGCCTAGCAGCCTTGTGGTTATCCACAGAGTAAGGTCTGATATGTCACCTCATCACAGTTTAGGGCTGAGAAGTTATGACACCGATACACAGCTGATCCAATACAAATCTTCCAATGATCAGAAAATGCTTGTTCTTTTAGATATAAGTTCTCATAGAAAGTTATTTGATTCATGGAAATTTGGAATGGGAAGCTTCCCAGGTCTAAAATGATACTTATAACTAGAAATAAGGTTGAGAAGAAGTCACTTCAGAATAATATGGCAGAAATGAGCATGGGTATACAAGAAGAATATTCAGACTATATGTAGTGCAAATGTAATTTTTTTTGTTAGATAGTGTTTTTTTTTTCTTTTTTTTTTTTTTTTCTTTTCTGTAGTGATAATGTTCTTGCTAGATTCAGATAATAAAATGGGAATCTGTCTTAGGATCAACAGTTTCTGAGCTGTAGTGCACAGTATAAGAAATTAAGCAGACAATTTTAAAGGTATTTATCATAGATCAACAATCTATGATAAGTCATAGAGGTCAACAGAACTCTTTTCCCTCTGTTCTGTTCTAATCCAACACAATTGTGTGCATTAAAATGTTGAATTGAATTAGCTAACATGTGTTGGAATTTAAACTCATGATTTAGTGCAGCTGAACAAGCTCCTACAAATTATCTGAGCCATGGTAACTCTTGCTTTTGGTCTGTGTCAAATCAGAGATCATTTAGCTTTGCCCACCATGAAACTATTGGTAATACAATGGAAACGTGCTACTACAGTGAACAATCTATTTTAGAGGCAGATTATAGGATCCCCTCCGCTCCCCTCCCCTCCTCTCCTCTCCCTGGTGATTTTAACAGGATTTTTGCCCCCCCCCCCCCCCCCCCCCCTTTTTTTTTTTTCTTTTACAGAACTGACTTCAAAGGTCTTGTGTTAGTCTCTGCTACCATCTGTTCTTGTGTTACAACAGCACAGAACATCAAATAGATATATTATTTTAAAGTCATTGCCAATTTCACTGAAAGAAGTGCATGAAAATGAGCAGAACAGAACAACTGAGAAAGGTACAGGAGGAAAAGTTGCAAAATGATGGAGAAGCTTTTATGTTTGCTGACAAATTTTAAATGAAGGATCAGATATGCCTTTCTGAGTAGGTGGCAGTGTTGCTTCCCCCCCCCCCCCCCCGCCCCCCTCCATCTGACACTTTGGGTTTCACTTCACTGGAGTCACAAAACACATTCCTTGGGCGCAGAGAGAGAAGACACAGAAAGATGGAGAGTATAGCACGCATGTAAGACCAGATACTTTTGGGTGACAACAGTTTAATATTCCCCAACAGGCAGATCATTATCTTTTGTATTCTTAATAACAGGAAGGGAAGAGAGATTCTGATCATGAAATGCAAAGACTCTTCTGCCAGTTACAACTGAAATATCTGGTTTTATTGTCGCTTGTGACTTTTATCCTTCTAGAAGACAGAAGAAATGAGACAAACATGACACCCATGACAAATACTGGTTGCTTACACAACAAGTTGGATGCATCCATTTGTAGTAAAAGTCTGTTCCTATTGGGCCCCTGCAAGTAGCAAATAATGAGAAGCTGCACACAAGAGAATTTAAAATCAGTGCATACAAACAGGAAAACCGCATGGGAAGGTCCCTGGGGAGGTGTTTACTTGGGATGCTATAGATCTGTGTGTCATATCCAATTACGTACATGCCATATGATGATGAAGATAATGGTTTACGGTCTTACAAGAAAATAAATCTTTAAGAAGGATTTGAATGGTATTTGATGAAGGCCCAGAGCTTTGGGAATAAATAATTATTTGGATATTAAAGCCAAGCTGTGTTGATAACAGTGGGTTAAAGAAGTAAGGGGCTGCTGACAGCAGCATCATTTAGAAAATGGGGATAAAATGTGCAATAGCTTTGCTAAACTTTGAAGGCAGAGACGACAGAGTGGAGATGGTCAGACATAATTCCTCCATTTCTGTTGGTTTAGAGATTTTAAAAAAAAAAAAAAAAGAATCCCCCAAGCCTTCATATAAAGATTTTACAATCTCTACTTCTTGTTTTGACTGCTATTTGCAGAAGAAAGAAAAGAAAAAAAGCAAGTTCACTTACTTTCGTGTATGAAGGTGAAAGCCTGTGAAAATTCAGTAAGAAGTTTAGAAATAACTCTTAATGGTAAGATTTACTAGGACTGTAAAATCATTTCCCCAAATGATTCACCAGCAGCCCCATCACTTGGCCTATTTAAAACTGGACTTCCCAATACAGTAGGGAGTCTTGTGCAGGGACCAATCCTGGAGCATAGAAGCTGTGATGCACCAGCAGCCCTAATGCACATTCCCTATTTTTAGTGTCTCCCAACCTGCTAAAGCCCTGTACGTAGCCCAGTTGGTTTGTGAAGAAGGTTTGAGTAATTTATTTTTCTGGCCTAACTAGTCTAGCCACTTTTAGTGATCTGCCATTTCGTTTCCAAAAAGCAGCTTCATTCTGACAGTTGTAATCCATGGATTTCTTTAGTATCCTCTTGCTCCACAGTTAATGCATCAAGAGGATATATAGGCTTCCGTCACAGCTGGTAAAGAATAGTCCATTACAATTTCTGTCTCTGCTAATGCTCCTTTGACATTGTGAGAAATTATGTAAAGAGTCCTAGGATTCTTATTCCTGCTGCCAGCAGCCTACAAGAGGGCTTAGACAGGGAGCAGGAAAGTTATGATTTGTAGTGCCATGCTATGCCAAAAGAGGTAGGAAACAACATTCACTCACACTTATACTTGGTCCAAAAGTTGAAAAGGGAGAACTGGGTCATTATTTGCAAACCATTTTTGTTACAAGCCTCAAGTAGCTGCTTGTGCTTCAGGTTAGGTTTGGAAGAAATTAATGAATTCCCAGAGAGCTGAACCTTGTAAGAAGAGAGATTTCCTCTCCTGTTATGTCCTGACTAGGATCTGGCTATTAATGTTCCTGCTTATTCCACTCAATGCAAAAATGTAAATGTCAGCAAGGCTTTCATAACAAGGAATGTACTCACTCCACAGCAATGCAGTATGCCAAAATGGTTTGCATAACACAGTGATAAGCATGTTAGAAAATGATGAGATTGAGAGACCGTTAAATGCAATGCCAGTCAAGGCAGCTGGGTCACAAGTGTTCAAACTCACGACGGCAGGTTAGCTCACTCACATCACTTCTCGCTTTTCATGAATTTTCAGGCAGCTGGATGTCTGAAGGAAGCCTGCTCTTACAGTGATCATTGGTAGTGTCATTGATGGGGTTGTGTGTAAGAGCATGTGTGTGCATATAAATTTTTCTATATTCCTTTGTCATGTATTTAAACAATTTCACTCAGTCAAGGATCAGAAAGAATGCCGTGAGATTCAAGTAACCCACCACATCTTGTGAATGACAAGCATCAAGGAAAACTTATGTACAACTCAGGTGCAGATTTATCTGTGGAAATTGAAATCAGTTTAAAAAGAAAGAAGTTCCTACCTTGGCCAGTTAATGTATTCAGGTCAATTATGTTACTTTAATAAACATATTGTATGTGGAAAGAGGTCATATTAGCAGAAAGAAAGATAGCATAGTGATTTGTACAGAGAATGGTGTCTTTAATTATTAAGTACACAGAGGCTTTACAAACCGTATATACTGGTTTTCTATTGATAAAAAGCAGCTTCTTCTGCTTTTCAATCTTATTTCTGCAGTTCAGTCTTATTTCTTTCTCTCAGTATTCTTCCTCTGAGAAAAGAAGAGTTAAGCTGTCTCACATTCTCCTACCATGAAAAATCTGTGATTCCCCCCCCACCCCCCCCAATTATTTAGGTACAAAATTCACCAGGAGCAGAGCACAGACTGAACACCTATGACAGGCTCAGATACCTTCATCTATCAACCCAATATGCTACATTGCATTCTGTATTCATTTTTAAGAATAAATTTGTCCCTTAATAAAGCTCTGAAATGGAAATGATTGCAAGAGTTAAAGGTCTATATTTGCATAGTTTCATCAAATATTCGAGTGTACAAACATTTTCATTTCTCTAAAGTATGTGTTCTCTGTCAGGCAGTCTGAGGCCTGTTGGTGCTGGTGAGCAGAAGGGGGATTTCCACTTCAGTGGGGAATGTTTTTAAATTTGATCTAAGACTGTAGTACAGCGATTAGGTGAAGCTGTGTATGTAACCATATGTATGTCTATGGCAGCTTAAGCAGAAACAAGTCAGTGCTGCTGCAGTTCCTAGTACACTTATGACATGTGTTCCTGCCTTTTCCCCTCTGCTGGCATATAGTTTTACTGTGGCCACAGCAGGAAACCAGAAGTGTTCTGACTGAAAATTAACAGTAGAAAATAAAATTAATTTTCAAATGAGGATGACTTGTGAATTGTGAACTCTATGGACCCAAATAAGCAAGCTTAGTTGTCTGCCAGGTCTTCTGCTTATATCTGCACCTTAGTCAGCCTGTGTTTCTGTCACTAACTTAAGCATCCTCATATGGCAACAAAAATTCATTGGTCAATGATATTACATGGACTTGAAATAATACTCAGCTACTTCTCAACAGTGCTTCCAGATGAGTTAGAAACACATCCATTCGGGATCAAAAGAAGGAATATAAAAAACTGGCAATTGCTAATGCAACACTTGTTGACAACAGCATAATCCAGCTTCTTGTGTTGCCTGTGCTTGATGCCTGAAATGTCCCTGCTGAGAGAGACTAAATGGCCCCTGGTAGGCTGGTGACTTTTCACAGCGACAACCACCATGCTCTTGGGGGACCAGCAAGCCTTGCTCTCCTAGCCCCCCCCATCCTATACCAGTTCTCCCTCATCTCTTCTCATATTGCATAATCTCTGTCTGTCTTTTAAAGGAAGAGGCCTGGACGATCTCCATTTTATCATTCTGGGAGGAGGGATGGACCACTAATAAGAAGCCTTGATTCAACATTGCTTCAGACTACATGATCCAGAGGATACCCAGATGCTTCACATAAGGTGAATCAAATCTGTAAACGAAACTGTTGAACTCAAGATGACTGTCATGATGTTTGACAACTTATAATTGGACTCTGTTTTCCATAACGTAAATACAGGAGAATGACTATTAAGAGACCATTAGCTGAATAACATGGAGTCTGTCAAGCAAGTTGTGTTCTTTAAAGATGCTGAGGGTCTACTGTGCTGGCATTTTTCCTTCAGTTTGTATTATCACTTTGAAGATGAATTTTAGTACTTTTTATTGGTAGGGCATTGAGTCTTGGCTGCAAGAAAGAGGGTCAGCATAGCCAGAAGCTGTGAAAATCAATTTTGACTTAACATCAACCCTGTTGCTTTAGCTTTGGGACTCTGCTGTTCCAGACACACATTTGAGGCAGATTGACTGGGGGGTTGTGAAGCAATTACAAGAGCACTTGGATGCTTGGCCAAAGCTGCCAAGCTCTCATTACATTCCATCAAAGTCAGAAACCCCAAGTGGGTTGCCACGGGCTTGCAGGCTTGTGGCTTGTCTCACATACTTCCCCATGTCCACTATCTGCATTCCAATATGTTTGTACAAGGCAAAAGCTCATTAAATACCATGTTGATTTTATTTCTTTTATTGCTGGAATTACCAATAGTATGTACTGACAGTAACAACATTTCCAAGCCTGTACAGAGGCTAACATTTAATGTTTCTGTGGGTTTCTGTTGAATATCTACAGTGATTATCCAGGGACATCTTGAAGTATTGTTTTTGGAGAATTACATGAAAGCAAGCTGGCAGGTACCATAATGAATTGGCAAGTGTTTATATGCCTACCCTACATCACATGTGCCCTCCACAGCTAACAGCTGGTTGTGATCCTCCGTGTACATACAGACAACTGCAGCACAGGGATATTTGCTTGAAGGCTGCTGCTACAAGAAATTTCCAATGGAGAAGATGTACAAGAATGATAAAGGGGAAGCTTTGAGTAGGCTTGAGCTTTCCAGGGAGCACACCGTCATTTATCTTACAAAAAGAAAACATGCAGATATTTGGAAAATTACTTACTGAAAGACATTTATAGCAACATTTACCACATGCATTAGGCATATGTGACTAAGTAGTTTCCCTACTGACATACGAAACAGTGCCTGCCTCTCTCTGCCACCATGCCCCATGTGCACCTCTGTCTCCCACAGATACTTCACCATGAGTGTTGCCGTGAGGAGAGCTCTAATGTTTTTATGAGTTGAGGGATAATGAGAATGGACTAAGGCATTAATGTATCTGAGGCAGATGATCATCTCCTGCTGCTACATAACAGCCAAAGCATTTATTGTCAGAACAGCAGACACTGATCCTCTGACAGTGCTGTATTATGATGTTATCCCAAATGACTGAGATAATTCCATCTGATGAATGCGGGTACATTAGAGTGACAGTTGCCCTGTGTCTTACCTCTTTTTTTCTTCCTTAAGAAAGTAGTGTTCATTCTCAAAAATACTGTATTTGTTTACATAACAGTATTGGTTCACTGCAAACAGATTTTGACCTTAAATTCTGAATGTATTGTGCATCTCTGTTCTCAGTCTTGATAGCGGCCCAAGAGTAAATATGCGATTTGTGCACTGTGGCTGTACATAAAAATAACAGAGATACTGGGTAAAAATCCTGGGTTAGGAAGATTTTACCATCCACTTAAAAAGTTCCAAGTGCTAATGCTTGGTTTACTTCCATGTATATCTGCCAATGTGTGGCATGTATCTCTGAGTGCCTTACTGATACCCCAAACAATGCAACCTTCCCTCTTTGAGACACTTTTTTTTGGCACCTTACTTGAGATCAAAAATACTCTACAAGCAAGATATACAGAAATATTTATGGATAACCCACATAAGAGATAGATAGGGTTTACAGAGGTACTAGGCTAAATGTCAGCATGCTCTCCACCTTGAGAAAGGACGAAAAGCATTTTCCTGTCTAAGCAGACATCAGTCTGCAGGAGAAGGGTCAGCTCCTGTGGCTCCCTGAAGCCAGTCCTATGTGTTGATGAGATGCCATTTCCCTCTTTTTTTCTCTAAGGATTTTATAACTTTTCATGTTGGTGTTTTTCTTAAATTTCTGAACTACCTGCAGTCCATGTCTCAACAATCCCACTTCTGTCTGTAATTTTAGCTTTCTTATTCTGCAGGGCTCTGTTTTACAGCCATTCTCATGGCTGTTTCCAGAAGTTGCTGAGAAGTCCAAGCCAAGGTGACACAGACATGTTGGATCAGAGTTGGGCCTTGAATCCTTGGAACACAGAGCTGAGCCATACAGGAAGAAGGCTACATAGGGAGTAGGTTACAGCTGAGGTGGCCCACAAATGCCAGGATCCACGTATTACGGCAGTTCTGTATTTTATCAAATCAGTGTTTGTGCACAGTCTGCCAAACCTAACAGAAGTGGGCAGCTGGCAGGTTTCATGAGATACTGCATATATCAACTGATGCTGTGCATAATTACATGAATTGGATTAATCTGCAGACAATGATCAGTTGTTCTCTTCTGATGCAGTAGGAAGGGACGACACTTCCAAAGGCAACCTCTAGCATGGAAAAAGACAGAATATGCACCTGCAGCTGCCAGGGTGACATCTGCCAACCCTGGTTAGTAGAGTTTACAGTAACATTTAACACACATATTTGGTAAAAGAGGTGCTTCTCATTCATGGATATCTGGGAGGTAAGAGGGTGTCCCTAACATGAATTCTCTAAACTCACTAGGGACATAGATGAGACCTAATCCCTTGCCTTTGCCCACTTTGGCACTCTAACTCATTCTCACAGGTGAACATGGAAACAAAACTCCAAATTATAAGGGATGTTCTGGAAGATTATTCTGTGGAAATCACCTGATTATCAGCAGAGTATAACCCTTGTACATAATGAAATGATTCTTTTGAAAAGGTTTGATCCTGATTTCATATGACTCCTACCACCAGACTGCCAAAATCTGGTTCACCATCTTCCTACCTCCCTTCTTTCTCTTAGTAGCCCAAAGGCCTCCATTTTCTGACCACCATCACCAGTGTTCCTGATGCACAAATATAACTCTTCATAGTGGCTCACTTGTGAGTTCAGGGGGAAGGACATTGGCTTGAAGATAGTGGCCCAGGTCAGGTCTCTGGAAAGCCATGAGAACAGAGCAGGGCAATGGTGAACTTGGCAGCTCTCCTGGTAATGAGTGCACCAGGTTGGTTTGGTTCTTATCACACAATATATCTGACTGCCAGCAGAGACCCAGGTGTTATTGGTCAGGGTTCTTGTGCATGCTTGCAAACAGGGTATGGGGAGAGATTTGATATTCTAGTACGTAGAAAGGGGCAGATGATTGTGCCCATACTTGATTTGTTGCTCTCTCATTAGACTAAGTTCCAGGGTGGCAGTGGCATTTCTTTCTGTTACTAGAGAATTATGAAGATACATACTGCAATCAGTTTGTGAGCCATTCACATCTTGTGCTGATTTGGGTCTGAAATATCTCAGTAGGGTACCTCCCATTCATGGCTACTATATGAATGTATATAAGAATCATAGTATTCCTGCAAAAGCTGAGAGGTGTTGCCAAAGCTGGTGAGGGGTCTGGAGAACAAGTCTTACGAGGAGTGGCTGAGGGAGCTGGGCTTGTTCAGCCTGGAGAAAAGGAGGCTCAGGGGTGACCTTATTGCTCTCTACAGGTACCTTAAAGGAGGCTGTAGCAAGGTGAGGTAGGGGTTGGTCTGTTCTCCCATTTGCCTGGTGACAGGACGAGGGGGAATGGGCTAAAGTTGCACCAGGGGAATTTTAGGTTAGATGTTAGGAAAAACTTCTTTACCGAAAGGGTTGTTAGACATTGGAACAGGCTGCCCAGGGAAGTGGTGGAGTCACCATCCCTGGAGGTCTTTAAAAGACTTTTAGATGTAGAGCTTAGTGATATGGTTTAGTGGAGGACTTGTTAGTGTTAGGTCAGAGGTTGGACTCAATGATCTCTTCCAACCTAGAAATTCTGTGATTCTGTGTGATACTGTGATTCTGTGTTGTATATATGCACATTTTGTAACTGATTTAATAGCAAACACCCAGAAAGATGGGCTACTGAGATAAAGGTGAAAGCCTTGCACTTCCCAGTCACTTGTAACAAGAAGACTGTATGTTACCTGCTATTGTTTGACCATCTCACCTGAAAAAAGGGATCCTCTAGCAGGCTTGTGCTACTGCGTCATTACTGTTGGCAGGTGTCACTCAGCTTATGTGCAAGCCAAAGTGTGACGTTACTCAGTGTAGGGGACCACCTACCAATTTCACAACCAAGCCAAAAATCTAATGGAAAGCAGGCTTTGTAGTAAAATCTCTGACACCTTGTACAGACAGGTGTTGCTGGAACACCTGGAGAGCAACTTTCTCTCATGTACTTTTGCTTGTCTTGTTCAACTGGAAGCAAGAAGGGATGAAAATCACATCTGAGCTCTGTACTTGTAAGTGAAGGTGAAATTTAAAGTCATGTGTCTTGATGGAACTCACTAGCACTTTAGCTGTTATTCAAGGAGTCTTATTAGTTACTTCATGGTGCATGGGCCAAAAGAGAGTCAAGCTCCCTTTCTCAGTTTTGTTGCTTCTTTGATGGTTTTTTTTTTTTTTTTTTTTTTTTTTTTTGCCATCTTCATCAGTCTGTAGGTAAAAAGGCATGGTGTGGTTAAAAGGCATGCACTTGAACAGATGTGCTGAACAAAATGACCCCCATTTTTATGATTTAGAACCATGTTCTTTGTGTTTAAAATGGAAAAGGCAGTGGCCTTAGTTCAGAAATGAAAGACATAGGCTTGAAGATACCTGTGTCTTAGATTCATACACTGAACATTTAACAGGGTTTCTCAGGCCCTCTTCCCTTCCAGCATGGACTTGTTGAGCTTAGGGTAATGTTGGACTTTGAAGTATGAGGTGGTTTGCAGATACCTGTTGTATATGACATCTGAGGTCAGTGTGTGTAACAGTCTCCCTTGGTATGTTTGGCCCAGGGTATGCTTTCCTGCTTCCCACTGCTGTGTTTATCTTACACTTTATGGCCTGATTTGTCTGTCCCAGATTTCCACCTACCATTACAGGACTTTTTCTCTCCCTTTATAGTATTTCAGACTTTTTTTTTTTTTTTCAGTACAGCAAACAGTTTTTTCCCCCCTCTGTCCTTCAAATAAAGTTTTCTTTGGCAATCCTTGTCAGGATAAATTCAATAACTGTTTAACTCAGAAGGATCCCTGAGGAGGAAGCCAAGAGTCAAATGCTACAATTATTCACATTTTGGTGAGAGGAATCAGACTTCTCAGGAATCATTTCAAACAAAGCAGTAACAGTTTATTCCTGCTGGGTGGAAGCAGGAAGTGTGCTGGAGGGAACCGGACGGCCTCCTGAGCACCATCAGGAAGCATAAAATGGATGGGCAAGGAGAGGAAAAGAGAGAGGCATTAAAGAAGAAAAATGTCTCATTTCCTCCCTCAAACTAATTGGAAAAATGTGTTAGTGGTTGTGGCAATGGTAATTTCTCAAGGTGGTAGTATCTGCAGCCTGTCCTGGAGTGGGATTGGCCACAACTTAGACCTCCACCCAGGACGGCTGTGTTTAGTGCAAATGATGGCAGCTTTGCTTATAATATAAATGTACACATACATACATATAAACACACCTACATATACACATGTAAGGTTTCTTTCTATTCAGGATCTAAGTATCATTTCTAGTACTTGCATATGCATATATTTGAAGAGTAAGAATGACAAATGTAGCAGAACATCAGCTTGTTTGTTTGTTTGTTTTGAAACTCTCCTCTAATTCACTGCCCGTTCTCTGTTCTCATGCCCACTTGAGGATTAAATTTTATTCAATGAGAGCATAGGGAGGCATGGAGGTAGAATAAAATCAACATGACCATATTAGTCACAATATTTTAGGATAATAAAAAATGGAACTGCTTATAAATATTGATGCAATTTCTGGGCAAAAAAATGGAAATCAAGGGATTTCCTTCGACATATCAAGGTATGCTCATGTCACGCACCCTCTGTAATCTTACTGCAATGTTGCTAAACCACCTTGCATTTACTTCATAAAGAGTACCAGCCTAAATTCAGGTGTCAGTTACCTGGGCTGTGCTAATTCCACTACTTAGCTGAAAAACCTTAATAGACTCTGTGACAATGAAAAATGTGCATCATAACTCCTCTATGTCATGACCTCTAGCCCTGAAATATCACTTCCTGAGGCCCAGGGCAAGAGTCAGCTTGTGATGATAGTGACTTAAATGGGGGTTCGTAACACTGGGAGAGCTTTCTGGTCATAAGCATTTTCCTTTATGCTTCCTCAGTGTCACAGGTCTTTTGCACAGGAATGGAGGATAAGAGGGTTGCAGGACTTGGATGTTCTTGACCACTGCACTACATGGGAAAAACAACTCTCAAATTCTTATAGAGAATTCTTATAAAAGCTTGAATCAAAAGTGTTCAATTCCACACCTCTCCAATTATATTTTCTGTGCAGCTGAGGATAAAAGCAAAATGTACAACCCAAATGCAATGCGCAGATTCTCTTTTGAATAAAGGTATTGGCACCTGCAGCCATTTCAGCAATCAGATTTGAAATATTCAGCCACTCCAGAAGTACTGATTCATATTCTGTCATCATTTTCTTGGCTTTTCATCCTCCTGAGACAGATAAATGAATCTCTGTGCAGTTTTCTGTGTATGCATGTCTTTTAGGTGAAACCTTTTAAACAGGGATATAGATGAACTAAATGGAACTAGATGATTTTTAAGGTCCCTTCCAACCCAAGCTATTCTGTGATTCTCTGATTCTGTGATTGAGTGAAACCATTAAATTAAAACTGAGTTGTGGGTCATGCTGTATACCCAGGAATGTTAATACGAGAAGAGAACCTAGAAGTACAGATCTTGTAGAGTTTTGACAGAGGCAGCAGTATACTGAAAAATCACCTACCTAGATTCTTAACATAGCTTTGCTTTTATTAAGTACAGAAAAGACATGTTAAGGAGAGATCAAACAGTAACTGTCTGTTGTAAACTTCCCAACTGCACTCAGAAGCCAGCAACATTTGAACACCTCTGAACACAGCCCCTTCGAAGCTGAATGTACATGCAAGTTAGAGAACGCTTTGCAGTAATGCATCACTTTACACTTCCTTCATTCTCTTGTAAATGTGAATACATGGGCCTCAGTTTGGAGCATGTTCAAAAAGATAACAAGTCCTTCAAATATCCATAGAGAAGCCATATTGTGTAGCACTTTGTAAAGAGAATATCAAAGAAAAGCCAGAAAGGAGTGTGAATAGCTCTGCAGCTTGGGAATTAGCAAACTGAAACAAGGAGATTTCATTTCCAGGCCACAGTGGCTATTTCATCCAGTCTAGAACAGATTCAGAGATGAGATTGAGCTCTTCTAGAATCCAGGGTTTTATTAAATTTGAAGGGCATGGAAGCTATCTTCAAGTCTTTAATTGAAACCAGCAGAGCATTGCTTCAACTTTGCATCTGAGTACCATAGGTCAATAATTTCTCAGCCACTGGAACTATTTGTTTGGGCTGTGCATATTTCAAGGGTTATCTTGAGAGCAAGATCTAAGCAAGATGAGCCATCTTCATGGTACTGACTTCTTTTCGTCTGATACTTCTTTTCTACTCTTCCTCTAACTGTGTTGTGTCCTTCCTGTTCTCAGTGTTGGATATCATTTATGCAGTTTTACATTTTATATTTGCTCACAAATGATATCATTGTTTCCTGTGCCTCCCTTCCCTGGGACTTGCGGGCCAGGTCTTCTCTTCTACAGATTGTAGCAATGAGATCTGTCTGCTGTAACCCCAGGTCAGCCAGGCAGTACCCAGCCAGTTTGGGGATATTTGGGAGAGTTTGACCTTTGTATATTCTTGGACAAGCTGTACAGTTACTCTTTGCAAGCTGCACAATTACTCTTTGCTCTCTGAAGCAGCTGTCTGGATGGTAAATGCAATGAGTAGGACTAAAAGACAGGTGGAGAGATGTCTTTGAGAGTATCAGAGAGATGATGAGAGACATTTACCTTTACGAGTTTTTCTTCTTTCTTTCTATGAATCACCCACCTGAGCTCCCTCACAGAGACCTCACTTCTGCTTTTCACGTGCTGATCTTTTTTTCTATTGCAGCGACTTTGTTAGTGTGAAAATACTCTTTCTCTATGGAAGAATATATGCAGTATAACAAAATAATAATAACAACAGAGGAGGTCAGAAAGGAGGAGGGATACCAGTGCTATTGTTTTTTGTTTGTTTGTTTTGTTTGCTTGTGCTTTTTTTTTTTTTTTTTTCCCTTTTGGTTTGGTTTGGTTTGGTTTGGTTTCTCTAAGCAGATGCTTGAAAGCTGCTTGTTAATTCTACCAGAGTTTTGCAACAAGCCCAGGTTTCCTGGGCAGACTCTGCTTTGGGATATTCTGCCAGTGTATGCTGTTTGACACACACGGTATGTCTCTGCCTACTAGTCATGCTGTACATGCACAGAATGACACTCTGCTTCTGCTTAAGGGCAAAGTTTGGGGAGTGGGAAGTGTGGGGAATTGGAATTATTCAAGCGCATATGGCATTTTGCATTTTATTTGGTGTTATTTTAATTTTTTTCTCACCTATTACATTGCGGAACAGTGGAAAATATCAAAACCTTCCCTGAGGTGCCTGCCTTTCTGATAGAGATGAAACATAGCATATACATTTAAGCAATAAAAATAAAAGTATGTATCTTTTAATTTTAGTCTCAGGTAGTACTTGTTCTGAGAAAAGAAGTGAGTATAAAGATTAGGGGAAAGAGCATGGTTGATTTACTTATGCTGTCACTGACTTAGGTTAAGGTGGATGAAATATGGCAATTTGTTTCTCAAATCACTCATTTCATAACTTTCTGTTTTTCTTTCTTTACCAAATTAAAATCCAGCACATGTAGAAAATGCTTTTGTCTTGCACAAAACAGAATTCAAATGCAGCTGGTGAGATATCAGTGCATTACTTATCTGTCTGTGAAAAGTAGCAGAGGCTCTGAAATGCTCTCTGTGTTTAAGAGGGCAAAGTGCTAAAAGAAAAATCAGTCAAATTTTCAGATTCATTATGACCCATAAGCTGCCTGCCAGAAATGAAACACCTGGTAGAAGTCAGCAGTGTGTGTGTGTGTGTGTGTGTGTGTGTGTGTGTGTGATGGGAGTCAGAAGTGCATTTCTGTGTATACAAGTGGGGGAAGGAAAGTAGAAGATGAAATTTCAGTCATGACTTCCCCTCTTACCAGAAAGAGAGATTACATGTTGCCAGGTGAGAGGTAGAAAGGACAATCCTATATGCAGGGTAGAATCTGGTATCTTTAATCTTGAATGGTGATTTTCTTATTGTATCTCAGTGTTTTAAGCAACTTAGCCTGAAGGTTTTAATACCTATCCTCTTTTATTTCTTCAGAAATGCAGAAGCCATCTCCTTTTGTGCCAACTGCCTCATCAAGCCTCCTGCACAGTGCACAGGTAAGTTGTCCTCTCAGAAGTTGCTTGGGTGATCCAAGCCTTGGCGGCAAACCTTCAGCACGTCTCTTCTGCACAGCTGGAGTGGCCAGGAACCCTCATGAGTCCATGCCAGTGCATACACCTTTGGGTAGCTTTAGTAGGCATAGCCCTGCACACAGCATGGAATTGAAATGGGAAGGTCTACTCAGCACTAAAATCAGAACCCATTTCTCCCAATCAGTCACATGTAGGTTACAATGAAGTGTTGCACGGGGAACGTATATAGGATGTTTTCTCTAGGTAACATGTATTTTCCACCCCCTTACTCTTTCCCAGAGTCTCCTCAAGCATTCGGAAGGATGGAGGAGTCCATCTCTACAGCTGATACAGCAGCGCTGCAGTCTGCAACTGAGATACTTGCTTGGGTCCCTGTATAATTATCTCTGTCTTGAGCCCTGGCCAGTGTGACACATCTTCATTTCACTAAGGGGACAGGCTGGAATTGGGAATGGCAGAATTCATTTATCACATTTTAATAGAGAGGCAGCTCAGGAAGGGAGGGACTAATGAGATATTTCTAAAGAAATTAGCCAGCTACTATTACAGGGTTGTCTCCTGCAAGGCGGCTGCAGCAATGACGAATGGCTTATGGCATGGCTCTGTGTTCCCTCCCTGCCTCTTCCCTTCTTCCCCTGGGGCTGCCCTGGGTGGACCATCTCCCTCTGACTGTTCTCCCACTGCTGGGCTGGAGACCCCTTCCTGTGGGATGCTGCCATCAGGCCCGGGATTCCCAGCAGTTCTTCTGACTCTGCATTCACTCAGGAGCTGCTTGCAATTGCCGAAAGGTCTCTACTGAAAATTTAATTTAGAATGGCACTTGAAGAAGTAAATTTTTTTCCCTCTCTATTCAGTGAAGCATATTAAGAGCATACTTATCTCAAGCAAGTGATTAAGGCCTGCTGCCTGTGAAGCTACAAGTGGGTGCTCTTGTTCTGTAGTGAATCAGGTTCTGTAGTGAATTAGGTTCTTGATTCCCAACAGAGGTGATAGCCTTGCATCACCTCATTTATGCACATTCAGATAGTTTTACTGAGAAAAGATTTTTATCTTTTTAATTTCATATCTTTGTCTCTAAGTATTTTCTGAACTTTGTTTCAAAAACAAATATGGAATAAAAAAAAAGTTCTTCCAATCATTGAAAATTGTAAATTCATCTCAGACCTCTTACAGGTTTCAGATGTGGCACTCAAGTCTGCTGTAGAAATTCCTGTTTTAGGAATTCCTAAAATAAACAGTCAAAACAATCCTCAGTTTTGCTGCAGCTTGCTTGCCTAAATAAATGTTAGGCTTTCTCTTCAGTTTCAACATACATATCCTACATGCTTACCATATATCATAGACTGTATTACAGATTCACAGCTTGTACTCTCTTCCTACCCCATATGGCATCATATAGAGCTCTTCAGTGGTTAAAGTAAACAGATTTTTGTGTCTATAGACAGAGTAAACAACAAATGACAAAATGGTCTAATCATTTTAAAGTCATTAGTTTTAACTCTGTATCAATCATTCCATATTGCTGGGCTAATAATCCCTAATTATGAGCTGCTCCTGGTGTTAGCACTCTTTTCCATTTAGATGCAGATGTTCCCTGACCTTCTGCTTCCTGTGGAAAGGGAGATAACTCCTTCTTATAAAAGTCAAAGGAAGGAGAAAGTCTGTCCTTGTGCACAGAGCACCATGTGGCAGGCCATTTTCACCCTACCATGCCGTGTCATGTTCCCCTGAAAAGAGCAAATACTTTGACAAGGCTGGACAGTGCTGAGGGCAAGCTGGGCAGAGCACAATTCCTAGCTTTAATTAGCAATTGTAGGCACATCACTGTTAATGCAATGTTGATTGTGATGGTATTTCAGTAATTTGCTGGATATCTTTCTGACAGTTTATACAAGCCAGTGGCTGAATGGTCAGCATGAGTGCATTGTAGTGGAACAGAGGAAAGGCCAAATGTCTTTTGCCTCAGGCCTTGAAATAGCTGGAACTGAATTTATATTTTAAATCCAATTGAAATGCATTGAAGAACAGTATTTGTTACATATAGATCTTGGTATAGCATGGCTTGATAACATACAGAATTTAATCTACCTCTACCTACAACTTTTCTCAGACCTAATGTAGAAACTAATCGCTTGCAGCAGACAAGTGAAAAGCAAAGAAGGATTTCCATGTTGTCAGAGATTCTGCTGTACTTCATCCTCTCTTCTCTACAGGTGGGCTCATAATCTAGCCTGGGTGTGAATGATATGGTGGATGCTGATGACTCTGTGTCACCTCCACAGGAGCCAGCTGAGGTCAGGAATCTCTAAAGCTGCCTTTAAACAGTGCTGCTATGGGGAGGATTGCCAGTCCTGTCAGAGCTGTACCTTTGTGCTCCACAGACTGCACTGCATGGGATCTCTAGATCTATCTTCTCCATTGGCTCTTGTGGTGAATTCTTACCACCTATTTCACATATTTGGCATTACCATGTTTGGATCTACATGAATTATTGCTTTGTAGGAGTTATCTCATTCCTACATTATCATGGCTAGCTATGCATTGATTGTATTTCATAATTTTCTCTCATTCCCAAAGGGAATAAAATTTATATTGTTTTTATTTGTTCCATGAGAGAGAAGCTGACTTTCTCAGGTTAATTTTAGTAGCTTTTGTTTTGTTTTATTTTTAATTTTTAAATGTACACAAAAATATATTAATTATGAACTTTTTCCCTCTGGAGATGCTGAAAGAAATGGGGTATTTTCATATCAAACTGTGTTGGTTCTTTTCCTTTCAGAATGGAATCCTGTTTAAATCAACATTTTTTACCAAGAAAAAAAGAATCACAGAACAGCATTTTCTACTAAATGCTTTGATGAGAATTTTGTGGCAAGGTAAAAGGAAGAATTGGAAAGATAGTCCAGTTGTGACGGCCATTTAATAGTGTAGAATGGCTTGTCACCAGGGTGCTGACAAATGGTCATGCTTTACTATGATATATACCTGTATAGTGGGAATATTACCATGATAGTACTATAATAGTACTATGTACACATTTCAGACATTCCACCAAAAATTATCAGGGAGTGAGACTTGTGGTTACTCTGTGGCACATTTACCAGTGGTGTGATGACAGTGGGGTTTCCATTTTCACAGCCATTGGGGTTGTCCACAGAAGGACTGTATATATATGTGGTTTTGTGTATATATATATATATGTGTGTGTGCGTGTGTGTGTGTAGAATTTATATTACTGTGCTGTGTAATCTTTGCCTCTGAAACTTCATTTCCTTACAGGTACAGCTCCTTCCAAAAGAAGTATTTAGATAGTTTGTAGAAAATCAGTTTAGAAAGAGGCCATTTGGGTCAAAGGAGTGGATTATAGGTGAATGGAAATGTGATCTCAGCAAGATCTATAGTAAACTTCATTTTGTTTTATATGCATGCATGTTTAACTTGCTGCTATACCAGGAGCATTAGAAATAATTTTAAACCAGTAACTCATTAAAGACAATTGTTTGACTTTTCACATATTGTTTTGATAAGCAAATGAGAAAACTTGGGGTAGAGGAGACTATTTCTTGTCTTTCTGTGCAGCCATTTGTAAGCTATAAAATCAACATACACATATACTTACAGTAGCCTCTGTTTAGGTGTAATCTGCAGTGTAGGACTGGCTAGGTTAATGAAAGAAATTTTTTATTCTGTTACCTGACTTTGAAAAAAGCAATTAGAAACACCTGACTGTTTATGCTTCTTTCAGAAAGTGATTCCATTGGCAATTTAACTTTATTGCTTTGCAATGTTTTTCTTTGTCAGCTTAGTTACTATTATACCATTCTTTTGAATAAAAAAGAAATAGCACACTTTTGGAAAATGATCATGTTCCTCAATTAGTATTATTACCTTAGTGTAAGAATGGAAAAGGAGGTTTCCAACTCCACCATTTATCTTTATTCAAAGATCAATGAAATCTATTCAAAATAACGAGTTACTATAAAAAATGCAAATAAGTAGATAAACACTAAAAAACTCACATGCTTGTCAAGAAGTTTAGACATTTAGGTGCATTCATAGGATGTTTTACAAGTCCTCCCCTCTACTCCCCTCTCAATCCTGTGATTTATTTTTATAAGACTTCTCATACCTGCTGTCTCCAAGCAGAACGAAATTATCCTAAGAATTTCTTTCTTTATAGATAATGTCCTGGTTTCAGTTAGCACAGAATTAATTTTCTTCCTAGTAGCTGGTGGAATGCTGTGTTTTGGCTTAGAATGAGAAGAGTGCTGATAACACCCCGATGCTTTAATTGTTGCAGAGCAGTGCTTATACTAAGCCAAGGACATCTCAGCCTTTGCTCTGTCCTGCCAACGGGCAGGCTGGGGGGTGCAGTAAGAGCTGGGAGGGGACAGACCCAGGACAGGTGACCCAAACTAGCCAAAGGGGTATTCCATACCATCTGACGTCATGCTAAACAATATATAGGGGTGGCTAGCCGGGGGGAGGGGGCCGGACTGCTCGGGGTTAGGCTGGGCATCGGTCAGCGGGTGGTGAGCAATTGCATTGTGCATCACTTGTTTGTACATACTATTATTACTTTCGTATTATCACCATTGTATCATCATTATTATTATTGTTATTATTATTTTTGTTATTTTTTTCCTGTCTTATTAAACTGTCTTTATCTCAACTCACGGGCTTCACTTTCCATTTCTCTCCCCCGTCCCAGAGAGGGAGGGGGGAGGGTGAGCGAACGGCTGCGTGGTGTTTAGCTGCCGGTCGGGTTAAACCACGACAGTCTTTTTGGCGCCCAACGTGGGGCCCGAAAGGTTGAGATAACGGCAGATCTGATCAGAGTGTGTTAAACTAAAATTGGTGGAAGGATTAGACCTGCTTAATAGTCACTTGTCATGATGCTGATTGCTTTAATCACAACTCTGCTGCGCCTGTTTTCCAAATTGAGTATTATAGTACATTATTTTCCGTATTTGCTCTCTGTAGTGTTGTTTCTCCTCTCCGGGCCCTGGTTTCAGACCATTATGGTACTAAGTGTTATAGCAATGGCTTATGAGACGATAAGATATCTGGTCATGACTCTAACTTGGTATTTATACTCAGTAACATCGTGGACTCTGTACTTTGGAAACAGCATCTTGGGAACTATTAGCAATTATACCTATTGTTTTTCTCCATTAGAGAGTCAATCTGTGGAGGGGAAAGGGGAGGATATTTTTCCTTACTTGCTTACTCTCCCTTTCTCCTTCACCACCCCTGTATCCTCCTGGGTCACTCTGCCTTCCTCCTTCACCACCCTCTTATCCCCTGAGCTTGTCACAATAGCTCTCCAAGATATTGAATATTTCTGGAATACTCAGAATACCATAGTCTTGTTGTTCTGCCTCATGAATGCACTTCAGATTCTGCTTAAAGTTAAACAACTACTTATGAAGCTCATCCGGAGATCTGCCCGGAGGCAGTATAGTTGTGGGTGGCAGGGAGTATGGGTGGATATGGGCAGGCATCTAGAGCAGTTGGCACCCCCAGTGTGTTGGAAATTCACCCCTGAACAATGGCAAAATCCTCAAAAACTGGCAGAATGCTTGAAAAAAAGGTGTAATGATTCTGGCAGTTCCAAAGTAACACAAATCATTGTAACGTGCTGGGGCCTGGCTCATGCCTATCGAGCTGCCATTGATACTGCTGTCAACTTAGTGACAGACCCTGCGGCCACTCCAAACCCTGTGACAGATCCAACGGCCACTGTGACCCCTACGGTGGATTCTGCAGCCGCTCCAGTCCCAGCTCCTGCAGCCGCTCCAGTCCCAGCTCATGCAGCCGCTCCAGTCCCAGCTCCTGCAGCCGCTCCAGTCCCAGCTCCTGCAGCCGCTCCAGCTCCAGCTCCTGCAGCCGCTCCAGTCCCAGCTCCTGCAGCCGCTCCAGTCCCAGCTCCTGCAGCTGCTCCAGTCCCAGTTCCTGCAGTCGCTCCAGTTCCAGCTCCGGCCGCTACTCCAGTCCCAGTTCCTGCAACTGCTCCAGTCCCAGCTCCTGAAGCTGCTCCAGCTCCAGCTCCTGAAGCCGCTCCAGCTCCAGCTCCTGCAGCTGCTCCAGTCCCAGTTCCTGCAGTCGCTCCAGTTCCAGCTCCGGCCGCTACTCCAGTCCCAGTTCCTGCAACTGCTCCAGTCCCAGCTCCTGAAGCCGCTCCAGCTCCAGCTCCTGAAGCCGCTCCAGCTCCAGCTCCTACTGCTGCTCCAGTCCCAGCTCCTGCAACTGCTCCAGCTCCAGCTCCAGCTCCTGTAGCCGCTACAGCTCCGGTTCCTGCAACTGCTCCAGCTCCTGTAGCCGCTCCAGCTCCTGTGGCCGTGTCAGAGAAACGAGCTGTAGCAGTGCAAGTTGACCCTGCAGAGGGCATTCCAACCCCTGTGGCAGACCCTGTAACGAAGTCAGAGAAACGAGCAGTAGCAGTGCAAGCTGCCCCTGTAGAGAAGGTGAAAATATGGTATAGAAATTCAAGTCGTTTAGAACGCAGAGAGTCTTCTGCCAATCCAGGTAAGGCTTCTGCCAAAACTAAGTATAGAGATGACGAAGATGATGACGACGCTGGGCCGTCAAGGATTCAGGAGGAGGAAGATGAGGATGCCGAAAGAGCAACAGTAACTACCCGAAGCCTAAACGAGCGCGAGCTACGAGATGTGCGAAAAGATTTTGGTCGCTGTATAGGTGAGCAGCTTGTCACCTGGCTGCTCCGGTGCTGGGACTCTGGAGCCAATTGTGTGGAATTAGACGGCAGGGAAGCCAAGCGGCTGGGATCCCTTGCTCGAGACGCCGGCATTGACAAAGCAATTGCAGATGGAGCACGACCCACCAGCCTCTGGAGGCGTCTCCTCTCAGCTGTGAGGGAAAGGTATCCCTTCAAGGAAGATATTTTATGTCTACCAGGCAAGTGGACCACTATGGAGAAGGGAATCCAGTACCTGAGGGAATTAGCCGTACGGGAAGTGATTTATGAGGATCCAGACCTCAAACAAACATCCACAGATCCAGATGAAGTCAAGTGTACACGACCCATGTGGCGGAAGTTTGTACGGAGTGCACCATCATCATATGCCAGCTCATTGGCAATAATGGCCTGGAAAGAGGATGAGGAACCCACAGTGGGTGAAGCGGCTAAACAACTCCGGCAGTACGAAGAAAGTCTCTCCTCTTCCTTACAGGCCTGCGTCTCAGCTGTGGAGAAACTTTCTGAAAAGGTTCACCAACTTGAAGAGAATCTATTGTCCTCCCCACCTGAACCAACCAGTGCCCACCGACCAAAGGAGAACACTTGGGAGAAACTTTCTGAAAAGGTTCACCAACTTGAAGAGAGATTATTCTCCTTCGCACCTGTACAAAGCAGTGTCTCAGCTGTCAGGGGTAGGCGTTCACCCACACAAGGAAGACGATATGGTGGGTACTCACCCC